>NC_056738.1:49514132-50125539 GCF_019279795.1 Protopterus annectens | reverse complement strand
CTCAAGTTTTTTTTTAAAACTGTTTATAAAATTTTTATAAACTGTTTGATTTGTTGCTCAAAAAAGCTATCTTCATAGCTCTGTGTGTGTTGTAGTGGTGTTTTACTGCCTTTGTTTTGTTTCTCTTGCTGTTATTTTTGGCTGTTTTGGTATCCCATTCGTTTCTTTCCCCACGGGCTAGGCCCGTTTAAGTTAGAGGACCTAGTCCTCCCTGTTGTTTTTCTCGCCGGTTTCTAGACCGTTTTAGAGGCTCTGTTTCTCGTGCGGGGTTAGTTGGGTCTAGAGTGTGTATGTATTAACTTTGTTCCTTTCAGCATGTCAAGGATTCTAAGGAACACAGGCCTTCGGGCTTTAAAAAGTGTGTTGAATACAACAAGAAAATGTCTTTAACTGATGGGCACTCTGTGCGCGTGTACTGCTTGGGGGCTATTCACCTCCAAGAGTCCTGCTTGTTTTGTCATTCTTTCAGTCCCCGTGTTCTACAGGAGAGGAAGAACAAGCTCATTTTGAAAGGATTGCTTAAACATTCCTTCGAGGAAGATTTGGCTAAGTCTTCCAGTGCATTATTCTCTCCAGCTAACAAGGACAAAAAGACTTATAAGAAGCACTCTCCGGCTCAGTCTGTTTCTTCGGAGCTGCCAGAGAAAGTTGCTAGTACAGCTTCTCCTCCTTCGGTTCCATTGCCCTCGATGCCGACAAAAGGTAATCTCTTGACTAAGTCCGTATCGGCTCCCAGCCTTACGGAGCTGTTCACGGATATTTTGGTTCGGAGCCGGTCTCCAGTTATTCGACCGGTTTCTCCTTCACACAAGTCCCCTTCTGTAGGGAGAATCCAGATCGCCTGGATTATCCTCCATGTCTTCCAGGACCCTTTCCGATGAGGATGTTGGTAGGGTGGTGAATAAACTGCTTCAGTCATCGGTGTTTGCCAAAGTGATTTAGGCTCCGACCCATACGGCTCCAGAACCTATGGCCTCTTCATCCTTTGTTGTTCCTCCTCCGAGCCTTTCTCGGCCTTCGGAGCCAGAGTTGTTGGTTCTGTCGGGTGCCGTTAGGTAGGTTCCAGTAGCCTTACCTGGCCTCTCTGTTCCGATTTCCGCTACAACCCCATCGGCTCTGTCCACGAGGTCAAGGGTCCACTGTTCTACGGTCGGACCCGAGGGGGGAGGGATCTGATCGATCTTCATCGGTTCCAAGCCTTCCTCTCGGTGCTTCGGCTCGGGTGAGCTTGGACCCGACATCTGCTTCGGACCTCATCTCTTCAGCGGCGAGGGCTACTACTGTTTCTTTTACAGTTAGTCGGCCTTCAGAGCTGGGGGGATCAGCCTTCGAGGTTATGAGGAGCGTGCTGGCTAGGTAGTCAGCTGCATCCTACGGCACCAATGCTCTGCCCCCTTCAGCACCATTGTCAGTTTTGGATCACGCTCTATCCATGGGCAGCGGCGACCTTAAGCCTCAGGATACCTCCATGAGTGGTCCCCAACTTTCTGACGTCTCCCCAGAGTTTTTTTCTGAGGAGCCCGCCAGAAAGAGATTGTGTAAGAGAAAACACCCTGACTCCCCGAATGAGTCTCTCACGTTGGGCACCGACCTCGAGGAGTCAGAGGGGTCCTCCAAGTCGTCTTCTGAAGATTTCTCTTTTTTAGATATCCTGGAGATCTTGAAGCAGAGAGGCAGCTGGCCCTCCAAATCCCCTTCTGATGAGTCTGTGTTCCTGAAAGCTTTTGGGTCTCAACCCTGCGCCTCTTGGGTTTCGCCCCCTTTTGATGAGCTACCAGATCTTGTCTGTCGAAAGGTGTGGGAAACTCCTGACACTGTGCAACCGGTCCCTAGGGGACCCAATAAGTTTTTGTCCGCCCCCTCTGACAAGGAATATCTAACTAAAGGCGTTCCAGTAGATGCTTTGGTGGTGGCCACCAAGAAGGAACTTGCTGAAACTTCATCTACCGTCCATCCACCTAAGGAGTCCCGGGCTATGGACAGGTATGGGAAGCATGTGTTTGCCTCAGCGGCCTTTACTCTGTGGTTGCTGAACTACTTGACGCATTTTACAAGGTTCCAGAGAGATCTCCTAAAAGAGCTAGGAGATTCTGTACAGGGTAAAATTTCTTATGCCGTGGCACAGAAGGTCAGTGCACAGATGTCTACCCTAAATTCCCTTTCCAACTCCTCCATGAGGCTGATCTCATACGCAGCCGATGGACCGAGTAGGGCGGCTGGTTCCGGAGTCTCTCTTAGGAGACACTCCTGGATGCGCCTGTGCAATTTCGCTGAGGCCTTCAAGTGTACATTTACCAATGCCCCTTTGATAGTCCATCGTTGTTCGGAACCAAGGTGAAGGGACACGCTCACTAGGTGCAAACAGGAAGGAAAATCCTGTCTGCCGTGGGAGTCCATTTTTTCATGCCTTCCAGACCTTACCCGAAGGGCCAGAAGGGTGGGAAATGTGGTTCAGAAAGTCACAGAGGTTTTTTCAGGGTGCACAAAGTGATTCCCCCTCCAGAGGTAGGGGAGGGGGGTTGAAATTCAAGTAGACGCCGCCCCAGAGGCAGAGGAGGCCTGCGTAACCAGGGGGATCGTGGTTCTCCCTACCAGCGCTCCTGAATGGAGGCCCGACTGTGCGTCTCTGGAGCCGGTCGGGGGTCACATTTCTTTATACCCAGAAGCCTGGCAAGACGTCACCCAAGACGAGTGGGTATTAAAGATAATTTCCAGAGGTTATCATATTCCCTTCTCTTCTCCTCCCCCGCCAACCAAGAGAATCCCAGACATTCCACACAGTCACAGGGATTCCACAACTTTAGAAATAAAAAAGTTGCTTTCGAAGGGAGCCATCCAGCCTGTCCCTACAGACCAAGTAGGATTAGGGACTTGCTCCAGATTCTTTTTGGTGCCTAAAATAACAGGGGACCTGTGACCCATCTTGGATCCCAGCGATTGAACCTTCATATACAAAAGTCCAAGTTCCGCATGGTCACCTTACAGTCAGTACTCCCTCCGTTAGGGCAAGATGTGTGGCTGTGCTCTAGCAACCTCAAAGATGCTTAGTACCATGTCAAGATGGACAGGGCATCGAGTCATCTACGCTTCTGGCTGGGAGCCTGTCATTTTCAGTTTTGTGGACAAGATGACCAAGTATATTAAAAGATTCCTGGGATTTTTTAAAAGAAATACCAGAGTATATAACTGAGGATAATCTGCTTTTTATTACCATAGATATTGTAGATTTGTTTTCCTGTATTCCATATACTGAAGGTATGGCAATGTTAGAAGAAATAATATACGAAAATAAAGAGATGACTAATAATGAAAAATTAGTTAATATTTGGTTGATGAGTCTAATATTGAAAAATAATTTCATTCACTTTAAAGGTGAATTTTTCCAGCAAATACAAGGTGTAGCTATGGGAGCAGCTTGCGCCCCAACATATGCCAATTTAATACTAGCAAAATGGGAAGAAAAATATATCTTGGACTCTGAATATAAGACATGCTGGATCATGTACCGTAGATTTTTAGATGATATAGTAATTCTATGGACAGCAGGAAGAGATAGATTCTATGAATTCCTGACATACATGAGTAATACTACGAAATTCCTGAAATTCACCCATAAAATTTCAGAAAATGAACTGGAATATTTAGATTTACAAGTATATTAAGTAGGGCAAGAATTGGAAACAAAAATATTTAGAAAAAAGACATTTTGTAACTCATTCCTACATTTTGAGAGTGCACATCCCCTTCATTGCAAAAGAAATATTGTCAAGGGGCAATTTGTTAGGGGTAGTCGCATGACTAGTTTAGAAAATGATTTTAAGGTTGAATGTGAATTATTAGAGAAAATGTTTGGAGAAAGGGGATACCCACTAGACTTTGTCAAACGTATCAGGAAGGAAGTTGAAGATGGAAGAGAAACCAAATTTGCACCTATTTATAAAAATAATAATAAAAAAACAAGTGATAATAACAAAAAGGAAAGTATTAATAAAAAGCAAGATTGTGGGGAAGAATTCCAACAAGCTTTAGTTTTGGAATACAATGGAGTAAATAATTATATTAAAAAAATATTTAAAGCAGAATGGGAGAAATTTATAACCTTCACAGATATTGACAGTGTATCTAAAATACCTAGAAAAATAATATACAAGAATTCACAAAGTATTAGAAACATTATAGAAAATAAAAAGAAATTTAATAGCAATAGAAAAAGAATAGGTACATACAAATGTGGGCATTGTAGTCCGTGTACATATATAATAAACAATAATTCCTTTTATTTGGAAAGTAGAAAAAGATGGATTCACAGTTTGGAATATTATAACTGTGAATCCAAGGGAATAGTTTATATGGCCATTTGCGAAAAATGTGGATCCTTCTACATAGGAAAAACTGAGAGAATGCTAAAGAGAAGGATCTATGAGCATACATATGAAATAACGGAGAAAGACTGCAGTGCCTTATATAAACACAGTAAAACATGTTTAGAATATAAATATAAATTTATGGTATTAGAACAAATTCAACAGGACATTAGAGGTGGACCTTGGGAAGAAAGAATTGAGTTTAGGGAACTATGGTGGCAAGTGACCCTGGAAGCAGGGAAATTTCCAGCCTTAAATGAGTTTATCTCTATTTTGCCTTTATTAAAACTAAGGTCAGCAAAGCTTTGAAAGAAGCAACAAAAACTATAATATAACTAGCCACTAGGTGGCATCTGGAATCCTTTTAAGATAGATCTTTATATGGTTTATATGTTTCACATAATTAGGAAAATGAATGTTTTTAAATAAAGGTTTTTTATTCAAGTGAATACAAATGTTTTTAACTATAAAGATTATTTTAAATTTATTAATAAGTGACACAAAACATCAAATTTTAACATAATATTTGTATGTATTAATTTAATTGTAAACAAAATAGTGGGAAATTGATCAGATAATGAATTCTATTGGCTGTAATATTAATGATTTAAAGTATATATATGTGGAGTAGAGGAAGTTTGCATTTGTATTTATCTGATGAAGTCAATGAATAGACTAAAACGTATGAAGGATTTTAAAAGCATTCATGTCTGGCAGTTTTGTATTTTTTCCGTTTTTGTGGTTACATTAAATGCTTGGACATCTGTGGTTTACCTCTTCGTATTTCTGCACCTACTTGGATTTTTATTAGTAACTTTTGTGCAGGTTCCTTTGTTTCAGTTTTATCAGTTTCGTGCTCTGCCCTTTGGTCTCACCACAGCCCCCAGGGTGTTCATGAAATGCATGGCAGTGGTAATGGCTCACTTGAGACGTCAGGGATTCCAAGTGTTTCCGTACCTGGACGACTGGCTCCTTTCTGTCACCACCAGGCATCTACTGTTACAGTTTAGGGCCACCACCATTACACTGTGCCAAAAGTTAGGAATTACTCTAAATTGGAAGAAATCTGCCTTGTTACCCTCGCAGCACATCACTTTTATCGGCGCCAAGCTAGATACGGTACTCATGAGGGCTTTCTTACCAGAAGAGAGAATTCAGGCTTTACAACAGCAGGTCTACACCTTACTACCATTGAGGAAGGTCAAAGCAAAAGTGGTCCTCAAGTTATTAGGGACCATGGCTACCACGATCATGCTAGTTCCCCTTGCCAGACTACACATGAGGGTTCTTCAGTGGCTGCTTTTCACCAAGTGGTCACTACAGCATCTTCCACTCTCCCATTCTATTCTGATTACGGACACATGCAAGCGGTATCTACGCTGGTGGCTTCAGGGCAGCAATCTCAATGTGGGAAAGCCTTTTGTCCCATCTTCTGTAGTTGCCACGGTGACCATGGATGCCTCCCAGATCGGGTGGGGGGAACATTATCTTGGCAGGACTGTCCAAGGCACATGGCAGAATTATGAGACCCATTTGGATATCAGTGTCCTGGAGATGAGAGCAGTGCTATTAGCGTTGCAAGCACTTCAGAGCTTTCTCCCTCTAGGGACAATTGCACTCAGACATGTCAGTGGTATGGTACCTGAACAAACAGGAAGGAACCAAATCATACCTCCTTTGCAGAGAGGCACTTCGAGTTGGCAGTGGGCGGTGTCTTCCCAACTCTTTCTAGTTGCAAAGGACACACCGGGGAAGTCCAACGTGATTGCCAACAGGCTGAGCAGAGCTATCCTAATGCCTAACGAGTGGTCCCTGAACAATTATGTTGAGGAAGAGATATTCCACAGATGGGGTCAGCCTTGCTGCCATCTATTTGCCAGCCCCCTCAATGCCAAATGCAGCAGCTACTTCGCCCTTATCCCCCCGTAGGGGGGGGGGGGACACCCAAGGACGCCCTGGCTCACGATTGGCCCTCCGGTCTTTTCTACACCTTTCCACCGTTACCTCTCATATCAAAGCTCATTCAGAAAGCAGTGTCTTTGGGAAGCAAAATGATCCTCATTGCCCCACACTGGCCTAGTGAGATTTGGTTTACCTTCCTTCAATCCTATCTAATGGATAAGCCGTGGATTCTGGACCCAGCTCCAGATCTGCTGACTCGTATGTCAGGACAGTTCCATCCCTCCATCCAGACCCTTAGTCAGGTTTCATGGTTTTTCCCTGGAAGTGGTCCGTATTCTATCATCTTCCCACAAGCCTTGTATCAGGAAGATTTACTCCAGTAAGTGGAAGAGATTTTCTATTTGGGCCTGTGAGAGACTTTATTGATCCTTATACAGTGCCTATTTCGGCAATATTGGAATTTCTTTCTCAACTGTTCAGTCAGGGTTCAGCTGCAGCAACCATTAAAGTACAGTTGTCAGCGATTTCTACCTTTCACATTGCTAATGAGCCCAATATTATGGCTCGTAGGCTTTGTAGGGCTTTTCTGAGAGGGACATTGTTACTCCGACCTCCAGTCTTTGATCTGGTGTTGCCATGGGACCTCAATTATGTACTACAGAAGCTCACTTCAACTCCCTTTGAGCCCGCAGCTACATGTAACATTAAATTCTCGTCATGGAAGACAGTATTCTTGGTAGCCATAACTTCAGCTAGGCGGGTCCCTGAACTCCAAGCATTATCGATTAGGCCACCTTATTTGGTGTTTCACAAAGATAAGGTTTCTTTAAGAACCAACCTTTCTTTTGTTCCAAAGGTTGCCTCTGTTGTCAATATCAACCAATCCATTGAGTTGCCTGTGTTTTTTCCTAAAGTCTCCAACAAGGCAGAATTTAAGTTTCATCCGCTAGATGTTCATAGACAATTGCGTTTCTATTTACATAGGACAAAAGATTTCAGGAAATCAGATCAAATGTTTCTCGTTTTCAGACACTAGACTTGGGGTTCCTTTTTTAAGGTAACCTTGTCTCGCTGGATCTCCGATTGTATCTCATTTATTTATAACGAATTACCCTTTAAAGTTAAGGGTCATTCTACACGATCTGTGGCTACCTCAACTGTGTTTCAGGCTTGGATGTCGATGGATGATATTTGTGCTGCAGCAACATGGGCTTCTCCTCATACCTTTATTAGTTATTACAAATTCCATCTGGTCTCTAGAGGCAGATCTATCTTTGGTTCCACGGTGCCCAAGAGTATTTTTCACAGAGCCACCCAAGATCAAGGTGCTAGGGACGCTGTCCCACGGGTAAGAATGAAGGTGAGATTGGACTACATAACATCAAGAAGTTATGTACTCACCATAACGTTCCATTTATGTAGTCCATCTCGCCTTACATTCTTACTAACCCTCCCTCCTTCCCCCTCCTAGAGGACCTGGGGTATTGTCTCTAGGTGTCAGTAATCCTTTCTGTTGGGATTGTTCTCAGTGTGTAAGCTTGCAGCAAACAAGATCTGGATAATAGACCTGTTGCATGATGGGATACCTCTTAGCCATGAGCCAATTGAAGACTTCGAGCTAGAGTATGGCTGAGTCAGAGCTGAGGTTAGGCTCCGAACCCACAGGTAAGAATGTAAGGCGAGATGGACTACATACATCGAACGTTATGGTGAGTACATAACTTCTTGTTTTGGGATATTGAATACATCATAGGAACCTTTCTCCCTCAAACGAGATCTGGAGAACAGCCACTGAGCACCATTGGATAGGACTCAGCCTCGAGCCAGTAGAAGCTCTTGAGCTTTAGTGTATGGCAGAGTTGGAGCAGAGTTTCTGTTCCAAACCCAACCAGCGAGAGTGAAGGCGAGATACTGGGCAACAAACATGGAATGTTATGGTGAGTGCATAACTTCTTTTTAACCAGTCTGCTGAGAGGGGAGGGGTGCCATGAGGCCTGGGGTAGGGTTAGATGATGTAAGAGGCTGATGTGGTTAATGTGAGTGTGGGTTGCCAGTCAAACTAAGACACTGGTGTTCAGTCCCCATTTACACTCCTGACACCCAAAGGAACGCACAGTTGCCAAATGAGTAGTAAAAAAAAATTTCCAATAACTGAAAGTTGCTATTTAAGTCTGTCCACATCATGAGCTAAAAAGCATGTTTCAAACATGTGACAGTTGCTGTTTGGTTTTGTACATATCTAGAGATCACAAAACTTGAAAACCCAACAAAACAAAATACAGTGGGTTGTTTCCATCTCACTAGATCACCAAATAAAGCCATACCATGGTAGATGCAGTGATTTACAAATCTAATTTCTTGATTGGATTTTTCATATTGGCAGCAGCGGTTGGGTTAATCGACAGTTTGTCCAAGTCCTGGGTTAAACAGTACAGGTGTTTTGACTATATGATTTATGGTTGTTTCCCCGAGTCCAAGCACACTTTTAATAGAAATGCGTGAGTTTAGACCAGGGTGGTAGTGGGCTTTCAGCCTGACATGCTAGCTTACCTCCCAATCTGAAGTTGTTAATCTTCTTCCATTCCTCACTGATGGGTACGGTTCCGAACGCTCGGAACCGAGTCGGCCAAATACCAAGCTAACGTACACCAAACTCTCGAGCCACGCTACTACCCACAGTGCCCTTCTTCCCATACCCCTGATCTCGTTTGCCACAGCCATATAGCAGTTTCTCCACTGAGCTCTCCAGCTAAGTAGTTTTGACTTTATATACTGTGTATTTCTCCAATAATTTTTCTACTAGTGTCTTTCTCATAGTCTAGGTCTACCCACAGGTATTCCTTTTCTTACCATTGTTGGTATTTTCTTGCCTTTCCTTACTTTTTACCACCCTCGTGGTAACTCTTCATACCATTGCTGGTAGACTTGCCTTTCTCTCCCTCTCGTCCTTTGTCTGAGTGAGTGCTAGTATGTCAGAAAAAAAGGGTACTTCAGGTTTTAAACACTGCACATTGTGCAGTGGTAAATTACCGAACAGTGACTTGTATTTTAAATGCGTTTATTGTTTGGGTGTTTCGCACCTTTCTGCGACTCCCCCATGTGATATTTGTGCGAGTTTTAGTCAACGGACGTTGAATGAACAGCGCAACAAATTGATTCTGAAAGGATTGCTTTCCTCTCCTTTCTCGGAGGCTATTTCTGCGGAGGTCTCAACCCTTCCAGTCAAGGTGAAGAAGCATCCCCGCTAAGACCCCTCTTCACCAGCCAGTGACATGGGCAAGAATCATCGATGTAAGGCCTGTCGATCTTTCTCCGAGCATCGGCTCGCTGCCACAGATTTCTGCGCAGAGCACAGTTTCTGAGAAGTCTGAATTGTCTGTTCCGGGCTCGGCACAGACTACTGAACCGCTGATTACTTCGGTTCCGACCAGTCTGGTTCTGGACACTTCAGCACTGACCTGTCCTTTGCAAACAACGGCTCCGACCTCTGATCTGATTTTGACTACTACCCCGATTGTGACTTAGGCTCCAAGTCCCCTCTCTGTGCCGACCTTACCGTTTACGCAATTCAAATCAGAATCCTCGGCTCCGTTGAGTTCCTTACCACGGACCGGGTATTCATCTTCTATGGATCCGTTTGCCAGACAAGCCTACAGTCCCTTTCTGGACCGGCCTGAATCCTCTTCCGCGATATCGGTTAGGTCTACCAGGAGCATGTCCGAAAGACATTGTTCGTTTAGTGGATCAGGTACTGACTGCGAGGAAATCTCCAGACCCTGTTCCGCTCCGGGTGTTGGGATTTTTCTCCTTCGACTCCTTCGTATTCTCCTGATGGGGATCCTTCAGTTCCAAGGCCCCCTGGCCTGTTGCTTTCAACGGGACCCCTTCCTTCGGCACCGACTACGATGATGCCTGAAACATCTAAGCCCTGGTGGGTGCCAGTTCCGACGACAGCCCACCTTACTCAACCCCTTGCTTCGGGGGTGGAATATTTGGTTCCGGCACAGACTGCCTTTTCGGTTCCCGTGTCGGATCCGAGAGTTGTATCTGCACCAAACCCCTCTCAAACTCCAGTCTCTGAGGTGGGCCATTCGGAGCCAGATGTGACCCCGGTTCCGATTCAGTCCTCTTCGGTTCCGGGCTCCCATCCCTCTGAGTGGGCCCCCCTTCCGGATTATGGAAAGGGCACTGGCGGCTAGCAAACCCCTTCCTTCAGCTCCGCCTTTGGTTCCCCCCTAACACAGCCATCGCCGGCCCTTAGCAGGGGACCACTAATCCAAAGCACCCCCTTTCTGAGGCCTCCTCGGACATCCCCACCAAAGAGCCCCCTCGGAAGAGGGTGTGTAAAACAAAAACACATGGACTCACCTGAAGAGTCCCTTACTGAGGATACAGATTACAATGATGGGGAAGGTTCCCCTTGATCACCCCCTGACAATGTTTCCTTTGAGAATATCTTGGAGATTTTGAGTCAGCGGGGTGACTGGAAATCTTCCACCCCTTCCCCGGAGGAATCCGTATTCCTACAAGCTTTCCGTTCCTGGCCCACTACTTCCTGGGTGACGACTCCTGCAGATAGTCAGTTTCATTGTGCAGCGAGCGTGGAAGAGACCGGATTCAGTAGAAGTTATCCCCAGGAGATCAGGCAAAGTACTTTCTCCTCCAGAGGATCAACCCCATTGGCTGAAAGGCTTGCCAGTAGACACTGTGGTGGTGGCCACAAAGATGGACCTTGCGGAAGAGAGTCCTGTTCATCCACCCAACAGGGAGTCCAGGGCGGTGGACAGGTTAGGGAAGCGAGTTTTTGCTGCAGCGACCTTTGCCGTGTGTTCGCTGAATTTCCTGGCACACTTTACGAGACTCCAGAGAGACCTTATTTCCGAACTCTCTGGTAGCCTCGTGGGTCAAGTGTCAGATGGAGCACGTCACAAAGTGGCTTCCCAACTTGCCACCCTTGAAGCGATTTCGAATTCCTCCATGAGGGGGCTCTCTCACGCAACTAAAGGAAAAGCTAGAGCAACAGGTGCTGACATGATTGTCTGACGTCATGCCTGGATGCGCATTTCTGACTGACCGTATTACTTTGTCTTCCTTTTTGAACGCCCCTATTGAGCCCTCCACGCTCTTTGGTTCTAAGGTCAAGGATACTTTGGCCAGGTGTGAGCAGAATGGAAAGACCTTGTCTGCCATGGGCCTGTGCTTCTCCAAACCTCAGCGTTCCTTCTCCAAGAACCAGAGGAATGGAAAGTTGTGGCACAAGAAGTCGCAAGGTTTCTTTCATGACGCAAGTGGCAAGGACTCCTCCAGAAGCAGAGGGGGGTCCGATGGTGGAAGACTCCCCTTTCGGGGCAGAGAGGGTTACCGGAATCAGGGCTCCAGAGATTCTTTCTCCGGTAGGCCCCATCAGCGCTCCTGAAGCATTGCCCGATTGCTTTCCTCTGGAAGCAGTTGGGGGGGGCGTTTCTGCACCAAACAGCCTGGTCCACCATTACCAACGATCTATGGGTGCAGAGAATTATCACCAGAGGCTATCACATTCCCCTCAAATCCTTTCCAAGACCTCAATTCTCCCTTCCCGACGTACCACCCAGTCAGAGGGAGGAGGCAGCTTCCGAAATCAAGAAGCTTCTTCTAAAGAGAGTCATCCAAAAGGTCCCCCCAGATCAATGTGGATTAGGGTTCTACTCCAGACTCTCTTTGGTGCCAAAAGAGATGGGGGACTGGAGGCCCATCCTGGATCATCGTTTGAACGAGTCAGTCATACAGACCAAGTTCCACATGGTCGCTATTCAATCCATCCTTCCATGCCTTCAGGAGGGTGTGTGGATCTGCTCTCTAGATCTCCAGGATGCTTATTACCACATCAAAATGGACAAACGCTCCAGGAGACATTTGCTCATCTGGCTGGGAGCCAGTCATTTTCAGTTCAGAGCCCTGCCTTTTGGTCTCTCTACAGCCCCCAGAGTGTTCACAAAATGTCCATCAATGGTGACAGTTCACTTGAGACTTCACAGATTCCAGGTGTTTCCTTATCTGGACGATTGGCTCCTCTCCGCCCCCACCGAGTGTCTACTGACCATGGCCCTTCACTACACTCGGTCTCTGGCGGAGTCTCTGGGTATTACTATCAACTGGGAAAAATCAAACCTTCAGCCCTCACAACAACTAGAATTCATAGGGGCAATGTTCAACACTCAGCTTGGCCTAATATCTCTTCCTCATCACAGGCTCTTAAGACTGAGAACACAAGTGCAAGTGATACTCGACCGCAGGAAAGTGTCTGCAAGGGAAGTTCTGCAGGCTCTCGGGTTCCATGGCGGCAGCCATTCCCATTGTTCCATTGGCCAGACTTCATATGCGCCTGTTACAGTGGCTTCTTTAAACTCAATGGATACACAGTCATCATCCCTTGAACGCATTAATCCTCATCACGACCTCTGCAAACAGGATCTCCTCTGTTGGATGAGAATGGACGAAAGTCTTTGGCATTGCCCCTTTTATCCTCTTCAGTCCAGCGCCACGTTGACTACGGACGCTTCCCTGATAGGGTGGGGGGGGGCACTTTCAGGTAAAATCTATTCAAGGCACGTGGTCTCCTCTAGAAGTCGACTTACACATCAACGTTTTAGAGCTCAGAGCTGTTTTACTTGGTGTTACAAGCTTTACTTCCTATTCTTCCTCTCGGACCGATTGCTATCCAGTCCGACAACATGTCTGTGGTCTGGTACATCAACAAGCAGGGAGGGACTAGATCTTACCCTCTTTGTCACGAAGCTATGAGAATTTGGCAGTGGGCGACAGCTTCCAACCATTTCCTGATTGCTACACACATCCCGGGGAGTTCCAACGTGATTGCGGACAGGCTGAGCAGATGCATCCTGCTTCCTCATGAGTGGTCTCTCAACCTGAGAGTGGTGGAGGAAGTACACGCACACCTCCATACTTATACACACACACAGAAAATTTACCCCGGGGATCACTGCAGTGGTCTGCTGGACAGTGGTGCAGGGAACTTATGACTCTGCTGGACAAAGGCATAGGGAACTAATCTAAGGGGATGGCGAAAGCCAGCACATTCTGGCTAGGTTTATAAATGCCCTTGGGCAGATAGCCTAGTGCTTACCTATGAACCTATACATATATATCTATACACATGCAAAAATACACACACCTATATACACAAATATATATATATATATATATATATATATATATATATATATATATATGTGTGTGTGTGTGTACACACAGACACACATACATATACACATTTGTACACACATCCATACACCTATGCAAATACACACACACACACACACACACACACATATATATATATATATATATATATATATGTGTGTGTGTGTGTGCGCACCCACGTGCACTTTTATATAATTGCTCTTTGTATTTAGATATCAGAAGCAGCATTTGGGTTTACTTGACTACATATCTACTACCATATACCTGAAATGTCATTTATTTGCTTTAACCACTTTGTTTCGTGCCAACATTTGTACATCTGGTTGCTAAGAAAAAGGTGAGGGAAGGTCATCAGAGTGTGTATATAGCCCTGATCCATCTTCCTGAATATCTCAAAATAGAGATCTGCTGAATAATGCAAAATGATTCAAAGATGCTGAAAATCTATCTTAACACGCAGTCACTGAGTAGCAGTTTGCTACACAACAAGCTAAGCATGACGACACTGCATAATAACACCATGTAAACTACCACAGCCAACACCCGAAGTGAATTCTCAGGGTTTTTCTGTTTTGTTTTTTAATACTCAGAACATGCACTCCGTCACAGCATCTATGGTCTTCTAAGTGAATTTCATTAATGCTTACAAATTTATTTGGTTTTGCCCAAAATTCTTAAACCAAGAAGTAGAAAGGAATGCTGCAACCTCTAAGAGAGGACCTTCTGGCTATCACCATAGATGAATAATTATTATTGTTATTATTATCATCATTGGTGTTATTATTTTGGAGTATTATTTTATTATTAAACAGATTGGAGTGTTATTAATATTTTATTAACTTTATTTTATTTATTTATTTTATTTTTATTATTATTAACACCTTCACATGCCTCCAGATTTCTAAGTAATTCTGGTATACTCAAAATTATCATTTACCTCTTTCTACTAAAGAGGACTAAGCTTTTTTGTTTGTATTGCTGAATTCTTGCCACCCAACTGATGTGGATATCTAAAGGCAAGACTGCATATCTATCGGTTTACAAAATATGTGAGCTAGCAAAGTGACTGTAAGGAAGTTTTGCGACTCAAGGGCCTTTACAGTGCCCCAAAATTACAAATGTTTTTACTAAGGCTTTAAAGCATTCCTCCCAAGAAGTGTAAGTGGAATGCCATAAAACTTCCCCCTTTTTCCTTTGTAAGTGCATAGCGTTATGTGATGTGTTCAAAACCTAATTACACTGCAGGAAGTGTGGGACTAGAAAAACCGCTTGCAGCAAAGACAAGCTAGTTTTTCTTCTCTTGCAAACTTTACAGCCATGGGTTAAGATCTTAGCTTGAATTAGCAGCTAAAATGAAACTTTTTGCCCATTTACAAATATTTTTGCTTTCTCAAATAGGAAAATGCTTTAAATGTGTGTTCTGTTCCACCAAGCCACTTTGCAGTGATAACTAAAAACCCAGCTAAATATTACCACAATTTAAAGCTTTGACCTCGTGAAATATTTCAACCTTTCCTGAAGAAATTCTGTGCACTGACCCATTACCCCCCCCACACACACACACACACACCGTTCTGCCCTTCTTTTTCTACTTCCTTAAAGAAAGTAACACCACTAAAATTGAAATGGTTACAATATTCTGATACTTAGCCACAGAATCCCAGCCAACCAACTGCTCTTTACTCCACCAAGGTTTAGTAATGTGTTAGCAGGTAAAATAAGCAACAAATAAATCTACAGGGTTATCAAATGTAAGCGTTGGCTTTGTGGTCCTGAACAAAAGAGTTTCCAGTTTTTGCCAAACCTTTCTATCCACAATTACCCAATGTACTCATTTACAACCTGCAAATGGCTGTAAATTCCAAAAGACCTAGATTAACTTTAATGACCCACTCAGCTGAATTATGTAGAAGAAATAAACTAGACACGATTTATTTGCATTAAGCACAGCAAGTTAACGAACCAAACATGATTTATGTTGCATTAACTCCAAGTACCGTCTCATGGCGCCTTAGTGGTCAACTCCGAGCGCTCTCCGAGACGTTAGGAGTTGAATACAGTTACACCCGAGTGCCTTCCACAAACGCGAGTAACTATACAGTCATATTTTAGCTCCACTTGTAAAAACTAAGCTGAAAAAGTACCTGCACTTTGTCAGTTACATTCTCAGCTTAGTTTTCAGTGTGGAATAACATGATGCTCATATTTGATTTTGAGAAAATCGGCTTGCTGTGCACTGTGTACCTCTGATCACAGCAAGCCATTTCTGTATGTGTTGCGTGAAGTAAGTGTTGGCGGCCAATCGGATTCTTACAATCCAAGCCTAACACCTCCACCCCAAGAACATAAGTTTTCTTTGTTTTGTTAAAATAAATATGGAGTCCTGCAGTAGAAAATCCCTTTCTTTTTTCTGAGAGTTGCATAAATTCCCTACATTGCTACAGGATCCATCTATTTATTTTATTAGAACATTTCCGTATGCTTGTTCACTAGACTGCAGCTACTTCCAAACATCACACTCTGAGAAGACGGCAGTGTAGTAAAACCATGTAAGCACACTACCGCTGCAAGGGAGATCTATTTTTGAAGGTAAGTCTACTAGGCAGTGTATGGGTGTATGACAGTGTGAGAACGATTAATCTTGTTAGTATTTTACAGTCACTAAGAAGCTATTTAATGAGTGTAAAAAAGAAGTAAAACAGAAAAAAAGTGGGCGTGTGTGTATATTTCTTTCTGTCTGCATGTGTGAGTGAATGCATGTATGAAAGCAGATGAAACTGTGTGTGTGTGTGTGTGAGAGAGAGAGACAAGAGAATGAAGGGTGAGCGAACGAGCGATCGCCTGGCAGCAGAGAGATTTGTGCTTACCTCTCCGCCTCTTGCAAGAAGAAACTTGGACAAAACTATAAATAATGGAAGGTTGAAGGGTTTGTGGATACCTCTCAACCTTATACAGCAAGAAATGTGTATAAAACTATAAAGGGGGACAAAGGGCTAGTGCATGCCTCTGATGGAAAGAAATCTGAACAAAACTATAAATAAACAGTCAGACGAAGGGTTTAAGTTCATTACTGACAGACTGGAGTTTGAAAGTAATGACAAACGCTTCAGACTTTATGCTGTTCAGAAAATCATGCTTTTGCAAAACCTTTTATCATATCAAGTCAGTTTAATGCCATGCATAACTGCCGTTGAAGGCATTTTCCGATGTAATAGTTTCAACATGTTGGATCCTCGTTTTGTTCTCTGATTGACTTCAAAATAATAATTACAGCCAGTCAGCAAACAGAGAAAGGGAGCCAATCAGAGAAAGATTTTGACCTTAGGCAGCCAGTCGGGATGCTGAGTAAGAAATTCTCATGAGTCAAGCAGAATATATTTAATTTCTTCTAAATAGTTCAAACTGCCGTAACTAGGACATATACAGATAGATACCCTTGGCACAAACTGTTAGAAGGTAAAAATAAACAAATACTGATGTTGACAGAGTGCACAACAGTTCATCTATGAAGCCAGTAGATCGTCGCGGCTTCATAAATGACTGCCGAATACTTGCATTTGCGGTTACGCTAAAGCGCCGAAGCGCTTTGTGTTTGATTATTTAAAATTAAGAAAATGGTATTTAAATCTAAAACAGAATGTACAACCTCATTATGAGCTATACCTATATCTGCAGCTCTATGTCTCTGAATGGCCATGGGTTTACTGGAGTCCAATTTGAATAGTACGGTGATGTATGCAGTGGAGGTAGTAGCAAACTGGCAGAACTGTTTTTATGTAGTTAACACATTCAGTACTAACTTTTTTGCATACCTGTAGTGCTTCAGTTTTCAGTTCCATGATGAGGACGTTAGAGCTACATTGTGGGTTGAGCAACAGTTGTTTAGTTTTGTGACTGTAGTTCAAGAGCTGTAGGACGTTTGTAACTTCAGTGTTTTGGTTTTATTTTTTCCCTTGTAAGTAGATGACAGGGTCATAAAGCTAGCTGGTGTGGCTTTTATGTAAGCATGGGGGTGGCAGGATGGCTATGAAGATTAATGTTCTTAGCTGTTTGAATCAAGTAAGCAAACTTTGAACTTGAGGGCAGCGAGGCAGATTGCTCAGGGTCAAATGGCATGGCATCAATCACAACATAATGGTTTTCAGAGGACTGCAGCCTTGCACCTAGGTGCACATTATTGTTGCTGGAACTTAGATTTTTGTGCTTGCCTTTATAGAAATTATTAGGTAATATGGCCTTTAAGTTTGCACAGCTTTGTTCTGCTTTGCTTCTGGTGGTACCTGAACTAGAGTGGAGAAAGGTTTTCAGATATAGAGCTTTAAGTAGACTATTTTAGCATGGATTTTGTTCCTTATGGAACCAATAGGGTTGCCACTTTTTCCAAAACCCAAGGATTGCCACTTTTTCCAAAACCCAAAGTGGTGCATTTTTTTCTAGAAACCAGAGATAAATGTCGGGCGGCATGATGCCAGGGCACTTCTATGGGCTAAAAGGAACTGACACTGAAGGGTCATTTTGGGAAAAATTTAACTCTAGTGCTTGTGCATGGCTTGACATTTTACTGAATGGTTGACTTGGGTGAATGTTTAATTTTGGTGCTAATAAACAGCTCTTTAGAAATGTTGGAATGCTGGACAACAGGAACAGTGCTTTCGGTGCTAATAAACAGCTATTTAGAAATGTTGGAATGCTGGACAACAGGAACAGTGCTGATAAATATTTCCAAACATTCTGCATGTATATTCTGCTTCAGTTCGGTCTTTGTTTCTCCTGAATAATTCTGGAAATTTCACCTGAATAGTATACATGTATAAGAGAGTAGGCGTGACAAAGTAAGAACAGGGGGGACAAAAGCCCTCAGAAATTAAGGCAATTGGGGGAATAAACTGATGGATGTGTACTTTTTTTATGTAGATTTTTTTTGCCGGGGGGGTTGCTGATTTTTTTGGCATTGCTCAGCCAGATATTTTAGACAATGTTTCTGCTTTTTTTCACTTCTGTGTCTTACTCTAATGAGAGGGATGGTTAGGTGGGATAAAATGAATGACTCCCTGTTGAATTAATTGTTACACCAGTCAAGCAGATAATTTAGACTTTTCTGATTATATTTCTGTTTCTGATTCTATTGTGTGGTTGTCTTAGTGGGATCAATGCTATTAATTGCAGACTAGTACCAGCATGGAGCTATCTATTTTTAGCAATGTGCCTGGCTCTGTCAGTCATGTGAGGAATCTAAGTGGGCAGTTTTGTCATGATTGGTTCATATGTTTTGTTCCATTGCCTACTGAAAAATGTTCAAAACTATACATTTAAAACATGCTCTAACAACTGATGACGTATTATACAAGGGATATGATTTAGTTATTATACATTGAAATTTATTGCAATGAGAAAGGTGAATTAAAGAACTTTTGCGTGGTCATAAAATGTGTGCAAGAGGCTGATGGTTTGAAAACAGCTCAAGGGTAAACATAATATGCCAATGGCCAGATGCATTTTCTTTCAATGTGAGTTTCAGTGAATGTAAGTTTCAAAAGCCTAGAAGTTGTAATGCCAAGTCTGTTCTCATTGTGAGACTGTATTACTTTGTTTAGCAAATGTCTGTTAGTGTTTGTGTTACAAAATTTGAAGTAAAAGTTTTTAATTAAATACACGTATAGGTTCATAGGTTCATACTAGGCTATCTGCCCGAGGGCATTTACAAGCCTAGCCCATCGTTTTGTGGCTTACGCCACCCCTTTAGTATGGGGAACTATACCCATTATTTTGCTGTGCCTCTGTCGAGCAGTGACACTGAGGTAATCCCTGGGGTATATCTGTGATCTCCCATCCATTGGTCAAGATTTCTCTTGAACAAGGCCAGTAGGTGCTCTGCCTCACATGTACCGGGATTTTGTTCCACAGCATAGGGAGTCTTTGGGTGATGAATCTATCCCTCCAGCACGTCCTATTAATAGCCGTGTCAAGGTTTAAGTCTCCGCCCTTGTGGCTCTGATGGATCTAGATTTTTGAGGTGAAGCATATTCATCAAATCTGGGTTTGACATGGCCTTGTATGTTAGGCAAAGGTCACCTCTGAGCAAGCGGTGTTTACTGAATAGAGCTGGAGTTCTTTGTCGGGCAGCATAGGACAGATTTGAGACCCTTTATCCTTTTGGTGAGGAACTTTTGTGGCCTCTCCAGCTGCTGCAAGTGTCGGGTCAGATACATTCCGAATGGGGCATTGTACTCAATCATTGGTCTGATGAGTGATGAGTAAAGGGAGACTATGACCTCCCTTGATCTAGATGAGAATCCCTTCATGATAAGGTGGGCAATGTAGAAGGTCTTCCTAACTACTTTAGCTACATGGGTGTCGAATGACAGACTACTATCAACCTGGGTCCCCAGGTCCCTGATAACTTCTTCTGTGCTCAGTGGATTGCCACCTATTTGGTAGCTAGGGGTAACCTTGTTTTTCCCGAAGGGTATGACTATGCATTTTTGGCATTTAACTTTAGGCCGTGGCTCTGGCACCAGTTATCCGTTTCTGTGAGACCCTTCTGAAGGATATCTGTGTCAGATGTGTTTTCTACTATGGCGCCCAGTTTACAGTCATCTGCAAACTTTGTCAGCCATAACCCTCCTGTGTTTGCTTGTACTTCGGAAAAGTAGATGCCAAACAAGAGTGGGCCCAGGACTGAGCCCTGTGGGACACCACTTGTGACAGGCTTTGAGTCTGACATGGCGCCAGCAGCTCTGACCCTGTGGGTTCTGTCACTCAGCCAGTTTGCAACCCATCTTGTGATGTATGGGTTGACATTTAAGCTGATGAGTTTTTCAATGATACCCAAATGGGGTATTGTATCAAGGCCTTAGCCAGATCGAGGTAGGCTGTATGGACTGCCTTTCCCTCATCAATGGCTTTGGTGACTGTTTGAAAAAGTCAACCAAGTTTAAAAGGCATGATCTGCCTTTGACAAAGCCAAACTGGGTTGGATCCAAAGTCTGCAAATTCCTATGTCTTTATTTATGAGGTCCATTATGATCCTCTCCATGGCTTTGCAGATCAGGCTTGTCAAGCTAATGGGCCGGTAATTTCCAGGGTCGGTGGAGGCACCGCCTTTGTGAAGTGGTAACACAGTTGCAGTGCCACTCCTGGCGTATCCAGAGGTAAGACTTTGATTAAACAGCTGTCCTAGCTGTGGGTTTAATTCCTCATTGAGTTCATGGAGCACACAGCCAGGGACACCATCAGGTCCCATGGATGCTGTGTTTTGCTTTGGAGAGAGCAGTTCTCACTTGGGCTGGAGATGTTTGGGGGCTGCAATCGTTTGGTATAGATATCTCTCCTTTGGGGAGGGGGAGTTTGCACTGAACCTGTCAGCCAGTATGTTGGCAATGTCTGTAGGATCAGTAATCTTCACATCATTTTGAACTAGCTCTGAGCATATCTGGGAGTTTCCTCCCAGGTTTCTAACATAGCTAAAGAAGGCCTTATGATTGTCTTTTGAGTCTTTAGCTATTTTTCTCTCAAATTTGCTTTGGATGATTTTATGAGAGCTCTTAGTTTTTTACTTATAGTGATCAAGGGTGTCTTACCTTTTAAGGATTTTGCTCTATCTTGTAGTAGCTTCCTCCTTTTGTTGTAGAGTTTGTTTATGGCTGGGGTCCACCAGACTGGACGCTTGCCTTTGGTACAAAGAGTCTTTGTTTTGCTTGGGATTGCCTTATCCATGCAGTCCTGCAGGTGCTGGTAGAAGGCATTTGTAAGTGATTCAGCGGCTTGAGTACTGTTTTCCCCGCTCGGGGCCTTAAAGGAGACCACACTAGTCTTTAGAAGTGTGAAGTCGGCTTTTGAGAAGTTCTTTACTGTGGTCTTTTTTATTTCAGGTGGGGGTGGGATGAGGACCTCCAGCGAGATTAGTTTGTGGTCTGATCTCACCAGTGAGGGGTACACCTCCGGTGTTGAACATTGTGCTCCCATGTTCGTGATGATGAGATCAAGTATGTTATCTCCTCTTGTGGGGATGGTGACTAGTTCCATGGCATTTGAGTTTATGAATTCCAGGAACTTTTGGGCTAGGGTGTTTGGGCTTGAGTAGTGTTCCCAGTCTATATTAGGGTAATTGAAGTCACCTAGTATGATGGTGTTTGGTGATACATTTATCCCCTCTAGTGTTTTCAAGAAGGCCATGTGAGGTTCCTGAGTTTGTGAGGGTGGTCTGTAACATGCTACAATTTGCAGAGCAGTCTTGCCTATGGTTAATTGCACCTGGATGGTCTCCGATGCATCGTGCGTTGCCACCAGTCTTGAGGTGTGGGTGTCCTTGATGAATATGGATAACCCCCCCTCCTTTCTTGGTATTGTCCAGATTTTGGGGCGAACGCATGATATGAGGTAAAACCTGATAGCTGGGGTGCTCTCAGGAGCCTTGAACCAGGTTTCTGTCACAGCACAGACATCGATGTTCTCCATACTGAGAAGGGCCTCGAGTGCATTTTGAGATTTAGACTTCTGGCATTGAGCAGCATTACCCTTAGTTTTTTCCTTTTTGTGTTCTAGGGTGGTAGGTTTAGAATTTGAGCCTTGCCTAAAAAGGCACTATGGGGTGGCAAGAGCCTTTGCCAATATCCGAATCCCAGGGTGACAGGTGCAAGCCGTCCCTAAGCAGCGTGGCTTGTCCAGCATGTCATCCCAGGCAGACAGACACTGGATCCCCTTTGAATGACACCAGTGTTTAAGCCAATTGTTAAAGCTGATCATCTTATCTCTGTATTGTGGCATCATTCTTGGTGAAGGTAGGATACTGCTCAAGGTCAGGGTCATACCTGTCTGGGCTACATAATCAGAGAGCTCCTCAATGTCTCTTTTCATGTAGTCCAAGGAGTGCGTCTCAGGTCGTTTACACCAGCGTGGACAATGACTGAGTCATATTTGTACCTGCTGTTGAGAGACCTGAGTGCTTGCGTTATGTGGCGGATTCTAGCGCCCGACAGGCAGCTTACTGTGACCTTCTCCTTACTCAGTCTGGTGAGCGGGACGTCAGTGTGTCTGACTATGGAGTCACCAATGACTAGTGTGTCTGGCATTGTGTTTGGCCTTAAGGGCTGTGACTGTTTGACACTCTGACTGTGAGGTCTATGTGTTGCAGGTGTTGTGTTCTGAGGTGGTGGTTGTTTGGGTGTCTGCTTTGGTGGCCTCTGCTGTTTTGGTAGATTTTGATCAGAGCCTCAGGTATGTCTTTGTGTGTTTATGTGTATGATTTGAGGTTGTAATGGTAATATGTGAGACTGGGTCTATAGTGTGTGTGGTAACCTTCTCCTCCTGACTGGTCTTGCCAGTCCTATGTTGAGAGAGCTCAGCCTCCAGTTTGGCCGTATAGTTGCATCTCTCGCATGTATTTGTGTTTTGTGGGAGGAGGAGAGGGTTGTCTGTGTACATGAGGCAATTGTAACATTGCCTCAATATTCCCAGGTTCACCAGCTGAGCAGGAGAGGACACTAGCAACTGATCCCTCGACATGCTAGAAGGAATAGACAAAAAACTTTAAAAAAGATTCCGGGGGACGTGGGTGACCGAGAAATGGGGGGTTGCCTTTTCGGGGTACTATCTATGACAAGAGTGCCGTATCAAGGTAATAAGTACTGTAGGAACAAGTGCTACGTTTAACAGATAGAGAATAGTCTACTTGGAGTCAAGTAGAGATGATCTTTTTAATTATAGGATACGCTGATTAGATCAGTAGTATAGTTCGAGTTCGAGTATCTGTAATCATTGTAGAGGTAGAGCAGAAAGTATGCACACTGAGAGTTTTTGTTTATGGCACTGGGGAGAAATGGAGAACTAACCAAGTAATCAGACTATGGAATGGCTTGGTGTGGGGGGATTAGATTTCTGCTCTCCTTTTTTGGCATTGAGTTATGTGATGACAGCAAAGAAATGATTGGAAGGACATACTCGGTTATAGTAGGCCATTACTAGCCCTGGTTTGCATTACTTCTGTAGCCCAACCCAACACATTGAAAATACATTTTACCAGGTCTGACATAGTCTCCATATAGTAGTGGCAGAGTTAAATAAGGAGGAAAGGAGAGAAGGGGTGGTATAACATAGCATGGGGATGGGGAGCTATCAACAAACTAAAATACAAATTCTACGGACCTGGAATATATATCAGGTGTTCTTGTTGCTAACACTGCCTATTGCCCATGTGTTGCAGAATGGTGCTTTTCTCTTTTAGAAGGGTGTTTTCCTAGATTATAAGAGGTTTAGTTGTGGGGGCCTATACTTAATTTTGCTGTGCTGGGCTATACTAAGTTTGTTGCAATCACTGTCTGGGTTTTATTTATGTATTGTCCTTCTTTTGAATGAGTTTGAATTACTCTGAATTTGCTTCACTATGTACAGAAGCTTGAACTGAGTTGTATCTTACACTGAAATTGATCTCATACTCTTGTCCTATAACTGGCATGTGTGTGCGCCTATCCTTTTCTGCATTTAGCACTGCTTTTCTGCCGTTGTTCAAAGTAGTTGCTACTGGTCTCTGATCATAGGATGTTACTAGACTAATGGCCCCAGGGCCCTTACAAGCCTAGCAAAGTTCTCCAGCAAGTTTTGTTGATGTCACATACCAGGTTAAGGTCCTTTGAGCGAGAGATCCGTGTACCATTTGACTTGCGAATGTGCAGCATTTCCATTACAGCTGGGTCAGAGATATCTGTATATGCAAGGCACAGGTCACCTCTGAGCAGTCGGTATGACAGAGTAAAGTGACAATTACTTCAGCCTGTCTGAATAAGACAGATCTTGAAGACCCTGAATTTTATCTGTAAGGAACATTTTGTGGGGTCTCCAATTGCTGCAGGTGTTTGGACTTACTCAGGTCTTGTCCTTACTGATGATAATGACTCTGTGTTACATTGCAGCTGCACAAGGTAATATAATTAATGCCTATTCAACAGGATGTCCTTCAAGGATGCATCTGCAGTCCTAACATATGGGTTGTCCTGCCTCAGGCAGCCCTTCGGTCGGCCGGATTCCAAAGTCTGGGTCTGGCCTCGGCTGATGTCGCACTTCACCCGACGTCATAGCTGCTGTCAATTGGGTATAAAGGCATCAGCCGACGCCATTTTCCTCAGTCTTTCTTGCCGCGTGGCGCCCGAAGCAGAAGCTGTTCGCAAGTGCCGGTCGGTCAGAACCAGAGATTACTACTACCAAAGACTTCTAAAAAGCTAAGTACCCCGTTGGGGACTCTTTCTTGCCTCAGCCGATGTCAGAAAAAGTGAATAACTGTTTAACTTGTGGGAAACAAATACCTCATAAGGATTTCCACTCTTACTGCCTTCCTTGCTTAGGCCCAGACCACGACGTAGCAGCTTGTCTAGCCTGTGCTTCCTTCAACCGACGGACACTTAGACGTCGGTCGGAGTTTGCAGAGGAGTTTTTCGGCCCTGCTTTTGCTTACAACATGCCGTCGGAGACTCCGACTTCACAATTAGCTAAAAAGCATAAGGAAAAGGACCGACACTCGCGGTCCGCGGTTTCGGCGAAACGCGGTTAAATAACCGAGTGTCTCGGTTTCGCTGAAACAGAGTCCTCGGTTCTTCCTTCGGCCGAAAGCATGCCTCCTACAACCGAGGCCTCATCCAGCATGGCTGAATCTGCTACTGAATTTCCACCTGCTGTTGCAGGTTCTCAGGATTTATCAGATACTATTCCTTAGACATATCTACTCCTGCACGTGGAGCTGCTAGGCCCCTGCATCCATGTCTATCAAGGCTTTTCTAGGGCTAAAGCAGCTAAATCTTCTAAGGCCTTGCCTGCTAAAACCCCCTCACACAGGCCTAGCTCTAGTACCCAAATGCTTAGCCTGGCAGAGGATCTTATTTCTTTGATCAGGGGATCCCAACCTCACCCTGACAGGGCCTCTCATCCCCCTCCAGAGAATAGGCCTAGAGCAGAGCCCCCTGAGCCAGTTTCTACAGATTATTCCTCTGATGATTCAGAAAACTCAAATCCTCCAGAAGGCCCTTATTCTCCATATGAGGACTCTGACGCAGAAGACTCCATTCCTTCTGCCTCTCCTCCTGAGGAATTTTCTTTTGGGGAAACCTTGCATGCTATGAGAGAACAATTTCAATGGCAGGGCCAGGATTTTTCAGATTCTAGGAAAAGGCTTAGGACCTTTTTACATTTGCCACAGCATAGGCCTTTAGCCATTCCTCCAGTACTTACAGTTGTGGATGATGCATTTAATGATGCTTGTACTGCCCCTGACTCTCTTCCCCCGGCCCCTGCTAAGCCCGACTGATACTACAGGGTCCCGGACACACATTATCACTTGTATAAGGCTCCTATTGCAGATCCTGAAACTATTTCACAGGGCCCCAAAGCTGTAGCAGCTGCCTCTGCCAAAAACCCCCTCCCCTCTGAAAGAGAATCTAGAGCATTAGAGAGATGGGGTAAAAAAGTTTATACTTCTGCTACTCTTTCGGCTAGGGCCTTAAACTGTCAATTCCACATGATTCAGTATCAGGAATTTTTGTTAGATCAGCTAACTAAAATACTGTCCTCTCCTGAGCCTATAGACCGTAAGTCCCTTCAGGATTTGGTACATAACACTCAGCAGGTCAGTAATCATTCCTTAAAATGCGGCTATGATGCACTGGAGGCTTCCTTTAGATCAGCTATGACTGGTACAGTGATCAGAAGGCATGCATGGTTAAAAGAGCAATCCTTACCAGACCACGTAAAGTCAAAGCTCCTAGATGCTCCCATGGAAAAACACAGTTTGTTTGGCTCCCCTGCACAGCAAGTGTTAAAGAAGGTGGAAGAAAAAGCAAAATCTGTCCAAACAGTCAAGGATTTCTTACAGGTCCAGCCTCCGAGGTTTAGTAGGAATTGGCCTTGAAAGAATTGGTCCTTTCCAGACACCACCAGAGCACAGAGAGGCAGAAATAGGCCCAAGAGGCAGAGGTCAATCCAGAGGTGCCTACAGGGGCGTCAGTGGCAGCCTAACAACCAGAGAACTACTGCCACAGATCCAGACACTACCACTTCCACAGGACAATCACAGTGACTCGGGACTGATACAGCCTCTCAGGGAAGAACTAGAAGCACCCTTAGGCGAAAGCTAGCCTTATTTTCAGTAAACTGGCATTACATTACAGGAGACAAATGGATTTTACAGACAATAGACAAAGGTTACAGGTTTCACTTCCATACTCTACCAAGGAAGAGAGGAATGCCAAACCTACCACCAAACCAAAAACAAACGCTCTACAACAAATCGACCACTTACTAAGGATGAGAGCTATAGAAAAGGTACCGTCTATGGAACAAGGACAAGGATTTTATTCAGACTTTTCCTGGTACCAAGAAAGGAAAACCAATGGAGACCTATTCTCGACCTGTCCGCTCTGAACACATATCTCATTGTTCCAAAATTCAAGATGCTGACCCTACAGCAACTTCTTCCCATGCTGGGCAAGGAGTCTTGGCTGGTGACTCTAGATCTCAAGGAGGCATACCTGCACGTCCCCATACGACCAAATTGCAGAAGATACCTCAGATTTCTTGCAGGATCAGAGCATTATCAATTCTCAGCATTGCCTTTTGGCTTATCTACTGCGCCCAGAGTATTCACGAAATGCCTGGCATCAGTAATTGCTCATTGCAGGCTTCAGGGAATTCAAATTTATCCATACCTGGACGACTGCCTGTTACAAGCGGGCAACAAAAACAAATTAACAAAAGATTTGAGAAAGGTTGTTCACCTATTGCAAGCCCTGGGATACACAGTCAACATAAAAAAGTCAAGGCTGATACCATCCCAAAGGATAACTTTCTTGGGTGCAGAACTGGACACATCAAACCAAATGGCATTCCTCACAGCAGAAAAGCAACTACCACTCTATTTCATGGCATTAACAACGCAGAACCAGCTTACAGCAAGGAAAGTCCTGCAAGCCCTGGGTTACATGGCATCCTGCATAATATTGATTCCACATGCCAGACTACATATGAGGAAGTTGCAATGGTACCTAAGGAATTTATGGTCTCAGCACAAGCACAGCCTAGAAGCCCAAATTCCAATAATTCCATGCCTGAAGCAAGAATTCCAGTGGTGGGCTCAGGCCTGTCAATTGAACAAAGGGCTGCCTTTCCACAGCCCTCACCCAAGCCAGACTATCACCATGGACGCCTCAGACCTCGGTTGGGGGGCACGCATGGTGGACAAGTGCATACAAGGCTTATGGACACAAGACCAGCTGAACCTACACATAAATCAAAAAGAGATGTTGGCAGTAAAACAGGCAATTCAGACATTCAGACCGTTTCTTCAACAAGGTCATTTGCTGATAAGGACGGACAACACCACAGTTATGTGGTATATCAACAAACAGGGAGGCACACATTCATATCCTCTATGCCGGATGGCAATGGACCTCTGGAATGTGGCCCTGAACCTCAACATTCAGCTCCAGGCCATATTTGTGCCAGGAAAAGAAAATATACTAGCAGACATCTTAAGCAGAACTACCACGGATGCCCACGAATGGATGCTGCATCCAGACATCTTCAAATCCATTACAAAGAAATGGGGACTACCAGAAATAGACCTGTTCGCATCCCCACACAACCACCAATTGAGAAAATTCTGCACAAGGACATACCACCTACTTGCTTGGAAGGTGGACTCCCTATCCTTCAGTTGGGAAAACCTGACAGCATATGCATTCCCACCTCTTCCTTTGATGCACAAAGTGCTACTGAAGATCAAAGAAGATCACCCAAGGATCATCCTGATAGCTCCAGACTGGCCGAGGCAGCATTGGTAGCCGCTACTGAGGAGTATGTCTCGGGCACACGCATGGCCTCTACCTCTAGTTCCTTTACTGCTAACACAGAACAACTTCAAAATCCTGCATCCAAACTTGAAAACACTGCAGCTAACTGCTTGGAACATTACATAAAACAAAATAACCCAGATTTATCTCAAAGGGTTAAAGACATTATCCTGGAGGCTCGCAGACCCTCCACAAGGAAAACTTATTCAGCAAAATGGAAAAGATACCTCATTTGGAGTGCAGCAAAAGGAGAAAATGTATCATTGGCAAACATAGCTAACATCCTGGAATATTTAGCAGAGCTTTTCCACAATGGCCTGTCTTACTCCTCCATTAAGATTTATGCATCAGCAATTTCAGCAGAATACAACATGGATCCTCCAGTCTTCTCTCATCCTCTACTCAGGCAGTTTCTGAGAGGAATTAAAAATGTAAAGCCTCCAAGGAAGCCACCTTTGCCTACATGGGACCTGAACTTTGTGTTAGAAAAGTTAACACTTCCCCCTTTTGAACCAGCAGCAACAGCAGAATTACAGTTCTTATCTTGGAAAACTGCCTTCCTGCTTGCAATCACTTCAGCAAGAAGGGTTTCTGAATTACAGGCATTAATGGCAGTACAGCCCTTCCTTATCTTCCATCAGGATAGAGTGTCCTTGAGAACTAATCCTACTTTTATGCCAAAGGTGGTCTCCAGGGTATCATTAAACCAAGCAATACACCTACCAACATTCTTCCCCAACCCACAGAACAGGGGGGAAAGACTACTGCATACCTTGGATGTGCACAGGCAATTGCGCTACTACCTGGACAGAACCAAGAACAATAGAAAAACTGACCAGCTTCTGGTAGCATATGCAACAGGAATGGAAGGAAAAGCAATTTCAAAACAGACAATCTCAAAATGGATAGGAAATTGCATTAGATTTTGTTACTCTTTTCATGGAAAGACAACTCCAGAAAACATCAGACCTCACTCCACAAGGGCTACAGCCACTACTACAGCTTTTTTACGAGGAGTGGCTACCAAAGACGTTTTAGAGGCTGCTACTTGGAGCTCCGTGCATACATTTGCCAAGCATTATAATCTACCTTTATACTCCAGATCCAGAGCAGGTTTTGTCACTGCTGTTTTGCAAGGGATCTTAACTACACCATAATCTTCTTAGTGCCTCCTCCCCCAGTTTGGCTATGGTATTCTACCCATATGTTAGGACTGCAGATGCATCCTTGAAGGACATAGTACAGTTTTATACCTACCATAAATGTAGATGTCCGAGAGGTATGCATCTGCAGTCAGGATTACCCACCCTCCTTCCCCTCTGTGGTACTCCTAGGGTATTTGCCCATCTTGTAGCTAGCTGGGGGAATCTATTATGGTGTATTTGTTTGTATAGATGTATATACATGTTTATTTTTATTTGCTCTCTACTGTTTGGAATCATTTGCATTTATCCAAATTTAGCCTTCCTAGAGGGCACCTGGCATCTGGGGCAAAAAACACTGAGGAAAATGGTGTCGGCTGATGCCTTTATACCCAATTGACAGCAGCTATGACGTCGGGTGAAGTGCGACATCAGCCGAGGCCAGACCCAGACTTTGGAATCCGGCCGACCGAAGGGCTGCCTGAGGCAGGACAACCCATATGTTAGGACTTGCAGATGCATACCTCTCGCACATCTACATTCATGGTAGGTACAAAACTGTACTATCTGTGGAGCAATTAGCACCTGTCTCTGAGCATGCATAACTTTGCAGTAATGAAATGCAGGTCATTAGCACATTAACAATAACTGCAGCTACAAAATATCACTGACTCATTACCACTTTTCAGGCAAACCTGTCAGCAGCTGTCAGAGTTATTCACATAAGTACAAGTCATTAGCACATTGATGAATGGACAAGTCAGATTTGGCTTTTTATCCACTTGAAGTCATTGCAAGCCACCCCCCACCACCACCACTTTCTTTCTGTCATTTGTACAATGTCAAGAAATGTAACAAATGTGGGTGTGTGTGGAAGAATATATTTTACATTGTTTACTTTTTGTCGAGTTACTGATTATAGTTTACTAGTTATTTTTCTTTTTTACTTATAAGGCAATGACTATACCCTACGTCAAATGTGGTCTTTATTTATTTGAGACTATCCTGCAATATTGTGGTAAATTATTTCCTCTGCATTTTGAACTGTAAAGTCATTTTGTTGAGTTACCAATTATAGTCTTGTTCTTATTTTACATTTAAACCTTTCGGCTGTTACAGTATTAAAGGGTCGTAGGGGGACTCATTTTCCATATGTTTGGGTGTTCCTCATAAAACAGACTGAAGTTGCTAAGTAACAGACATTTCTGTTTTTCATTTCATATTCCTTAGAGAAATGCATAGTAACATAAATCCTGTTCTACCAATTTTTTAAGTGCATGACAGTGTTATTTATAGTCTTGCTCTATGAGGCTGAAGTTTGTGTGTGTCTGAAAGTTAAATGCCATTTATATATATATATATATATATATATATATATATATATCATGTTGTTATATGTGTGTGTATATGGCATATAGCTGCAAGTATACATTCACTACGGTTTCAAATCACAGCAAATTTTGAACACCTGCAGTCTTGGTGGCCACTTTGTCATTTTGTGTGGTCTGATATAATTCCTTGACAGATATGGAAAACAGCAAACAGTCAACAGGCAGTTCACAAGGTCAGACGTTTATGGAATGGGTTCATGCATGGCTTGATGCACAGTATTGGTGGATCTACAATCTACCATGACAGCATCACTGCGGAAGATGTTCACCTGTTCAGAAGGGATGGCATTCACCTAACTGAGGAAGGCATTGCATTGTTCTTGACTGACCACCACAATGGCATGAGGAGAGCTATGCAGGTTTGATCATATACAGCTTGTGAGAAGAATATAAAACACCCAAGACCAAGTAGGACCAGTATAGTAAGTAAAAGTCTATTATGAAATATGTTGTGTAAAATATATTTTTCTGAGTTTGGCAAATAACTGCCGTTAGGAGCTGGTGAAGATGCTGAGAAAGAACAACTGTTTCAGGAGAGTGCTAGCATGTACAATCTAATATGTCAGTAACCATCCTGCAATACTTATTTTTTTGTTCTGCTCTTATCAGGCATGTGTAGAGTTTAGATGGCAGGAAGGGCTTAGTAATATTCATATTCATAGTTTGGTAAATAACTTTGCAAGGGAGCATGTCAGTGTGCCAAGTAATACCTCAGTTTGAAGACAGTTTTGATAGTTCTAGCATGGTAAAAAAAATGTGCCTGTATGTTGTACCACATGTGCAGATATCGAAGTTTGTTTCGGACTTAGGTTATGGAAATTATGATTTTTTTTTCATATTTTTGGTAAATAACTTTGCAAGGGAACATCTGAATGTGCAAAGTAATACCTCATTTTGAAAACAGTATTGATAGTTCTAACATGGTAAAAGAATGGTGCCTGTATGTTGTACTCATATGCAGATATCAAAGTTTGTTTCGGACTTAGGTTATGGAAATTATGCTTTTTTTCATATTTTTAGTAAATAACTTTGCAAGGGAACATCTGAATGTACCAAGTAATACCTCGTTTTGAAAACAGTACTGATAGTTCTAACATGGTAAAAGAATGGTGCCTGTATGTTGTACTCATATGCAGATATCAAAGTTTGTTTCGGACATGGGTTATGAAAATTATGATTTTTTTTCATATTTTGGTAGATAAATTTGCAAGGGAGCATCTGAATGTGCCAGGTAATACCTCATTTTGAAGACAGTATTGCTGTTTCCAACATGGTAAAAGAATTGTGCCTGTATGTTGGACACATGTGCAGATATCAAAGTTTGTTTGGAATTAGGTTATAGAAATTATGATTTTTTTCATATTTTGGTAAATAACTTTGCAAGGGAGCATGTCAGTGTGCCAAGTAATACCTCATTTTGAAGACAGTGTTACTCCTTACAACATGGTAAAAGAACTGTGTATGTGCACTCTACACATGTACAGATATCACAGTTTGTTTAGTCTTGTACAATTATGAAAATTATACATTAACAATACTTCTCATTATTATGCCCATATCTTTGCAAGGGAGCATGGTGATCACACAAATGATGCATCATTTTGAAGCTGACATTCAGATGCACAACTTCTACACTGATATGTAGGCTCTGTCTGTTACAGGTGATGAGATATTATGCTTTGTTTATTTACCAATTATGAAAAATAATATATTAATCATATTTCTGTGAATATCTCAAGAAAGGAACATCACACAGTAATGGTTAAGGTATCATTTTAAAGCTGACAATCATACTAACAAATTGAATTCAAATTGTATGGGTCTGCATGGTACATAGACCAAGATATTGTGCTTTACTTTTCCAAAAAGTTAAAAACTTTGCACAATATCAGCATTCCTTGCCAAATATTTCATTATGACTTTGATATGCACTATCAACATTTACACTGTTGGAAAGGTCAGTGTCTGCTGAACAACTTTCGTGTTTACATTTTTAGTGTAGCTCTTATAGTTAGAGTTATGAGCATTTGTTTTCTGTATAGTATTACAAATGGATTTTCTGAAAATGAGCTCAGGCTGCACTGTTCTTCCTATGGTGGAATTAAGCAGGCAGCTTTTCCTGAGCTGCTCTGGAGTGAATGAGTTAAGCATATAAGCTGGCCCCAACTCCCTGGCCTTGCCATGTGATTCTTCACTGACCCCAGCCATCTAATTAATTGTAGGCCACCACTATTGTTTGCTGGATTACTAAGAAAAACAATTTCAGCTATTGCTAAAACCTTTTACATCTCATCCCTAAACCCCAGGCCACACTTGGGCATGTGTGCCTTTGTTTCATGCCTTAAGTGAGCCTTAATCCCATAGTAAACTCTACTTGAAGTATTAATTTAAACCTATTCTGTCACTTAAATTTAGTCTGATACCTTCAAGTACATATTTTATTTTACCCTCTTTCCTGTTTGTAACCTAATATCCAGGCATTTCAAAAATCTAACTGATTTGAGTTACAAAATTACACAAACTAAAGCCATTACATCAAATAGTAACTTAAGCAATCTGCCTACATGTTCTTAAACCAAAGTGTCTTTAAACATCAACAATAACATAACTAGCCTTTTCTCTGATACAAAATCGTTGTCCCATGTAAATAAAATAGTTTAAGGCAAACTGGCCTCGAGTGCCCTCGACTATTTCTGATCCTGTCCAAATGCTCTGCCTGTGGCTGCTTCGCAGCCTCAGCTCCCAGGCCCTGCGGCTACCTATAGGCCTCAGTTCACAGGCCTGGCCCCAAGTGGCTACCTGCAGGCTTCAGTTTCCAGACCTTGCCATGTGGCTAACTGCAGGCCTCAGTTTCCAGGCCCTGCCATGTGGCTAATTGCAACAAGCCCTGCCATGTGGCTAACTGCAGGCTTTCTCACTCATTCCTTCCAGTAGAGCTCTTTGAGTGTGTACCTTTAACTCCCAGTGGGCGTGGCTTCAGCCTTTAAAAAATGAAGTTATCACCTTACATTTCTAAGAAGTAGTCATTGACATAGGTCAAATATCAATACAGTTGTGTTTGCCATCATGTATGCTTAAAGATAAAACATTCTGATACCTTGTATGTGGTATGGTTTTAGAATTATTAATGCAAATATGAACAAGCAATATTTGACTCCTAGAGGAGCAGTAGGAGGTAACTGCAGATGCACCTGGAGACGTCACTCGGATATAATGAACACAGTATGGTATCATCAAACCATCTACATACATAGGGAGAAGAACCCGCAGCCAACAGCATCAAAAACAAGTATTCTACTTGTGCGAACAGTCTCCGCTCACAAACCCGGTCTTAGGTCGCAAGGCTTGCCATGTGGCTAACTGCAGACCTCAGCTCACAAGTCCTGCCATGCGGCTAACCACTGGCTTCCTCTTAAGTACAGTACAGTATCAGCAAACCAACTACCTACTATGGGAGCAGAACCCACAGCCTTCTGCACCAAAAACAAGTATTGTACTTGTGCTGCTAACAGCCTCAGTTCACAAGCCCTGTCATGTGGTTAGCTGCAGGCCTCAGCTCACAAGCCCTGCCATGTTGCTAGTTGCAGGCCTCAATTCACAAGCCCAGCCATGTGGCTAGCTGCAGGCCTCGGCTCACAAGCCCTGACATGTGGCTAGCTGCAGGCCTCAGCTCACAAGCCCTACCTTTAATATTTTTAATTTAACCATGCTTTAATTCAGTCACGCCAAACCCTTGGTTAAAAACTTCTTAAACCCTTTTGGTCTTCTAATTTCACTTGATACTTTCCAGGTACACTCTTAGTTACTAACCTGCTTCTAGCACCAAAATATAGGCCTGCAAAACGAACCTCAATTATAACGCACCAATTTAATTCAACCTTAGCCCCACTTAACCAGCTGTTTGCATGCCTTTAAACATGATACCTTAAGCATCCTACACTATTAAGTAATCAAAGTACCTGTTAACAGATAAATGCCACTAAATCCGGTGATCAAATCAAAAACAAACAAAAAGGGCCCTACCTTGTTCTTTGATCCCACACGTAGTTCAAACACACACCAGTATTCCACAGATAAGCTGATCAAACAAGCTGCCAAGGTAGAGGTTAAAAAGACTGATTTGCTTTGTTCCCAACTTTTTCAACCCTTCCCCTGGACAGCCCAGCCCTCCTACCTATCCTGACCCTACCTGTTCTCCACCCCCCCCCACTGAAACCTGAGTCCGTGCTGACCAGCCTCAAATAAATGACTGCTTGCTGTGATTGGCTTGCCAGCCGTTGGGTCCTTAGGCCTTCAGTCTCCACAGCATCCACATTGCCTGTGCTAAGCCCCGGACCTGCCTCCGGTATCTCTATCCCTCCTCCCCATATGAGTCAGTTACTTACTCATCCCAAATAGCTTCTTCCTTGGAGTACTACTCCACAGATGAGGATTCCATTGAGGGAACCCCCCCCCCCCCCCCGAGGATATTACATTTGGAGAAACTGTTGCTAAAATGAGGGAGTATTTTAAATACAGTTCAGATAACTGAAATTCAAAAACCGTATTTTGAGCTGGTCCAGTTGGAGTCACCCTCCCCATCAGCCATTACACCAGTGATTCCAGCATACCTAGATGCATTTGCTTCAGCCTCAAAAATCCGGATTCTGAAACTCCTGCTCCCAAGAGATATGACCGTTTCTATAAGATCCCTGATGAGCACACATTTCTTGAAAAGCCCCATTTGGCAGAGCAGTGGCCCCAGCCAAGCAGTCCAGACTCATCCCTTTCTCTTCACTCTTGCCTTCAGACAAGGATAGCAAGGTAATGGACAGGCTGGGAAAAAAGATATATACTACTTCCGCTCCAGCATTTAAGGCAATTAATTACCAGACCCAAATAGTGAAATATGCCTTAGATTTGGTATAACAGGATTCATCCCTACTGTCCTCCTTACCCGACTTCCCAAACAAGACACAAGTAGCATCTAAGCCATCCCTGGCATCTCTGGTAGCTTGACACGATAAAGTTCAGCTATGATGCAGCTGAGGCCTCTGCAAGGTCTGCAGCATCTGCTTCTGTTTTACGCAGATATTCATGGCTTAGACTCCAACCCCTGCCTGAAGACTTTAAAACAAAAAATGATCGTCCTGTTTCACTGTTGCAGTCATCACACTTGGGTTATCTTGCCATGGGGTAGCCCTCAGTCGGCCCGAATACCAGAGGCTTAGTATTTATGCGTCGGTTGCTGTCGCTCCAGGACTGATGTCAAGTCGGCAGTGGTATAAAATCAGGCAGGCAGTGCTATTACATCAGTCTTTCTTGCCGAGGAACCCAAAGCAGAAGCAGTTCGCACAAGTGCCGGTCGGCCGCTGCTTGAGTTTTCGTTTCCGAATCGAAGTTGAAGTCTTCTAAAGCTAAGTCTCACCTGTGGAAAGCAAATACCACACCAAGACTTTCATTCTTACTGCGCCACTTGCTTAGGCCCAGACCACGACGTCCCCCGCTGTCGCTTTTGTGATGTTCATCATGTTACACTGCTGCAGTCATCACACTTGGGTTATCCTGCCGTCAGGCGGTCCCGTAGTCAGCCTGAGTTCCAAAGTCTTGGTCCGGCGTCGGTTGCTGTTGCTTCTTCCCTGACGTCAGTGCACCAGGGGTATAAAAGATGCATCTGACGCCATTTTCTTCAGTCTTTCTTGCCGCGTGGTGCCCGAAGCAAAAGCAGTTTGCAAGTGCCGGTCGGCCGACTCCTGAAATTTTCAAAGTCGAATTTCAGATCCGAAGTCTTCAGTAAAGCTAAGTACCCCGTTGGGGAAACTTTTCTTGCCTCAGACCGATGTCAGAAAAAGTTAATAATTGTATTTCTTGTGGGAAGCAAATACCTCATAAGGACTTCGACTCTTACTGTATTCCATGCCTAGGCCCTGATCACGACGTCACTAGTTGCCGATTTTGTGCTAGATTTAACAAACGTACTATAAAACGACGTTTTGATTTTGCTTTGCACTACTTTGGCCACAGATTCAATTATACTATACCATCGGATCAACCGACGACCACAATTATGAAAAAAACGCAAAGACAAGGATAAGGGCAGACATCCGAGGTCCAAAACCGACAACGAAGCCTCTTCTAGGCCAGTCGCCGGTTCTCAGTGAGGCGCTTTCGCAGCCCCTGACACCCACTACCTCAGAGCCACGGGCTGCCTCCGACTCCCACGTGGAGACATCTAGGCCACTGGATACTCAAGGTATTGGGCCTACGGAAACTAACCCCTCAGATGGGTCCGGAGCCGCTGAGCAGGCATTGGCTTCTGAGGGTGTCTTCAGACCTTCACAGCTTACCATTAAAGAAACAGCCAAAACAAAAACACCATTAAAGACAAAGAAGCAAGTACAGCATTCCCCTGGACAGTCCTCCATGCCTAAGAAACAGGTGCTTAAAATGGCCGAAGACCTCATTACACTAATCAGGGGTTCCCATCTCCCTCCTGAGAAAAGGCCTAGGCAGGATACAGACAACGATTCCTCTGATCAGGTTTCCATTTCCTCTGATTCCTCTTCAGACCAGGGATACTCTCTACCCCCCTATGAGAACTCTGATGCTGAAGAATCCATCCCTTCAGCCTCTCCTCCTGAGGATTATTCTTTTGGGGAAACCTTACATGCCATTTGGGAACATTTCCATTGGGAAAGTCAGGAGTATTCAGAATCTAAGAAAAGGCTCAGGGACTTCCTTTTCTTGCCTCAGCACAGGCCCCTAGCTATCCCGCCTGCGTTAGATATTGCGGATGATTTGTTCTCTGAATCCAGTTTATCTCCTGATTCTTTACCCCCTGCACCAGCCAAGCCAGATAGGTATTATAGAGTCCCTGACTCTCATAAGTTTCTTTATAAAAACCCCTCTGCTGATCTAGAAACTATTTCCCAGGGTCCCAAAGGGGTTAAGGCTTCCATTGCAAAAAATCCAGTCCCCTCTGACAGAGATTCCAGAGCATTGGATAGATGGGGGAAGAAAGTTTACACCTCTGCAACTTTAGCAGTAAGGGCTTTAAATTGTCAGTTTCACATGCTTAAGTACCAACAATATTTAATGGTTCAGTTAAAACAGAAAATGCTTGCAAGCTCAGAAGCCCCTGACTATAAGGAAATGCAGGATTTATTGCATGCAGTTGAACAGGTGGGAAAACATACTCTGCATTGTGGTTTGGATTCTTTAGAGGCCTCTTGCAGAGCCGCAGTTACAGGTTCTGTGATTCGAAGACATGCTTGGTTAAAAGAACAGAGTTTACCTGATCATGTTAAGGCAAAATTATTGGATGCTCCTTTACAGCATGATACCTTGTTTGGTGTTAAGGCAGAAGATGTGTTAAAGAAAATGGAGGATAAAGCTAAATGTATGCAAACAGTCAAAGATTTCTTACAGGTACAGCCACCTCGATTTAGCAGAAATTGGCCTACAAAGAATTGGTCCTTTCCAGTGTCAGACAGACCACAGAGAGGCAGATACAGGCGCCCAAGAGGCAGATCTCAACCCCAAGGCTCTAACAGACAACGACAGTGGGGCACCTCAACCCAAAAAGGGGGTGAGGACAAGTCTCAACCTTACCAGAAGCAGTCCCAATGATTTCCCCCTGCATACGCCAAGCACTCCCCTTTTGGCAGCCCCCTTAGGGGGAAAACTAGCACTTTTTTCTCAAAATTGGCAATCACCCAAGACAAATGGGTTCTGAATATTGTGTCTTACGGTTACTGATTCCACTTTCACACTTTACCAAGGCTAAAAGGAATGCCAAACCTGCCACAAAATCAATGGGCAGAGGCTCAAAAACAAATTTCAGCCCTCATGGACATGAGAGCTATTCAAAAAGTACCACAGCAGGGACAAGGATTTTACTCAAGACTCTTTCTGGTCCCCAGAAAGGACAAAGCCTGGAGACCCATTCTAGACCTTTCAACTCTAAATACTTACCTGGATGTTCTGAAATTCAAAATGTTGACACTACAGCAGCTTCTTCCCATGCTGGGCAAGAAGGCTTGGCTTTTTACTCTGGACCTCAGAGGCATACCTGCATGTCCCTATCAGACAAAATTGCAGAAGATACCTCAGATTCAAAGCTGGTACAATGCACTACCAATTCCCCTGCACTGCCCTTTGGCTTATCTACTGCGCCCAGGGTCTTTACAAAGTGCCTGGCACCAGTAATTGCATTTTGCAGACAAAAAGGAATTCAAATATATCCATACCTGGACGACTGCCTCATCCAAGCAGAGACAAAAGACATTCTTCTAAAGCATCTGGCGTTTGTAAGAAGGTTGCTAATTTCTCTAGGGTACACAGTAAACGAAAAGAAGTCAAAACTAGTGCCCGCACAGCAGATAACATTCCTGGGTGCCAGCTTAAATACAACGGCCCAGATGGCTTACTTCATGCCAGACAAACCAGGACAACTGACTCAATATTTTCAATTACTAGCAAAAAAGTCCCATCTCCCTGCAAGAAAGATTCTGCAGGCCCTGGGATTCATGGCATCCTGCATACTACTAATTCCATATGCCAGACTGCATATGAGGAAATTACAATGGTACCTAAAAAGTGTTTGGACTCAACACTCTCACAGTTTAGAAGCAGTAATTCCAATAATTCCCTGCAATGCAACAGGAGTTTCGATGGTGGGCACAGGCATGTCACCTCAACAAGGGTGAGCCTTTCACTCTACCCACAGCCAGGAAGACTCTAACAGATGCTTCAGATTATGCCTGGGGAGCACACATGGCAGGAAAATGTATTCAGGGCAAGTGGACCACAGACCAAATGCATCTTCACATCAATCAAAAAGAGATGTTGGCTGTTCAAAATGCCCTAAAAGCTTTCAAGGACCTTCTGCATCCAGGACAATTACTGTTAAGGACAGACAACACCACAGTAATGTGGTACATAAACAAGCAAGGGGCACTCATTTTTATCCCCTGTGCAGGCAAGCCATGACCTTGTGGAACACCGCTCCAACTTATCAAGTTCATCTGCAAGCACAATTCCTGCCAGGAAGGAAAAATACTCTGGCAGACTATCTAAGCAGAAATATCATGGACCCTCACGAATGGAAATTGAATCCACAAGTCTTCAGCAGGGTAACACAAAAATGGGGACGCCCAGACATAGATCTTTTTGCCTCCCCACTGAATTGCCAACTACAAAAATTCTGCACAAGGACTTACCACACACAAGCATGGAAAGTAGATGCTCTCTCATTCAGTTGGAAAAACCTAAAAGTTTATGCCTTCCCACCACTGCCTCTCCTTTCAAAGGTACTCTTAAAAGCCAGACAAGAAAAACCACAGATGATCCTGATTGCTCCAGACTGGCCACGCCAGCACTGGTACCCAGTCTTAAAGAACTTAGCATAAGGCCCACCATGGATTCTGCCTCAAACTTCACACCTTCTGACTCAACAAAATAATCAGATCCTGCATGGTCAGCTCAAAAGGCTAAACCTGGCTGCATGGCAGATCCATTAGTCAGCCAGGCAACACCTCTCTCTAATGCTGTTATGGATGTCATTTTGGAGGCCAGGAGGCCTAGCACCAGGAAATCTTACTTAGAAAAATGGAGGAGATTCTGTGCCTGGAACCAGGCTCAAAGCCTTGACCCTCTTGTCCCAAACATACCTCAGATTTTACAATACTTAACTGAGTTGCTGGACAAAGGCCTATCCTTCTCATCAATTAAGATCCACGCCTCTGCCATTTCAGCACATTACAACACGGATCCTCCTTTATTCTCTCATCCCTTGCTAAAGCAGTACCTCAGAGGGGCAAAAAACATAAGACCACCCCGGAGGGCACCACCACCAACTTGGGACCTCAATTTTGTCTTGGAAAAACTGACCCTGCCACCTTTTGAGCCAGCCAATACAGCCGAACTAAATTTTTTATCATGGAAAACAGCTCTGCTCCTGGCAGTAACTTCAGCATGTAGAGTCTGAGCTACAGGCATTAATGGCAGTGGAACCTTTTATAATTTTTCATCAGGACTGGGTTTCTTTAAGGACAAACCCTACCTTCATGCCAAAGGTGGTATCTAGTGTGGCCCTTAACCAAACCATCCATTTGCCAACTTTCTATCCAAACCCCCAGAATAAAGGGGAGAAACTTCTGCACTCCTTGGACCTACACAGGTAGCTACGCTTTTACTTGGACAAAACAAAAGCTTTCAGGAAAACTGAGCAACTGTTTGTGGCATATGCTGCAGGATCACAAGGCAAACTATCTCCAAATGGATAGGACACTATTCATTACTGCTGCACACAGCATGGAAAATCAGTCCCTAATAATATTAGGCCACATTCTACCAGAGCAACAGCCACTTCCAACAGCCTTTCTCAGAGGAGTACCAACCAAGGAAATTTTCGAGGCGTCAACTTGGAGTTCAGTGCACACCTTTACCAAGCATTACCACTTGCCTATTTACTCTAAATCCAGAGCAGGATTTGCCACTGCAGTTCTGCAGGGCCTCATAGCCAATCCTAATTCTTTATAGACCAGCCACCCAACCTTAGCTTTGGGATTCTACCCAAGTGTGATGACTGCAGCAGTGTAACATGATGACCATAGTACAGATGTTCATCATGCATACAGCTGCAGTCATAACAGATGGGTTATCCTGCCGTCAGGCGGGTCCTCGGTCGGCCGAATTCCAAAGTCTAGGTCCGGCATCGGTTGTCGCTTATTCCCTGACGTCAGTGCGGCAGGGGTTTAAAAGAGCCAGCCGACGCCATCTTCTTCAGTCTTTCTTGCCGCGCGGTGCCCGAAGCAGAAGCAGTTTGCAAGTGCCGGTCGGCCAGCTCCTGAGATTTACGAAAATATTTCAGCCGAAGTCTTCTTGAAAGCTAAGTACCCGTTGAAACTTTTCTTGCCTCAGACCGATGTCAGACAAAGTTAATAATTGCATTTCATGTGGGAAGCAAATACCGCATAAGGATTTCCACTCTTTCTGTATTCCTTGCTTAGGCCCAGACCACGACGTCTCAGCCTGCTGTTTTTGTGCTAGATTCAACAAACGCACTATTAAGCGTCGGGCAGAGTTCGCCCTTCACTATTTTGGTAAAAAATTTAATTACATTATGTCGTCGGATACTCCGACTCCAGTTTTGAGTAAAAGACGCAAAGATAAGGACCGACATACAAGGTCCGCGACTTATACTGACACCACGCTAAGGCCGACTACCGGTTCTCCGGTTCTCAGCGAGGCGCCTACGCAGCCCCTGAGTACCGATGACACTTCATTACCAGTGTCTCCAGTACTCTAGGTCGCAGGCTCCTCGGTCCCCATTCCAACTACAGATACCGACGCCACTTTTGGCGGGGAAACTCAGAGTTTAGACAGGCCTGCCATTTCTCAAGGTGTCTTCAGGCCTTCCTCCTTCTCTGTTAAAGCTTTCACAAAATCTAAAGCAGCCATGAAAACTAAAAAACAGGGACCTCAGACCCCCTCTCAAGGCCCCATGCCTAAAAAACAGATGCTCAAAATGGCTGAGGATTTGATTACTCTTATCAGGGGTTCTCAACCCCCTTCGGACAAAAGGCCCAGATTAGAGGAAGATTACCCTTCCTCAGATCAAGCCTCTATTACCTCTGAACATTCTGAGGACCAGGACTATACATATTCTCCTTTTGAAGACTCTGATGCAGAGGAGTCTATTCCCTCTGTCTCCCCCCCTGAGGACTACTCTTTTGGGGAAACCCTGCATACCTTGAGGGAACACTTCCACTGGGAAGGCCAAGATTACTCAGATTCCAAGAAAAGGCTCAGGGATTTTCTCTTGCTCCCCCAGCATAGGCCCCTGGCTATCCCTCCTGTTTTAGATATATTAGATGATGTGTACACAGAAGCCAGCCTCAACCCAGATTCTTTACCTCCAGCTCCTGTTAAACCAGACAGGTATTACCGGGTCCCTGATTCACACCAGTTCCTATACAAAAGCCATACTGCTGACCCAGAAACTATTTCACAGGGTCCCAAGGGAATTAAGGCCTCTACTGCTAAAAACCCATTACCTTCAGAGAGAGATTCCAGAGCTTTAGAAAGGTGGGGGAAAAAGGTGTATACCTCGGCCACTTTAACCATGAGGGCATTAAACTGTCAGTTTCATATGTTAAAGTATCAACAGTTTTTGTTATCTCAGTTGAAAAGCAAAATGACACAACCAGAACAACCAGATTTAAGAGTTGCAGGATTTATTGCATGGTGCAGAGCAAGTGGGTAAACATACCTTGCAGTGTTGTTTTGATGCTTTAGAGGCCTCATGTAGAGCTGCTGTTACAGGGTCAGTCATACGTAGACATGCTTGGCTCAAAGAGCAAGCCTTACCAGATCATGTCAAAGCTAAATTACTAGATGCACCTCTTCAAAAAGATGTATTGTTTGGTGTTAAAGCTGAGGAGGTACTAAAGAAAATGGAGGAAAAAGCCAGATCAATGCAAACAGTAAAAGATTTCCTGCAGGTACAACCTCCACATTTCAGCAGAAACTGGCCTTCAAAAAAATTGGTCCTTTCCAGCCACAGACAGACCTCAAAAAGGCAGATAGACGCCCGAGGGGTAGAGGGCAACCTCAAGGATCATTCAGAGCCAGACAATGTAAGCACCAACCCCAAGAGGTGGAGAAGATAGATCAGTCATTCAGAAAGCAGACACAATGACTTCCCCCTTTATCTGCCAAGCAAAGCTTTAATGGCAGCACCTTTGGGCGGAAAACTGGCATTATTCTCAAAAAATTGGCATATTGTCACAAAAGACAAATGGATTCTGGACATTATAGACAGAGGCTACAGATTCCACTTTCACACCCTTCCAAAAATGAGAGGCATGCCAAACCTGCCACAAAATCAAAGGGCAGAGGCACAAAACAAATTTCAGCTCTCATGGACATGAAAGCTATTCAAGAGGTACCTGCAAAAGAACAAGGTCAAGGGTTTTATTCCAGACTATTCCTGGTACCAAGGAAAGACAAAGATTGGAGACCTATTTTAGACCTATTCATCCTAAACACATATTTACAGGTACCAAAATTCAAGATGCTCACATTACAGCAGCTTCTTCCCATGCTGGGCAAGGAGTCTTAGCTGGTAACATTGGACCTCAAGGAGGCATACCTGCATGTCCCTATCAGACAAGATTGCAGAAGATACCTCAGATTTCTTGCAGGTTCAACCCATTATCAATTCTCTGCATTGCCCTTTGGCTTATCTACTGCGCCCAGAGTGTTTACAAAATGCCTGGCATCAGTAATTGCCTTCTGCAGACTTCAAGGAATACAAATATACCCATATCTGGACGACTGCATGATCCAAGCAGACAGCAAGGGCATACTTCTGAAACACCTGGTGTTTGTAATAAAACTGTTGAACTTTCTGGGATACACAGTCAACAAAAAGAAATCAAAACTAATACCCTCTCAAAAAATAATTTTCCTGGGTGACAGCTTGAATACAACCACCCAGATGGCCTACCTCACGCCAGACAAACAAGGGCAACTATCTCAATACTTCATCAAAATGGCTACCTTCACCAGGCTGACTGCAAGGAAAGTCCTGCAGGCTCTGGGATTCATGGCATCTTGCATCCTTCTGATCCCATGTGCAAAGCTGCATATGAGGAAAGTTCAATGGTACCTAAACAACTTATGGTCTCAGCACAGCCACAGTTTGGAAACAATTATACCACTCATTCTATGTCTTCAAAAGGAATTTCTGTGGTGGGCTCAAGCATGCCAAAGAAACATAGGTCTCCCTTTCTGCGTACCTCAAGCAACTCAAATCATCACAACAGACACCTCGGACTACACATGGGGGGCACACATGACAGATCAGTGCATTCAGGGAAAATGGTCCCAAAAAGAGAAGCACCTACACATCAACCAAAAGGAAATGCTAGCAGTGCAAAATGCTATTATGGCCTTCAAAGACCTACTGCATCCAGGCCAGCTGTTGATAAGGACAGACAACACCACAGTGATGTGGTACATAAACAAACAAGGGTGAACTCATTCATACCCCCTGTGCAGACTAACCATGACCCTATGGAACACAGCTCTGGAATTGCAAATCCAACTTCAGGCACAATTCCTGCCAGGGAAGGAAAACACACTGGCAGACAGCCTAAGCAGAAATATGACAGATCCACACGAATGGAAGCATCCTCAAGTTTTCGCAAAGATTACTCGGGCATGGGGACAGCCAGACATAGATCTCTTTGCTACCCACAGAAATTACCAATTGAAAAAATTTTGTTCAAGGACCTATCATCCACAGGCTTGGAAAGTGGACGCACTTTCTTTCAATTGGACAACGTTGACAGTCTGCCTTTCCGCCTCTTCCTCTGCTGCCCAAAGTTCTGTTAAAAGCCAGAGCAGAGAGGCCGAAAATGATTCTCATTGCTCCAGATTGGCCAAGACAACACTGGTATCTGCTCCTGAAGAGCCTGACACATTCCCCACCATGGATCCTACCTCTAGTGCCTCTTCTGTTGTCCCAGCACAACTTCATATCTCTTCACAGCCAGCTCAAAACCCTGAATCTAGCTGCATGGAGAATCCCTTGATTTCACAACAGACCCTCCTCTCCAAGGAGGTGCAGGATGTCATCTTGGAGGCCAGAAGACCTTCTACTAGAAAAGCCTACTCCGCCAAATGGAAACTGTTTTGTGCCTGGAATCAGAAAAAGGGCCAGAATCCTTGGGTAATAAATTTACCTCAAATTTTACAGTACCTAGCTGAGATGTTAAACAGTGGACTTTCCTTCTCCTGCATCAAAATCCACGCTTCAGCCATTTCTGCACAATACAACACAGATCCTCCTTTAATCTCTCATCCTCTCTTAAGACAGTTCCTCAGAGGGGCAAAGAATATAAGACCCCCAAGGAAACCACCAGTCCCTGCTTGGGACCTCAACTTCATATTGGAAAAGCTGACCCTTCCTCCATTTGAGCCAGCTGCTTCAACAGAACTACAATACTTGTCATGGAAAACAGCCTTCCTTCTGGCTATCACCTCAGCACACAGGGTTTTGGTACTACAGGCCCTCATGGCTGTGCAACCTTTCGTCATTTTCCATCAGGACAGAGTTTCCTTACGAACCAACCCTACCTTTATGCCAAAGGGTAGTAGCCAGTGTAGCCTTGAATCAGACTATACACTTACCTACCTTTTATCCTAACCCACAAAACAAAGGGGAAAGACTACTGCATTCCTTGGACATTCACAGACAACTTTGTTATTATTTGGACAGGACAAAGCCATTCAGGAAATCCGAGCAACTCTTTGTGTCCTATGCTACAGGTGCTCAAGGAAAGGCTATTTCCAAACAGACAATCTCAAAATGGATAGCCCACTACATACGCTTTTTTTACTCATTTCATGGAAAAGCTGTGCCTTCAAGCATCAGATCCCACTCCACAAGGGCCACAGCTACTTCTGCAGCTTTCCTCAGGGGGGTTCCTACCAAGGACATTTTGGAAGCAGCCACTTGGAGTTCAGTGCACACTTTCTCCAAACACTATCACCTTCCACTTTACTCTAAATCTAGAGCGGGATTTGCCACAGCTGTCTTGCAGGGCATCCTTGCTCCTCCTAGTTCCTCTTAGTGCCTGCCACCCCTACTACTTAGCTTTGGATTCTTCCCATCTGTTATGACTGCAGCTGTATGCACGATGAACATAGTACAGTTTTGTACCTACCATAAATGTAGATGTTAGAGTGCTCATACAGCTGCAGTCCAGGTTTCACCCCCTCCATCCCCTCTTAGGACGGGCCTTATGACAAACACCTTCTCATACAACCTATTTGGGGTATTCTTTTATGGTGTATTTGCTTGCAACTACTGTTTTTTGATTATTCTATATTGCATGATTACATAAGTTTGTTTTGCCTGCCTTCTGGGGACACCTGACATCTGGGGCAAGAAAAACTGAAGAAGATGGCGTCGGCTGGCTCTTTTATACCCCTGCTGCACTTACGTCAGGGAAGAAGCGACGACAACCGACGCCGGACCTAGACTTTGGAATTCGACCGACCGAGGACCCGCCTGACGGCAGGATAACCCATCTGTTATGTCTGCAGCTGTATGAGCACTCTAACATCTGCATTTATGGTAGGTACAAAACTGTACTTTTTGTACCTACCATAAATGTAGATGTTCGAGTGTTCACACTGCTGCAGTCCAGGTCACCCTCCCTCCATCCCCTCTGTCCTAGCTGGGCTTATCTATACCTGTCTATCCTATACAACCTTTGTGGTGTATTTGCTTGTATCTTAAGGTATTGTTTTTATTTTATATGTATGTTTTATTAGCAATATGTATTGCCTACCTACCTGGGGGCATCTGACATCTGGGGCAAGAAAAACGGAAGAAAATGGCGTCGGATGCATCTTTTATACCCCTGGCCCACTGATGTTAGGGAAGAAGCGACAGCAACCAACGCCGGACCAAGACTTTGAAACTCAGGCCGACTATGGATCGTAATTCTGAATTCCCTTTAGACGTGAAAGACACGGGGGGACGCAAGCACAGGTGTAGAAACACTAGAGGATTTTCTTCAGAGCATAGTGAAATGAACCCAGTTTTTTTCAAATATACACAATATTTCGAGTTATGTACTAACTTCAGTTCAAGAATCTTTGTTGAATAAAGGTCTTGGTTTTATCTCAGGATTTTTTGTGGATGAGAGTGTTTTTGTTGCTGATACTTTGGCCTTTTGTCATTAAATTAATCTGAAACTTTTCTTTGATCAACAAGATAGTGCTCAAAGATCTGCTGAATTTCGGTTTCTACCATCCAACTTTAATCCACCTATGGAAAAGCATGTCAATATATTCCAACAAGCCATCATCAAAGATTTGCACCATGTTTTGGGTTCAGGTAATATTTTGAGACAGAATCTTAGTATAGATGAACAACAGGCCTTAGATGATCTCAAATCCAATTCTAATATTGTTATTCTTCCAGCGGATAAAGGTGGGGCAATTGTGATTATGGACTTCAGTTATTACTGGGCTGAAGGTAAAAGACAGTTGTCCAGCAATCAGCATTACTTCCATATGTCCTTGGACCCCACTCCAAATTTCAAGAAAGCCATAGATGATTTTTTAGATTCTGCAGTAGAGGAAGGGATTATCAGTGCCAAAACAAGAATTCAGTTAACAGTACGGAACCCTTGCAAACAATACTTATATCTATTACCCAAAATCCACAAATCTCTCAGGGAACCTCCCGGCAGACCAATAGTCTCGGGGATTGGTTCACTTACTGACCCTTTATCTGTTCATCTAACCGAGCATTTGAAGCCCTTATTGATGCATATCAGGGCCAGGATTAAAGATACAACCGAATTTCTCCAAATAGTTTCAGAATCCCAATTGGAACCTTATTGGCTCATGTGCACTCTTGATGTCAAGTCTCTATATACCTGTATTCCCCATTGGGCCGGATTGCTGGCATTGGAATTTTGGCTTAATAGAACAAAATATCTATCCTCCTGGTTTCAGTACTCTTTTAATTTGCATGGCTGAACATGTACTTACCAGGTATGTTTTTTATTTCCAAGATCAATGCTATTGGCAAATTCAGGGCACTGCGATGGGGGCATGTTTTGCCCCTATTTATGCTGATTTGTTTATGGGGTATATGAACAGATCATCTATGATGGTATGCATAATTTATATTTACCTGAGATTGACATCTGGCGCCGTTATCTGGATGACTCTTGGCTAGTCTGGAGGGGGGCCCAGAATATCTCCAGGAATTTGTGGAGTATCTCAATTGTAACAAGTGGGGAGTTGAATTTACTGTCAATTACAACGTACAAGAAATTGATTTTTTGGACGTACATTTGGAGCGAAAACCAGATCATACTTTAAGAACAACGGTTTACAGGAAGTATCCACAGTATAATAGCTTGCTACATGCTTCCAGTCTCCATCCCAGACACACTATCAATAATATTCCCAAATCGCAATTTCTTAGAATTAGAAGAATATGCTCCTCAGAGCAAGACCTCAATATATGTCACCAGGATCTTACTAATAGATTTTTAGAAAGAGGGTACAAGCAGGACAATGTTAAAACTGCATCAATATGGGCCTGTAATCAGTCGAGGGACAGCCTATTAACATACAAATCCAAACATTTTTTGGGTAATCAGGATACCATCAGGCTGGTCACAACATTTGGAACGAATACTTATCAGTTCACTCACATCATTAATAAACATTGGAATGTACTTAAAAGTAACATATGACTTGATTGGTTGCGGGACAGATGTCAGTTTTCGTATAGAAAAGGAAAAACCCTGGGGTCACATTTCTCACATTACAAAAGGATCATGACCAAATCGAGCATGCATCACCAAACTACTCTTTCTGGGGAGAAATTAGTGGGGTGTTATCCATGTGTGCATTGCTCTTTCTGTAAACACATCTTTAAGACTAAGAATTTTACCAGCAAAAATACAGGTAAATTATTTAAGTGTTTTGCTAATTGTGGAAGTGAGTGGGTTATTTACTTGGCAACTTGCACATGTCAAGCGTTCTACATTGGTCTAACATCCAGACAGTTCAGATGTCGGATGTCAGAACATCTGGGAGACATTAGAAATGCTAGAATGACCAACGCTTTGCACAAACACTCACTGATTCACAAAACAGCTAAATTCACTTTTACCATTATTGATAGAATTTTTGGAAATAAAGATTTCAGAACAGGATGGCACAATTTATTGAACACCAAAGAAAAGAAATGGATAGTCAAATTAGGTGGTCTTTTTCCACCAGGTCTTAAGTTATGAAACTGTGCTTAGGATTATGCTGAATATTCAGTAGTTAGTTTTATAATTTATCAACTTATTTTTATTTTCATTATTCAGAGTACATTGTATCATTCATTTTTGTATGCTGTTCCTTTTATTTTATGCACGTATATTCATACATATGTATACATGCATTTTGTAACACTTTGTATGCACTATCCTTTTTTGTCACTCACAGGAAATGATGTCAATTGTTGCTGAATTGGGTATCATATATAAATGCAATTTGTGAACTGCTGACCATGTATAACCACTGAAGAAAGCTATATGCTGAAACTGGTCTGGTAGAATTAATAAATCATCTTTGCTTCGTATCCCTGGTGCTGGCCTTTTCTCTGTTTGTTTACATTCAAGTTACTTTGGCCCGTGCATCTGCCGTACTTGCTAGCACGTTTTTGGAGTAATTACGACTATGGGACCGCCTGACGGCAGGATAACCCAAGTGTAATGACTGCAGCAGTGTGAACACTCGAACATCTACATTTATGGTAGGTACAAAACTGTACTTTTTGTTCACCACCAGAACTATGTCGTCGGGCCCTTATTGTAGCTAGATATTTTTGCTCTTAGTCCTCGAATTCCGATATGGGTTCGGTAAGCCATCCGACAGCAGATCTTTTGAAAAAATGTAAGGATAAAGACAGAGACCGCACCGGTCCAAACCTATCGACAATGCTTCCGTTAAGCTAGTCGTCAGTTCTTTGGTCCTCAATGAGGCGCTTTCGCAGCCCCTGATGCCCACTTCTGTGGATTCGCAGGCTGCTACCAAGACGCTTTCATAGTCTGGTATGCCGCGAGACTCTTCATCGACTAAAGATACTGCGGATGTCTCTACCTTGGATGGGTCCGGACCGCTGAGCAGGCACCGGCTTCAGAGGAAGTACTTTGCACCACTGATTCTCAACACAGACTGACTTCTTTCGCGTCTACCGTTCTTTTGAAAACTACCGAGTTTCTAAGGCCCAGGGTACAAACCACACCCAAGAAACCGACGACCCAATATCAAGCACCTGCTTCCTTGCCTCAGTCTCAAATGCTTAAAGTAGCGGAAGACCTTATAATGCTCATCAGGGGAAGCCAAGCTACCCCTTCCATATTGAAAGAGATTGGTCTCCAGTAGTTTTATGTGAACAGGAGTCCAATAACTCTGAGGCATCTGAATATGAAGGCATGCAACCCCTTTCTGCTTATAAGGATTCTGATGCAGAGGAATCCATTCCTTCAGCCTCTCCACCGGAGGACTTTTCCTTTGGGAAAACCCTACATACTTTGAGAGCATTTCCAATGGGAATGTCAGGACTTACTCTCAATCTAAAAAGAGACTCAGGGAATTCTTGGATCTTCCACAGCACAGACCTCTGGCCATTCCTCCTGTCCTGGATGTTGTGGATGATGTTTTCATGGAATCTAGTTTGACTCCTGACATCCTCCCTCCTGCTCCCAGGAAACCTGACAGGTACTATAGAGTCCCTGACTCAAATAAATTTATTTTCAAAAATCCTACTGCTGACCCTGAGGTTATTTCTCAAGGGCCTAAAGGAATTAAAGCAACTTCTGCTAAGAATCCCACCCCCTCAGATAGGGATTTCCGAGCATTAGACAGATGGGGTAAAAAAGTAAACACCTCTGCTACTCTTGCTATTAGAGCACTAAATTGTCAGCTCCATATGCTAAAATTTCAGCAAAATGCCATGGAACTCCTCAAACAAAAAATATCATTTTTTCCTGCTTGTGCAGAAAATAGTTACAAGAGTTAATGCAGTCAAGTAACTAAGCACACCTTACAGTGTGGTTTTGACGCCCTGGAAGCATCTTCCAGGGCAGCAGTCACTGGTTCTGTCCTTAGAAGGCATGCTTGGCTTAAGGAACAGCCCCTGCCAGACCATGTCAAATCCAAATTATTGGACGCACCCTTGCACATAGACAACTTATTTAGCACCAAGGCAGAGGACTGCTTAAAAAAGATGGAAGAAAAAGTTAAATATGTGCAGACAGTTAAGGACTTCCTGCAGGTCCAGCCACCCAGGTACAGTAGGCATTGCCCCTCCAAGCACTGGTCCTTTCCTGCGTCCTCCAGGTCAGCTCAGCCCAGACCCTGGGGAAGCAGGTCCCCCAGACAGCAGCCCCAGGGAATGCAGAGAGCTAAGCAATGGAGTTCCTCCTGTTCAAAACCAGGGAATGTTAAGCCACCCCCTCATGGTAAGAACTCACAATGACTCTCCACTTCCACCCCCTTCTTCTGCCCACCTGCAAAAGTTTATTTCCACACTCTACCAACCCCAAAAGGGTTCCCGGATCTTCCCCCAAACCAGTGGGCAGAGGCCAAAATGCAAGTCCTTTCCCTGCTTTCTATGAGGGCAATAGAGCATGTTCCTGCAGAACAGATAGGCCAAGGTTCCTACTCCAGACTCTTCCTGGAACCCAGAAAAGAGGGCACCTGGCACCCCATCCTCTATCTATCCATTCTAAACACCTTTCTGGTGATAACAAAATTCTCACCCTCCAGCAACTACTACCTATGCTCTCCAAGGATGCTTGGTTAGCCACCCTAGACCTAAAAGAGGCCTACCTACACATCCCAGTCAGGGAGTCATGTAGGAAATGTCTACATTCTAGGGCAGGATCACTGCACTTTCAGTTCTCTGCACTTCCCTTTGGCTTATCCACTGCTCCCAGAGTTTTCACAAAGTGTCTGGCTCCCACCATTGCTTTTTGCAGGCAAATAAATATTCAAATTTACCCATACTTAGACTGCCTAATTCAAGCAGACAGGAAAAGCTGCTCAAGCACCTGGCCTTTGTAAAGGATGTACTGACCTCCCTAAAGTATACTATCCACGAAAAGCAATCCAAACTAGTACCCACCCAAAAAATTATATTCGTAGGAGCAAGCCTGGACACAGCATCCCAGATGGCATTCCTTACACCAGAAAAGCAAACCTACTTGACAGCCTATTTCTCTCAACTAGCCACCAGACCCCAGTTATCCGCAAGGAAAATCCTGCAGGCTCTGGGGTTCATGGCGTCTTGCATTCTACTTATTTCATATGCCAGACTGCATATGAGGAAACTACACTGGTACCTAAAAAGCCTTTGGTGTCAACACTCTCAAGACCTGGAAACTCTTACACCAGTGATACCTTGTTTAAGGAAAGATTTTCTTTGGTGGGCAGCAGCATGCTACCACAAGGGACTACCCTTCTCACAACCTCACACCTTCACCACAGAAGCATCAGACTTATGCCTGGCTTGCACACCTGGATGGCAGGTGTGTACAGGGCCAATGGAGCCCACATCAAATACATCTGCACATCAACCAAAAAAAAATGTTAGCTGTTTAGCACGCACTGACAGCTTTCAGACCCCTCCTCTCCCCGGGGGCTCTACTAATCAAAACAGACAACACCACTGTGATGTGACTGTGATGTGGTATATCGACAAGCAGGAGGGAACTCACTCATACCCTCTGTGCAGGCTTGCCATGACCCTTAGCCACACAGCCTCAACCATGCAACTACACCTGTTAGCACAATTCCTGCCAGGCTCTCTAAACTCTCTGGCAGACAGCTTAAGCAGAAATCTTCTGGACCTGCACAAGTGGCAGCTAGACCAAAGAACCTTCACCCTTGTAACTCAGAAATGGGGCATGCCGAAGGTCGACCTGTTTGCTTCCCACTCCAACCATCAGCTCAGCAAATTCTGCACCAGGGAGGCAAGGCCTGGAAAGTGGATGCTTTAACCTTCCAGTGGGTCTACCTCTGTCTGTGCATTCCCCGCACTACTGCTCATTACAAGGGTACTGCTGAAAGTAAGGGAGGAAAAACCAAGGACAACCTTGATTGCCCTAGACTTGGCCACACCATCACTGGTACCCACTGCTACTCAGCCTGTCACCTTTGCCACCATGGCATATCCCTTCGATACTACACTCCTGACCCAGAAGGTAGGAGAATTCATGTATCCCCAATTGCAGACCCTCAATCTGGCAGCCTAGCTTATTCCCTGACCACTGCACAAGCTGCCAATGTCAGCAAACAGCTAAAAGATGCTATACGTGAAGCCAGACTCCCTAGCACTAGAAAGTCATATGCTGACAAATGGAAAAGGTTTTGCACCTGGATCCAGGCTAAGGGAGCTGGGGACGGCCCAGCCCTCCCTGCCTCTCATCCTGAATTACCTTGCTGACCTACTACACAGGGGTCTATCCTTTTCTATTAAAATTCATGCCTCTGCTATCTCTGCTCATTTCAGCACGGAGCCACCTCTTTTCTCACACCCTCTCATCAAGCAGTTCCTAAGAGGGGCTAACAACTTGAGGCCACCCAGCAGAGCACCTACCCCAGCTTGGGACCTAAACTTTGTGTTGGAAAAGCTCACCCTGCCCCCTTTGAACCAGCAGCTTCATCAGAGTTAAAGTTTCTCATGGAAGACCGCCTTGCCTTCTGGCCATCACTTCAGCAAGAAGAGTGTCCGAGCTAGAAGCACTCATGGCTGTAAAGTCCTCCATTTTCCATGCTGACTGGGTCTCCCTCAGGACTAACCCATCCTTCATGCCAAAAGTGATGTCCATTGTGGCTCTCAACCATTCCATTAATTTGCCCACCTTTTTCCCTAACCCACAAAACAAGGGGGAAAGGATACTGCACTCTCTAGATGTGCACAGACAGCTCAGATTCTATGTAGATGGGACTAAATCATTAGAAAGGCTGATCAATTGTTTGTCAGCTTTGCTGCAGCAGCAAAGGGCAAAGCCGTAACCAAACAAACCATTTCCAAATGGATAGCACACTGCATACTTTTCTGCTACAGGCAACACTGGAAACCTCCCCCTAAGGGGGTCAAGACACATTCTAGCAGAGCAACCTCTACCTCTGCAGCTTTCCTCAGAGGGGTCCCCACCAGGGACATCCTGGAGGATGCAACATGGACATCAGTTCATACCTTCACCAAGCATTACCACATGCCTATCTTCAAATCCATGGCAGGCTTTGTCACCATAGTCTTGCAGGGGATCCTAGCCAGCCCCCAGACTTCTTGACTGCCTCCACCCTTTTCTTCAACTTTGGGAATCAACCCAAATGTGATGACTGCAACAGTGAAACAAGAAGAACATAGTACAGTTGTGTACACTTACCATAAATGTAGATGTTAGAGTGTATTCACTGTTGCAGTCCTGGTTTCATTCCCTCCATCCCCCATGTGTCTGTCTGTCTCTCTCTCTCCCTACTTACAAGGAATTTTTGGTATTTACTTTCTACTAGTGGCGTTCCTCACCATAACCTAGGTCCGTCTTGGTGGCTCCTGACCGGTCAAAAAAACTGATGTAATGGCGTTGGATGCCTTATTTTATACTACTGATGACCTGACGTCAGTCCTGGAACGAAGGCAACCGACACAGAAATACTAAGCCTCTGGTATTAGGGCCGAATGAGGGCTACCCTGGCAGGGATAACCCAAATGTGATGACTGCAACAGTGAATACACTCGAGCATCTACATTTATGGTAAGTGTACACAACTGTACTTTTTGTGATCAGACCTTACTAGTGAGGACGTGACACTGGGTTATGTTCATCGTGTTTCATTGTTGCAGTCATTACATTTGGAAAGCATAATTTGCAATGTGGTTTTGATTCCTTGGAGGCCTCTTGCAGGGCCGCTGTAACTGGATCTGTGATAAGAAGGCATGCTTGGCTCAAGGAGCAAAATCTGCCTGATCATGTTAAAGCAAAATTGTTGGATGCTCCTTTACAACAGGACAGTCTATTTGGTAATAAGGCAAAAGTTGTTTTGAAAAAGATGGAAGATATTCAGTCTAATTCAGGCAGAAAACAAGGCATTCTACTAATTCCATATGCAGGCAAGGAATGATGGGAATCTTTGTTTCCAGGCTGTGACACTGTTGACTCCATAAGCTTTTTAGGTACCATTGAAGTTTTCTCATATGCAGTCTTGCATATGGAATTAGTAGAATGCAGGAAGCCATGAACCCCAAGGCCTGCAGAATTTGTCTCTCAGATAGCTGGGTGTTTGTGGCCACTTGTTTGAAGTAAGTCATCAATTGAATTTGTTTTTCTGGCGTTAGGTAAGTCATCTGGGCAGTTGTATTCAAGCTTGCACCCAGGAATGTAATTATTTGAGAGGGTACCAGTTGTGATCTCTTTTTGTTTATGATGTACTGTAGACAAGTTAGAAGCCTCTTTACAAACGCCAGATGCTGTAGAAGTGTGTCCTTGTTTTCTGCCTGAATTAGACAATCATCCAGGTAAGGATAAATTTGAATCTTTCTTTGTCTGCAAAATGCAATTACTGGTGCCAGGTACTTTGTGAAGACTCTGGGTGCAGTAGATAAGCCAAAGGGCAGTGCAGAGAACTGGTAATGCAAATAGTCTGCTTTGAAGCGGAGTTATCTTCTGCAAGATTCCCTGATTGGGATATGCAGGTAAGCCTCTCTTAAGTCTAGAGTTACCAACCAGGCATCCTTGCCTAGCATAGGCAGTAACTGTTGTAGAGTCAGCATCTTGAATTTTGGAATGTCCAGAAATGTATTTAGAATGGATAAGTCCAGAATTGGACACCATGATTTGTCTTTTCTGGGTGCCAGGAAAAGTCTTGAATAAAAACCTTGTCCCTTTTCCTTTTCTGTTACTGGGTGAATGGCCCCCATATTCATGAGGGACATAACTTGTTTCTGGGCCTCTGTCCACTGATTTGGAGGCAGATCTGACCATTCGTTTGGGATTGACGAAGTGGGGAAATGAAATCTGTATCCCTGGGATACTGTTTAAACCCCATTTGTCCTGGGTAGTTAGATGCCAATTTCGTGCATGAAGTGCTAGTTTTCCCCCCAAAGTGGCTGCCAACAGATAAGTGCTTGGTGATGGCAGAGGAAAGTCATTGAGACTGTTTACCGTAGGGAGGTGCCTTGTTACTTCCAGATTTCGAGGTGGGAGGCACCCCATTGATTTGTTCTGTAAGTTCTTTGTGACTGAAACCTGGAGCCTGGAGCCTTTGGAGTGTCTAGGTTTAACCTGTGCGGCTCAGGTGGGTACTGGAAAGGACCAATTCTTTGTAGGCCAGTGCCTACTGAACCTGGGTGGCTGCACTTGTAGGAAATCTTTACAGTCTGCATAGATTTAGCTTCATCTTCCATCTTTTTCTGCCTTATTACCAAATAGACTATCCTGTTGTAAAGGAGCATCCAACAATTTTGTTTTAACATGATCAGGCAGATGTCCTTCAAGGATGCATCTGCAGTAATCACATATGGGTTGTCCTGCCTCAGGCAGCCCTTCGGTCGGCCGGATTCCAAAGTCTGGGTCCGGCGTCGGCTGTCGCCCTTTCCCTGACGTCAGAGCGCCTGGGGTATAAAAGAGTCAGCCGACGCCATCTTCCTCAGTCTTTCTTGTCGCGTGGTGCCCGAAGCAGAAGCAGTTCGCAAGTGCTGGTCGGCCAGCTCCTGTAATTTGGCTACCGAAGACTTCAAAAAGCTAAGTACCCCGTTGGGGACTCTTTCTTGCCTCAGCCAATGTCAGATAAAGTTAATAATTGTTTAACTTGTGGGAAACAAATACCTCATAAGGATTTCCACTCTTACTGCCTCCCCTGCCTAGGCCCAGACCATGACGTCTCGGCCTGTTAAGCCTGTGCTTCCTTCAACCGACGCACTCTTAGACGTCGGGCGGAGTTTGCAGATGAATTTTTTGGGGCTAGTTTTTCGTACAGTATGCCGTCTGAGACTCCGACTTCACATTTGATTAAGAAACGGAAGGACAAGGACCGACACACGCGAGCCGCGGTTTCGGCTGAAACCACGGCCAGGCCTACCGCGAGTGTCTCGGTCTCGGCTGAAACAGAGTCCTTGGTTCTTCCAACCACCGAAACCGCCCAGAGGCCCCGGCTGAATCTGTTGTTGAATTTCCAACAGAAACTGGTGTCCTGGAACCTTCCGACACCATACCTTTAGACAAAACTACACCAGCACGTGGTGCAGCCAGGCCTCCTGCATCCATGTCCATTAAGGCATTCTCTAGGGCTAAAGCTGGTAAACTCTCCAAAGCTTTGCCTCCCAAGGTTATCCCTCAGGGACCCACTACAGGTTCACAGATTCTAAGCTTAGCAGAGGACCTTATCTCCTTAATTAGGGGTCTCAACCTCATCCGGACAGGGGCTCTCAATCTCCTCCAGACAAAAGGCCCAGGGTTGAGCCCTCTGAATCCCAATCCTCAGATGGCTCTACTCTCTAGGACCACCAGGAGGAGGCTTTTTCGGCCTACGGGGATTCTGATGCAGAGGAATCTATTCCCTCAGCCTCCCCTCCTGAAGAGTTTTCCTTTGGGGAGACACTCCACTCTATGAGAGAGCATTTCCAATGACAGGGCCAGGAGTTCTCTGATTCCAGGAAGAGATTAAGGACCTTCCTGCATTTGCCTCAGCATAGACCTTTGGCTATTCCTCCTGTTTTAAATGTCATTGATGATGTGTACTCTGAGTCTAGCACAACCCCTGATTCTCTACCTTCGGCTCTTGTCAAACCCGATAGGTACTACAGCGTCCCTGAATCGCATCTTCTCCTTTACAAGGCCCACTCTGCTGATCCAGAAACTATTTCCCAGGGCCCTAAAGGGGTTGCAGCTGCCACTACTAAAAATCCTCTCCCCTCTGAAAGGGAGTCTAGAGCTTTAGAGAGATGGGGTAAAAAAGTGTATACTTCTGCTACTCTTTCTATGAGGGCATTAAATTGTCAATTTCATATGATACAGTACCAAGAGTATTTGTTAGATGAATTGCATAAAAAACTGTCTTCACCTGAACCCCTAGATTACAAATCACTTCAGGATCTGGTACATAACTCCCAACAGGTTAGCAACCATTTCTTGCAATGTGGTTATGATGCATTGGAAGCTTCATGTAGGTCAGCTATGACTGGCGCAGTCATACGTAGGCATGCTTGGCTGAAGGAACAATCTCTGCCAGACCATGTCAAAGCAAAGCTTCTGGATGCTCCACTGGAAAAGCAAAAGTTATTTGGCTCCACGGCTCAGGAGGTCCTAAAGAAAGTTGAAGAAAAGGCAAAATCTGTACAAACTGTCAAAGATTTTCTCCAAGTCCAACCACCAAGATTCAGCAGGAATTGGCCTTCCAAAAATTGTTCCTTTCCAGACACAGAGAGGTTTCAGAGAGGCAAGAACAGGCGTGCCAGAGGTAGAGGGCAAGCTAGAGGCTCTTACAGAGGACGTCAATGGCAGCCTCCCAACCAGAGAGATAATGCAGGACCTACAACTGCTGCACAAGGACAGGCACAATGACTTTACTTTGACACCACCTACCAGGGCTCAATTGGAAGCACCCTTGGGCGGAAAGCTTTCTTTATTCTCGGAAAATTGGCACAGTATTACAAGGGACAAATGGACACTACAAATAGACAAAGGATACAGGTTCCATTTTCACACATTACCAAAAGGAAAAGGCATGCCAGACCTGCCACCAAATCAAAGGGCAGAGGCTTTGAAACAAATCTCCAGCTTAATGCAAATGAAAGCTATAGAAAAGGTTCCTCTCTCAGAACAAGGCCAAGAATTTTATTCCAGACTATTCCTTGTTCCAAGAAAAGAAAAGCAATGGAGGCCTATTCTCGACTTGTCCGCACTGAATACTTATCTCATTGTACCAAAGTTCAAAATGCTGACTCTACAGCAGCTCCTTCCCATGCTGGGCAAGGGGTCTTGGCTGGTAACTCTAGACCTCAAGGAGGCATACCTGCATGTCCCTATCAGACAAAGTTGCAGAAGACACCTCAGATTTCTTGCAGGTTCAGAGCATTATCAATTCTCAGCATTGCCCTTTGGCTTATCTACTGCGCCCAGAGTATTCACGAAATGCCTGGCATCAGTAATTGCACACTGCAGACTTCAGGGGATTCAAATATACGCATATCTGGACGACTGCCTTATACAAGCGGACAGCCAACAAACTTTGGTAAAACATTTGAATTACGCCATCCACCTACTTCAGGCCTTGGGATATACAGTCAACATTCACAAATCAAGACTTGTTCCATCCCAAAGAATAACCTTTCTGGGTGTGAATCTAGATACAACCACCCAAATGGCTTTCCTCACAGAAGAAAAACAAAGTCAACTACCAGATTACTTCAAAAATCTGACAAGACAAACTCAGCTGACTGCAAGGAAAATCCTGCAGGCCCTGGGTTACATGGCTTCTTGCATCCTTCTGATTCCACAAGCAAGGCTACATATGAGGAAACTACAATGGTACCCAAGGAGTTTATGGACTCAGCACAGTCACAGCTTGGAAACTTTGATACCACTCATTCCATGCCTTCAAAAGGAATTTTTGTGGTGGGCTCAAGCAAGCCAGTCAAACAGGGGTCTGCCCTTCAGCAAACCAATAGCCAGCCAAACCATTACAACGGACGCTTCAGACCACGGATGGGGAGCGCACATGGAGGGCAGATGCATTCAAGGTCTATGGTCACAAGAAGAGCTATGCATGCACATAAACCAAAAGGAACTGCTGGCAGTGATGCATGCAGTCGAAGCCTTCAGACCTTTTCTGCATAAAGGCCACCTACTAATAAGGACAGACAACACCACAGTTATGTGGTACATAAACAAGCAAGGAGACACCCATTCATATCCTCTTTGCAGACTGGCAATGAATCTATGGGAACTTTCCTTGAAACTCAACATAGAGCTGCAATCTCAATTTGTGCCAGGGAAAGACAATATACTGGCGGACAGCTTAAGCAGAAATATCATGGATGCACACGAATGGATGCTGCACCCAGACATCTTTCTACAGATAACACGATCATGGGGAAGGCCGGACAAAGATCTTTTTGCCTCCCCCCACAATCATCAGCTGAAGAAATTCTGCTCAAGGACATACCACCCACAAGCATGGAAAGTGGACGCCCTCTCTTTCAGCTGGAGAACTCTAACAGTGTAAGCATTTCCACCTCTCCCATTAATGACCAAGGTCTTACTGAAGATCAGGACAGAGCAGCCAAAAGTGATTCTGATAGCTCCGGACTGGCCAAGACAGCACTGGTACCCACTGTTAAAGAGCATGTCATGCACGAAACCATGGCCTCTTCCTCAATGGCCACTTCTCCTGACACAGCACAATTACAATACTCTGCATTCCAACCTGAAAACCTTGCAACTAACAGCCTGGAAAATACCTTGACTCCTCCTCAGGATAGGCTATCCCAGAGAGTGAAGGATATTATCATGGAAGCTCGCCGGCCTTCCACAACAAAGGCATATTCAGCAAAATGGAAAAGATTTCTCACTTGGAACACCACAAAGGGCCTAGATGCGACAGTGATGAACATGGCACGTATCCTGGAATACTTGGCAGAAATGTTCCACAATGGTCTGTCTTACTCTTCCATTAAAATTCATGCTTCAGCAATTTCAGCAGAGTACAATACTGATCCACCTGTCTTCTCACATCCTCTCCTAAGGCAGTTTCTAAGAGGGATTAAAAACATCAAGCCTCCAAGGACACCACCACTGCCTACTTGGGACCTTAACTTCGTGTTGGAAAAACTAACATTGCCTCCCTTTGAACCAGCAGCATCTGCAGAGCTACAGTTCTTGTCTTGGAAGACTGCCTTCCTTCTGGCCATAACCTCAGCAAGAAGAGTATCTGAGTTACAGGCTCTCATGGCAATACAGCCATTTATTATTTTTCATCAGGACAGAGTCTCATTGAGAACCAATCCTACATTTATGCCAAAGGTGGTATCCAGGGTCTCATTAAATCAAGCTATTCATTTGCCTACCTTCTTTCCGAATCCACAAAACAAAGGGGAGAAACTTCTGCACACCCTGGGCATACACAGACAGTTGCGCTACTACTTGGACAGAACTAAAAGTAAAAAACTGACCAGCTGTTGGTAGCATATGCTGCTAGTGCACAAGGAAAAGCAATTTGCAAACAGACAGTCTCAAAATGGATAGGGAATTGCATTCGTTTTTGTTACTCCTTTCATGGAAAAACTGTGCCAGCTAACATTAGACCTCATTCCACGAGAGCCACAGCCACATCCACAGCCTTCTTAAGAGGGGTGGCTACCAAGGACATTTTAGAAGCTGCTACATGGAGCTCCGTGCATACATTTTCCAAGCATTACAATTTACCTTTATATTCCAGATCCAGAGCAGGCTTTGCTACGGCAGTCCTGCAGGGCATTTTAGCTACACCATCCTATACATAGATCCTCCACCCCCAGATTGACTATAGTAATCTACCCATATGTGATGACTGCAGATGCATCCTTGAAGGACATAGTACAGTTTTGTACCTACCATAAATGTAGATGTCCGATAGGTATGCATCTGCAGTCAGGTTTTCCCTCCCTCCTTTCCCCTCTGTGGTATTTCTTGGGTAATACTCCCTCTTATAGCTAGCTAGGGTTATCTATTATGGTGTATTTGTTTTTTATTACTGTGCATGTTTGGAATATCTTGCATTAATCCAAATTTAGCCTTCCTTAGAGGGCACCTGGCATCTGGGGCAAGAAAAACTGAGGAAGATGGCGTCGGCTGACTCTTTTATACCCCAGGCGCTCTGACGTCAGGGAAAGGGCGACATCAGCCGACGCCAGACCCAGACTTTGGAATCCGGCCGACCGAAGGGCTGCCCTGAGGCAGGACAACCCATATGTGATGACTGCAGATGCATACCTATCGGACATCTACATTTATGGTAGGTACAAAACTACTAATGTTAAGTTGTCAATCTCACCTTCATTCTTGCTTGATGGGTTCGGAGCCGATCCTCGGCCCACTGCACTTGCTAAGCTCGAGAGTCACTTTTACCAGCTCGAGGCAGCCCCATATCCCATGATGCAAGGCGGTAAGTACTCAGATCTCGTTTGCCGCTTCGCTGATGAGGTCCTCCTTTTACCAGCTCCTGGTAAGTGAATTGTTACTTTACTATTTTAGCCCCTTTCTACAAAAAACCTTAAAATTATTCGTTTTAACTTAGTTTTAATCCCTTTCTGACAGAAAATTTCCCTGTCTCCTCATAACTTTTAGTCAGACTTTCACCCATCCCATCCCCCCCCTGTTAGGGTGTGTGTGTGTGTGTCTGTTATTGATACCTTTTGGTATATTTAATTTAATTTCTTGGACTGGTGTTGTGTGTGTGTGTTTTATCACCATGTCTAAGGAAAGGGTCTCAGGCTTTAAGAAGTGTGACTCGTGCTGTCAGAAGATGTCTCTGACAGACGGTCACACTTCTTGCCTTTACTGCCTGGGGCCTCTTCACCTGCAGGACTCCTGTGCTATATGTCATTCTTTTAGCCAGAGAGTCCTGCAGGAAAGAAGAAATAAATTGATTTTGAGGGGCCTTCTTAAGCCGGAGGGCTCTCCGCTAAGTCGGCCCCATCTAAGACTTCTAAGTCTTCCAAGGCCCAGGCTTCTGTGTCCAAGCCTGTGGCCTCGACTCGACTCATTCAGAGTCGAGATCGCTCCGCTGGAGCCGATTCTGGGTTACAAACTTCGGCACCGATGGCTATCGGTGCCGACTCTGGTTCGACCACTTAGGTGTCGGCTCCGATCGGTTCCGACCACCATGTGGCCCAGGCATCGGTGTCGGCTCCGATCGGCTCCCACACCCTTACATTTATGGCCGTATCGGCTCCGGCTGGAGCCGATGCATCGAAACTACCTGTCAGTGCCGATAAGTTGTCGGCTTCGGCAGTTTCTTTGGTTTCATCGGCCCGATGGTTCCTTCGAGGAAGAGGTCTAGGTCCCTTCCTTGGAGCCGATACTTCGCTCCGGCCGCCTCCTCGGAGCGGAGCCATCGGAGCCGATCTTCAAGGTCATCCAGGCTTTCTGACCATGATTTGGATAGAGTGGTCAGTAGATTACTAAAGTCACAGGCACTGGCCCAAATGCTACATAGTCCGTCTCAGCAGATGACTATTAGTCCACACCCCATTGCAGTTCCTCCTTCGACTCTACCACAGAGTTTGGAGTTGGAGTCTTCGGGAATGGTTTCTGCTATGGCTGAGGGACAGATACCCCCTTCTGCTCCTTCAGCCTCTACTCTTATCTCCTCTTCGAGACCTTCCTTAGAGGGATTCGGTGGCCGGGCTTCCCTGGTCTCCTCCGAGGGGGTGAGTGGCATCGGACCCTTGTCCGAGCCCGCTCTTCCCCTTGGAGCCTCGGCCTTGGTGAGCTCGGCTCCGACATCTGCCTCGGAGCCCTCCTTTTCGGTGGGTCCTGGAGTTCCTAGTTCTTCGGAGCAGGTTCTCTCGGACCTTCCTGGGAGGGGAGCCTTCGAGGTGATGAGTGTGCTGGCCACTGGTCTCAGCCAGCAGTCTGTTCCCTTAGCTCCTCCCTCTATGGTGCCTGTTGACATCTCTGCCACTTCTCTTGCTCCAGGACCCAGAGATCCTCCACCTCAGGTTTCCCCACTGGGAATATCCCCCTCTTCCGAGGATTCTCCAGATTTGTCGGGGGATCCTCCGCGGAAGAGGACATGTAAGAGGAAACACGTAGACTCCCCCGAGTCTATCACTTCACATACTGACTTAGATGAGTCAGAGGGATCCCCCTCTGAGGATGTCTCCTTCTCAGACATCCTAGAACTCCTTAGACAGAGGGGAAACTGGCCCACCAATAATCCCTCTGAGGATGAGTCAGTATACCTGAGGCGTTTGGATCTCGGCCCTCCACCTCCTGGGTGTCTGCCTTCGACCCCTTATGCAGGTTATTGCTCGAAGGCGGGCTGCTCCTGACTCTGTAGAGCCTGTCCCTAGGAGGCCTTCTAAATTTATTACTGCCCGCCGGACAAGCAATTCCTTACAAAAGGTGTCCCCGCTGATGCCATGGTGGTGGCTGCCACCAAGAAGGAACTTGCAGATCCTTCCGCACCTGTCCATCCTCCTAATAAGGACTCTAGGACCATGGATAGATATGGTAGCGGATGTTTTCTTCAGCGACCTTTGCTATGCTCGCTGAACTACCTTGACACTTCACCAGACTCCAAAGGGATATCCTTAAGGAGCTAGGTGAAGTTGTGCAGGATCCTACAGCTGTGGTGGCTCAGGAAAAATTGCTTCGCAGCTAGGAACCCTTAACTCCATTGCAAACTCCTCCATGCGGCTGATATCATATGCTGCTGATGGAGCAGTAGGCCGCAGGTACAGGTGTGGCTCTTAGACGCCAAGCCTGGATGCGGCTATGTAATTTTGCAGATCCCTTTAAGGCCCTTCACAAACTCTCCCTTTGATGGGTCAGCTTTGTTTGGCCCTCAAGTGAAGGAAACGTTGACCAGGTGTGAGCAGGACGGCAAAACTCTTTCTGCCATAGGAGTCCGTTTTTCCACCCCTTCTAGACCTTATCCCAAAGGACAGAAGGGTGGCAAAATGTGGTTCCGCAAATCCCAAGGAGTCACGCCAGATTCACGTGGTCAGTTTACCCCTAGAGGCAGAGGGGGTAACAACAATAGACGCCGCTCTAGAGGCAGAGGGGGTCCACAAAACCAGGGAAACAGAGAGTCTCTCTCTGACAAGCCCTTTCAGCATCCCTGAGATGTTGCCCGGCTGTCCCTCCTTGGAGGCAGTCGGGGGAAGACTATCGCTGTACCCAGAAGCCTAGCGTTCTCTCACTCAAGACAGATGGGTACAGTCGATCATATCCGAGGGTTACAAAATTCCTTTCGAGGAAAGTCCTTTCTATCCCTCAAATTCCCTTCCAGATGTTCCATCCGGTCTAAGGGAAATTGCAGAGTTAGTCTCAAAACTACTGCAAAAAAGAGCCATTCAGCCAGTTACAACAGACCATTCAGAGCCCGGAATCTACTCAAGGTTCTTTTGGTCCCCAAAAGACGGGAGACTGGAGACCGATATTGGATCTCAGCAGACTCAACAAGTCTGTGAGGAAGACAAGATTCCGAATGGTCACTCTTCAGTCGATTCTGCCCTTCTTGCAGAAGGACAACTGGATGTGCTCAATAGATCTTCAGGATGCGTACTATCACATAAAAATTCACAGACGCTCCAGGAGATTTCTCCGCCGCTGGGGTCCAGTCATTTCCAGTTCAGAGCCCTGCCCTTTGGTCTCACCACAGCCCCCAGACTGTTCACCAAATGCATGGCAGTGGTCACGGCTCACCTGAGACGTCAAGGATTCCAGATGTTTCCGTATCTCGACGACTGACTCCTGTCAGCCACCACCAGGCATCAGCTTGTTCAAGCCAGGGATTACACAATAAATCTTTGTTCTCATTTGGGCATCTCGATCAACTTCGAAAAGTCATCCTTATTGCCCTGCCAGTCTATTACTTTCATAGGCGCAAACTTAAACACTGTTCGGATGTCAGCTACCCTTACAGACCAAAGAGTTTCAGACATTCAAAGTCATGTCAGGATCATTCTAGCCAACAAGAAAGTACAGGCCAGAATGGTTCTAAAGGTATTAGGTCTCATGGCTGCGGCCATTACTCTTCTTCCCCTGGCTCGCTTCTACATGCGCCTTCTTCAGTGGATGTTGTTCACTCAGTGGTCTTACCAACAACTTCCAATGCGCCACCAAATTCTGGTGACACAGATTTGCAAAAATCATCTGGCTTGGTGGATCACTTCTCCCCAGATTCACCAAGGCAGACACTTTGTACCCACATCCCCGGTAGCCACTGTCACCACGGATGCCTCCCTGATCGGGTGGGGGCATTATCAGGGCAGGATGGTTCATGGACGTGGCAACCGCTCGAGTACCACCTGCACATAAATGTCCTAGAGATGAGAGCAGTGCTTTTAACGTTGCAAGCCCTCAACGACTTTCTTCCTGTAGGGACAATTGCAGTCCACACAGACAACATGTCTGTAGTTTGGTATATCAACAAACAGGGCGGAACCAAGTCCTACCCCTTGTGTCGAGCGCTCAGACTTTGGCAATGGGCGATCTCCTCTCATCGGTTTCTGGTAGCAACGCACATCCCTGGGAAAACTAACATTTTAGCGGACAGATTGAGCAAAGCTATTCTCATGCCTCACGAGTGGTCTCTCAAGCAATCTATAGTGGAGGAGATTTTTCTGGAATGGGTCGCCCATGTTGCGATCTTTTGCTACTCCCCAAAACAGCAAATGCCCAGACTTCTTCTCTCTTCCTCTGTCAGGCCATCCCCAGAGACGCCTGACCCAGGATTGGCCCCAGGGACTTCTTTATGCCTTTCCTCCTTTTCCCTGATCCCTCAAGTTATCCAGAAAGCAACCGCTTTGAGAGCCAAAATGATTCTCATTGCTCCTTATTGGCCTCGACAAATTTGGTTTCCGTTCCTCCATCGTCACCTTTTGGTGCAGCCGTGGCATCTGGACCCAGTGCCAGATCTTCTGATTCACCAATCCGGTCAGCTGCACCGGTCTATCCCTTCTCTCAACCTCACAGCATGGTTGCTCCACTTCCTTCCTTAGCCAGGCTTCCTTTGATCTCTAACCCTGTTAGAGACATCATAGTAGCTTCTTTAAAATCCTCTACCAGGAGGATTTATACAAGCAAATGGAAACGTTTCTCTTATTGGGCTAAAGCCAAGAATATTGATCCCTTCACTGCCCCAGTTCAGGCAGTTTTGGACTTCTTAGCGGAGATTTTTCATGCAGGCTCCTCTTCTTCCACAGTTAGAGTTCAATTGGCTGCTATCTCGAACTTTCATGTCGGGATCGCAGATCACAATATTATGTCCCATAGGCTTTGTAGAGCCTTCTTGAAAGGAATTTTCCTGCTAAAGCCTCCAATCAGGAATCCTCCTCCTCAATGGGATCTAAATTTAGTGCTGACATCCTTGATTCTTCCCCCTTCGAGCCAGCTGTTTCTTGCTCCCTAAAATTTCTTTCTTGGAAAACATTATTCCTAGTAGCTATTACATCGCCAGGAGGGTGTCTGAACTTCATGCTCTATCGGTTCGACCCCCCTATTTGGTCTTTCACAAAGACAGAGTATCATTCAAAACTAATCCGACCTTTTTGTAAGGTCGCCTCAAAGACTAATTTGAATCAATCCATTGATCTCCTGTATTTTTCCAAACTATTCAAACAGATCGAACAAAACTACATTATCTTGATGTCCACCGCCAACTCGGATATTATTTGGACAGAACTAAACAATTTAGGAAATCCGATCAACTCTTTGTTTCCTATGCGGATAACAAGAAAGGCCTTCCTGTCTCTAAAGTGACCTTATCTAGATGGCTTTCTTCTGTCATCTCTGAAATTTATCTGCTCAGGGAAAACAGCTGTGCTCAAAACCTAAAGCACATTCAACTAGGAGCTTAGCTACTTCTACAGCCTTTCAAGCTAGACTTCCTTTAGACACTATTTGTGCAGCGCCACTTGGGCCACTCCTCATACTTTTGTTTCCCATTACAAATTGGACTTGGCCTCCAGGGACAGAGCCAGTTTTGGCTCTACAGTCCTCAAGAGTCTGTTCCATTGAGCCACCCAGGATAGAGGTGCTAGGGACGCGGTCCCATCAAGCAAGAATGAAGGCGAGATTGACAACTTAACATTAAGAAGTTATGTACCTACCATAACATTCCATGTTAGTTGTCTTCTCTCGCCTTCTTTCTTGCGACCCTCCCTCCTTCCCCCCAGGCCTGGACAGACCTTTTCTACAAGGAATTATTATGCTGAAGACCATTCAGAGCTGGTCCTTCTTCCATCCTGTAGGCTTTCTTTCTTCCTTTGGGAAGTATTTATGCTTGGTGCTATTACCCTTTGTCATCAAACGAGATCTGGGTACTTACCGCCTTGCATCATGGGATATGGGGCTGCCTCGAGCTGGTAAAAGTGACTCTCGAGCTTAGCAAGTGCCGAGTCGGAGCCGAGGATCGGCTCCGAACCCATCAAGCAAGAAAGAAGGCGAGAGAAGACAACTAACATGGAACGTTATGGTAGGTACATAACTTCTTATTTTGCTCCTTGAGCCATGCAAGCCTTCTTATCACAGATCCAGTTACAGCGGCCTTGCAAGAGGCCTCCAAGGAATCAAAACCACATTGCAAAGTATGCTTTCCAAATGTAATGACTGCAACAGTGAATACACTCGAACATCTACATTTATGGTAAGTGTACACAACTATACTTTTATGATCTCCTCTGTTGGTCAGTACCAGATCCTGTATGTTGGAGTACGTGCCATCCAGAGGATTCATCTGTTCCAGGGTGTTTTTGTTAAAGTCCAAGAAGCATTGTGCATTTCCCAGTCTGTAGAGGGGGTAGTCACCCATGAACAGGGTGTTTAGGTGGATGGTGAGCACTTTGAGTAGGTTTAGGTAACAGTCGTGAGACTCTAGGGGCAAAGACAGTGACCTGTAGCTAGCCATGATATGGTGAGGGACCTTACCTTTCAGGACTTGCATGTGGATAAGCTCCATGATGTTATCCTGTGTGGCCAACCTGGAGGTGTTTGTTGCTAATGAAGATGGTCACCTTCACCTTTGACACCAGTCTGTGCTGTGTTTAGTGTAAATGTGTAGTAGGTACTGTAGGCTTGCACTGCCAAAGTACTTACTGTGGCTTTAAACAAAGTCTCGGTCATGGCATAAATGTCTAATTTTGTCTAAACATTTCCACCTTTAACCCCAGTCTGCACTGGTTTTCGTCTAAATGTGTGAAAGGTTCTGTAGCCTTGCACAGCTGGAGTACTTTCTACAGCTTTAAACCAAACCTCTCTTATGGCACAAATATACATTCACCAGAGTGAGGAGGGCTTTGAAGTGTGTTGTGTGTTTTGTTTAGGTTCTGATTATTGAGCAGGAACACATAAGGTTTCCGGTAGACTTTTTCACTATGTTGGTAGTTGCCTTTTTGGCATTTCATAAAAAGGCTTTAAGAGGCTGGATATAGTTTTAGTCCATGTCTGAAAGCCTAGCGGGGACAAGTGCAACCCGTCCATGGCAAAGTAAGGTGGTCTTTGCCCATGTTCTCCCATGCTGACAAATATTGAAGCCCCCCAGATTGACACCAGAAGCTAAGCCAATTATTAAAATTTATCAGTTCATGTTCATACTGTCATCATTTTTGGTGAGGGTAGAATGCTGCTACATTGCCACAAGCTCAGGCCCCTATGCTGAAAAAACATATGATCAAAATGGCTGAGGACTTAATTACCTTGATCAGGGGTTCCCAACCCCCTCCTGCTAAGAGGCCTAGGCAAGACACTGATTATGAATCTTCAGATCAGGTTTCCATTTCTTCTGACTCCTCTTCTGATCAGGAATTTTCTATTCTACCCTATGAGGATTCAGATGCAGAAGAATCCATCCAATCTGCATGTCCTCCTGAGGATTATTCTTTTGGAGAAGCCTTGCATCACAGGGTTCATACAGGTCAAAGCATGGGGTGTCTCCACCTCCAAATCTGGAGGAAACAAAGCACAACCCTACAGTAAGCAGTCTCAATGATTTCCTTCTACCTTCACCAAGCACTTATCTTTTGGCAGCCCCCTTGGTGGGAAAATTAGCACTTCATGCTCAAAATTGGCAGTTAATTAACCAGGACAAGTGGGTATTTAAGCATAGTATCCCAGGGGTACAGATTTCATTTCCATACTGTGCCAATTCCAAACGGTAGGCCAGATCTGCCACAAAAATCAATGGGTAGAGGCTCAGAAACAAGTTACGTCCATCATGGATATGGGGTCTATTCAACCAGAACAGGAAAAAGGACAAGGTTTTTATTCAAGACTTTTCCTGGTACCTTGAAAAGACCATGCCTGGCTTCCAATACCGGACTTATCGATTTTGTACACGTTCCTGGACATTCCAAAATTCAAAATACTGACTTTACAACGGCTCCTGCCTATGCTGGGCAGGAACGCTTGGTTAGTGACTCTAGACTTAAGAGGGCATACCTGCAAATCCCAATAAGGGAATCGTGCAGAAGATACCTCCGCTTCAAGGCAGGTTTTTGCATTACCAATTCTCTGCACTGCCCTTTGGCTTATCTACTGCGTCCAGGGTCTTTACAAAGTGCCTGGCACCAGTAATTGCATTTTGCAGACAAAGAAGCATACAAATTTATTTTTGCCTGGACGACGGTCTCATTCAAGCGGAGAACAAGGACATTCTTCTTCAACATCTGGCGTTTGTAAAAAGTTCTCTAACATGCCTAGGTACACAATAAACAAAAAGAAATCCCAACTGGTACCCTCTCAAATAATTACATTCCTGGGTGCAAGCTTGAATACAACTGCCCAGATGGCTTACCTCATGCCAGACAAAGGCAACTGACAACATACTTCAAACAGATGGCAACAAAAACTCAATTTTCTGCAAGACAAATTCTGCAGGCTTTGGGGTTCTTGGCATCCTGCATTCTACTAATTCCATATGCAAGACTGCATATGAGGAAACTTCAATAGTACCTAAAAGGTTTGAGTCAACATTGTTGCAGTCTGCAAACAATGATTCCTGTCATTCCCTACCTACAACAGGAGTTTCTTTGGTGGGCAGAGACATGTCACCAAAACAAGGGACCGTCATTCACTCTACCCGCTGCCACCCAAACCCTAACTACAGACTCAACAGACTATGCTTGGGGGGCCCACCTGGCGGGGAGATGCATTCAGGGCATATGGAGCCCAAAACAAATGCATCTGCATATCACCCAGAAATAGATGCTAGCTGTTCAGAATGCTCTGACAGCTTTCAAGGACTTACTACTGATAAAGACGCACAACACCACGCTTATGTGGTACATAAACAAGCAGAGGGGTACACATTCCTACCCCCTTTGCAGACTAGCCATGACATTGTGGAAACAGCTTCCACTTACCAAGTACATCTTCAAGCTCAATTCCTGCCAGGAAAACAAAATACTTTGACAGACGACCTAAGCAGAAATCTTATGGACCCGCACGAGTGGAAACTGGATCCACAAAAGCTGAACATGGTAACACAGAAATGGGGGAGCCCAGACATAGATCTATTTGCCTCTCTCCCAAAATTATCAACTGGTCAAATTCTGCACAAGGACTCATCACAGACAAGCATGGAAAGTGGATGCCCTATCCTTCAGTTGGAAAAACCTATCAGTCTATGCCTTTCCCCTTCTGCCTCTTCTCTCCAAGGTCTTACTAAAGGTCAGACAGGAAAAAACAAAAATGATCCTGATTGCTCCAGACTGGCCTCACCAGCACTGGTACCCAATTCTAAAGAATATGTCTAAACTCCCTCCTTGGTACTTGCCTCAAATACCTCATCTACTGTCTCAGCAGAACAATCAAATTCTGCACACACTGCTCCAAACTCTGAACCTTGCAGTATGGTTGATAATTTAAGTATTCAAACACCACCTCTCAGTAAATCTGTGATGGATGTAATTTTGGAAGCCAGAAGGCCTAGTACTAGAAATATTATGCTGATAAATGGAAGAGAATCTGTGCTTGGAACCAAGCACAAGGAATGGACACAGCAAAACCAAATATCCCTCAGATTTTACAATACTTGACTGAGAAGCTTGAATAAGGGCCTATATTTTTCTTCAATAAAAATCCATGCCTCTGCCATCTCAGCTCATTACAACACGGAGCCTCTCCTCTTTTCTCATCCTTTGCTTAAACAGTATCTTAGAGGGGCCAAAAATTTAAGGCCTCACAGAAGGTCACCAACTCCTGCATGGGACCTCAATTTTGTGCTGGAAAAACTCACCCTGCCTCCTTTTGAACCAGCAGCTACTGTGGATATAAAATTTTTATCTTGGAAAACAGTTTTCCTCCCGGCACTCACTTAAGCAGGAAGGGTTTCAGAACTACACGCTCTCATGGCTGTGGAGCCTTTTATTACATTTTACCCAGACAGGGTGTCCCTCATGATCAATCCTTCCTTTATGCTTAAGGTGGTATCCAGTGTGGCTCTTAAGCAAACAATTCACCTGCCAGCATTTTACCCAAATCCGCAGAACAAGGGGGAGCGGATTCTGCATTCATTGGACTTGCACAGACAACTAATATTCCACTTAAACAGGACCAAATCTCTAAGAAAGTCTGAGCAACTACTGGTGGCATTTACTTCAGGATCAGAGGGGAAGGCTACATCAAAGCAGACTATTTCTAAGTGGATAAGCCACTGCATTAATTTCTGCTACTTGCACCATATTAAACCTGTGCCCAAGGAGATCAGGTCACATTCCACCAGGGCTACCTCTACCTCAGCAGCCTTTCTCAGAGGAGTTCCAACCAAAGACATTCTAGAAGCTGTTACTTGGAGCTCTGTTCATACTGTCGCAAAGCATTATCATTTGCCTCTCTTCTCCAAATCCAGGGCAGGCTTTGCCACTGCAGTTCTGCAGGGCCTTATAGCCGCTCCTATTGCTATTTACTTCCATCCTCCCATCCATAGCTTTGGGATTCTACCCAAATGTAATGACTGCAACAGTGAAACACGAAGAACATAGTACAGTTGTGTACACTTACCATAAATGTAGATGTTCGAGTGTATTCACTGTTGCAGTCCGGATTACCCACCCGCCATCCCCCTGTTTGTAACGTCTCTTTCCTTCACTGTATTCTAAAGCCTTTGTGGTGTATTTGCTTTTGAATGAAGGTAAAGTTTATGTTGCTGTTTATTTACACACACACACACACACACACACATATATATATATATATATATATATATATATATATATATATATATTGTTTATTTGTTTATTTATTTATTTATATATTTTCTGCTCCCCATTTGGGGGGCACCTGACATCTGAGGCAAGAAAAACTGAATGTACTGAGAGACAGCCTTACAAGACTATCTGCAAATATATAGAGCGGAGTATATTTTTCTGTATTATTCTGTATTATAGAGCTAAATTGTTGCTTAGATATCTGTTGTCTTACTGTTCTACAAATATACAGAGATCAGTATATATTTTTTTGGTTTTAAAATTTGCACTGTGATTCCTCACATCTCTGTTGAAACTGTCTTCCCCACACCCCCTCCCTGTTCTTGATGGTAGTTTAAATTTGGTGGCTTTTGCAGTGCCTGCCCCACTGTAGATTTGATCTAGGACACTCCCCCAGTCCCATCTCTTTACCGCATTCTACCTAATAAACCCTTTCTGCACTTGCTTTTAGTCCTTTTTAATTTAATTGCATTTTTTCAAACGGTGTGTGGACTAATATTGCTACACACTCAAGTGTGCCAGCTCGCACTGCATGTGAATTGTTTTTACTACTATTTTTGCTACTTTTCTGAAAAAAAAAAAATGTAAGCCTTTTTTCTACCTTTCCTGTAATTAGTGTTCCAGATACAGATTTGCTGTATCCAGGACTGTTTGTAAGCTTCTGTGTCCCCAAGCCTTTGTGTTGGAGGGAAGCCTTCTAGTTTATCAGTGGGAGTGGTAAGCATTAGGTAACCTGTCTACCACATAGGGAGTGGTTCTGGCCCAGAATTTGTAGTTATTGGCCGTTTGGGTGGTCTTCCATCTCTCTCAACTTTCTAATTTGAAGGCCTGCATTTGCACTTGTTTCTGTCCTGCAACTCCTGGGCCCATCTCATTTGCTCACTCAAAAAAAAAAAAATGCATCTGCTTTTATTGTATTTGTGTTTCGTCCTACTTTATTTTGCTTTTGCATCATCTTAAAAGTACTCAATTATTACTGCTTGGTGTAACTCATTCTAAGCCTTTTAGTTTAAGCACTTGGGCTTCAGACCAGTTGTTTTACATTAAGAAGGTTTGTGGTCTGCACTGTAGTGGCAGAACAGGTAGCTTACATCCTTCTAAATTGGGAACTGCTGATTTGAGGGCTCAGTGTCTGTTATTCTAAAAGTGTATTAATTCTGGTTTAAGCACTTGGGCTTCAGGCCAGTTATTTTACATTGAGGGCTTGTGGTCTGCACTCTTGTGGGAGGAGAGGCTGGACTCTGCCCTTCTGAGCTGGGAATTTCTGGATAAAGGCTTATAGTGCTTGCATATTTGAACTGCTTCTTACTGAAATTGGTGCACCTTGTTTGCTGTAGCATAGACTAGATCCAGGCCTGCTGAATCTAGCTTTGTTTGTTTAACTTGAGCACTAATCCAGGCATTCTTTAAAGTATTCAGTTGTATTTATTGCTGCTTGGTAGTAACTTGATTGAAGTGTAGCTATCATTCTAAGTCTTTTGGATTAAGCACTTGGGCTTCAGACCAGTTGTTTTACATTAGGAAGGTTTGTGGCCTGCACTGTGGTGGCAGGACAGGTAGCTTACGTCCTTCTAAGTTGGGAACTGCTGATTGAGGGCTCAGTGTCTGTTATTCTAAAAGTGTATTATTTCTGGTTTAAGCATTTGGGCTTCAGGCCAGTTATTTTACATTAAGAAGGTTCGTGGTCTGCAGTCTTGTGGGAGGAGAGGCTGGACTCTGCCCTTCTGAGCTGGGGATTTCTGGTTAAAGGCTTATAGTATGAAACACTATGTGTGATCAAGGCAATGTTTTTGTGTAGATAGGCTTTGAATAGACGGAGATGCCAAATGTTGGCTCTTAGTCCTTTCAAACCTTAAAACAGAACTCACAATTGTCTGTGGGATTTGTAACAGGTTGAATGGGGTTGCTGCTTGGGGCTTGGTTAACACCAAAAATGGCCAAGTCCTCCCTATCAGCACACAACCCCTCCAAGATCTTATCTAAATCCATATTAAATGACAAATGTCCAAGGAACAAACAAAAAGTATGATACTACAAAAAATAGCAAGAACCCTGAAAGGGATAGACAGGGAATAGGCAAAACCAGACAGGATGGCAAGGTATCCTGAGCCATAAGGAAAAATACTGGATCACACAGGTCTCAATGACCATTTATAAACCATCTTATCATTTGATCATATGTACATGACATTTTTATTTATATATTTTTCCCTTTGCAATTCAAGACCTTATTACATTTATATATGGTAATTATATGTAATCATCTGTTTTATGATATTTCAGTTCATTATTAGAACAATATTTTTCATACTTACATTGTATGGGGATATATATATATTTTTTTTTTTCCTTATTGAACAGTGTAATGTTGCTTTAAATCTTATTTGAGTGCTTCATGCAAATGTTTGTACTGTCATTGGTCTATTCACATATTTAAACTGACGTTGACCATGTATTTTTGAAGGATTTTCACTCACTGATGAAGGCTGGTGCCGAAACTAGTATGAGTTTCTGAATTAGGACATGTTTTGTCCTTTTTTGCCTCTGAATAAATGGTGATACCATCTTGCTGGCTTTTCGTGTTTCATACAAGGTTGGTTGGCCGTGCAGCCGTACGTGCGAGGGTTGGTGTTTGTTAAAGGCTTATAGTGCCTGCATATTTTAACTGTTTCCTATTGAAATTGGTACACCTTGTTTGCTGTAGCATAGACTAGATCCAGGCCTGTTGAATCTAGCTTTGTTTGTATGCTTATTGTTTGTTTGCTTGTTATTTCTCTGAAATGCTATTTCCACCTAAAATGCGGCTTTTTAGCGCTTCTGTGGATCCCTAGTGATATCTGCATTGCTTACTGTACTTATTTCCTTGTTTCACTTGAAAGAAAGTTACTGTTTGTCGTTTTTGCATTTAAGTTACCTGTAACACATTGCATTTAAGTTACCTGGCACTTGCTCACTAAAGCAATTATATAAGTCAGCACTAAAAAATTAAAAGCACTACACCCTCACAAACTCCCTTTGCGTACCTTGTTCCCCATTGGCCCTATTTTTCAATTAAAGGAATTCCCAATACTATTCTAGCATGTCCAAAGGTCAGTTGTCAGTCTCCTCTCCGGTCTAGCTGGTGAATCTGGGAATCTTGAGGCAATGTTACAACTGCCTCATGTACACAGACCAGACCACAAAAGGGTGGGGGGGGGGAGTATCAATATTCGTCAAAGATACCCACACCTCCAGGTTGGTGGCACAGCACGAAGCATCAGAGAATATCCATGTGCAACAAACAGTGGGTAAAACCACCTTCCAGTTTATAGTCTGCTACAGACCACCCTCCCAAACCCAGGAACCCCACGCAGCCTTTTTGAGAACACTGGAAAATATGAAGGTCTCTCCAAACACCATTATATTGGGCGACTTCAACTACCCAAACATAGACTGGGAGCATTACTCTAGCTCCAACACCCTAGCCCAAAGGTTCCTAGAATTTATAAACTCAGATGCTGTGGAACAACTTGTTACCACTCCCACAAGAGGGGAAAGCATACTGGACCTGATCATCACCAACATGGGGACTCTATGCTGCTGATCTCACTGGTAAGATCAAATCATAAACTAATTTCACTGGATATTCTCATCCCGACCCCACCCCCTGCCCAGAAAACCACAGTGAAAAACTTCTCTAAAGCAAATTTCACACTCCTCAAAACCGAGGTGGAATCCTTCAAAGCCCCCGGGCCTGTGGAAAATATGGCCCAGACCGCAGAATCCTTTATAAATGCATTCTATGAACACCTTCAGGAATGCATGGATCATGCAGTCCCAAATAAAATCAAGACCCTGGTGGAACCCAGCCATAACAAACTATACAATAGAAGGAGGAAGCTAGTACATGATAGAGCAAAGTCCCAAAAAGGGAAGGCATCTCTGATCAGTATTAGCAAAAAACTATGGGCACTCTAAGGCCAGCTTCGAGAGAAAAATTGCACAGGACACTAAGGATGATCACAAGGCTTTCTTTAGTTATGTTAGGAACCTGGGTGGGAATTCCCAGATATGCTCAGAATTAGTCCAAAATGACAAAAAATACACCAAACCCACAGACAATGCCAACATCTTAGCTGACAGGTTCAGTGCAAACCCCCCCCCTCCCCACCAAAAGGGCAAATATCTACCCCAGCAGAGTGCTGCCCCCCTGACATCTCAGATGCTCAGGGTAAGAGCCGCCCTCTCCAAAGCAAAAAACACAGCATCAATGGGACCAAACAGTGTCCCGGGCTGCGTCCTACATGAACTCCAAGAAGAGTTAAACCCAAACATAAAACTACTGTTCAATCTCAGCCTTACTACAGGATATGTACCCAAAGAGTGGCGTACAGCAACAGTGGTCCCTCTCCACAAAGGTGGTGCCTCAACGGATCCTGGAAACTATCGCCCCATAAGCCTGACTAGCTTGGTCTGTAAAGCTATGGAAAGGATCGTCATGGACCTCATAAATGAAGATATTGGGGACCTACAGACACTGGATCCTACCCAAGTTCGGCTTTAAGGGCAGATCCTGCTTCTTAAACCTGGTCGATTTCTTTGAAACAGTCACCAAGGCCATTGACGAGGGGAAGGTGGTCCACACAGCCTACCTGGACCTCGCAAAAGCCTTCGATACAATACCCCACTCGGGCATTATAGATAAGCTCACCAGCTTAAATATAAACCCGTATGTCACTAGATGGGTTGCAAACTGGCTCAAGGACAGAACCCACATGGTTAATATTGCTGGAGCCATGTCAGACTCCAAACCAGTTACAAGTGACGTCCCACAAGGCTCAGTCCTGGGACCTCTCTTGTTCGGTATATATTTCTCAGAGGTATAGGCCAACACAGAAGGACTGTGGCTGACCAAGTTCGCAGATGACTGCAAACTGGGCGCCATAATCAGCTCTCCAGCCGACACAAGCATCCTCCAAAAGTGCCTCATAGAAAGACAACTGGTGCCAGAGCCATGGCCTCAAGCTAAACGCCAAATGTGTATAGTCATCCCCTTTGGCAAAAACAAAGTGCCCACAAATTACCACATAGGTGGTAATCCATTAAGTACAGAAGAAGTAATTAGGGACCTGGGGACCCAAGTTGATAGCAATCTCTCATTTGACAACCACGTGGCCAAAGTGGTTAGAAAAACATTTTATATAGCCCACCTAATCATGAAGGGATTCACATCTAGTTCAGGGGAGGTCATCGTGCCTCTTTACTCATCCCTCATCAGGCCCATAATTGAGTACAATGCCCCTTTTGGGATGTACGTTACCAGACACCTGCAGCAACTGGAAAGACCCCAAAAGTACCTCACCAAGAGGATCAAAGGGCTCAAACAGATGCCATATGCTGCCCGGTTAAGAAACTCCAGCTCTACTCAGTGGCATACTGCCTGCTCAGAGGCGATATGTGCCTGATGTATAAAGCCATGTCCAACCCGGAATTAATGGACATGCTGCACCTCAGAAAATCCAAATCCCATCGAGCTACGCGCTCGAGAGACTTGAACCTCCGCACTGAAATAAATAGGACATGCTGGAGGGACAGATGCATAACCCAGAGGCTCCCTTCACTCTGGAATAAAATCCCAGTCCAGGTTAGGCAGAGTCCCTCATTGACTCTCTTCAAGAGGAATCTTGATGAGTGGATGGGAGATCGTAGGTTTACCCGGGGTAGCACTTCTGTGTCACTGTTAGACAGAGGCACAGTATACTAACCTCGAAAAAGGGCATAGCAAAATTCATTTAAAATGGGTGGCGAAAGCCAAACACACTCTGGCTAGGCTTATAAATGCCCTAGGGCAGATAGCCTAGTATGAACCTATGAATAAAATGGCTTTGGCTGCAAGTTTTATACCCCTGACGACCTGACGTCATGGAAGAGGAGACAGCAACCGACACAGGACCCAGCACTGTTATTCAGACCGACTGATTGCAACCTGCCAGCAGATTACCCAAATGTAATCACTGCAACAGTGAATACACTCGAACATCTACATTTATGGTAAGTGTACACAACTGTACTTTCTGCACTCATTTCTGTCCAGTGCCACACTTTAACAGGTTTCAGATCTAATCATAACTTTGTAGGTAACTTTTACTGTCAAGTTTGTGGTTAGCAATGCCATGTATAGTAGCAGTGGCCCAGTGGGCAGTTCCACACTGAGAATAAAAACTAGAAAACTGACTCCTATGCCCTCTAACCAGTAAATAACAATGCTTTGAGCTTTCTGCAGTGCTTCCCAGCTCAGAGAGGCCAGGTAAACACCACCACATGATGTCTGGTCCTGGAATTTCTTAACAGAAAAGCACTGCAAAAGCAGCTCTCAAGTGCAGATTAAACAAACTACAGAAGTCCCTGGTTAAGAGTTCAGCTATTGTCTGAGGGCATCAAAGTGCAACTCCAAAATGTATTTTTAGACAGCAAGTTATTTTTAGGGCCTCACTGTTCATGAAACTGGTGGAAAAGGGCAGAGTCATTCAAACCATAAAGTAGATTTTTATTCCTCAGTATCAAATTGCATTAGTAGTTTTCATGCTAAGCAGATTCCCATTCAATCTAAACAGTCTGTGTAAACAATTCAGGCAAGAGTATATTTAGAAAGGCCATTTGGAAAGTTGGAAGAGAGTGAATTATGCAGCTTGGCAGAGAAGAGCAGCAGTCCCCCCAATGTGAGGCTGCCTCACAATTCTAACTATTCTGTACCTGCCTTCTTTTCCACCCCCCACCAGCTAGTTAAAGGAGGATCCCTTTACAGATGTCTGATTTGAGCTGATCACAGGCCAGTGTGTGGAAGGAGTCTTAAGCACTTGGGTAAAAAAAATTGAATAGAAGTGAGTTTCACTATGGGAATGTTTCTTTGCACCATACCAAAGAACTGTGGCAGAATCATAAAAGGGAATGCTTGTTTTGATGTCAGTCTTACTAGTTCCCTCGTCAGAAAGGAGGAGGCATTTTTCCAGGTTGTTCCTGATTCCAAGGAAAGCTGGACCCTAGAAGACAAATGAGACTTTATGCTAAACAAGTGTTTTTTGTGAAAATGAAGTCAAGAAGCTTGACTCTACAGACCTTCCCGGTCATGGATGTTTCTCTGCATATTCCTGTCAGCCTTCAAGGAGCACAGAAAATGCCTGGAGCTTGATAGGAATGGAATACTTTCACTTCATTCTTTTGCCTTTTGTGTTATCCACTGGTCCCATGATGTATACAAAACGCTTCTATCTTTTGTCCACTTTTTCCAGCATGTGGATGGCAATCTAATGCAAAGCCCTAGGATGAAGTTGACTGAGGCATTCACATTACAGTAAAGTGTCTATTATCCAAACTAATTGGGACCAAGGGTAGTTTGGATAATCAGACTTACATTTGACCAGATAAAAAAACTTGTTTTTTTCTGCATGCAGGGGAATATACTTTTCAGCTATTCAGCAATTCCAGTGATCAGTAAATAAAATTTTTTGCACACAAGCTTGGCTACAAGCTCAAAAAACATGCACAAGCAAGTACTTAGAACGTTTACATACTCAGACTTCGATTTTTCATACATGAAAACTTTGAATGGCTGTGTTCGGATAGGTGTTTCGGATAATTGACTCTCTACTGTACAGTGTATATTGCCTTACTAAATTGAATATAGTTCTGAATTTCAGTAACCTGTGTCTCACTCCCTGTCAAGTAAAGTAATTCTTAGATGCCCTTTTAGGCAGAATTTACTTGCAGGTTGTACATCTCATAAGAGAAGATACCTGCGCTCAATGTTTTGTCCTCCTTTTGAAGGCTGTTATTGGTACATGTTGACCACCATCTTCATGGTACCCTGGGGCAAAATTGCACATGAAGAAACACTCTTGGTACTTACGAAACACCTAGTGCCAGTATCTGCACTTTCTGGAGTAACTAATTCCTCTAACCCACCACCCACAAAACATTAATATAGTAAATGGTCATATGGGGACCATATCACGCTGAGTTCTGAGTTGAAGGATCAGTCCTTGATTTCTGGAATCTTCTGACCTGTGTTGGGTTGTACACACAGCCACCCAACTCCAAGGTACCTGTAACAGGGATAAGAACAGACATGCTAGAGGACGTCAGACCTGGTGTCATCAGTCTGACTTTTGGACAAGTACCATGGAGGGTGTGGTACATCAACAGAAAGAGGTGCTGGAGCGTACATTTTATCCACTGTGTAGACTAGTTGATAGCTTGAGATCTGACATCAAACTAACCTCCATCTCCCTTGGCTGTTGCATCAAGTAAGTCCATAATAGTGTCATGTATCATCTATGCATATCTACAACTAGTCTCCACAACTGGAAGTTGTTTCTATAAGCTTACAAACTCACCTTACTTTAGGACACAGTGGAAATGGACTGTTTTTTTCTTAAGACCTGTGCTACATCTGTTTTCTTCTTCTTCCTCTTTCGGCTTTTCCCGGTTAGGGGTCGCCACAGCGGATCACCTGTCCGCTCATGATTGACAGTGGAGTTTTATGGTGTTGAGTTGCCAGCCCGGCGCCCAACCTTAATTTCTCTGTCCTGGAAGATGTCTTCTGCTCTATTTCTGTCTCTTCTACTCTACTTCTGATTTCCAAAGTACTGAGAAGGACTATGTGCTACAGGACCAACCTGATCCTGGTGGCTGTGCTGTAGCCTTGGAGAAATTGATTCTCCCTGCTCAAGTAACTGAGAAGTGAACATAATGTTTTCTTCATATTGTACAAACGTCAGTCAAACCAACTGATACTCCCAAGACTAAAACACTTAAAGTCTTGTGTCGTTAGGAAGATAGATACCTTGAATCCTGCATTGGGACTCCTTCCCACCTTAAGCCATGAAGTTTATTAAGGAAGTAGAAAAGCTTAACTCATTCCCTCCAGTACAGCTCTTCACAGTGTTTTCTTTTAACTCTCAGTGGATGTAGCTGGAGCCTTTAGAAAAATGTAAATAGCAAACTATTCAGGATAAATTAATCTTTACATTAGTGGCATTCATTCAGTTTGATGCTTTAAACTGGAATTTATAAGCCAGAAACTGTGAATATTTTGTAATGTTGTATAAACAACTTATGATATCTCTATGACTATTCAAGGAAGACATGTACTGCCAATAGGATTTTCTTCATACAACTGTGAGCTTTCGTATGAGGCTATGCAGTCATGCCTGTTGTCTGAGTGTTGAGATATTTAGAGAAATGTGAAAGTAATTACAATACAAATAAACAGTATACAAATAATAATCAATAGCTCCTTAGCTGCATTAGACAGAGGTCAAATATCAGTGCGGTTTCATTTGCCATCATGTTTGCTTTAAGATGAAAATTTCTGATACGTTGTATATAACATGGTTTTGGAACTGTTACCGCCATATTTTTTATTTTATTTATTTTACATTTATTTTACATTTGTTGACCGGGCTAGTCTAACTGGAATAAAATCCATTTTCAGTAGAGGCCCGGGGAGAAAAGCTCCAGCACAGCAAACTTTATACAGTAAAAAATAATAAGTTCAAAGCAAAATAACAGTAGTAAAATAGCTCTAAACAGTTACAGCCATTCACATACACAATGTATGACTGTAATAAATTGTTTCAAATTAAAAGAATTATAATAATAATTAAAAAGGGTCAAGCAGAATACAGACATACTGATTAGGTTCAGTTGACATTACAAGGATACCTAGGTTGTGCTGAGGTGATATGCAATGCAATAGAAATAGAAACAAATTAGTAGTTTTCAATTGGAAGCAGGATAACAGAAAGTATATACTGTTAATAAATTATAGAAATGTATCATATGATATAGTGAGATAAGGTATCTAAGAGGCAGCAAGAGTATGTAAAGTGGTGGAATATATTCTTGCTAGGAGCAGAGAAGATATTTAGTCAGGGTTAGTACAAGGACAAAGCCAGTGAGAACTGAGAAATTGTTTTATTCTTAGTTTAAAGAGTCTTGTGGAGGTCAGAGATAGGAGTTCAGAGGGAAGTTTGTTCCAGTGTTTGCCTATGGAATTAGAGAACAGAGAATCTCCAGCTGAGTTGTTGGATTTGTTAATAGTAATAAGTGGCTTATTTGAGGAGCGTAGGTTCTTGAGATTGTTGTAGTGGGTGATGAGGGTAGTCAGTATAGGTGTATAGGTGGGGTAGTACAAGCTCTTATGGATAATAGTGAGTTGTTGAGATAGTATCTGGTTTTGAAACTCAAGCCATCCTAGTTTTAGGTTGTTGCAGTGATGTGTACGAAAAGGAGAACCTGTGGCAAATGTAGCAATGGAGTGATATGGAGTGCCATATGAACAAGCAATATTTGACACCTAGAGGCATCAGTAGGAGTTAACTGCAGAAACATCTGGAGTCGCACTCGGCTGTAATGAGAAAATTCTACTCAACAAAATGGGCCGTTTGTCACTTTGCATACCAAAAAAAAATTCAAGTTTATGGTGGCTTTTGTTTGCCAAAGTCTTCTTTTATCCTTTTGTTTTTGACAAAAGCCTTTCCTAAATGTCAAGTTACACCGTTTTGTTATTTTAGCTTGTTTAGTACTAGAACCCTGTGGATAGCCCCACTGAAGCATTTGTGCACCCATTGTAAAGTCATGCTTCTTGCATGGGAGTTACTGATCCTTGTTCATTTCAAGCTGGCAGGTTCAGCACTGATGAAGTTAATGATTGACTGTATCCAGGGTTGCCAGACGTCCCTATTTGACCGGGATTGACCCCGGTATCAGCAGCCTGATCCAGAGTCCCGCACTGCCGGTTTAAATCCCGGCAAAACAGCCCTCCGCTTTTTTTTTTTTTTTGATTGGCCCATATACCGGCATACAGGCCAATCAAAAATCGCTAAACAAGGAGCTGCTTGTGTTTAATGCGGAACATCAGGCAGTTCAGCATTAAACACGGCTCCGTTTTGCAAGTTTTTTGATTTGGTCGTATACCGGCATACTGGCCAATCAAAAATCGGTAAACACAGAGCAAGACCTTTTTGTTTTTGTCCCTATCCGGCCAGTCGGAAATCTGGCAACCCTGACTGTATCCTATTTGGGCATTATTTTCAAATAGAAAGATCCTCAGAATTGCATACCACAATGTGCAGAGGATCTTGTATGGTTTTCCTCAGACACAGGGTAGCTTTTAGGACCTTTTGGTTTCAGCTATATTTAAATTGGTCTTTAGGTTTTTGAAGTGGCACTATATCAGGCCATTCAGCTTCTGTTTTGTTTTTTGCCCCCCCCCCCCCCCAATCCAAAAAAATTCTGCAGAACACTTTTGCACATCTTGTATGTAGACAGGTAGCTAAGATATGTAGACAAGGACTTAAGGGTTTCAGGAAAGCAAACCAGCTCCCTGTAGTGCGAAGACCAGTATTCAAACTGTCTATGTGGTTGTCTGAGGTTTGTTTTGAGTAGCATAGAAAAATCTAACAGGAAGCTTCTAGATACACGAGACAGAGAGGAAGGAGCTACCACAGCTGCTTGTTTTCACAAATGTGTCTTATCCCAAAGTTATTGCGAGACAGTTGCTTGAACATCTATTCACATATTATCTAGGCATTACAAGCTGGGTGTCTGTCCATTAGCACATTGTGCTTTACCACTGCAGTTCTCCAAAATTAGTGTGCTGTCTCCCTTATCTCTGTGGCCATTTCCTTTACTGCTAATAGTGTTCCTGTATGTTTTGTTTGATACTGCAATAAACATACTACAGCTGTTTGATTATATTCATCATAAACATAGATGTTCCAAGTAAAATCAGTGAAGCAATATAAGCTTTTGTCCTCTGTCTCTGTATAGCCTTATGTTTCGAGAGGAATCCCATCCCCTTTTTTATGAAGTGTCATCTCCTTTATATTCTTGCGTTCTCCTTAGAGCAGGACAGATTTTTAAACCTATTTGGTGGGCTCAATATGCTCACTTGTTGGTGACATAATCAAGCAATCCACTTCTCCCACTGTTTATACAGTATGTTATTACTGTTGTCTATAGCATCATAGAGGGCAGCCTTACGACCTTGTGCAGGGAACATCTGAAAGTAGTGGAAGTTCATCTCTATGGTTGAATGTATGGTTCGTGTATAATTGCATAATTCCCACATTGTTGTGCTTGATTATGAAACGGTGTTAATTGAACCCTCACTTAGGGTGAGTGCGCTCACTCAACTGTACTTTCTTTCACATCTGGTGGAATTAATGTTGGACATGTTCCCCATTCTTTGTCATTGAAGATTCAGGAGAATGGAAGAAAGGCATATGATTCTGTAACTGAATGCAGAAGTCACAGAAAAATGTCCCTGTCTGCTCCTTGGTAACCAAGAAGACTAAGTTCAAGCTCTGCCCATGGGCTGGACTGAGAAACTTTTATTCAGCTGAGGACTTTCATTCTGCTCATAGGTTCATAGGTTTATACTAGGCTATCTGCTCTAAGGCATTTATAAGCTACTGTGCCCATTAGTTTGTTGTGCCTCTGTCCAGCAGTGACACAGAGATGATTCTAAACTCGATCTCCCATCCACAGGTCTAGATTTCTCTTGAACAGAGTCAGCCTCAAGCCCCACTCTCATTTATTCATTTTTCCAGAGCATAGGGAGTCTCTGAGTGATATAAATCTCTCCAGCCCAGCACGCCCTATTTATATCCTAAGGTTTTTAGTCGCTTGCTCTAGTGGTTTTGGTGGATTTGGATTTTTGAGGTGGAGCATGTCCATTTAATTCCGTTGGACATGGCCTTAATCTGGCAGCATATGACAGATTTTGAGTCTTATATCTTTTTGGTGGGAACTTTTTGGGGGGTCTCCAATTGCTGCAGATGTCGGGTGAGATACATCCCGAATGGGGGCATTTGCTCTATCATTGGTCTGATAAAGTGAGAGTACAGGGGAACAATGACCTTTCTTTAATGTGTTGAGTAAAAAAAAAAGAGAAATCAAAGGCCACAACCCCGTCCCTTGATAACCTCTTCCTCTCTGTGCTTGTTTGCCACCTATATGGTAGCTGGTAGCTTGGTTACCTTTTTTTTCCGAAGGGTAATGCTATACATTTTTTGGCGCTTAACTTCAGGCCCATGGCTCTGGCACCAGCTATCTGTTTCCACTATGGTTTTTTTGTTTGGGGGGGTGGGGGATGATATGGATTTGAGAGAGATTTGATCAGATCTCCACCAATGAGGGATATACTTCGGTGTGGAGCATTTTGTCCCCATGTTTGTGACAATGAAGATCTAGTATTTTTTCTCCTCTCGGGGAACAGTGACTAGCTGTTCCATGGCATTTGAATTTATGAACTCCAGATGTTCCAGTCTATATTCGGGTAGTTGAAGTCACCCAATATGATGGTGTTTGAGATACATTTATACCCTCCAGTGTCTTCCAAGGAAGGCTGTGGGGGTTCCTGAGTTTGAGAGGGTGGCCTGTAGCATGCTACAATTTAGTGCTGTCTCCATTTCAGGGCAGTGCTGGGTCCAGCTTTAAATGTTTTTAATTTTCCACATCACATTGGCTAGGATGTGAGATGATAGAAGCTGTCAAGAAGCTTTTCTCACAACAGTGGTCTGCAGCTTCATTCTGTATGCATCTGTATCATTTGTCTCCTCCCCCATGATCTGGTTGCATGCATCCGTTGCTCTTACCCATATTAGCCTTGTGGAGGGACAGGACTCTAGCTTTGGTTTGACTAGAGTAGTTTGGATTTTGCTGGTATTTAAATAAGCCATATCACGTTTGAGGTTTGAACTCCCTGATTAACAGGCTTCTATCACCCATTTGGACTCTTTGTTCATTTTCTTTTGATTTTATTACTTGTAAAATGCATTTAATGCCGCGGTGCTATGGCGGTAGAATTGTTACCGTACAGCAAGAGGTTCTCCCGTTCGATTCTCTGCTTGGCTTGGGAGTGCCTTCTGTGTGGAGTCTGCATGTCCTCCCCGCGGTTGGGTAGAGTTCGAAAGACATGCGTGTGTAAATGGGCATGCCTTCTTTGAAAGTTGGGTGTCATGCTGGCACCTCGGTGTTTCGTAAAAATCTACTGCCAATCAATAGCGGACCAGAGTTCAGCTGTGGCAACCCCTTACCGGGAAAAAGCCGAAAGACAAACAACTTGGAAAATGCATTTACTTGGAGTAGTTGCATCTGCTTGCATGAGTTCAGGTCTTTAGGCCCTTGTTTATAGAGATCAGTATCTAATCTTTAATTTTTGTACCTCCCCTTGGAACAGTCTATGTCCCCTTCTCATGATGATGGCTGATGTCTGAACTGCCTTCAAGCCAGTCCTACCTGCTTAAATGGAGGTGCACTTGAAAAATGTGAGTGAGAGAGATTTTTTTATTTTCCATACACATCTGTCAATAAAAGTGCCAAAAGTATTTTTAGAGGAGGTATTTTTGTATGTTGTGTTTTTAATTAAAGTTTATATTCTATTACTGTACATTCTTTTCTTCAGGCTTCACTCCCTGTGGATGGTACAAATGAAAATGCGGAAGCAGGAAATGACCTTATAATAGGTGAGAAATCGCAAAGAAGGTCTGCAAAAGTGGCAGCTTTCCACCTCCAGCAAATTGCTTCAGAGGAGCTGACAAAGGAATGGCCAAAGAGAAAGGTGCTGGAGGATCTGGTACCAGATGACAGGAAGGTGAAACACTTATTTGCTACCTCAATAGTGGGAAAAATAATTTTAGGACAGGGGTGTGGGAATACTGAAAGTCTCATGTTCTTCTGATGACATGTATTTACATTATGTCTTGGTTAGTACTGGAAAGCATTACAACTCGTTTCAAGGGAAGAGGTATTGCCATCTGGCAGACAAATTGTCACACAAGATGTGCAACTTTCTTTTTTACTTTGATTAGTTTTTTTTTTTTTTTTTGCTGCATGGCTTCATTACATGAATCATTGATCCAAGAGTCCTTAAGTAAAGGAGTAATGCTAGAGGTAGACATCAGTCTTCTGGCCCGATATTTTCTAAAGGTTTACCCATAAGAGCACATAGCTTAATTTTCTCCATTTATTACAAGGAAACCTACACTTAATGAGGAAGCAGCCACATGCATCTTAGTTTTTTTTATACTTTGGAAGTGATCAGTGCTAGCTTCATGCAGTCCCATCAGTTTTATCCAGATTAAAGTTTTAAAACATTTTAAAGTGTATCCTTTCTGGTATTTTACACGATTTTGGTGGTGAATTTTGTGACTTTTCCTCCTCTAACATCTAAAGGTGAAGGATTTATGGTGGTGAAAAGGCCTTTTCTCATTCGGGACACTAGGGGTCTGACAATCCAGTTCAAGACAAACCTTTCTAAATACCGCCACCCAAGTCTCCATATAATTTCCTAGATATTCATCATGGGAATCACTGTCCCAGTAGTACTTGTTGCTCAGTAGATATCCTGAAAGGTGGCCTATATTGACTGTGGTGTCACTACAAGCATAACTCCTCCCTTGCCAGTATCAGATCAACATTCATTATGCAGGGATTAGGCTTGGAATCACTGTTCCAGTAGTGTTCCTTGCTCAACAGATTTCCTGAAAGGTGGGTCTAAATTGACTGGTGTCCGTACATACATACCCCTTACCTAACCAGTATTGAGTCAGTATTCATTATGCAAAGAGTTGTGCTGTTTTTCTGCTGTCTAAAGTGTTTTCAGTAGTCCATTTTCATCGGGTAGATTCCAAACTGTTTACAGAACAGCAAATAAGTTGTCATGTTTGGATGACAACAGTTTGTTCAATTGGGCCCTACTTCCAAGGTTTGTATGTCAGCCTTGCTATCATTCCTCTCTACCATGTTCATGTCTGACATTCATTGAGAAGTGTTGCTGCCTGGTGTGGTATTGGTCATCTGGCATCCCACCTTTCAATTTCAGGAGTGACTTGTCCTGTGAAGCAAAGACGGTCTTCCCCCACCTGAAATCTTAAAAGTAGAAGAAAAAGATATAGCATATTCCTTTTGCACACCCCCACCACCACCATCCGAAGTCAGGTGCATGGACTTGTGAAGTATGTATGTAGTTGGTTTACCATGGTAGTGCACTGATCAGTATTGACCAATTTCAGGCTTAACATAGGTAAAATGTTGAGCATTCGCAAAGTAGTTCAGGCTAATTACATACAAAAAACTGTGTACATTCTAGTGAATAAGCACAGTGCAATGTAAATTGAAGCAGAGTGTAATGTGCAATGTGTACATTGGCTTCTAAAGTAGGTCAGTCTTCAGTGAATCGTGAGAGATGAGAAGAGACTTTGAATGGAGATAGGTTAGGTGATATTTCTTGTGTTGAAGCAAGTACATTTGGCTTGAAGTGCTTTTTATGTTGCATTCTAAATTTGGAGTAAATGTGGACTTCCTTATTGTCGATGGGAGAGCATTTCAAAGATTGTGACTAAGGAGAAAGCTTATGCAGTGCTATGGAGTTTGAGTCTAAGGGTAATGAGAGTTGGTGTGGCTTATAAGTACGAGGAGGTTTTTTCATGAAGTCTAGTTGCTGTTGGAGTAAATGTATGGAGCTGAAGTAGTTTATAGAGATGGGATCATAAAAGTATGTTAGATCTTTGTTTTATGGATAGCCATTTGCCTTTTTCTAGGTTGATATAGTGATCATCACAGAAAGTTGAGCTTGTAATGAATCGACAGATGGTGCTAGAGATGGTTTGTAGTGTGGCATTCTTTTTCTTGGAGGCAGAAGCAAAAATTGGGAGCCCATATTCAAGTTGAAAACGGAGAACTTTGTTGCCAGTGGTTGCCCTGGTTGGTTGGGATTGAAAAGGGGATATCTTTTTGGCCCAGAAGAGGAGACCAAAGTCCTGGTTATTTGAAGGTGGATGTTGTCATTATGGAATGGTTTTGTAGGTCAGAGGTAGGTGCTTGGTGAATTTTCTGCAGAGCTCTAAAAAGTATAGTTTTGGTCTTGGTGGGGTTGAGAGGTAGTATATGATTTGAGCCACTGGTTGAGCTTGTAAGTCTGACTGGTGTCTGGATTGAATGTTGGTGTGAAAGTGACCTGACCATGTCATCAGTATAGAGGATAAATTGGAGATGGGGAAGGTCACAAGGAAGTTTAATGACTGTTGAGAAAAAGGAAGGGGCAAGAATGAATCATTGTGGTTCACCTTTGGTAATAGCTGTAGACTCTGATTGGGCGGATCCTATTTTAACTATGAAGTGTCTGACAGTGAGGAAATTTTAAAACCATAGAGCACTGTCAGGACTGATACCACTTTCAATTAGTTAACCGCAACCAATCAAAAGATGCCTAGTTCAAGCAGAAGATAGCGTTTCAGAAGAAGAAAGCTTGAAAAGATGGTAGAGAGGCAGGTAAAAGCAGGCAAGTGTCATTTCAGGATTCAAGACCTACAGTAGTGGTTGTAGTACCTGCCCCTACTTTCCTTCACCCCCACACTTATTGGGGAGACTGATAACTCCCCCATCAGTAAAGATTGATACCACCAGATTTCAGACAGATAAGAAAAATTATAATCACAAGTTTCAAGCTAGAATTAGAGCCTTTCCACCTTTCATGGAAGGCTGGCCGTTCTTCCATACACACTAGCTAATGCGTCTTATTCTGGCACAGTGCCTGTTTTATGGGGCAGTAGATCCATTTCCTTCTAGAACATGGCAAAGAATTTTATTTTGTACATCTTCTGGTTCCAAACAAAAATGTCTGTTGGAGACCTGTTTTGGACTTATCAGGCTTGTAAAATGCATATCTGCATATTACCATCTACAGGCGGTATCTGAAGTTCAGAGTGGGCACGTCTTACTCATATGGATCATTGTTGCAATAAAATTCTTCACTTATGGGAATTGGCTGCAGACCCGCATCATCCTGACAAGCAGCACTGAGCTCTGTGGATGTTGGGTTGCACCAGCTCCTTCCATACCTCTCAACCTCTTTGTACAAGTAATCTGGACCAAACCCAACAAAATGGGGGAACAAAGGCCCAAAAAATAGGTACATTTTAAATACTGATCTTATAAACTTAGAAAGTTGCTAGAGTAACAGGGTTTGTTTTAACATACAATCTAATGTGGTTCAATTCTTTCCATTAACCTGAGGGACTTGGTTCCGATTCTTGGAACTGACCGGCCGCTTTCTCACAGCTCGAGAATCCAAACTTGAGTTACTCCTACCTACCCCCACAATACCCTGCTCCAGCACACTACCTCATTTCTCATTTGTAGTGCTTGGTGTTCAGTAGCGAGTTCTGCTTGAGCTTCTCCAGAGTAGTTTTTTTGGTGAGTTTTCTCCAGTTTTTGGCATTTTCCCACCCTCTGTCGTTTCTTTTCACTGTCTAGTCCTCTGTGTTCTTTCCATTAGACTTTTCTAGTTAAAAAAGTTTATCTTTCTGTTCTTCTCTTTGGCGCCCTTTCTCTTTCTTCCTTTGTTTTTTTTTTCCTATCCCTATGGCTGACCCATAAGCCTTTGGGGTTCAAAAAATGCACTTCCTGTTGGTGGAAGACTCTTGGCAGAAGATTCCTTTATCTGATGCCTATGAGGAGTGCGTTTGTTGTTTCCGGTCTCTCCATTTGGAAGCCCCTTGCAATATTTGCAGGGCATTTCATCCCTGGGCTCTGGCTGATAGGCGAAGCAAACTTATTTTAAAGGGCTTGCTTCCTCCTTCCTCCACCTCAGGGTCAATCCCCTGCTAAGAAGCACAGAGATGTCCTCTATGAGGATCCTGATGCAGAGGATTCCATTCCCTCTGCTTCCCCTCCAGAAGATTTTTCTTTTGGTGAAACCCTGCATACCCTTAGCATTTCCACTGGGATAGCCAGGAGTACTCTCAGTCCAAAAAGAGACTCTGGGAATTTTTAAACCAGTCCTCTAGCTATCCCTCTTGTTCTGGTAATTGTCGATGTCTTCCTGGAATCCAGCCTTGGCCTTGATGCTTTGCCTGCAGCACCCAGGAAACCTGACAGGTGCTCTAGAGTACCTGACTCCCACAAATTCCTTTTTAAGAATCATTCCGGGGATCCAGAGACCATTTCCCAAGGACCTAAAAGCATTAAGGCTACAACTGCCAAAAATCCTACCCCTTCAGACAGGGATTCTAGGGCTTTAGAAAGATGGGGTAGGAAAGTATACACCTCTGCTACTCCGGCCATTAGGGCTTTAAATGGCCAGTTTCATATGTTAAAGTATCAGCAGCATATTATGGAGCTAAATAAACAGAAAAACACAGATTTACAAGAGTTAATGCATTCTGCTAACCAAGTTGGTAAACATACTTTGCAATGTGGGTTTGATGCCTTAGAAGCATCTTGCAGGGCTGCTGTCACTGGGTCTGTTCTTAGAAGGCATGCTTGGCTTAAGGAACAAAACTTGCCAGATCATGTCAAAGCAAAATTACTGGATGCACCATTAAACCAAGAGCGTCTATTTGGCAATGAAGCAGAAGTCGTCCTCAGAAGGATGGAGGAAAAAGCTAAATCTATGCAAACTGTTAAAAGATTTCTTACAAGTACAGCCACCTAGATTCAGTAAGCATTGGCCTTCAAAAAACTGGTCTTTTCCACTCCCTTCCAGGTCTTCTCCATCTAAGCCTAGGGGTAGCACACCACCAAGACTTCAGTCTCAGGTTATACACAGATCTAAGCAATATGATGCTCCCTCATCCGAAACTGGGAGTAGTAAGCCACCATCCTATGGTAAAATTGCACAATGACTTATCCTTATCTCTTCCAAGCCTTGCCCAAGTACTTGCAACTTTAGGAGGGAAACTTGCCCTGCATGCAAAAAACTGGGAATGCATTACCCAAGACAGATGGGTCTTAAACATTGTTTGCCAAGGATACAGATTCCATTTCCACTCACTCCCAACCCTAAACGGATGGCCAGACCTCCCCCCAAACCAGTGGGCAGAGCCCCAAAAGCAGGTACTTTCTCTCCTCAGTATGAAGGCTATTCAACCTGTCCCAGCAGCACAAAGGGGACAAGGCTTTTATTCCAGACTGTTTCTGGTTCCCAGAAAAGAAAACTCTTGGTGTCCTATTCTCAATCTGTCTACTCCCAACACCTTTCTGGTGGTTCCAAACTTCAAAATGCTAACTCTCCCATCTGCTTCCTTTGCTAGCCAAGGATTCCTGGCCTGCAACCCTAGACTTAAAGGAAGCTTATCTGCACATCCCCATAAGGGAATCTTGCAGGAAATACCTATGCTTCAGAGCAGGCTGTATGCACCATCAGTTCTCTGCACTTCCCTTTGGCTTATATACTGCACCGAAAGTATTCACAAAGTGCTAGCTCCAGCCATTGCATATTGCAGGCAGAGAAGAATTCAGATTTACCCATACTTGGACAATTGCCTGATTCAGGTTGACAGTCAGGACTTGCTACTACAGCACCTGGCATTTGTTAAGAGACTTCTAACTTCACTGGGGTACACTATCAATGAAAAGAAATCACAACTGGTACCCAGCAAACAGATTATATTCCAGAGAGCAAGCTTGAACACAACTTCCCAGATGGCATTCCTCACTCCAGATAAACAAATTTGACAAACTACTTCAATCTAATGGCCACCAAAACCCAGCTATCTGCAAGAAAAATACTGCAAGCCCTGGGGTTCATGGCCTCTTCTATTCTTTTAATTCCATATGCAAGATGCATATGAGGAAACTTCAGTGGTAACTAAAAAGTCTCTGGTGGCAACATTCTCAGGACCTGGAAACCGTGATTCCTATCTTTCCTTGCATAAGGACAGAGTTCCTTTGGTGAGCAGAAGCTTGCAACCACACCAAGGGGGACTCCCTTTCACTCTACCCTATGCCGCCCAAACCCTAACAACAGATGCATCAGACTTTGCATGGGGGGCTCACATGGCAGGGCAGTGCATTCAGGGCAAAGGAACCCAAAGCTAACGTACCTACATATCGATCAAAAAGAAATGTTAGCTGTACAGAATGCTCTGACAGCCTTCAAAGGCCTTATTCTTCCAGGACAACTATTGGTAAAGACAGACAACACCACAGTTATGTGGTACGTAAATGAGCAGCGGGAACCCATTCCTACCCACTCTGCAGATTAGCCATGGCTCTGTGGAACACAGCCTTGAGCAGCCAAATGCACCTGCAAGCTCAATTTCTGCCAGGCAAACTAAATTCACTGGCAGATGACTTGAGCAGAAATCTCATGGACACACACGATTAGAAACTGTAACCCAAAATGTTCAAGCTTTTGAGGAACAGGTGAGGGCACCATAGGGTGGACCTTTTTATTTCCCCTCAGAACTATCAAGTGAGCAAATATTGCACCAGAACTCCCCACAGCCAAGCTTGGAAAGTTGGATGTCTTGTCCTTCACCTGGGAAAGCCTCTCAGTCTATGCCTTCCCCGTCTGCCCCTCCTCTTGAAGGTTGTACTAAAGATCTTACAGGACAAGCCAAGGACAATCCTGATTGCACCAGACTGGCCACGTCAGCACTGGTAACCTCTTTTGTGCAGTCTTGACAGTGCTGCCACCATGGCACCTGCCTCAGACTCCTTCCCTGCTGTCCCAGCAGGCGGGCCAGATTCTGCACCCCCAGCTACAGACCCTGAACCTGGCAGCCTGGCTCATCCACTGAATTCTTCACCAGCAGCACTCAGTAAGCAGGTGCTTGATGTCATTCTTGAGGCAAGGAGGCCTAGTACTAGAAAATCATATTTGGGAGAATGGAAAAGATACTGCTCCTGGAGCCATTCTCAGAGAATGGACACAAATGTGCCCAACTTACCTCATATACTAGATTACCTAACAGAAATGCTCCACCAAGGCCTATCCTTTTCTTCAATTAAGATTCATGCCTCTGCCATCTCAACTCATTATAGTACTGAGCCACTCCTTTTCTCTCAGCCTCTGCTCAAACTGTTCCTGAGAAGAGCCAACATTTTAAGACACCCCCCCCCCCCAAGGAGAGCTCCCACTCCTGCCTGTGACCTTTGCTTTGTATTGGAAAAGCTCATGTTTCCGCCCTTTGAACCTGCTGTTACAGCAGAGTTAAAATTCCTCTCATGGGAAAACAGCTTTGCTTCTAGCCATCAATTCAGCAAGAAGAGTGTCTGAATTTTGAGGCCCTTATGGCCGTGGAACTTTTCATCATCTTCCATGTGGACATGGTCTCCCTCAGGACTAACCCATCTTTTATGCCCAAGGGTGGTATCTAGTGTGGCTTTAAACCAAGCCATTCATTTGCCAACTTTTTTCCCTAATTCTCAGAATAAAGGGGAAAGGATCCTGCACACACTGGATGTGCACAGGCAGCTCAGGTTCTATCTGGACAGGACGAAACCTTTCAGAAAATCTGACCAGCTGCTAGTCAGATTTGCTGCTGGGGCAGAGGGCAAGGCCATTTCAAAGCAAACCATTTCCAAATAGGTAGCACACTGCATCCATTTCTGCTACAAACACCATGGGAAACCTACCCCACAGGGGATCAGAACACATTCTACTAGGGCTACAGCAACCTCTACAACATTCCTCAGAGGAGTACCTACCAGAGACATTCTGGAAGCTGCAACCTGGAATTCTGTTCACACTTTCTCCAAGCATTACCACTTGCGTATCTTTTCTAAATCCAGAGCTGGATTTGCCACAGCAGTCTTACGGGGCCTGATTGCTAGCCCTAATGCTCCTTAACTACTTCCACCCTTCCTTAGCTTTGGGAATCAACCCAAATGTGATGACTGCAACAGTGAAACACAAAGAAAATAGTACAGTTGTGTACACTTGCGATAAATGTAGATGTTTTGAGTGTATTCACTGTCCTTTCCTTCTCCAAAGCTATGGGGGCTGTCTGCTGCAGCTGGTCAGAACCATGGTCGTCTTTGCTGCTGCCTACTGTAAGGTCTCAGAGCCATTCCCGAAGAGTTCTCTCCACCCTCCCTCCTCAGCTTCATCTAGGTCTTCCCAAAGCCTGTCCTCCAGGGATGTGGGTACGCTCATCAGGCAGTTCCTCGAAAGTCAGATCCAGATGGGGCTTGTGCCTGCCCCATCTGCATCCAGTTTTGTGAGGCTCTCCCTATTCCAGCCCGTAGCTCCTTCTCTGATTTGCCCTTCAGTTTCGGAGTTGTCAGTTCCTTTAGATCCCAGTGTCGGTACTGATAGAATTTTCTTCTTCACCTCCGGCATTCTCCCTGACCTGCTTAGCTCTGGCTGCTTTGTTTCCGAGTGTGTCTCGGAGGTGTAGTGTCTAGGTCAGTTCCAGGGATTTACTTCAACTCAGAAGGCCTCTGAGATGTCTTTTCCCCTCTTGGTCTTGGCGTTTGACAGCTCGGCTCCCGACTCCCCCCTTGGAGTGGGAGACCCGTTTGTTCCAGGAGATGTCTGCTTCTGTGGCTTTGGCCCTGCTGAAACAGTTTCAGGTCATTCGGAGTCATCCTGCATTCTAGGTTGTTTCCCAAGAGATTCTCTGAGGCTACCACAACGGAACCTCCCTGGTCCCACTCTGGAACTGTGCTTAAGACCTCTGAGCTACCACATGAACAGCTGGTCCATTTCCTCAGTAGATCTCCAAGCTGTTTCCAATACCTCCCCAGAGCACCCTCCCGAGGAGGTCCCTAGGAAGAGACCATGTAAAAGGAGGCACGTAGATTCCGTTATGGAATCCCTTACCACGAATACAGATTTCGAGGAAGGTGAAGGCTCTCCCTAGTCTCCACCCAAAGAGGTCTCCTTCAGAGAGATCCATGAAATCCTTCACCAGAAGGGTGGGATAGTCCTCCCCAAGCTCCTGGTGTTAGCTTTCGGGGCCAGCCCATCTATAACCTGGGTGTCCCCCTCTGGCTTACCCGCTGATCAGCTGGTGGCATTGAAGGCTTGGAAGGAACTGGATACAGTAGAACCCATCCCCAAGCATGCTGATAAAATTTTGAGTTCCCCAGCCAACAAACTGATGTTCTTCGTGTTTCACTGTTGCAGTCATCACACTTGGGTTATTTTCCTGCAGGTAGCCCTCAGACGGCCTGAATACCACAGTCTTAGTATTTCTACGTCAGATTCTGTCGCTTCTTCCATGATGTCAGGTCATCAGGGGTAGAAAACAGGCAGCCGACACCATTACATCAGTCTTTCTTGCCAAGGAAGAGCCTGAAGCAGAAGCAGTTTGCAAGTGCCGGTATGCCACTACCGGAAATTTTCGTTTGAGTTGATAAACCTGAAGTCTTCTAAAGCTAAGTACCCCATCGGGGATACTGTTTTCTTGTTCTAACCAATGTCAGAAAAAGTTAACATTTGTCTTGCCTGTGGAAAGCAAATACCTCCGAGATTTTCATTCTTACTGCGTCACCTGTTTAGGCCCAGACCACGACGTTCCCCGCTGTCGGTATTTTGCTTTAACACCCGAGCCATTCATCGTCGGGCTATTTTTGTCGCTAAATTCTTTCAATCTCATTCTCCATATTCCAAAATAGCTTCGATAAGCCATCCGACTACCGATCTTCCGAAAAAATGTAAAGATAAAGACAGAGGCAGACCACATAGGTCCAAAACTGCCGACGACGCTTCTCTTAAGCTAGTCGCCAGTCCGCTAGTACTCAGTGAGGCACCTTTGCTGCCCCTGATGCCCACTTCTATGGATTCTCAGGTTTCTGCTGAAACCCATTCGGAGTCTGGTATGCCACAAGATGCTTCTTCGACTATGGAACCAGCAGATGTCTCTGTCTTGGATGGGTCCTGAGCCGCTGTGCAGGCACCGGCTTCTGAGGGTGTTTTCCATCCTACCGATGTTCGAATTAAACCCACAACTTCATTTTTAGCTAAAACTACCAAGTTTCTTAGGCCCAGAGTACGCACTACACCTAGAAAACTGGTGACCAAAGCACATGCTCAAGCTCCCATGCCCCAAAAGCAAATGCTTAGATTGGCTGAAGGCCTTATTATGCTAATTAGGGGAAGCCAGCCTTCCCCTGCTAAGAGACAAAGAATTGAAGATGTTCATCGTGTTTCACTGTTGCAGTCATTACTCTTTGGTTATCCTGCTGACAGGCTACCCGCAGTCGGCCTGAATTCCAAAGTCCTGGTCCGACGTCGGCTATCGCCTCTTCCTTGACATCAGTGCGCCAGGGGTATAAAAGATGCAGCCGACGCCATTTTCTTTAGTCTTTCTTGCTGCGTGGTGCCGACTCCTGAGATTTTCAAATCCGAATTTCAGAACTGAAGTCTTCATTAAAGCTAAGTACCCCATTGGGGAAACATTTTTCTTGCTCCAGACCGATGTCAGAACAAGATAACAATTGTATTTCTTGTGGGAAGCAAATACCTCATAAGGATTTCCACTGTTACTGTATTCCTTGCCTAGGCCCTGATCACAACGTTGCTAGCTGTCGGTTTTGTGCTAGATTTAACCAACACACTATTAAGCGTCTGTTCGATTTTGCATTTCATTACTTTGGCCGGAAATTTAATTATATAATGCCGTCGGAACAGCCGACGACCGGAGTTTACAAAAAAACGCAAGGAAAAGGATAGGCATCCGAGGTCCAAAACCAACGACGAGGCCTCCGTTAGGCCAGTCGCCGGTTCTCAGTGAGGTGCTTTCGCAGCCCCTGGCACCCGCTACCTCAGAGCCACAGGCCACTTCTGACTCCCACGTGGAGCCGACTGGGCCTCTGGATACTCAAGGTATTGGACACTCGGAAATCATTCCCTCAGATGGGTCCGGAGCCGCTGAGCAGGCACCGGCTTCTGAGGGTGTTTTCAGACCTACACAGTTATATTTTAAACCATCTTCATTCAGCCTCAAAGACTAAAGCTACTCTAAAGACAAAGAAACAAGTACAGCATTCTCCTGCTCAAGCTTCCATGCCTCAAAAACAGAAGCTTAAAATGGCCGAAGACCTAACTACTATGATCAGGGGTTGCCACCCCCCTACTGATAAGAGGCCTAGGCACGAGACAGAATATGATTCTTCTGATCAGGTTTCTGTTTCCTCGGATTCCTCTTCTGAACAGGATTATTCTATACCTCCCTATGAGGACTCTGCTGAAGAATCCATTCCTTCAGCCTCACCTCCTGAGGATTATTCTTTTGGGGAAACCCTGCATACCATGAGGGAGTATTTCCAATGGGAGAGCAAAGATTACTCTGAATCTAAGAAAAGGCTCAGAGACTTTCTGCTACTTCCTCAGCACAGACCCCTTGCTATTCCACCTGTTCTAGACATTGTAGATGATGTATTTTCAGAGTCCGGACTGTCCCCTGACTCTCTACCTCCTGCACCTGCTAAGCCAGACAAATACTACATGGTCCCGGATTCTCATAAATTCCTATATAAAAACCCCGCTGCCAACCCAGAAACTATATCTCAGGGTCCCAAGGGGGTCAAAGCTTCCACTGCAAAAAACCCTGTCCCCTCTGATAGGGACTCTAGGGCACTGGACATATGGGGGGAAAAGTTTACACTTCTGATACCTTGGATGTAAGGGCTTTAAATTGTCAGTTTCGTATGCTTAAATATCAGCAATACTTAATGTCACTGCTTAAACAGAAAATGTTGACAAATTCTGAAGGTTCAGAGAACAAGGAAATGCAGGATTTATTGCATGCAGCTGAACAAGTAGGAAAGCATACTTTGCAATGTGGTTATGATTCACTTGAGGCCTCTTGCAGGGCCGCTGTTAGAGGTTCTGTTATTAGAAGGCATGATTGGTTAAAGGAACAGAATCTGCCTGATCATGTTAAAGCAAAATTATTAGATAATAAAAAATAAATCAATCCCTGTTCGCAGTCACACCATGCAGTGAATCAAAGTTAGTAGTGTCCCACGTCTTTTCAGACCCTTGGTTCCTTAAAAATAATAAGTCCAAATGAAAAGGCAAATCCAAAGGATGAGAAAATTGTATCCAAACTCAGTTCAGAGTGCAATAAAACGATTTTATTAAAACACATGGTGAGCGCTTTCGCTGCGAAACTTTATCAAACCTATAACAACCAGTCTTAGAAAATGCTTATGTATACATTTCAAATGCAACTAATGAAATAATTTAATTCATTAATCAATTAAGTTCTTAAAGATGAAGGTTTCATTAAATACCTTAAAATAAAGCTTATGAATATTTTCTAAAGAACCGTGTTAATAATACTAAAACATACACAAAAACCAAATAATATTTTAAATCTTAAAAAAGCGATATATTATAACAATTGTAAAATAACATATTAATAAAAACAACTTTAAAATATTCACTTAAGTCTAGATCTCCTGTTTTTAAGGACAGGTTTCAAAGGGACCCTGTCATTCATGTAATAAATGTAACTTTTGTAGTTACATTAGTAACATTAGTGCCTTTGTACATCCCACTACTGGACAAGTGTTTCCGATTAAAGTTAACGCAAGCTGTAACACCAAGCATGTGGTCTATACTGCTGTGTACTATGTCATTCTTTCTATATAGGCAAGACAGATAGGATGCTAAAAGAAAGAATAAGGGAACATTTATACCAAATTCGCATTAAGTCAGAAATGAATGCCCTATCTAAGCATGTTATGCAGAATGGTAACACGCATAAGTTTTTAGTTTCAGTGTTACAGGTTAATATACCCAATGTTAGAGGGGGTGATGTTAAAAATCATACTGAACAAGCTGAAACACAATGGATTGTAAAAACACAAGCCCATCTTCCCCCAGGTCTTAATGACAGGGTCCCTTTGAAACCTGTCCTTAAAAACAGGAGATATAGAATTAAGTGAATATTTTAAAGTTTTTATTAATATGTTATTTTACAATTGTTATAATATATTGCTTTTTTAAGATTTAAAAATATTATTTGGTTTTTGTGTATGTTTTAGTATTAACACGGTTCTTTAGAAAATATTCATAAGCTTTATTTTAAGGTATTTAATGAAACCTTCATCTTTAAGAACTTAATTGATTAATGAATTAAATGTTTTCATTAGTTGCATTTGAAATGTATATATAAGCATTTTCTAAGACTGGTTGTTATAGGTTTGATAAAGCTTCTCAGCGAAAGCGCTCACCGTGTGTTTTAATAAAATCGTTTTATTGCACTCTGAACTGAGTTTGGATACAATTTTCTCATCCTTTGGATTTGCCTTTTCATTTGGACTTATTATTTTTAAGGAACCAAGGGTCTGAAAAGACGTGGGACACTAACTTTGATTCACTGCATGGTGTGACTGCGAACAGGGTTTGATTTATTTTTTATTATTATTCTGGCTTTCCACCTGATCGCTGTCCTATACATACCGTTGGTATATTTGTTTATTATTTGGTAAAATTATTAGATATCCTATTACAGCATGAAACTTTGTTTGGTGCTGAAGCAGAAGAGGTGTTGAAGAAAATGGAGGATAAAGCGAAATCCCTGCAGACAGTTAAGGATTTCTTACAGGTACAGCCACCTAGATTTAGCAGGAACTGGCCTTCAAAAAATCAGTCCTTTCCAGTATCAGACAAGGCCACAAAGAGGCATATACAGACGTCCTAGAGGCAGATCTCAGCCCCAAGGCTCATACAGGCCTAAACAATGGGGTGCTCCTACCTCCAAAAGTTGAGAAGACAAATCACACCCTTACAGGAAACAGTCACTATGACTTTCCTCTGCCAGATCCAAGCACTTTCCTTTTGGCAGCCCCCTTAGGGGGAAAACTAGCACTTTTTTCATCAAGTTGACAAAAGGTTACCCAAGACAAATGGGTCTTGAACATAGTGTCCCAAGGCTGCAGTTCCATTTTCACACCCTACCAAGGGCAAAGGGTATGCCAGACCTGCCACACAATCAGTGGGCAGAGGCACAAAAGCAAATTTCAGCCCTCATGGACATGAGGGCCATTCAACAAGTACCACAACAAGAGCAGGGGCAAGGATTTTACTCCAGACTTTTCTTAGTACCCAGAAAGGACAAAACCTGAAGACCAATACTGGACCTGTGTATACTAAACCCGTTTCTGGAAGTTCCAAAATTCAAGATGTTGACATTACAGCAGCTACTGCCCATGCTGGGCAAGAAGGCTTGGCTTGTAACTTTGGACCTAAAAGAGGCATACCTGCATGTCCCAATCAGACAATCTTGCAGAAGATACCTCAGATGTTTGTGTTACCCTGCTGCAGTCATCACACTTGGGTTATCCTGCCGTCAGGTGGTCCCGCAGTCGGCAAGAATTCCAAAGTCTTGGTCCGGCATCGGTTGCTGTCGCTTCTTCCCTGACGTCAGAGCGCCAGGGGTATATCAGAGGCATCCAACGCCATTTTCTTCAGTCTTTCTTGCTGCGCGGTGCCCGAAGCAGAAGCGGTTCTCGTGCCGGTCGGCACCTGAGATTTTCGAATAGAGTTTCAGTCCGAAGTCTTCAAAGCTAAGTACACCATTGGGGAACCTTTTCTTGCATCAGTCCGATGTCAGAAAAAGTTAACAATTGCATTTCTTGTGGGAAGCAAATACCTCAAGGATTTTCATTCTTTTTGTATACCTTGCCTAGGCCCAGACCACGACGTCACTGGTTGTCAGTTTTGTGCTAGATTCAATAAGTGAACTATAAAGCGTTGCTTTGATTTTGCACGACACTACGGTAGAAAATTTAATTACACTATGCCATCGGAGCAACCGACTACCGGCGTGCATAAAAAACGCAAGGATAGGGACAGGCAGCCTAGATCCAAGCCAGACTCAGAGGCCTCGGCTGGCCCGGTCGCCGGTTCTCCAGTTTTCAGTGAGGCGCCTACGCAGCCCCTGGCTACCGCTGAATTGGATCCCAAGGCCACATCGGATCCCCCAGCAGAGATTTCTAGGCCGACGCAGCCTCTTTCCTTAGGCCCAACCGACGACATCGCAGTAGGGGAAGCCAGTGCTGCAGAAACTGAAGGTGTCTTCAGACAGACTACCCTCAACTTAAAATCTTACGCTAAGCTTAGGACTCCTCTAAAACCAAAAAAGCCTACACTTCAGTCTCCAGGTCAAGGCCCTATGCCTAAGAAACAGATGCTTAAAATGGCTGAAGATTTGATTTCTTTGATCAGGGGTTCCCAACCCCCCCCCCCCGACAAAAGGCCTAGACAAGAGGAGGATTATGCCTCCTCTGATCAGGTGTCTATTTCCTCAGGCTCCTCTGAGGAACAGGATTACTCCTTTCCCCCTTATGAAGATTCTGATGCTGAAGACTCAATTCCCTTAGCTTCTCCCCCGGTAGACTACTCCTTTGGGGAAACCTTACACACCATGAGGGAACATTTCCACTGGGAAGGTCAGGACTACTCTGACTCAAAGAAAAGGCTCCGGGAGATGTCCTTCATGGATGCATCTGCAGTCATAACAAATGGGTTGTCCTGTCGTCAGGCAGCCCTTCGGTCGGCCGGATTCCAAAGTCTGGGTCCGGCTTCGGCTGATGTCGCACTCCAGCGTCATCTCTGCTGGTCTGGTTCGGTATAAAGGCATCAGCCGACGCCATTTTCTCCTTTCTTGGCGTCAAGCAGAAGCAGAAGCTGTTAGTGGTCGCGGTCAGATCCAGAGATTACTACTACGAATACTTTCAAGACTTCTAACAAGCTAAGTACCCGTTGGGGACTCTTTTTTGCCTCAGCCGATGTCAGAAAAGTCAATAACTGTTTAACTTGTGGAAACAAATACCTCATAAAGATTTCCACTCTTACTGTTTTGGCTTAGGCCCAGACCACGTACGTAGCAGCCTGTTCGCCTGTGCTTCCTTCAACCGACGAACGCTTAGGCGCCTGTCGGAGTTTGCTGAACAGTTTTCGGCTCAGATTTTGCGTACATTATGCTCTCGTCCGACTACCCAAATTGTTAAAAACGCAAAGAAAAGACCGACCCTCGGTCCGCGGTTTCGCCGAAACCACGGTTAAGCAAAGTGTCTCGGTTTCGGCCGAAACCGAGAAAACTGGTCAATCCTCAGCCGAATCCATGACTACTACTGAGGCTCCTGCTACCTTATCTGAATCAGCCTCAGAAATTTTGCCTACGACTGTGGTTACTACTGATCTATCAGACACCATCCCCTTGGATATCTCTACCCGAGCACGTGGTGCTGCTAGGCCTCCTGCAGCCATGTCCATTAAGGCCTTTGCCAGGGCTAAAGCAGCCAAATCAGCTAAATCAGTGCCTGTTAAACCACCCTCACTCAGGCCCACTTCTAGTTCACAAATGCTTACTCTGGCAGAAGATTTAATATCCTTAATCAGGGGATCCCAATCTCACCCAGACAGGGCCTCTCAGCCCCCAGAAAACCTAGAGCAGAGCCCCCCTCTTAGAATCTAGTTTAAATCCAGAATCTCTGCCTCCTGCTCCAGCCAAACCAGATAGATACTATAGAGTGCCTGACTCTCTCAAATTCCTTTACAAAAGCCCTGCTGCTGATCCAGAGACAATCTCCCAGGGTCCCAAAGGGACTAAGGCTTCTATGGCTAAAAATCCTGTACCTTCGGAAAGGGACTCCAGAGCACTAGACAGGTGGGGGAAGAAAGTTTACACCTCTACTACTCTAGCTATGAGAACACTAAATTGTCAATTTCACATGCTTAAATACCAGCGATTCCTTATGTCTCAAATAAAACAAAAGATGGGCACGCTTCCTCAACACCCTGAACTCAAGGAAATGCAAGATCTGTTGCATGCAGCTGAACAGGTGGGCAAACATACTTTACAATGTGGTTTTGATGCCTTGGAAGCTTCCTCCAGAACAGCTGTTATTGGGTCTGTTATACATAGGCATGCTTGGTTAAAGGGACAATCTCTGCCTGATCATGTTAAAGCAAAGTTACTGGATGTGCCCTTACAGCAGGATGTTTTATTTGGGGTTAAAGCAGAGGAGGTTTTAAAAAAAATGGAGGATAACGCAAAATCTATGCAGGCGGTCAAAGATTTCTTAGAGGTACAGCCCCCACGCTTCAGCAGAAATTGGCCAACAAAAAATTGGTCCTTTCCAGCTTCTGACAGGCCACAGAGGGGTAAATGCAGGCGCCCAAGGGGCAGACGACAAGCACATATCCCTTACAAACCTCGCCAATGGGGCACTACAACACAGAAAGGAGAAGACAGGTCCCAAACCACTAGAAGGCAAACATAATGACTTAAACATCAAACTGCCAAGCAAAACCCTCTTGGCAGCTCCCTTGGGAGGAAAATTAACACTTTTTGCAGACAGCTGGCGCATCGTCGCAAAGGACAAATGGGTCCTAGACATTCTCACACGGATACAGATTCCATTTCCACACCTTGCCAAGGATAAAAGGAATGCCAAACCTGCCACAAAATCAGTGGGCAGAGGCACAAAAACAAATTACAGCTCTCGTGGACATGAAAGCCATCCAACTGGTACCTACACAGGAGCAAGGCCAATGATTTTACTCAAGGCTCTTGTCCCCAGAAAGGACAATGCTTGGAGACCCATTCTGGACCTTTCCATTTTAAACACTTTCTTGCAAGTACCCAAATTCATGATGCTAACACTACAGCAGCTTCTTCCCATGTTGGGCAAGAAAGCTTGGCTAGTAACGTTGGACCTCAAGGAGGCATACCTGCATGTCCCTATCAGACAAAATTGCAGAAGATACCTCTGTTTCATTGCAGGTTCAACCCATTACCAATTCTCTGCACTGCCCTTTGGCTTATCTACTGCGCCAAGGGTCTTCACAAAATGCCTGGCACCAGTAATTGCATACTGCATACCTGGACGACTGTCTAATATAAGCAGAAAGCAAGGACATTCTCTTACAACACCTGGCTTTTGTAAGACATCTTCTAAGTTGCCTAGGGTGCACAGTAAACGAACATAAATCAAAATTAGTGCCCTCACAGACTGACATTCCTGGGTGCCAGCTTGAATACAACGGCCCAGATGGCTTATCTGATGCCAGACAAACAACTACAATTAACTGAATACTTCAGAACAATGGCAACAAAGACCCAACTACCTGCAAGAAAAATTCTGCAGGCCTTGGGCTTCATGGCATCTTGCATACTACTAATACCATTTGCAAAACTGCATATGAGGAAATTACAATGGTACCTAAAAAGCGTATGGACTCAACACAGTCGCAGCTTGGAAACGGTGATAACTCTCATTCCCTGCCTTCAACAGGAGTTTCTATGGTGGTCACACGCTTGTCACCTCAACAAGGGTCAGCCTTTCACCCTACCCCCAGCCAGGCAAACTGACAACAGATGCATCGGGCTATGCCTGGGGGGCACACATGGCAGGACGGTGCATTCAAGGCTTATGAACAGCAGATCAAAGGAATCTGCACATCAATCAAAAAAATGCTAGCTGTAATGCTCTGACGGCCTTCAAGGACCTCTTGCATCCAGGACAGCTTATCATAAGGACAGACACCACAGTAATGTGGTACATAAACAAGGGGGCACACACTCCTACCCTCTGTGCAGACAAGCAATGACCTTGTGGAACACAGCACTGGCTTACCAAGTTCAATTACAAGCTCAATTCCTGCCAGGAAAAAATAACATATTGGCAGACGACCTAAGCAGAAACATCATGGATCCCCACGAATGGAAACTGGATCCACAAGTATTCGCAATGATAATTCAAAAGTGGGGGATCCCAGACATAGACCTGTTTGCCAGCCCTCAAAACTATCAGCTAACAAAGTTTTGCACAAGGACTTTTCACCAACAAGCTTGGAAAGTGGACGCACTCTCATTCAGTTGGAAAATGCTAACATATATGCCTTTCCTCCACTACCCCTTCTCACAAAGGTGCTACTGAAAGTCAGGATGGAGAGACCCCAAATGATACTCATCGCTCCAGAGTGGCCACGCCAGCACTGGTACCCACTATTAAGGAATATGGCCCGTGGCCCACCATGGATTCTACCACAAATTACCCACCTGCTCACATAGCAAGACCATCAGATTCTATACAGCCAGCTCAAAACCATAAACTTGGCTGCATGCCAAATCACCTAGGCAACCAGCCAGCTCCTCTCTCTCAAACTGTTATGGAAGTTATTCTGGAGGCCAGGAGGCCCAGCACCAGGAAAGCCTACTCAGACAAATGGAAAAGGTTTTGAGCCTGGAACCAAGCTAAAGGCTAAAATGCCCTTCAGCCTGACATAACTCAGATTCTGCAATATCTAACTGAGATGTTACACAAAGGGCTTTCTTTTTCATCCTTTAAAATCCACGCCTCAGCTATTTTTGCTCACTACAACACGGTTCCTCCCTTATTTTCACATCCACTCTTAAGGCAGTTTCTCAGAGGGGCCAAGAACATTAGGCCTCCCAGGAGAGCACCAACACCTACTTGGGACCTCAATTTTGTTCTGGAAAAACTCACGCTACCTCCTTTTGAACCAGCTTTCTCAGCTGACCTAAAGTTTATATCATGGAAGACTGCCCTGCTGCTAGCAATCACTTCAGCTAGAAGAGTTTCAGAGCTTCAGGCACTAATGGCAGTAGAGCTTTTCCTCATTTTTCATCAAGACAGGGTTTCTCTACGAACTAACCCCTCCTTTATGCCTAAGGTGGTATCCAGTGTAGCCCTAAATCAAACCATCCATTTTACCCACCTTCTTTCCAAATCCACAGAACAAAGGAGAAAGACTCCTGCATTCCTTGGACATTCACAGACAGCTACGTTACTACTTGGATAAAACTAAGGTTTTCAGAAAATCTGACCAGCTTCTTGTATCCTATGCTACAGCATCACAAGGAAAAGCTATCTGAAAACAAACAATTTCCAAATGGATAGTACATTGCATACGTTTTTGCTACACCCACCATGGAAAACCAGTTCCTGCTACCATAAGGCCCCACTCTACCAGGGCAGCAGCTACATCTACAGCCTTCTTCAGGGGGTACCAACCAAGGATATTCTGGAAGCTGCAACTTGGAGTTCAGTACACACCTTCACCAAACATCATCACTTACCACTTTACTCTAAGACCAGGGCGGGCTTCGCCACTGCAGTTTTGCAGGTCCTTCTAGCCCCCTCTAACCCTGTTTGATTTCTCCGCCCATCCTTAGCTTTAGGATTCTACCCAAGTGTGATGACTGTAGCAGGGTAACACGTACATAGTACAGTTTTGTACCTAACATAAATGTAGATGTTCGAGTGTATACCCTGCTGCAGTCCAGGTTGCCCTCCCTCCATCCCCTCTAAAGCTAGCTGAACTTATCTCTGTTCTATACAACCTCTGTGGTGTATTTGCTTGTGCCCAAGGGTTTTGTTTTACTTTTTTCAAGATTGCTATATATACACACATATTTTTGCCCACCTATTAGGGGCACCTGACATCTGGGGCAAGAAAAACTGAAGAAAATGGCGTTGGATGCCTCTGATATACCCCTGGCGCCCTGACGTCAGGGAAGAAGCGACAGCAACCGATGCCGGACCAAGACTTTGGAATTCTGTCCGACTGCGGGGACCGCCTGACAGCAGGATAACCCAAGTGTGATGACTGCAGCAGGGTATACACTCTAACATCTACATTTATGGTAGGTACAAAACTGTACTATTCATAGCTGGATCAATGCACTACAAATTCTCTGCACTGCCCTTTGGCTTATCTACTGCACCCAGGGTCTTCACAAAATGCCTGGCACCAGTAATTGCATTCTGCAGACAAAGAGGAATTAAAATATACCCTTACTTGGACGACTGCCCTATTCAAGCAGAGAACAGACATTCTTCTAAAAGCATCTGGCGTTTGTAAAAAGATTACTAATTTGCCTAAGGTACACAGTAAACGAAAAGAGATCAAAATTAGTACCCTCTCAAGAGATAATATTCCTGGGTGCAAGCTTAAATACAACTGCCCAGATGGCGTATCTCACGCCAGACAAACAAAAGCAACTGACTTATTACTTCAAAAAATTGGCAGCAAAACCCCAGTTATCTGCAAGGAAAATCCTGCAGGCATTGTGTTTCATGGCATCCTGCATTCTACTAATTCCATATGCCAGTCTGCATATGAGGAAACTATAATGGTATCCAAAAAGTGTATGGACTCAGCATTTCCACAGCCTGGAGACAGTAATTACCCTCATTCCCTGCCTGCGACAGGAGTTTCAATGGTGGTCAGAGGCTTGTCAACACAACAAGGGTCTGCCATTCACTTTGCCCACAGCCAGACAGACACTGACAACGGATGCATCAGATTATTTTTGGGGGGCCCATATGGCAGGAAAATGTATTCAGGGCACATGGCCTGCAAGCCAGATGCATCTTCACATCAATCAAAAAGAGATGCTAGCTGTTCAGAATGCCCTGACAGCTTTCAAGGATCTACTTCATCCAGGACAACTACTGATAAAGACAGACAATACGACGGTCATGTGGTACATAAACAAGCAGGGAGGTACACTTTCCTACCCCCTCTGCAGACAAGCAATGACCTTATGGGACACAGCATTGACTTATCAAGTTCACCTGCAAGCACAATTCCTGCCGGGAAAAACAAATACTCTGGCAGACGAACTAAGCCGAAACCTCATGGATCCCCACGACTGGAAACTGGATCCACAAGTTTTCAGCATGATAACAAGGAAATGGGGATGCCCAGACATAGAGCTATTTGCCTCCCCTCACAACTGCCAATTACAGAGATTTTGCACAAGGATTTATCACAAACAAGCATGGAGAGTGGACGCACTATCCTTCAGCTGGAAAAAACTAACAGTGTATGCCTTTCCTCCACTGCCTCTCCTTCCCAGGGTACTCCTAAAGGTCAGACGAGAAGCCAAAAATGATACTGATTGCACCAGACTGGCCACACCAGCACTGGTACCCAATCCTAAAGAGCTTGTCTCAAGGTCCAGCATGGATATTGCCTCAAACTTCTCATTTGCTGACTCAACAAAACAATCAGATCCTACACAGCCAACTCAGGACCTTAAATCTGGCAGCATGGCAGATAATGTAGCCATTCAGAACACCCCTCTTTCAAAAGCTGATGTTCATGTTTCATTGTTGCAGTCATTACACTTGGGTTATCCTGCTGGCAGGCGACCAGCACTCTGCCCGAGTTCCAAAATCTTGGTCTGGCGTCGGTTGCTGTTGCCACTTCCTTGACATCAGTGCGCCATGGGTATAAAAGTTGCAATCGATGCCATTTTCTTCAGTCTTTCTTGCCGCGTGGTGCCCAAAGCAAAAGCAGTTTGCAAGTGCCGGTCGGCCTGCTCCTGAGATTTTCAAAATTGAGTTTCAGAACCGAAGTCTTCAATAAAGCTAAGTACCCCGTTGGGGAAACTTTTTCTTGCTCCAGACCGATGTCAGTAAAAGTTAATAATTGTATTTCTTGTGGGAAGCAAATACCTCATAAGGACTTTCACTCTTACTGTATTCCTTGCCTAGGCCCTGACCACAACGTCGCTAGTTGTCGATTTTGTGCTAGATTCAATAAACGCACTATTAAACGTCGGTTTGATTTTGCTTTACATTATTTTGGCCGAAGGTTTAATTAGATAATGCCGTCGGAACAACCGGCGACCGGAATTGATAAAAACGCAAAGACAAAGAAAAGGACAGGCATCCGAGGTCCAAAACTGACGACGAAGCCTCTTCTAGGCCAGTCGCCAGTTCTCAGTGAGGCGCTTTCGCAGCCCCTGACGCCCGCTACCTCAGAGCCACAGGCCGTAACCAACAGCCACGTGGAGACACCGAGGCTTGTGGAAACTCAAGGTATTGGGCCTACAGAAACTATACCCTCAGATGGGTCCGGAGCCGCTGAGCAGACATCTGCTTCTGAGGGTGTTTTCAGACCTTCACAGCTTACAATTAAGCCCTCTACAGCAGCAAAGGCAAAGTCAAAAACACCATTAAAGACAAGGAAACAAGTACAGCATTCTCCAGAAAAGTCATCCATGCCAAAGAAACAGATGCTTAAAATGGCCAAAGACCTAATCACTTTAATCAGGGGTTCCCATCCCCCTCCTGACAAAAGGCCTAGGCAAGGCACTGATTATGATTCCTCTGACCAGGTTTCTATTTCCTCTGAACTCCTCTTCTGATCAGGGATATTCTCTCCCTCCCTATGAGGACTCTGATGCAGAAGAGTGCATACCTTCAGCCTCTCCCCCTGAGGATTATTCTTTTGGGGAAACCCTGCACACCATGAGGGAGCTTTTCCATTGGGAGAGCCAGGATTATTCAGAATCCAAGAAAAGGCTCAGAGACTTCCTTTTATTGCCTCAGCACAGTCCCCTGGCTATCCCCCCCTGTGATTGATATTGTTGATGTTTTTTCTGAATCCAGTTTGTCTCCTGATTCTTTACTCCCTGCACCAGTCAAGCCAGACAGGTACTACAGAGTCCCTGACTCTCATAAATTTCTTTACAAAAACCCCACTGCAGACCCAGAAACAATTTCTCAGGGTCTAAGAGGAGTTGAGGCTTCCACCGCTAAAAATACTGTCCCCTCAGATAGGGATTCCAGAGCTCTGGACAGATGGGAGAAAAAAGTTTTCACTTCTGCTACTTTAGGTGTAAGAGCTTTGAACTGTCAGTTTCACATGCTTAAATACCAGCAGTAACTCATGTCATTGTTAAAACAGAAAATGGTTTCAAATACAGAAGGTCCTGACAATAAGGAAATGCAGGATGTTAAGCTGTCAATCTCGCCTTCATTCTTGCTGGATGGGTTCGGAGCCAACCCTCTGCTCCGACTCGGCCAATACTAAAGCTTGAGAGCTTATTCCACCGGCTTGAGGCTCCCCTATATCCCACAATGCTAGGCGGTAACTACTCGGATCTCGTTTGCCGCTTAGCTGACGAGGTGCTTTCTTCTACCGTCTCTGGCAGGTTAGTGAGTTTTCTTGTTAAAAACACTTTAAATTTCTACCCCTATCTTTCTATTTAGTTTAGTTTTTATACAGAGTATCCCTTTAGTTTAAATTGGGTCCCCCTTGTGTTTGAATTCCCGTTTTATCCCCTTTTTAACTTTTAGGCCTTTGGCCCACTCCCTTTTTTTCCCTATCCTTTCGGTGTGACTGGATTTTTATTTGGTTAAAGGGTGTGTCTGTGTGTTGTGTTTGTGTTTCATACAGCCTTTCCAGGATGTCTAAAGACTCCAAGGTCTCAGGCTTCAAGAAGTGTGATTCGTGCTGTCAGAAAATATATCTGACAGACAGTCACACTTGTGTCTATTGCCTGGGACCTTTGCACCTGCAGGACTCGTGTGCTGTTTGCCATGCATTCAGCCCTAGAGTCCTGCAGGAACACAAAAACAAACTCATACTTCGAGGCTTGTTAAAGCCTGAAGGCCCCCCGACCCAGTCTGCATCGGGGAAGCCTTCTAAGACTTCCAGGCCGTCGGCTCCAGCTTCAGAGATGTCTCCTGGGAGCATTAAAGCTGCTTCGACATCAGCTCCGGCTGGAGTTGATGTTTCGAAGTTTCATACCGTTACCGGCCCGCCGGAGCCGAGGTTGTCAAGACTCAGTTGGCTCCGATAGGCTTATCGGAGCCAACTTCAAAGAAGAGGTCTAGGTCCCCTTCCATTGGCTCCATCCACTCGGCTCCGGGATCCCCTCTTCTGTCGGAGCGGAGCCATAGGTCTCATTCCTCTCGGTCCTCCAGGCTATCCGACCATGACTTACAAAGGGTGGTGAGTAGACTTCTCAAGTCCGAGGCACTGGCCCAAATGCAGCATAGCCCTACTCAACAGTCAGCGGCTATTCCCATCCCTGATTCTATTCCTCCTCCGACTCCTTTGAGTTCGGAGCCGGGGCTCATCGGAGCCGTGGCTGTCAGTGCTTCGGAGCCGATACCTTCCCTTTTGGCTCCGTCTGCTCCGATTTCTTCCTTGGAGGGATCTCGGCGCCAAGCTTCCCTCATCGGCTCCGAGGGGTCGAGTTGCATCGGACCCTTGTCCGACCCCGTTCTCCCTCTCAGGGCTTCGGCGCTGGTGAGTTCGGCTCCGACATCGGCCTCGGAGCCGTCCCTGTCGGTGCCGGGGGGTCCTTGTCTCCTCGGAGCGGGGACCTCCGGCCTTGGCTGATAGGGGCGCCTTCGAGGTCATGCGGAGCGTGCTAGACCCAGTGTCTACCCCACAGTCTGCTCCGTCAGCTCCTCCCTCTTCAGTGCCTGCGGTGGTTTCTACCCACCCCCTTATAACAGACCGTTAAGAGCCAGCTCCTCAGGTTTCCCCATTGGGAATATCCTCCTCTTCCGAGGCCTCTCCTGATCCGGTAGGAGAACCCCCTCAGAAGAGACAGTGCAAGAGGAAGCACATTGACTCCCCTGAGTCTATCACCTCTAACACCGACTTGGAGTAATCTGAAGGTTCCCCTCGGTCCCCCTCTGAGGATGTCTCTTTTGCTGACATCCTTGAAATCCTGAAACAGAGGGGGAACTGGCCCGCCCTTAACCCTTCAGAGGATGAGTCGGTTTACCTTGAGGCGTTTGGCTCTCGCCCTTCCACCTCCTGGGTGTGTCCTCCCTTTGACCCCCTTATGGAAGTGGTGGCAAGGAAGGCTTGGACAGCCCCTGATTCAGTGGAACCTACCCCAAGGAGGCCGTCAAAATTTATTACTGCCCCCAAAAAGAAAGAGTTTCTATCTAAAGGTGTCTTTGTTGATGCCATGGTGGTGGCCGCAGCCACTAAGGAGGAGTTAGCCGATCCTTCGGTACCTGTCCATCCTCCTAATAAGGAGTCTAGGACCATGGACAGGTACGGTAAGCAGATGTTTTCATCAGCGACCTTTTCCATGCGGTTGCTGAACTACTTGTGTCACTTCACCCGTCTCCAGAGGGATTTGCTCAAGGATATGGGTGAGGCCATGCAGGATCCAACAGCTGAGGGGTTCCAAGACAAAATGAACTCCCAGTTGGCAACCCTGAATTCGATTGTCAACTCCTCCATGCGGCTTATCTCATATGCGGCTGATGGGGCGAGTAGGGCCGCAGGCACAGGTGTAGCTTTATGACGTCACGCCTGGATGCGGCTTTGCAATTTTGCGGACCCTTTCAAGGCGTCCTTCACCAATTCCCCCTTTGATGGCTCAACGTTGTTTGGACCTCAGGGAAGGATACATTGACTAGGTGCGAGCAGGAAGGTAAGACTCTCTCTGCCATGGGAGTCTGTTTTTCTACCCCTTCTAGACCTTATCCAAAAGGTCAGAGGGGGGGAAATATGTGGTTCCGCAAACCACAGGGAGTCTCATCTGACGCACAAGGTCGATTCCCCTCTAGAGGCAGAGGGGAATAACAATAAGATGCCGCCCTGGGGCAGAGGTGGTCCGCAAAACCAGGGTAGCAGAGAAACTTTCTCTGATAAACCCTTTCAGCATCCCTGAGGAGCAGCCCGGCTGTCCACCTTCGGAGGCAGTCGGGGGAAGATTATCACTGTGGCCAAAAAGCCTAGCTTTCCCTCACTCAAGACAAATGGGTACAGTCAATCATATCCGAGGGTTACAAAATTCCCTTTATTCACATCCCATCCCAACCCAAAGGATCCCTTCCAGACGTTCCACCCAGTCTAAGGGAACAAGCAGCATTAAAAATATCAAAGCTGCTGTCAAAAAGAGCTATCCAACCAGTCCCAGCAGACCAGCAAGGATCCGGAATCTACTCCAAATTCTTTTTGGTACCAAAGAAAACAGGGGACTGGAGACCAATACTGGATTCTCAGCAAGTTAAACAATTATATCAAAAAAACAAAATTCCGGATGGTCACGCTACAGTCCATTCTACCCTTCTTGGGTCAGGACAATTGGATGTGCTCGATAGACCTTCAGGATGCATACTACCATATCAAAATGCACAGACGCTCCAGGAGGTTTCTCCGCTTCAGGCTGGGAGCCAGTCACTACCAGTTCAGAGCCCTGCCCTTTGGCCTCACTACAGCCCCCCTGAGTGTTTACCAAATGCATGGCAGTGGTCGCGGCTCACTTGAGACGTCAAGGATTCCAGGTGTTTCCATATTTGGACGACTGGCTCCTTACCGCCACCACCAGACATCAACTGCTTCTGTCCAGAGACTTCACCATCCAAACTTGCCAAGCTCTAGGCATTTCAATAAATTTCGAAAAATCTGCCTTGTCAATCTATTACCTTTATAGGCGCCACCTTAGACACAGTCCATCTTTCCGCCAGACTTAGAGCAAAGAGTATTAGATATCCGCAAACAAGTTTACCTTCTACTTCAATGCAACAAGGTCAAAGCCAGGGTAGTCTTGAAGGTATTAGGTCTCATGGCAGCTACTATTACACTTCTCCCCTTAGCTCGTTTTCACATGCAGATCCTCCAGTGGATGCTGTTTACTCAATGGTCCTTCCAACAGCTCCCGATGTCTCACATCATCCTACTAACTCAATCATGCAAGAATCACCTGTCTTGGTGGATCACATCACCTCAAGTTCTCCAGGGCAGACCCTTCATTCCTCCCCCCCCCCCCCCAATCGCCACGGTGACAACGGACGCCTCCCTGATCGGGTGGGGGGGGCATTATCAGGGCAGGACCGTCCAGGGCATGTGGCAACCTTTCGAGTGCCACTTGCACATAAATGTCTTAGAGATGAGAGCAGTGCTTTTAGCGTTGCATGCCCTTCAGGACTCTCTTCCCAAAGGGACTATTGCAATTCAGACGGACAACATGTCCGTAGTGTGGTGCATCAACAAACAGGGCGGAACCAAGTTCTACCCCTTATGTCGAGAGGCACTCAGACTTTGGCAGTGGGCGATTTCTTCTCAACGTTTTCTGATAGCAACGCACATTCCCGGGAAGTCCAACGTGATTGCGGACAAGTTGAGCAGGGCCATTCTCATGCCTCACGAATGGTCTCTAAAAATATCAGTGCTGGAAGAAGTCTTTCAAAGTTGGGGCCGGCCTTGCTGCGATCTTTTTGCTATTCCCCAAAACAGCAAGTGTCACGACTTCTTCACTCGTTCCGTTACCAGGCCATCCCACCAGAGACGCTCTAGTCCACGATTGGCCCGGGGGACTTCTGTATGCTTCCCCCCCCTTTCCACTGATATCTCAATTAATTCAGAAAGCTATCGCTTTGAGAGTCACCATGATCCTCATTGCCCCTTACTGGCCTCGACAGATATGGTTTCCGTTCCTCCATCATTACCTGTTGGAGCAGCCTTGGCTTCTGGACCCGGTGCCAGATCTTTTGACCCACCAGTCGGGCCAGCTGCACCACTCCCTTCAATCTCTCAACCTCACAGCGTGGTTTCTCCGATTCCTACCCTAGCCAGGCTTCCCTTAATCTCTCATTCAGTCCGTAACATCCTGATAGCCTCTCACAAGTCTTCTACCAGGAGGATTTATAATAGTAAGTGGAAACGTTTTTCCTCCTGGGCAGCATAAAAAAATATAGACCCCTTCACTGCACTTATCCAGTCTATCCTAGACTTTCTGGCAGAGCTCTTTCATTTAGCCTCTTCCTCATCTACCATTAGAGTACAACTAGCTGCTATATCTAACTTTCATGTAGGTGTCTGGACTCCAGTATCATGTCCCATAAACTCTGCAAAGCCTTTTTAAGAGGTGTTTTTCTGCTCAAGCCCCCAATCAAAGATCCCCCACCTCAATGGGACTTGAATTTGGTCCTAGCATCCTTGATTCTCCCCCCCTTCGAACCAGCGGCTTCTTGCCCTCTTAAGTTGCTCTCATGGAAAACACTTTTTCTAGTAGCCATAACCAGCTAGAAGGGTATCTGAACTTCATGCCCTTTGCAGTCATCCTCCTTACTTAGCTTTCCATAAAGACAGGGTGTCCCTCCGGACTAATCCGTCCTTCTTGCCTAAGGTTTCCTCTGAGGCAAACCTTAACCAGACGATTGATCTCCCAGTCTTCTTCCTTGATTATTCCAACAGGTCGGAACAAAAGTTACATTTTCTAGATGTTCACCGCCAACTTAGATATTATTTAGACAGGACTAAACAGTTCATGAAATCTGATCAGCTTTTCCTGTCTTATGCGGAAGGGAAATTGGGCCTTCCAGTTACTAAAGTGTCCCTTTCAAGATGGCTTACCTCTATAATTACCTTCATCTATGAAATCAGACATCAAAAACTGCCTTCAAGACCTAGAGCTCATTCAACTAGGGCATTAGCTACATCTGTAGCTTTTCAGGACAGGCTACCAATAGATTACATTTGTGCAGCAGCCACATGGGCTTCTCCTCATACCTTTATTTTGCATTACAAATTGGATATGGCCTCCAGAAACCGTGCCAACTTTGGTTCCACTGTTCTCAAGAGTCTGTTCCGATAGGCCACCCGGGGTAAAGTGCTAGGGACGCGGTCCCATCCAGCAAGAATGAAGGCGAGCTTGGCAACTTAACATTAAGAAGTTATGTACCTACCATAACGTTCCATGTTAGTTGTCTTCTTCTCGCCTTCTTTCTTGCGTCTCACCCTCCTTCCCCTTAGCCTGGACAGACCGATAGGAATATTTGGGATCTTCCATTGGGATTTTTTTTTTTTTCCTTCCCACATGTACTACCACCTCTATTCTCCCTTTTTATGTTTGTGGTAGTTTACCTACAGTTTTTATATATAGAGGTGGGTTCCTTTTCTCTCTTCTCCATTCTATGCAGACCAGAACTGCTTGGTTTTACCTATCAAACGAGATCTGAGTCGTTACTGCCTAGCATTGTGGGATATAGGGGAGCCTCGAGCCGGTGGAATAAGCTCTCGAGCTTTAGTATTGGCCGAGTCGGAGCCGAGGGTCGGCTCCGAACCCATCCAGCAAGAAAGAAGGTGAGAAGAAGACAACTAACATGGAACGTTATGGTAGGTACATAACTTCTTAATTTATTGCATGCACTTGAACAAGTGGGAAAGCATACTCTGCAATGTGGTTTTGATAGAGCTGCAGTTAAAGGCTCTGTTGTTCGAAGGCATGCTTGGTTGAAAGAACAAAATTTACCTGACCATGTTAGAGTAAAATTGTTGGATGCTCCATTACAGCATGATACTTTGTTTGGTGTTAAGTCCAAAGAGGTGTTAAAGAAAATGGAGGATAAAGCAAAGTCAATGCAGACAGTGAAAGATTTCTTACAGGTTCAACCACCTAGATTTAGCAGAAACTGGCCTTCAAAAAATTGGTCCTTTCCAGTGTCAGGCAGGCCACAAAGAGGCAGATACAGACACCCAAGAGGCAGATCTCAGTCCCAAGGCTCCTACCGACCTAAACAATGGGTTGCTTCAGCCCCCAAAGGAGGGGAAGACAAATCACAACCTTATAGGAAACGGTCCGAATTACTTCCCTCTGCAAATGCCAAGCACTTACCTTTTGGCAGCACCCTTAAGGGGAAAGCTAGCACTTTTCTCAAAAAATTGGCACATGATCAGCCAGGACCAATGGGTGCTGAATATTGTTTCTCAGGGTTACAGGTTCCACTTCCACACGCTTCCAAAACCAAAAGGTATGCCAGACCTGCCACAAAACCAGTGGGCAGAGGCACAAAAACAGATTGCTGCTCTTATGGACATGGGAGCTATTCAGAAAGTTCCACAGCAAGAACAGGGACAAGGATTTTACTCGAGACTTTTCTTAGTACCTAGAAAGGACAGAGCCTGGAGACCAATACTGGACCTGTCAATCCTAAATACTTTCCTGGATGTTCCAAAATTCAAAATGTTAACACTACATCAACTTCTGCCCATGCTGGCAAGAAGGCTTGGCTAGTTACTTTGAACCTCAAGGAGGCATTCCTGCATGTCCCAATCAGACAGTCTTGCAGAAGATACCTCAGATTCATAGCAGGCTCAATGCATTACCAATTCTCTGCACTGCCCTTTGGCTTATCTACTGTGCCCAGGGTCTTCACAAAATGCCTGGCACCAGTAATTGCATTTTGCAGACAAAAAGGAATTCAAATGTATCCCTAGTTGGACGACTGCCTTATTCAAGCAGAGAGCAAGTACATTCTTCTAAAGGATCTGACGTTTGTAAAATGATTGCTAATTTGCCTAGGGTGCACAGTAAACGAAAAGAAATCAAAACTAGTGCCCTCTCGAGATAATATTCCTGGATGCAAGCTTAAATACAACTGCCCAGATGGCTTATGTCACGCCAGACAAACAAAGGCAACTAACTCATTACTTTCAAATGATGGCAACAAAAACCCAGCTCCCTGCAAGAAAAATTATGCAGGCCTTGAGCTTCATGGCATCCTGCATTCTACTAATTCCATATGCAAAACTGCATATGAGGAAACTACAATGGTATCTAAAACGTGTTTGGACTCAGCATTGTCACAGCCTGGAAGCAATCATAACTTTAATTCCCTGCCTACAACAAGAGTTTCGATGGTGGGCCCAGGCCTGTCACCACAACAAGGGACAGCCTTTCACTTTACCCACAGCCAGGCAGCCAATAACAACGGATGCATCGGATCATGCCTGGGGGGGCACATATGGCAGGAAAATGTGTTCAGAGCACGTGGCCCAAGAAACAAATGCATCTTCACATCAATCAAAAAGAGATGCTAGCTGTACAGAATGCCCTGACAGCTTTCAAGGACCTACTACATCCAGGACAACTATTAATAGACAGACAATACCACAGTTATGTGGTACATGAACAAGCAAGGGGGCACACATTCCTACCCCTATGCTGGCAAGCCATGACTTTGTGGAACACAGCACTGACCTATCAAGTACATCTGCAGGCACAATTCCTGCCAGGAGCAAAAAATACACTGGCAGACGAACTAAGCAGAAATCTCATGGATCCTCACGAATGGAAACTAAATCCACAGGTGTTCAGCATGATAACGAGGAAATGGGGACGCCCAGACATGGATCTTTTTGCCTCCCCTCACAATTACCAAATACAGAAATTCTGCACAAGAACTTACTCTCAAGCATGGAAAGTGGATGCTCTATCATTCAGCTGGAAAGGCCTGACAGTCTATGCCTTCCCTCCGATGCCTGTCCTTACCTAGGTACTCCTAAACATCAGACAAGAAAGGCCAAAAATGATCCTGATTGCCCCAGACTGGCCACGCCAGCACTGGTACCCAATCCTAAAGAGCTTGTCCCAAGGCCCAGCTTGGCCTTTACCTCAAATTCCTCATCTGACACAACAAAACAATCAGATTCTGCACAGTCAACTCAGAACCTTAAATCTGGCAGCATGGCAGATAATGTAGCCACTCAGACTGCACCTCTGTCTAAAGCTGATGTGTTACCCTGCTGCAGTCATCACACTTGGGTTATCCTGCCGTCAGGCGGTCCCGCAGTCGGCCTGAGTTCCAAAGTCTTGGTCCGGCATAGATTGCTGTCTCTTCTTCCCTGACGTCAGTATGCCAGGGGTATATAAGAGGCATCCGACACCATTTTCTTCAGTCTTTCTTGCCGCGCGGTGCCTGAAGCAGAAGCAGTTCGCAAGTGCCGGTCGGCCGACTCCTGAGAATTTCAGTCCGAAGTCTTCAATAAAGCCAAGTACCCCTGTTGGGGAATCTTTTCTTGCCTCAGTCCGATGTCAGAAAAAGTTAACAATTGCATTTCTTGTGGGAAGCAAATACCTCATAAGGACTTCCATTCTTATTGTATTCCTTGCCTAGGCCCAGACCACAACGTCACAGGTTGTCGGTTTTGTGCTAGGTTTAATAAACGAACTATCAAATGCCGTTTTGACTTCGCACGACATTACTTTGGTAGGAAATTTAATTATATCATGCGGTCAGAGCAACCGACGACCGGCATGCATAAAAAACACAAGGATAAGGACAGGCAGCCTAGGAACAAGCCAGACTCCAAGGCCTCTGCTGGGCCTGTCACCGGTTCTCCGGTTTTCAGTGAGGCGCCTACGCAGCCCCTGACGACTGCAGAATTGGAACCCCAGACAGCTGCGGATTCTCAAGCAGTGTGTACTAGTCCGATGCAGCCATCTTCATTAGGCCCATCCGACACCGGAGCAGGAGGAGAACCGGGTTCAGTGGAAACACCTTTGGTTGCAGAAGTTGTCTTCAGACCGACTACACTCACCATAAAATCTTATGCTAAGCTTAACACTCCTTTAAAACCAAAAAAGACTGTACATCAGTCTACAGTTCAAGGCCCCATGCCTAAGAAATAGATGCTTAAGATGGCTGAAGATTTGATTACCCTAATCAGGGGTTCCCATCCCCCTCCATATAAAAGACCAAGACAAGAGGAGGATTATGCTTCCTCTGACCAGGTTTCAATTTCCTCAGATTCTTCTGAGGAACAGGCTTACACTTTTCTCCCTTATAAAGACTCTGATGCTGAAGAGACTATTCCCTCAGCATCTCCCCCAGAAGACTACTCCTTTGGGGAAACTTTACATACCATGAGGGAACATTTCTACTGGGAAGGCCAGGACGACTGTGATTCTAAGAAAAGGCTCAGAGTTCCTTTTACTACCCCAGCACAGACCACTTGCTATCCCTCCAGTTTTAGATATTGTGGATGATGTTTACTTATTGTGGATCATGTTTATTTGGAGTCTAGTCTAAATCCAGACTCTCTACCTCCTGCTCCAGCCAAACCAGACAGATACTACAGAGTACCTGCCTCACACAAATTCCTTTATAAATGCCCTGTGGCTGACCCAGAAACAATTTCCCAGGGTCCCAAGGGGGCTAAAGCTTCTATGGCTAAAAATCCTGCGCCCTCTGAAAGTGATTCCAGAGCCCTAGATAGATGGGGAAAGAAAATATATACCTCAGCAACTCTGGCCATGAGAGCATTAAATTGTCAGTTTCACATGGTGAAATATCAGCAATTCCTAATGTCTCAAAACAAAAAATGAGCTCACATACTGAACAGTCTGAATTCAAGGAAATGCAGGATCTGTTGCATGCAGCTGAACAGTTGGGCAAACATACCTTACAATGTGGAGTTGATTCATTGGAAGCTTCCTGTAGAGCAGCTGTTACTGGGTCTGTCATGCGTAGACATGCTTGGTTAAAAGAACAAACCCTGCCTGATCATGTTAAAGCAAAATTATTGGATGCATCTTTACAGCAGGATGTATTATTTGGTGTCAAAGCAGAAGAGGTTTTAAAGAAAATGGAGGATAAGGCAAAGTCTATGCAGACGGTCAATGAATTTTTACAGGTACAACCCCCTTGTTTCAGCACAAATTGGCCAACAAAAACTGGTCCTTTCCAGCTTCTGACAGATCACAGAGAGGCAAATACAGATGCCCAAGGGGCAGAGGTCAGTCACAAGGCCCTTACAAACCTCGCCAATGGGGTACTGCTACCCAGAAAGGAGGAGAAGACAGGCCCCAAGCTAGCAGAAGACAAACACAATGACTCAATCCTCAAACTACCAAACAAATCTGTCCTGGCAGCTCCCTTGGGATGAAAATTAGCATTTTTTGCAGACAACTGGCACATCATCACAAAAGACAAATGGGTCGTAAACATTCTCACATGGATACAGATTCCATTTTCATACCTTGCCAAGGATAAAAGGAATGCCAAACCTGCCACCAAATCAATGGGCAGAGGCACAAAAACAAATTACAGCTCTCATGGACATGAGAGCCATTCAACAGGTACCTACACAGGAGCAAGGACAAAGATTTCACTCGAGACTCTTTCTAGTCCCAAGAAAAGACAAAGCATGGAGACCCATTCTGGATCTTTCAATTCTGAACACCTATCTGCAAGTACCAAAATTCAAGATGCTAACACTACAGCAGCTTCTTCCCATGCTGGGCAAGAATGCTTGGCTAGTAACGTTGGACTTCAAGGAGGCATACCTGCATGTCCCTGTCAGACAAAATTGCAGAGGATACCTCCACTTCATTGCAGGTTCAATGCATTATCAATTCTCTGCACTGCCCTTTGGCTTATCTACTGCGCCCAGGGTCTTCACAAAATGCCTGGCACCAGTAATTGCATACTGCAGACAAAGGAATTCAAATATACCCATACCTGGACGACTGCCTTATTCAAGCAGAAAGCAAGGACATTCTTTTAAAACATCTGGTATTTGTCAAACACCTAAGTTGCCTAGGGTACACAGTAAACAAAAAGAAATCAAAACTAGTGCCCTCACAAAAGATAATATTCCTGGGTGCCAGCTTAAATACAATGGCCCAGATGGCTTATCTCACGCCAGACAAGCAACAACAGCTGACTCAATATTTCAAAATAATGGCAACAAAGACCCAACTCCCTGCAAGAAAAATTCTGCAGGCCTTGGGATTCATGGCATCTTGCATACTACTAATACCATTTGCAAAACTGCATATGAGGAAATTACAATGGTACTTGAAAAAGCGTATGGACTCAGCACAGCCACAGCTTGGAAAAAATGATACCACTCATTCCCTGCCTTCAGCAGGAGTTTCTGTGGTGGGCACAGGCATGTCACCTCAACAAGGGTCAGCCTTTCACCTTACCCACAGCCAGGCTAACTATGACAACAGATGCTTCCGACTATGCCTGGGGAGCACACATGGCAGGACAGTGCATTCAGGGCAAATGGACTACAGATCAAAGGCATCTGCATATCAATCAAAAAGAAATGCTAGCAGTACAGAATGCCCTAACAGTTTTCAAAGACCTCTTACACCCAGGACAACTAATAATAAAGACAGACAATACCACAGTAATGTGGTACATAAGCAAGGGGGCACACATTCCTACCCTCTATGCAGGCAAGCAATGACCTTGTGGAACACAGCACTGTCTTACCAGGTTCAATTACAAGCTCAATTCCTGCCAGGAAAGAAAACCACATTGGCAGATGACCTAAGCAGAAGCATCATGGATCCACACGAGTGGAAACTAGATCCACAAGTATTTGCAATGATGGCTCAAAAATGGGGACGCCCAGACATAGATTTGTTTGCCAGCCCCCAAAACTACCAACTTCAAAAATTTTGCACAAGGACATTCCATCCACAAGCTTGGAAAGTGGACGCCCTCTCATTCATTTGGAAAACATTAACAGTGTATGCCTTTCCTCCACTGCCTCTTCTAGCAAAGGTACTGCTGAAAGTCAGATTAGAGAGGCCACAAATGATACTCATTGCACCAGACTGGCCACTCCAGCATTGGTATCCAATTCTAAGGAACATGGCCCACGGCCCACCATGGCTTTTACCACATATTCCTCACCTGCTCACCCAGCGAGACAATCAGGTTCTACACAGCCAGCTCAAGACTTTAAACCTGGCTGCATGGCAAATTACCTAAACAACCAGCCAACACCTCTATCCAAAGCTGTTATGGATGTCATTCTGGAGGCCCAGCACCAGGGAAACCTATTCAGACAAATGGAAAAGATTTTGTGCCTGGAACCAGGCTAAAGGCCAAAATCCCCTTGATCCAAACATTCCTCATATTCTACAATATATAACTGAGATGTTGCACAAAGGACTTTCCTTTTCATCTATTAAGATCCTCGCCTCAGCAATTTCAGCTCATTACAACACGGATCCTCCTTTATTCTCACATCCAGTCCTAAGATAGTACCTCAGAGGGGCTAAGAACATAAGACCACCCAGGAGAGCACCAACACCTACTTGGGATCTCAACTTTGTTCTGGAAAAGCTTACACTGCCGCCATTTGAACCAGCTTTTTCAGCTGATTTAAAATTACTTTCATGGAAAACTGTCCTGCTACTAGCAATAACCTCAGCTAGAAGAGTCTCAGAGCTACAGGCACTAATGGCAGTGGAGCCTTTCCTCATTTTTCATCAAGACAGAGTCTCTCTGCAAACTAACCCTTCCTTTATGCCAAAGGTGGTATCCAGTGTGGCCCTAAACCAAACCATTCATTTGCCCACCTTTTTCCTAAATCCCCAGAACAAAGGAGAAAGACTCCTGCACTCTTTGGACATTCACAGGCAATTATGTTACTACTTGGATAAAACTAAGGCCTTCAGAAAATCTGACCAGCCCTTTGTAGCCTATGCTGCAGGATCACAAGGAAAAGCTATCTCAAAACATACCATTTCTAAATGGATAGGGCATTGCATACGTTTCTGCTACACGCATCATGGGAAACCGGTACCTGCTAACATTAGGTCCCACTCCACCAGGGCTACAGCTACATCAGCAGCCTTTCTCAGGGGAGTGCCAACCAAGGATATTCTGGAAGCTGCAACTTGGAGTTCAGTGCACACCTTCACCAAACACTGTCACTTACCTCTATATTCTAAGACTAGAGCTGGTTTTGCCACTGCAGTTTTGCAGGGCCTACTAGCTTCTTCTAATCCTGTTTAACTCCACCACCCATCCTTAGCTTTGGGATTCAACCCAAGTGTGATGACTGCAGCAGGGTAACATGATGAACATAGTACAGATGTCCTTCAAGGATGCATCTGCAGTCTTTACAAATGGGTTGTCCTGTCGTCAGGCAGCCCTTCGGTCGGCCGGATTCCAAAGTCTGGGTCTGGCTTCGGCTGGTGTCGCACTTCACCCGACGTCATTGCGGCAGTTATTCGGGTATAAAGGCATCAGCCGACGCCATTTTCCTCAGTCTTTCTTGCCGCGTGGCGCCCGAAGCAGAAGCTGTTCGCAAGTGCCGGTCGGTCAGATCCAGAAATTACTACTACCGAATACTACTTCGAAGACTTCTATAAAGCTAAGTACCCCGTTGGGGACTCTTTCTTGCCTCAGCCGATGTCAGAGAAAGTTAATAACGGTTTATCTTGTGGGAAACAAATACCTCATAAGGATTTCCACTCCTATTGCATACATTGTTTAGGCCCAGCCCACGGCGTAGCAGCTTGTCTAGCCTGTGCTTCTTTTAACCGACGGACGCTTAGGCGTCGGACTTTGCTGAACAGATTTTCGGCCCGATTTTGCCTACATTATGCCGCCGGATCCTCCGACTATGCAAATAACCAAAAGCAAAGAAAAGGACCGACACACTGTCCGGTTTCGGCGAAACCGGTTAAGCAAACCAAGAGTGTCTCGGTTTCGGCCGAAACCGAGCAAGCGGTTCTTTCTTCAGCCGATAACTTGCCTTCTACCGAGGCCTCTTCTGTCCTGGTAGAAACGGCTTCTGAAATCCAACCTTCTGTTGCGATTTCACAGGATTTATCAGACACCATTCACCTAGATATTTCTACCCCTGCACGTGGAGCTGCTAGGCTTCCTCCAGCTATGTCTATTAAGGCCTTTGCCAGGGCTAAGGCAGCCAAAGCATCAAAATCTGTGCCTGCCAAGCCCCCCTCTCACAGGCCCAGCACCAGCTCCCATATGCTTTTTTTGGCAGAGGATCTCATCTCTTTAATTCGTGGAGCCCAGCCTCATCCAGACAGGGCCTCTCTCCCTCCTCCAGAAAAAAGGCCTAGAGCAGAGCCCCCTGAGCCAGTAGCCACAGATGATTCCTCAGATGACTCAGATCATACAGACCCTCCTGAGGCTTCTTATTCTCCTTACGAAGACTCTGATGCTGAGGAGTCCATCCCTTCAGCCTCTCCTCCTGAGGAATTTTCCTTTGGGGAAACCTTGCATGCTATGAGGGAACTATTTCAGTGGCAGGGCCAAGATTTCTCAGACTCTAGGAAAAGGCTTAGGACCTTTCTACACTTGCCACAGCATAGGCCTTTAGCTATACCTCCAGTCCTATCTGTTGTTGATGATGCATTTAATGATGTTTGCACTGCTCCTGATACTTTACCTCCGGCCCCTGCTAAGCCCGATAGGTACTACAGGGTCCCGGACACTCATCACCACTTATATAAGGCTCCTTTTGCAGATCCAGAGACTATCTCCCAGGGCCCTAAAGCTGTAGCAGCTACTTCTTCTAAAACCCTCCCTCTGAAAGGGATTCCAGGTCCTTAGAGAGATGGGGTAAAAGTTTACACCTCTGCTACTTTGTCAGCTAGAGCTTTGAACTGCCAATTTCATATGATTCAATATCAAGAGTTTATGCTTGACCAGTTGACTAAAAAGCTGTCCTCAGAAGAATCTATAGATAAAAGTATGTTCAAGAAATGTTACATAACATACAGCAGGTTAGTAACCATTCTTTAAAATGTGGCTATGATGCACTGGAGGCTTCCTTTAGATCAGCCATGACTGGCACAGTTATCAGGAGGCATGCATGGCTGAAAGAACAGGCATTACCAGACCATGTCAAATCTAAGCTTTTGGATGCACCTATGCACAAGGTCAATTTATTTTGTGCCCCCACAGCAGGTACTAAAAAAGATGGAAGAGAAAGCAAAATCTGTGCAAACAGTGAAAGATTTCTTACAAGTTCAACCTCCAAGGTTTAGCAGGAACTGGCCCTCCAAGAATTGGTCCTTTCCGGACACCTCTAAGGCACAAAGAGGCAGGAATAGGCGCTCTAGAGGCAGAAACCAATCCAGGGGTGCCTACAGGGGTCGCCAGTGGCAGGGCAACAACCAGCGAGGCACGGATACAGCCACCACCACTACAACAACTCAATCACAGTGACTTGGCGGTGGCACCGCCTACCAGGGAACAACTAGAAGCACCCTTAGGCGGAAAGCTAACATTATTTTCAAGAAACTGGCACTGCATTACAAAAGAAAAATGGATTTTGCAGAATATAGTCAAAGGCTACAGGTTCCATTTCCATACACTCCCAGGAAAGAGAGGAATGCCAAACCTACCACCTTCTCAAAGGGCAGAAGCTCTAAAACAAATATCTCAATTATTAAGAATGAGAGCTGTGGAAAAGGTACCATTTCTGGAGCAAGGGAAGGGATTTTACTCCAGGCTCTTCCTGGTACCAAGAAAAGAAAACAAATGGAGACCTATTCTAGACCTGTCCGCTTTAAACACATTCCTCATTGTCCCAAAATTCAAAATGCTGACCCTACAGCAGCTTCTTCCCATGCTGGGCAAGGATTCTTGGCTGGTAACTCTAGATCTCAAGGAGGCATACCTGCACGTCCCCATAAGACCAATTTGCAGAAGATACCTCAGATTTCTTGCAGGATCAGAGCATTATCAATTCTCAGCATTGCCCTTTGGCTTATCTACTGCGCCCAGAGTGTTCACGAAATTCCTGGCATCAGTAATCGCTCATTGCAGACTTCAGGGAATTCAAATTTATCCCTACCTAGACGACTGCCTGATACAAGCGGACAACAAAAACAAACTCACAGAAGATTTACAAAGAGTCATCTACCTGCTGCAAGCCCTGGGATATACAGTCAATACAAAAAAGTCAAGGCTGATTCCATCCCAAAGAATAACCTTTCTGGGTGCAGAACTGGACACATCAAAACAAATGGCATTTCTAACTGCAGAAAAGAAAGAGCAACTTCCTCTCTACTTCTTGGCATTGACAAAGCAGAGCCATCTAACTGCAAGAAAAGTGCTACAAGCTCTAGGCTTCATGGCATCCTGCATAATTCTGGTACCTCATGCCAGGCTGCATATGAGAAAGTTACAGTGGTACCTAAAGAATTTGTGGTCTCAGCACAAGCACAGCCTAGAAACCAAAATTCCAATAATCCCATGCCTGAAGCAAGAGTTCTTATGGTGGGCTCAGGCTTGTCAATCAAACACAGGACTGCCCTTCTGCAAAAGTCAACCAAGACAAACCATCACGACAGATGCCTCAGACCTCGGTTGGGGGGCACACATGATGGGCAAGTGCTTTCAAGGCCTATGGACTCAAGACCAGCTGCACCTGCACATAAATCTAAAAGAAATGATGGCAGTAAAATTGGCAATCCAGGCATTCAGACCTTTTCTCCAAGAAGGCCAGTTGATGATAAGGACAGACAACACCACAGTTATGTGGTACATCAACAAACAGGGAGGCACACACTCATACTCCCTATGCCGGTTGGCACTGGACCTATGGGATGTGACTCTGAGCTACAGCATCCAGTTACAGGCAATTTATGTACCAGGGAAGGAAAACATTCTAGCAGACATATTAAGCAGAACTACAACAGATGCCCACGAATGGATGCTGCATCCGGACATCTTCAAAACCATCACAAGAGAATGGGGATTACCACAAATAGACTTGTTTGCATCCCCTTTCAATCACCAGTTGAAGAAATTCTGCACAAGGACTTACCACCCACTTGCTTGGAAGGTGGACTCCCTATCCTTCAGTTGGAAAAGCCTGACAGCATACACATTCCCACCACTACCTTTGATGCACAAGGTGCTTCTCAAGATCAAAGAGGAACGTCCGAGGATCATTCTGATAGCCCCAGACTGGCCAAGACAACATTGGTATCCACTTCTGAGGAGCATGTCCCGGGGACAAATATGGACACTGGCCCTGATCCCATTACTGCTGACACAGAACAACTACAACATTCTGCATCCAAACTTAAAAACTCTGCAGCTAACTGCCTGGAACATTACATAGCAGCAATTAACCCGAATTTATCCCAAAGGGTTAAAGACATAATCCTGGAGGCTCGTAGACCTTCAACAAGAAAGAATTATGCAGCAAAATGGAAAAGATATCTCATCTGGAGTACTGCAAAGAGGCAAGATGTGACACTGGTGAACATAGCCAACATCCTGGAGTACTTGGCGGAGCTCTTCCATACAGGCCTGTCCTATTCCTCCATCAAGATACATGCATCAGCTATTTCAGCAGAGTACAGCTTGGATCCTCCTGTCTTCTCGCACCCTCTGCTCAGACAGTTTCTGAGAGGAATCAAAAATGTAAAACCTCCCAGGAAACCTCCATTGCCCGCATGGGACTTGAACTTTGTGCTAGAAAACTGACTCTTCCCCTTTGAACCAGCAGCAACAGCAGAAATACAATACTTATCCTGGAAGACTGCTTTCCTGCTGGCAATAACTTCAGCAAGAAGGGTCTCTGAACTACAGGCATTAATGGCAGTGCAACCCTTCCTAATCTTCCATCAAGACAGAGTGTCCATGAGAACAAATCCTACATTTATGCCTAAGGTGGTATCCAGAGTATCTTTAAATCAGGCTATCCACCTTCCTACATTCTTCCCCAACCCACAGAACAGGGGAGAAAGGCTCTTGCATACCTTGGATGTACACAGACAATTACGCTACTACCTGGACAGGACAAAAAACAATAGAAAAACTGACCAGCTTCTGGTAGCATATGCAGCAGGAAAGGAAGGAAAACCTATTTCTAAACAGACAATCTCCAAATGGATAGGAAATTGCATTAGATTTTGTTACTCCTACCATGGAAAGAAAACTCCAGAGAACATCAGGCCTCACTCCACAAGGGCTACAGCCACTACCACAGCTTTCTTACGAGGAGTGGCTACCAAGGACATTATAGAGGCTGCTACTTGGACCTCCGTGCATACATTTGCCAAGCATTATAACTTACCTTTATACTCTAGATCCCGTGCTGGCTTTGCCACTGCTGTTTTGCAAGGGATCCTAACTACACCATAATCTCTTCTCATTTCCTCCTCCCTAGTTTAGCTATGGTATTCTACCCATTTAAAGACTGCAGATGCATCCTTGAAGGACATAGTACAGTTTTGTACCTACCATAAATGTAGATGTCCGAGAGGAATGCATCTGCAGTCAGGATTACCCACCCTCCTTCCCCTCTGAGGTACTCCTAGGGTATTTGCCAATCTTCAGCTAGCTTGGGGGGGATCTATTATGGTCTATTTGTTTGTATATATGTACATACATGCTTATTTTATGTGTTTGCTCTCTACTATTTGGAAACTTTGGCATTTACCCAAATTTAGCCATCCAAGAGGGCACCTGGCATCTGGGGCAAGAAACACTGAGGAAAATGGCGTCGGCTGATGCCTTTATACCCGAATAACTGCCGCAATGACGGGTGAAGTGCGACACCAGCCGAAGCCAGACCCAGGGCTGCCTGATGACAGGACAACCCATTTGTAAAGACTGCAGATGCATTCCTCTCGGACATCTATATTTATGGTAGGTACAAAACTGTACTTTTTGTACCTACCATAAATGTAGATGTTAGAGTGTTCACCCTGCTGCAGTCCAGGTTACTCTCCGTCCATGCCCTCTGAACTTGATTAACTTATCTATACCACTCTATCCTATACAACCTCTGTGGTGTATTTGCTTGTGCCTTAAGGTATTGTTTTATTTTTATATAGCAATATGTATTGCCTACCTACTTGGCGGCACCTGACATCTGGGGCATGAAAAACTGAAGAAAATGCCGTCTGATGCTTCCCTGGCGCACTGACGTCAGGGAAGAAGAGACAGCAACCAACGCCGGACCAAGACTTTGGAACTCAGGCTGACTGCGGGACCGCCTGATGGCAGGATAATCCAAGTGTGATGACTGCAGCAGGGTGAACACTCGAACATCTACATTTATGGTAGGTACAAAACTGTACTTTATGGATGTCATTTTAGAAGCCAGGAGGCCCAGCACTAGGAAATCTTATTCAGAAAAATGGAAGAGATTCTATGCTTGGAACCAGGCACAAGGGCTCGAACCACTTTACCCTAATATACCTCAGATTTTTCAATACCTAACTGAGATGCTTTTCAATACCTAACTGAGATGCTGGACAAAGACCTATCTTTCTCATCAATTAAAATCCATGCCTCTGCCATTTCAGTTCATTAAAATACTGAACCTCCTATTTTTTTCACATCCTCTACTACGACAGTACCTCAGAGGGACAAATAATATAAGACCCCCAAGGAGAGCACCAGTACTAACTTGGGATCTCAGTTTTGTTTTAGAAAAACTCACACTGCCTCCTTTTGAACCAGCCAGCACAGCTGATCTAAACTTCTTATCATGGAAAACTGCTCTGCTCCTAGCAATAACTTCAGCAAGAAGAGTCTCAGAGTTACAGGTATTAGTGGCTGTGGAACCTTTCATCATTTTTCATCAGGACAGGGTCTCTGTTAGGACAAGCCCAAATTTCATGCCAAAAGTGGTCTCCATTGTGGCCTTGAACCAAACCATTCATTTACCTACTTTCTACCCAAATCCCCAGAATAAAAGGCAGAGACTTCTGCACTCTTTGGATATACACAGAGAGCTACGATTCTACTTCGACAAAACAAAAGCTTTCAGAAAAACTGAGCAACTGTTTGTAGCCTATGATGCAGGATCACAAGGAAAGCCTATTACAAAGCAGACAATTTCAAAATGGATAGGCCACTGCATCCGCTTCTGTTATGCACAACATGGCAAATCAGTGCCTAAGGGCATTAGGACTATTCTACCAGAGCAGCAGCCACTTCAGCAGCTTTTCTCAGAGGAGTACCAACCAAAGACATTTTAGAAGCTGCAACCTGGAGCTCAGTGCACACTTTCACCAAGCACTACCACTTACCCCTCTACTCTAAATCCAGAGCAGGCTTTGCCACTGCAGTTCTGCAGGGCCTGGTAGCCTCTCCAAATTCAGTTTAGACCCAGCCGCCCAACCTCAGCTTTGGGATTCTGCCCAAGTGTAATGACTGCAACAGTGAAACACGATGAACATAGTACAGTTGTGTACCTACCATAAATGTAGATGTTCGAGTGTATTCACTGTTGCAGTCCAGGTTACCCACCCAACCATCCCCCTTTTCATTGCTGGGACTTTTCTGTACTTCTCAACTCTATACAACCTATGTGGTGTATTTGCTTGTAGATGAAGAAAATGTTTATTTTTGTGCATGCATACTTATTGGCATAATTTTCAGCCCACCAATTTGGGGACACCTGACGTGGGGCAAGAAAAACTGAAGAAAATGGCATCTGCTACATTTTTTATACCCCTGGTGCACTGACGTTAGGGAAGAGGCGACAGCAACCGATGCCGGACCTAGACTTTGGAATTCAGGCCAACTGCGGGTAGCCTGCCAGCAGGGTAACCCAAGAGTAATGACTGCAACAGTGAATACACTCTAACATCTACATTTATGGTAGGTACACAACTGTACTTTTCAGTCCCAAGGGACACACAAGACTAAGCAGTGGGGGGTTTCCACACCCAAATCTGGGAGTAGTAAGACTACCCCCTTTGGAAAACTGTCTCAATGACTTGCTTTTAAAACTTCCAAGCACTTCCCAACTGAATGCTCCTTTAGGCGGAAAGACTGGACTGCAGGCCAAAAACTGGCACCTCATTGCCCAGTTCAAATGGGTTTTAAAAATAGTGTCCCAAGGATACAAATTTCACTTCCACACCTTACCAACACCAAGCGCTTGGCAAGATCTATCCCCAAATCAGTGGGCAGAGGCCCAAAATCAGGTACTCTCTCTCTCTTAAGCATATGGCTATTCAGTTGGTACCAGAAGAGGAAAAGGTTTCTATTCGAGACTTTTCCTGGTGCCCAGAAAAGGCAATATATGGTGTCCTATCCTGGACCTTTCTACTCTGGTGATACCAAAATTCAAAATGCTGACTTTTCACCAGCTCCTTCCTATGCTAGGCAAAGATGCATGGTTGGCAACACTAGACTTAAAAGAAACATACCTGCACATCTCTTTCAGGGAATCTTGCAGAAGATGCCTACGCTTCAAAGCAGGCTACATGCACTATCAGTTCTCTGCACTGCCCTTTGGCTTATCTACTGCGCCCAGGGTATTCACAAAGTGCCTAGCTCCAGTCATTGCATTTTGCAGGCAAAGAAATATTCAAATATACCCATACCTGGATGTTTGTCTAATTCAGGCAGAAAGCCAGGATATACTTTTGAATCATCTGGCCTTTGTTCAAAGGGTGCTAACTTATAGGTTCATAGATTAGTACTAAGCTAACTGCCCTTGCGAGCCATTTTAAGCCTAGCCAATTATCCCTTGTGAGACTCAAACCCTGCACCTTGTGTTTGTAAGGCAACCACCTTAACCATTAGGCCACCCTCCCAACCCTTTTTTTTTACCATTGTATGTCTCCTACAGACAGAGGCCAACAGTAAACATTCCCTTACTAAAATACCCCTCATGTTACAAGAGGATGCAATTGGATTGGGTTGTGTGGTTATGCTTGTAAAAGCCCTAGCGGTCATTAGCATGGTGTATACCTATGAAAATGCCCAGATGTTTAATGCATCACTTATTCAAAATAGACCACAACTTTTCAATGTTCTTCATCTCTTTTCATGTTACTAACAGTTCTGTTAAAGTTCCTCAGTGTTTTTATTCCTCTTTTCAGTGATGGCTCTATTGTGATTGTTACTAGAATTTGTAATATAATCACACTTTCCCTTCCACTGATTTGCCAATCTACTTAGTCAGTTACCAAGTTCGTAAGCCACATCATTTCTCACCTCTATGTAAATTAGTACTTGGAGCAAGCTCACCACTTTTCACAGACCTCCTCAAGCTGTGATTATCCATGCCCTGTGATTACTGAAACATTCTAGACCCCCTCCCTTCATAAATGTAGTGACTTGTCTAGGGTACACCACAAACGAAACTAAGTCACACCTGGTACCCTGTCAACAAATTATATTTCTGGGAGGAAGGTTGAATACAACTTCCCAGATGGCTTTCCTCATTCCAGAGAAACGGATTCATTTGACAACCTACTTCAAACAAGTGGCCACAAAAACCCAGTTATCTGCAAGGCAAATACTGCAAGCATTGGGGTTCATGGCCTCCTGCATCCATCTAATTCCATATGCAAGGCTGCATATGAGGAAACTACAATGATGTCCTTCAAGGATGCATCTGCAGTCCTTACAAATGGGTTGTCTTGTCAGGCAGCCCTTCGGTCGGCCGGATTCCAAAGTCTGGGTCTGGTCTCGGCTGGTGTCGCACTTCACCCGACGTCATAGCTGCAGCTCTTCGGGTATAAAGGCATCAGCAGACGCCATTTTCCTCAGTCTTTCTTGCCGTGGCCAAGCAGAAGCTGTTCACAAGTGCCGGTCGGTCAGATCCAGAGATTACTACTACCGAATACTACTCAAGACTTCTAAAAGCTAAGTACCCGTTGGGGACTCTTTCTTGCCTCAGCCGATGTCAGAAAAAGTGAATAACTGTTTAACTTGTGGGAAACAAATACCTCATAAAGATTTCCACTCTTACTGCTTACCTTGTTTAGGCCCAGACCACGACGTAGCAGCTTGTTTAGCCTGTGCTTCTTTCAACCGACGGACGCTTAGACGTCGGTCGGAGTTTGCTGAACAGTTTTTCGGCTCAGATTTCACAGACATAATGCCGTCGGATCCTCCGACTTCACAAGTTGTTAAGAAACGCAAAGAAAAGGACCGACACTCGCGGTCCGCGGTTTCAGGTTAAGCAAACCGCGAGTGTCTCGGTTTCGGCCGAAACCGAGCAAGCGGTTCTAACTTCAGCCGAATCCATGACTACTACCGAGGCCCCTTCTAACCTGGTTGAATCGGCCTCTGAAATTCAACCTGCTACTGTGGTTTCACAAGAATTATCGGACACCATCCCCTTGGATGTTTCAACCCCTGCACGTGGTGCTGCTAGGCCGCCTGCAGCCATGTCCATAAAGGCCTTTGCCAGGGCTAAAGCAGCCAAAACTTCTAAGTCTGTGCCTGTTAAGCCCCCCTCTCACAGGCCCAGCTCCAGTTCCCAAATGCTTACTCTGGCAGAGGATCTCATCTCTTTAATAAGGGGATCCCAACCTCATCCAGACAGGGCCCCTCAGCCTCCTCCAGAAAAGAGAATTAGAGCAGAGCCCCCTGAGCCAGTGTCCTCAGATGATTCTTCTGATGATTCAGACAATACAGACCATCCAGAGGCTCCTTTTTCTCCTTATGAAGACTCCGATGCTGAGGAATCGATTCCTTCTGCCTCTCCACCAGAGGAATTTTCCTTTGGGGAAACCTTACATGCCATGAGGGAGCAATTTCAATGGCAGGGGCAAGATTTCTCAGATTCAAGGAAAAGGCTTAGGACGTTTTTGCATTTACCACAACATAGGCCTTTAGCTATACCTCCAGTTCTTCCTGTTGTAGATGATGCATTTAATGATGCTTGCACTGCTCCTGATACTTTGCCTCCAGCCCCTGCTAAGCCCGATAGGTTCTACAGGGTCACGGACACACATCACCATTTATACAAGGCTCCTTTTGCAGATCCCGAGACTATCTCCCAGGGGCCTAAGGCAGTAGCTTCGACCTCAGTTAAAAATCCCCTCCCCTCTGAAAGGGAATCCAGGTTCTTAGAGAGATGGGGTAAAAAAGTATACACCTCTGCTACTCTCTCAGCCAGGGCATTGAACTGTCAGTTTCATATGATCCAATACCAGGAGTTTATGCTTGATCAGTTAACTAAGAAACTGTCCTCTGATGACTCTTTAGATAAGAAATATGTTCTAGAAATGGTGCATAACATTCAGCAGGTTAGTAACCATTCTTTAAAATGTGGCTATGATGCACTGGAGGCTTCCTTTAGATCAGCCATGACTGGCACAGTTATCAGAAGGCATGCATGGTTGAAAGAACAGGTCTTGCCGGATCATGTTAAAGCAAAACTATTAGATGCTCCTATGGATAAGGTCAATTTATTTGGTTCTCCTGCTCAGCAGGTACTGAAGAAAATGGAAGAGAAGGCAAAATCTGTACAAACAGTGAAAGATTTCTTACAGGTTCAGCCTCCAAGGTTTAGCAGGAACTGGCCTTCCAAAAATTGGTCCTTTCCAGACTCCTCTAAAACACAGAGGCAGGAATAGGCGTTCAAGAGGCAGAAACCAATCCAGAGGAGGTGCCTACAGGGGACGCCAGTGGCAAGGTAACAACCAGCGAGGCACAGACACAACTACTACCACTGCAACAGGACAATCACAGTGACTTGGCTCTGGCACCGCCTACCAGGGAACAAATAGCAGCACCCTTAGGCGGAAAGTTAGCCTTATTTTCAAAAAACTGGCACTGCATCACAAGAGACAAGTGGATTTTGCAAACTATAGACCAAGGCTACAGGTTTCATTTCCATACTTTACCAGGCAAAGAGGAATGCCAAACCTACCACCAAATCAAAAGACAGAAGCTCTAAAACAAATAGCTCAATTAGCAAAAATGAGAGCTGTGGAAAGGGTACCATCTATGGAACAAGGAAAGGATTTTACTCCAGACTCTTCCTGGTACCAAGAAAAGAGAAAAATTGGAGGCCTATTCTCGACCTGTCCGCTTTAAACACATTCATCATTGTTCCAAAATTCAAAATGCTGACCCTACAGCAACTTCTTCCCATGCTGGGCAAGGAGTCTTGGCTGGTGACTCTAGATCTCAAGGAGGCATACCTGCACGTCCCCATACGACCAAATTGCAGAAGATACCTCAGATTTCTTGCAGGATCAGAGCATTATCAATTCTCAGCATTGCCCTTTGGCTTATCTACTGCCCAGAGTGTTCACGAAATGCCTGGCATCAGTAATCGCTCACTGCAGGCTTCAGGGAATCCAAATATATCCATACCTGGACGACTGCCTGATACAAGTGGACAACAGAAACAAGCTAACAGAAGACTTACAAAGAGTCATTTGCTTACTGCAAGCCCTGGGATATACAGTCAATATAAAAAATCAAGACTGATACCATCCCAAAGAATAACCTTCTTAGGTGCAGAATTGGACACAACAAAACAGATGGCATTCCTAACTGCAGAAAACAAGAACAACTTCCTCTCTACTTCTTGGCATTAACAAAGCAGAACCAACTAACAGCAAGGAAAGTACTGCAGGCCTTGGGCTTCATGGCATCCTGCATAATCCTGGTCCCTCATGCCAGACTACATATGAGAAAGCTACAGTGGTACCTGAAGAATTTATGGTCTCAACACAGGCACAGCCTAGAAACCAAAATACCACTAATCCCATGCCTGAAACAAGAGTTCCTATGGTGGGCTCAGGCATGCCAGTCAAACCCAGGTTTGCCCTTCCACAGCATTCAACCAAGCCAAACCATCACAACGGACGCCTCAGACCTCGGTTGGGGGCCCACATGCTGGACAAGTGCATACAAGGCTTATGGACTCAAGATCAGCTGCACCTGCACATAAATCAAAAGGAAATGCTGGCAGTAAAACTGGCAATCCAGAATTTCAGACCATTCCTCCAAGAAGGGCAGTTGATAAGGACAGACAACACCACAGTCATGTGGTACATCAACAAACAGGGAGGCACTCATTCATACCCTCTATGCCGGATGGCACTGGACCTATGGAATATGGCTCTGAGCTACAACATTCAGTTACAAGCAATTTTTGTACCAGGAAAAGAAAACATCCTAGCAGACATATTAAGCAGAACTACCTCGGATGCTCACGAATGGATGCTACACCCGGACATCTTCAAGGCCATCACAAGGAAATGGGGACTACCACAAATAGACCTATTCGCATCCCCACTCAATCACCAGCTCAAGAAATTCTGCACAAGGACGTACCACCCACTTGCTTGGAAGGTGGACTCTCTATCCTTCAGTTGGAAAAGCCTGACAGCATATGCATTCCCACCTCTTCCTTTGATGCACAAGGTGCTATTGAAAATCAAAGAGGAACGTCCAAGGATCATTCTGATAGCTCCAGACTGGCCAAGACAAAATTGGTACCCATTACTGAGGAGCATGTCTCGGGGGCAAATGTGGACACTACCCCTGATTCCTTTGCTGTTAACTCAGAGCGGCTACAACACCCTGCATCCAAACCTGAAAACTCTGCAGCTGACTGCCTGGAACATTACATAAGAGCAACTAACCCAGATTTATCCCAAAGGGTTAAAGACATTATCCTTGAGGCCCGCAGACCTTCAACAAGAAGGAACTATGCAGGAAAATGGAAAAGATTTCTCATTTGGAGTACTGAAAGGGGAAAAGATGTGTCAAAGGTAGACATAGCCAACATCCTGGAGTATTTGGCAGAGCTTTTCCATACAGGCCTGTCCTATTCCTCCATCAAGATACATGCATCAGCTATTTCTGCAGAATACAGCTTCGATCCCCTGTCTTCTCAAGATCCTCTACTCAGGCAGTTTCTGAGAGGAATTAAAAATGTAAAACCTCCTAGGAAACCACCATTGCCAGCATGGGACTTGAACTTTGTGCTAGAAAAATTGACACTCCCCTTTGAACCAGCAGCAACAGCAGAACTTCAACACCTATCCTGGAAAACTGCTTTCCTGCTGGCAATTACCTCAGCAAGAAGGGTTTCTGAGCTACAGGCTTTAATGGCAGTACAACCCTTCCTAATCTTCCATCAAGACAGAGTGTCCATGAGAACAAATCCTACATTTATGCCTAAGGTGGTATCCAGAGTGTCTTTAAACCAGGCTATCCACCTACCTACATTCTTCCCCAATCCACAGAACAGGGGGGAAAGACTACTGCATACTTTGGATGTACATAGACAGTTACGCTACTACCTGGACAGAACCAAGGGCAATAGAAAACTGACCAGCTTCTGGTAGCATATGCAACAGGAAGGGAAGGAAAAGCAATTTCAAAACAGACAATCTCCAAGTGGATAGGAAATTGCATCAGATTCTGCTACTCCTACCATGGAAAGCAAACTCCACAGAACATAAGGCCTCATTCTACAAGGGCTACAGCCACTACCACAGCTTTCTTACGAGGAGTGGCTACCAAGGACATTATAGAGGCTGCTACTTGGACCTCCGTGCATACATTTGCCAAGCATTATAACTTACCTTTATACTCTAGATCCCGAGCAGGGTTTGCCACTGCTGTTTTGCAAGGGATCCTAACTACACCATAATTTCTTCTTCCTCCTCCCCTAGTTTGGCTATGGTATTCTTCCCATTTGTAAGGACTGCAGATGCATCCTTGAAGGACATAGTACAGTTTTGTACCTACCATAAATGTAGATGTCCGAATAGGAATGCATCTGCAGTCAGGATTACCCTCCCTCCTTCCCCTCTGAGGTATTCCTAGGGTATTTGCCCATCTAATAGCTAGCTGGGGGGGAACTCTTATGGTGTATTTGTTTGTATATATGTACATACATGCTTATTTTTTGTGTTTGCCTTCTACAATTTGGAAACATTGGCATTTATCCAAAATTTAGCTATCCAAGAGGGCAACTGGCATCTGGGGCAAGAAACACTGAGGAAAATGGCGTCGGCTGATACCTTTATACCCGAAGAGCTGCAGCTATGACGTCGGGTGAAGTGCGACACCAGCCGAGGCCAGACCCAGACTTTGGAATCTGGCCGACCGAAGGGCTGCCTAACGACAGGACAACCCATTTGTAAGGACTGCAGATGCATTCCTATTCGGACATCTACATTTATGGTAGGTACAAAACTGTACTGTATCTCAAAAGCCTATGGTGTCAACATTCACAGGATCTAGAGGCAAGGATTCCTATCATACCTTCCTCCTACGCCTGAGTTCCATTGGTGGGCAGTGGCCTGCCACCCAATCAGTGGACTACCATTCACACTACCAACTGCCGCCCAAACCTTAACAACAGAAGCATCATACTATGCATGGGGGGGCTCACCTGGCAGGGAAGTGCATTCAGTGCAAATGGAACTCAAGTCAAATGCACCTGCACATAAAGCAAAAGGAAAGGAAATGTTAGCTGTACAGAATGCTCTGACAGCCTTCCAGGACCACATTCTTCCAGGACAACTAATGGTGAAGACGGACAACATCACTGCCATGTGGTACATAAACAAGCATGGGGGGTACACAGTCTTACCCCCTCTGCAGACTAGCCATGGCATTGTGGAACACAGCCTTGAGCTACCAAGTGAATCTACAAGCTCAATTCCTGTCAGGAAAACTAAATACACTGGCAGACGGACTACGCAGAAACCTCGTGGACCACATGAGTGGAAACTGGAACCTAGGATTTTCAACATGTTGACAAGCAAGTGGGAGAGCCCAGATATAGACCTGTTTGCCTCCCCCCAGAACGATCAATTGGACAAATTTTGCACAGGGATTCCCCACAAAATAGCTTGGAAAGTGGATGCTCTATCCTTCAGCTGGAAAAACCTATCAGTTTATACCTTTCCTCCTCTCCCTCTGCTCTCCAAGGTACTACTAAAGATCAAACAGGACAAGCCAAGGATGATTTTAATTGCACCAGACTGGCCTCGCCAACACTGGCACATCCTCTTACGCAGTGTATCACGCTTGGCCCCATGGCACCTGCCTCAGACTCCTTCCCTGTTGTCTCATCAGGAGAACCTGATTTTGCACCCTCAGCTGCAAACCTTGAACCTAGCAGCCTGGCTAATTACCTAATCTCTCCTTTACCATCCCTCAGTAAATCATTGATGGATATCATTTTAGAGGCAAGGAGGCCTAGTACTAGAAAATCTTATGCTGCAATATGGAAGAGATTTTGTGCCTGAAACCAGTCTCAAGGGATGAGCGCAGCAGTGCCCAGTTTACCTCAGATTCTACAATACTTGACTGAGATGCTTTATAAGGGTTTGTCCTTTTCCTCCATCAGAATTCATGCCTCAGCCATTTCAGCTCATTATAGCACAGAGCCTCCCCTCTTCTCTCACCCACTGCTCAAGCATTTCCTCAGAGGGGCCAAACATTTAAGGCCACCCAGGAGAGCTCCAACTCCAGACTGGGACCTTAACTTTGTCTTGGAGAAACTCACTCTTCGTCCTTTCAAGCCAGCTGCTACTGCAGATTTAAAATTTCTTTCCTGGAAAACAGCTTTCCTTTTAGCAATCACTTCTGCAAGAAGGGTATCTGAATTACAGGCCCTTATGGCAGTGGAACTTCTCATCATCTTTCATGTGGACAGGGTGTCCCTCAGAACCAGTCCCTCCGTCATGCCCAAGGTGGTATCCAGTGTGACTCTTAATCAGTCTATTCATTTGCCTACCTTCTTTCCTAACCCACAGAACAAAGGGGAATGGATACTGCACTCCTTAGATGTGCACAGACCGCTTAGATTCTACCTGAACAGGACTAAACCTCAAAGGAAATCTGAACAACTGCTGGTGGCATTTGCTGCAGGGACAGAGGGGAAAGCTATTTCAAAGCAAACCATTTCAAAATGTATAGGCCACTGCATTAATTTCTGCTATAAGCACCATGGAAAACCTATCCCTCAGGGCATCGAACCCCATTCAACCAGGGCCGCATCTACCTCTGCAGCCTTTCTAAGGGGCATCCTAGAAGCTGCTACCTGGAATTCTGTACATACTTTCACCAAGCATTATCATTTGCCAATTTTCTCTAAATCCAGAGCTGGTTTTGCCACTGCAGTCTTGCAGGGCCTTAAAGCTGGTCCTAATTCTATTTAAATTCCTCCTCCCAACCTTAGCTTTGGGAATCTGCCCAAATGTAATGACTGCAGCAGTGAAACACGAAGAATATAGTACAGTTGTGTGCACTTACCATAAATGTAGATGTTCGAGTGTACTCACTGTTGCAGTCCTGGTTACCCTCCCTCCAGCCCCCTTTCTTCTTTTGCCTATACCTGTACTCTCACTATGCTCAAAAAGCTTTTTGGTGTGTGTGCTTTTTTGTTGGAGGTATATCCTTGTATTTATAGATTTAATTGCTTCCCATTAGAGGGGCACCTGACATCTGGGGCAAGAAAAACTGATATGGCGTCGGCTGCATGTTTTATACCCCCTGACGACCTGACGTCATGGAAGAAGGGACAGCAACCGATGCAGAACCCAAGACTTTGTTAATCAGGCCGACTGAGGGCTACTGCAAGCAGATAACTGAACATATACATTTATGGTAAGTGTACACAACTGTACTTTCGCAAGTGCCAGTCGGCTGCTACCTGAAATTTTCTTTTCTGAGTTTGTAATCCTGAAGTCGTCTAAAGCCAAGTACCCCCTTGGGGATCCTTTTTTCTTGCTCTAGCCAATGTCAGAAAACGTTGACAATTGTCTTGCTTGTGAAAAGCAAATACCTCACAGAGATTTTCATTCTTACTGTGTCACCTGTTTAGGCCCAGACCACGACGTCCCTCTGTCTGTTTTGTGCCTTGTTTAACACCCGAACCATTCATCGCTGGGCTGTCTTTGTCGCTAAGGTCTTTCGCTCTTGTTCTCCGAATTCCAAAAATGGCATCAATAAGCCATCCGACTACCGATCTTCTGAAAAAAATGTAAAGATAAAGAGAGACGGAATGCATAGGTCCAAAACTGCTGATGCCACTTCCATTAAGCTAGTCGCCGGTCCGCCGGTACTCAGTGTAGTGCTTTTGCAGCCTCTGATGCCTGCTTCTCTGGAATCGCAGGTCCCTGCTGACACCCATTCGGAGTCCGGTATGCTGTGAGATGCTTCTTCGACTATGGAACCTGTGGATGTTTCTACCTTTGATGGGTCCTGAGCAACTGTGCAGGCACTGGCTTCTGAGGGTGTATTCTCTCCTACTGATCGAATCAAACTGACGACTTCATTTTTAGCCAAAACCACCAAATTTCTTAGGCCCAGAGTACGCACTACGCCTAGAAAACAGACCAAAGCACATACTCAAGCTCCCATGCCACAAAAACAAATGCTTAGAATGGCTGAAGACCTTATTATCCTAATTAGGGGAAGCCAGCCTTCCCCTGCTAAGAGGCAAATAATTGAGTTTCCTTCTGTTTCTACAGACCCAGGAGTCCGATGACTCTAACCCTTCTGATTATCAGGACATGCCCTTAGCCTATGAGGATTCAGATGCAGAGGAATCTATTCCCTCTGCCTCCCCTCTAGAGGATTTTTCTTTTGGTGAAACCTTGCATACTTTAAGAGAGCATTTCCACTGGGAATGCCAAGACTACCCTCAATCCAAAAAGTGACTCGAGAGAATTTTTAGAGTTGCCTCAGCACAGCCGTCTAGCTCTACCCCCTGTCCTGAATGTTGTAGGAGATGATTTTATGGAATCCAGTCTCACTCCAGATACATTACCCCCAGCACCTAGGAAACCTGACGGGTACTACAGAGTACCTGATTCCCACAAATTACTCTTCAAGAATCCTACTGCAGATCCAGAGACCATTTCCCAGGGACCTAAAGGTGTTAAGGCTACTACAGCCAAAAATCATACCCCTTCGGACAGGGATTCCAGAGCTTTAGACAGATTGGGTAAAGGTATATATCTTTGCAACTCTTGCCATCAGGGCATTGAATTTCCACTTTCACATGTTGACGTACCAGCAACATATTATGAAACTAATTAAACAAAAAATGGCATTATTTCCAGATTGTGCAGAAAATAAAGGTTTACAAAAGCTAATGCATTCTGCAAACAAAGTTCCACGTCCAACTCTGCATTCCCATTGGGGTCCAGTCGGGCCCAGCTCGCCAGTCTACCAGCCATCGCCGGTCAGGTCGCATTAGACTGACGCCAGTACGTCAGGTATCACGCCAGGCACGCATGACCCAGCCGCAGACGACTCCGCTCCGAGTGGCCGCAAGGTCCGATGTGCAGGGTCCGTTCGTGCAGAAGCAGGCTGATGCAGTGAGTTTTTCTGAAGTCGGAGTTTCAGAGTGGATCAACGAATAAGTACTCTGCTAGAACATTTTGCTTTTTCTTACCATTATTTTTCGCGGATGTCAGAAAAAGGATACGAAAAAGTGAATAACTGTATTTTACCTCATTTTGATTATACCATACCTTTGTTTAGTTTAGCCCGAGCACGACGCTGTTGGATGCGATTTTGCTCGCACTTGCTGTGCTAGAATTTAATTAAGAGAAAGGTTAGTGTTTGCTGTTAGGTTAGTTGTGAAGCAGTAATTCGGAATGGATGCGGATGCCGTCAAAAGCGCCCGCGGAAAAAAGCCATGACAAAAGGACGGAACAGGGTTGATGAACCGGGCGATGAACGTCGGTTTTTTAGAAGGAGCTTTTGGCAGAGGGGAGTGTTGCCAGGAGGCAGGAGTTTCATTTGGAGACTTTACTGTTATGTTTGGTGCCTGCCTTCAGGGTAGGGGGCTGAGGCTGAGGGGCTTCAGTAAACCTTCTTCTCTCTCCCAAGGTAGTGTTAGAGCCTCCTTCTGTTTTTAAATTTTTTTGTAGGAGGCCAAGTTAGCTCAGTTGCATACTTCTCAAGCATCACTCACCTCCCTCTCTACTCTAAGTAGGGGGTTTTTGCACACCTTATTTAAGGCATGTGGTCAGCTCCTGCTTCTTTATTATTTTTTGCCTGCCTCCTTACCCTGCTTTGGGATTTTCACCCACAGTTACTACTGCAGCAATGTGAAATAGGAGAACATAGTACAGTTTTGTACCTACCATAAATATAAATGTTCGAGGATCCATTGTTGCAGTCCACCCACCCTCCCTCCTCCTTCTCTGTGTTTAGGGGTGGCTGTGTAGGTGAGGTTATATGCTGATATTTTTGTATATATTTTGTATATTTTATATATATTTTTATTGCAGGTATATTGGGCCTTGTCTTTTCTTTTAGGTCTGACATCTGGGGGGCAAGAAAGACTGAGGATATGGCCGGTCATCATGGAGATTAGTACCTGACACTACTGGCGTGTTCCACCGCGCGCCTGACCGACGCCCCATATATATACTGGTGGTATTCCGACTGACAGCGGCGGGATCACCCCATAGTTAGGACTGCAGCAATGTGGATCCTCTAACATCTACATAGCCTACTTTGCAGTGCGACTTTGATGCCCTAGAAGCATCTTGCAGGGCTGCATTCACTGGGTCTGTACTAAGAAGGCATGCTTGGCTGAAGGAACAAACCTTGCCAGATCACGTCAAATCCAAATTACTAAATGCTCCTTTTAAATAAGGACTGTTTGGCAACAAAGCAGAAGTTAAGATGGAAGAAAAAGCTAAATCTATGCAAATTGTAAATTCTTAAAAGTGCAACCTCCTAGATTCAGTAGGCATTGGCCTTCAAAAAAACTGGTCCTTTCCAGCCCATTCCAGGCCTTCCCAGACAAGAACCACAGGAAAGAGGCCAACCAGATTACAGTCTCAGGGTATGCAGTGATCTAAACAATGGAGTGCCCCCACATCTAAAACAGGGAGTGGTAAGCCACCCCCTTATGGAAAAAGTTCACAATGACTTTTCAATTGTCAGCCCTGCCCAATGACTTGTGCCCCTAGAAGGAAAACTTGCCCTTCATGCAAAAAACTGGATGTCCATAACTCGGGACCAATGGAATCCTAAACATTGTATCCCAGAGGTACAAATTCACTGCCAGCCCCAAGCGGGTTTCCATATCTTCCTCCAAACCAGTGGGCAGAGGCTCAAAAGCAAGTTCTTTCACTGTTCAATATCAGAGCTATTCAGCGAGTTCCAGTAGAATAAAGGGGTCAGGGTTTCTACTCCATACTGTTCCTGGTGCCCAGTAAAGAGGGCTCTTGGCACCCAATCCTGGATCTTTCAATTCTCAACACCTTTTTGGTGGTCCCAAAATTCAAGATGCTTACCCTACAACAGCTTCTCCCTATGCTAGCCAAGGATGCCTGGTTAGTCACGCTAGACTTAAAAGAAGCTTATCTGCACATCCCCATAAGGAAGTCATGCAAGAAATATCTATGTTTCAGGGCAGGTTGTATGCACTATCAAATGTTCTTCGTGTTTCACTGTTGCAGTCATCACATTTGGGTTATCTGCCTGCAAGTAGCCCTCAGTCGGCCCGAATACCAGAGTCTTGGGATTTCTGCGTTGGATGCTGTCCCCTCTTCCATGACTTCAGGTAGTCAGGGGTATAAAACATGCAGCCGACGCCATTACATCAGCTTTTCTTGCAGTGTGGGAGCCCAAAGCCGAAGCAGTTCCCAAGTGCCAGTCGGCTGCTACCTGAAACTTTCGCTTGAAGTCATGCAAAAAATATCTATGTTTCAGGGCAGGTTGTATGCACTATCAAATGTTCTTTTACACTTCACTGTTGCAGTCATCACATTTGGGTTATCTGCCTGCAAGTAGCCCTCAGTCGGCCCGAATACCAGAGTCTTGGGATTTCTGCCTTGGATGCTGTCCCCTCTTCCATGACTTCAGGTAGTCAGGGGTATAAAACATGCAGCCGACGCCATTACATCAGCTTTTCTTGCAGTGTGGGAGCCCAAAGCCGAAGCAGTTCCCAAGTGCCAGTCGGCTGCTACCTGAAACTTTCGTTTTTCGAGTTTCAAACCTGAAGTCTTCTAAAGCGAAGTACCCCATTGTGGACCCTTTTTTCTTGCTCTAACCGATGTCAGCAAAAGTTAACAATTGTCTTGCCTGTGGAAAGCAAATACCTCACAGAGATTTTCATTCTTACTTCTTCACTTGTTTAGGCCCAGACCACGACATTCCTCGTTGTCGGTTTTGTGCCTTGTTCAACACCCAAACTATTCGTCGTTGGGCTATCTTTGTCTCTCAATTCTTTCACGCTAGTTCTCTGTGTTCTGAAATGGCTTCGTTAAGCCATCCAACTACCGATCTACTGAAAAAATGTAAGGATAAAGACAGGCCGCATAGGTCCAAAACTGCCGATGCTTCCATTAAGCTAGTCACCGGTCTGCTGGTACTCAGTGAGGCGCTTGCCCCTGATACCCGCGTCTACAGATTTGCAGGCCTCTACTGAGACCCATTCGGTGTCCGGTATGCCACAATATGCTTCTTAGACTATGGAACCTGCAGATGCCTGGATGGGTCCGGAGCCGGTGTGCAGGCCCCACCCTCTGAGGGTGTAGTTAGATCTTTCAGCTGCTTCGTTTTTGACTAAAACTACCAAATGTTTCAGGCCCAGAGTTCGCACTACACCTAGGAAACCAACGACCAAAGCGCATTCTCAAGCTGCCATGCCTCAGAAACAAATGCTTAGAATGGCTGAAGACCTCGTTACTTTAATTAGGGGAAGCCAGCCTTCCCCCTCTAAAAGACAAAGAATTGATTTTCCTTCTGATTCTGCAGACCATGAGTTCGATGACTCCGACCCCTCTGATTACCAGGACATACCCTTATCCACCTATGAGGATTCAGATGCATAGGATTCCATTCCCTCTGCCTCCCCTCCAGAGGACTTTTGGTGAGACCTTGCATACCCTAAAAGAGCATTTCCGCTGGGAATGCCAGGACTACCCTCAGTCCAAAAAGAGACTCAGTGAATTTTTAGACATGCCTCAACACAGGCCTCTTGCTATATCCCCTGTCCTGGATATTGTAGATGTCTTCATGAAATCAAGTCTTACTCCTGATAATTTGCCTCCAGCTCCTAGAAAGCTTGACAGGTACTACAGAGTACCTGACTCTCTCAAATTTCTCTTTAAACATCCTTCTGCGGATCCAGAGACAATTTCCCAGGGACCTAAATGTATTAAGGCTACTACAGCCCAAAACCCTACCCCTTCGGACAGGGATTCTAGGGCTTTAGACAGATGGGGGTAAGAAGGTATATACCTCTGCAACTCTTGCCATCAGGGCTTTAAATTGCCAGTTTCACATGTTGAAGTACCAGCAGCATATTATGGAACTAATTTAATAAAAAAAATATGTTGATTGTGTTGAAAACAAAGATTTACAAGAGTTAATACATTCTGCAAACCAAGTTGGTAAACATACTTTGCATTGTGGTTTTGATGCCTTAGAAGCATCTTGCAGGGCTGCTGGGTCTGTTCTGAGAAGGCATGCTTGGCTGAAGGAACAAGTCTTGCCAGACGATGTCAAAGCAAAATTACTAGATGCTCCATTAAACCAAGAATGTTTGTTTGGCACAAAAGCAGAAGTTGTTCTTAAAAAGATGGTGGAAAAAGCTAAATCTATGCAAACTGTTAATTTCTTACAGGTACAGCCACCTAGATTCAGTAGGCATTAGCCTTCAAAAAAATGGTCCTTTCCAGTCCCTTCCAGGCCTTCTCAGTCCAAACCCTGGGGCAACAGACCACAAAGACGACAGCCTCATGGTATGCACAGATCCCACCTCAAAAACAGGGAGTGGTAAGCCACCATCTTAAGGAAAAAGTTCACAATCACTTGTCCTCCATCCTTCCCAGCCATGCCCAAGTACTTGCAGCCAAAGGAGGAAAACTCGACCTGCATGCAAAAAACTGGGAATATATTACTCAGGACCGATGGGTCTTAAACATTGTATCCCAGAGATACAGATTCTACTTCCACTCACTGCCATCCCCAAGCGAATTGGCAGACCTTCCTCCAAATAGTGGGCAGAGGCCCAAAAGCAAGTACTTTCTCCTCTCAGTATCAGGGCTATTCAACCTGTTCCAGCAGAACAAAGGAGACAGGGTTTCTACTCCAGACTGTTTCTGGAGCCCAGAAAAGAGAACTCTTGGCACTCTGTTCTGGATCTGTCAATTCTCAACTCCCTCTTGGTGGTTCCAAAGTTCAAAATGCTTACACTCCAACAGCTGCTTCCTATGCTAGCCAAGGACTCCTGGCTGGGTCACCTTAGACTTAAAAGCTTATCTGCACATCCCCATAAGGGAATCTTGCAGGAAATATCTACGTTTTAGTGCAGGCTGTCTGCACTATCAGTTCTCTGCACTTCCCTTTGGCTCATCTACTGCACCTAGGGTATTCACAAAGTGCGTGGCTCCAGCCATTGCATACTGCAGGCAGAGAAACATTCAAATTTACCCATATTTGGATGATTGCCTGATTCAGGCAGACAGGAATTGCTTCTTCAACACCTGACATTTGTAAAGAGACTACTAACTTCTCTGGGGTATACCATCAACGAAAAGAAATCACACCTGGTACCCAGCCAAAAAATTGTATTCCTGGGAGCAAGCTTGGACACAGCTTCCCAGATGGCATTTTTCACTAAAGAAAAACAGGTCTGACAAACTACTTCATACAAATGGCCACCAGAACCCAGCTGTCTGCAAGAAAAATATTGCAAGCCCTAGGGTTCATGGCCTCATGTATTCTGCTAATTCCATATGCAAAACTTCATGCATAACTTCAATGGTACTTAAAAGTCTTTGGTGACAACATTCTCAGGACATGGAAACAGTCATTCCTATCATACTTTGTCTAAGGGCAGAGTTCTTTTGGTGGGCAGAAGCATGCAACCACAACAAGAGACTGCTTTTCACTCAACCCCTCGCTGCCCAAACCCTGACAACAGAAGCATCAGACTCTGCCTGGGGGGCTCACATGCCAGGCAAATGCATTCAGGGCCACTGGAGCCCAGAACAGATTCTCCTGCACATCTGTCAAAAAGAGATGTTAGCTGTATAGAATGCTCTGACAGCCTTCAAACACCTAATCCTTCTAGGACAATTGCTTATAAAAACAGACCACCACAGTTAATGTGGTACATAGACAAGCAGGGGCAACCCATTCTTACCCACTCTGCAGGTTAGCCATGGCCCTGTAGAACACAGCCTTGAGCAACCAAGTGTATCTACAAGCTCAATTCCTGCCAGGCAAACAAAATTCACTGGCAGATGACTTAAGCAGAAATCTCCTAGACCCCCACAAGCCCAATACCTTCAACCTTCTGATCCAGAGGTGGACCTCTTTCCCTACCCAGAGAACCACCAGTTGAGCAAATACTGCACCAGGAACCCTCATAGCAGGGGCTGGAAGGTGGATGCCCTATCCTTTCATTGGGAAAAAAAACTCTCAATTTATGCCTTTCCACGTCTGCCCCTACTCTCAAGAGTAGTACTCAAGATAAAACAGGACAGGCCAAAGGCAATTCTTATTGCCTCAGTCTGGCTAGTCAGCACTGGTACCAACTCTTACGCAACCTGACAACAGTGCCACCCTGGCACCTTCACCAGACTCCTACCCTGCTGTCTCAGCAAGAGGGACAGTTTTTGCATCCACAGTTTCAAACCCTAAACCTTGCAGCCTGGCTTATCCCTTGAATACCCCACCAGCAACCCTCAGCAAACAGGTGCTGGACATCATTCTTGAAGCCAGAAGGCCTAGTACTAGGAAAGCCTATGCTGAAAAGTGGAAAAGTTATTGTTCTTGGAATCAGTCTCAAGGGAAGGACACAGCAGTGCCCTCCTTACCTCTAATCCTGGATTACTTAGAGCTATTCCACAGAGGCCTATTCCTCTCCTCCATTAAGATTTATGCCTCTGCCATCTCAGCTCATTATAATAGTGAGACGCCTCTATTTTCTCACCCTCTCATCAAACAGTTCCTGAGAGGGGCTAACAACCTAAGGCCCCCTAGTAGATCACGCACGCCTGCCTGGGACCTTGACTTTGTACTGGAAAAGTTCACGCTTCCCTCTTTTGAACCTGCTGCCTCAGCAAAGTTTAAATTCCTCTCTTGGAAAACAGCCTTGCTTTTAGCCATAACTTTAGCAAGAAGAGTGTCTGGGTAATGGCTGTGGAACCCTTCATTATTTTCCATGCTGACAGGGTTTCCCTCAGGGCTAAACTGTCCTTTATGACTAAGGTGGTGTCCAGTGTGGCTCTAAACTAATCCATCCATTTGCCAACCTTCTTCCCTAATGCTCAGAATAAAGGGGAAAGGATCCTGCATTCCTTGGATGTGCACAGACAGCTCATGTTCTACCTTGACAGGACTAAGCCTTTCAAAAATCTGACCAACTGCTAGTCAGCTTTGCTACAGGGGCAGAGGCTAAGGTCATTTCAAAACAAACCATTTCGAAATGGATAGCACACTACATCCATTTCTGCTACATGCACCATGGAAAAACCTACTCCACAGGGAATGAGACCACATTCCACTAGGGCTACTTCCACCTCTACAGCATTTCTCAGGGGAGTCCCTACCATGTATATTCTGGAAGCTGCCATCTGGAGTTATGTGCACACCTTCGTCAAGCATTACCACTTGCCTATCTTTTCTTAATCCAGGGCTGGATTTGCTACAGCAATCTTGCAAGGCCTACTAGCCATCCCTAACACTTCTTGACTGCCTCCACCCTTCCTCAGCTTTGTGAATCAACCCAAGTGTGATTACTGCAACAGTGAAAGACTTGTGTTGTGTACACTTAATAAATGTAACCAAAGTAAATCCTCGAATGCTTGACAAGGTAAACGCCAAAGAATTCAAAAATTAACCAAGCCAGTCAAAACGAAAACCACAATGCAACGTTTAATGAATTCCAACACAAAAGGGTAAGCGATTTAGTCTGTCGCACCAGACATCATCAGAACCACCCATATTAAGTCACCATTATATTTAAAACCACAAAAAACATCCCACTGAAAACAATACAAATTTAAAGAAACCTGAATCAAATACAGTAAATATGTACAATAGTAAAAAAACAATGAAAAACAAATAGTTATAAATAAGTTGTAAACTACAATTTCCAAGCCCTTCTCCTTAATTCACTGGAAATAGAAATAGTCATTTAGCCCTGGTGGATATGCAGCGTCAAATTTAAACAGCCATTTCATGCCCTTCCTTAATTTTCCCAATCCCCGCCACTATCATTCAGTAACTGCTGTTCCAGAATTAAAAACAAAAATCTGTTAAAATTAGAGCAGTAGAATGTCGAGCCAGTGCACTAATATTGTCCCTTCTTCTAATACTATAAATATGCTGATATATATCCGTTGCTTAAGAGAATTGTTGGTTTTACCAATATTGTATTGCTTTCAGTGGGGTGTTTTTTTGAGTGGTTTTAAATGCAATGGTGACTTAATATGGGTAGTTCTGATGATGTCTGTTGCGACAGACGAAAACGCTTAACCTTTTTTGTTGGAATTCATTTAACTTAATAAATGTAGATGTTCAAGTGTATTCACTGTTGTAGTCCTGGTTTCCCCCCTCCAGCCCCCTGGTTTTCTGTCTTTCTACCTCTCCTCTCTGTGGCCATTACTAATGGCATTTGGCATTTACTTTTTACTGGTGGTGTTACCCACCATATACTAGCTCCTTATTTGGAGGCTCCTGACATTTGGGGAAGAAAAACTGATGTAATGGTGTCGCCTGCCTGTTTTATACCCCTGACGTCATGGAAGAATCTACAGCATCCTATGCAGAAATACTAACACTCTGGTATTCGGGCTGACTGAGGGCAACATGCAGGCAGATAACCCTAGTATGATGACTGCAACAGTGAATACACTCTAACATCTACATTTATGGTAAGTGTACACAACTATACTTTCATTTGCTGGCGGACAAGTTCCCTGTGGGGAAAAAATGTCTACTTTTTTGAAATTATTTTATTGTTCTTTCATGTTTTGGAAAGCTATTTCTAAGTTAGGAGTGTGTGTTTTAATGAACTGTCACAAAACTTAACTGCACTTTTACATGGGAGTGCTCTTTTTTTCCTCTCAGTTTAAAAGTTGTTAAAAGTAATTGAAAAACTTTTTTCTTCTGTGAAGAAATTATTTTAGTTTTTGAGGCTGGCAAGCTGTTGTTTTTTGTTTTTTTTTTTTTTTTTTTACTGTTTTCTGTGGAAAAAGAAGTGCCTGGCTGTATTCTCAGAACCTCCCAAAGTATGTGGAAAAATAGATTATAAAATCTCCTTTTTAGAGATTAGTTCCTTTGGTGCAGTGGTTATCAAAAAGTGTGATGAAAGAAGTAAGTTGATGCAGGATTTTTTTTTTTTTGTAGCAGTAGTCTTTCAAATTGTCTAAGGGATTTTCTATGTATTCTAAGGTATTCTCTAACCCCTCATCCAGTTTTGACAAAAACAAAATAAATGATCTTGACAAAATACAGCTAAAAGAAATTAAGAATAAATGGCAAGGGGGTTTCAAACTATCCAGGAACCCCCAAAACCAAAGATTGTCCAATTCAGAATAAATGAGATCTTAACCCCACCACCACACACACGCTGCTCACTGGTTCCTCCGGTGTACACCCTACCACCGTGGATTGGACTTTAGCCATGTCCTCTCTGGCTTTTTCAGTGTCTAGTCGAAGAACCATCTTCTTTAGGTCTGGCAGGTTCTCTGACAGGTTGTTCTTCGAGGGGCAGGGAAAAGAGGCCTCTTCCCCAACCAGTAATTGCATTCTGCAGACAAAGAAGCATTAAAATTTATCCTTATCTGGACGATTGTCTCATTCACGCAGAGGACAAGGACACACTACTTCAACATCTGGCATTTGTAAAAAGGCTTCTAGCCTGCCTAGGGTACACCATAAACGAAAAGAAATCACAACTGGTACCCTCTCAAATAATTACATTCCTGGGTGCAAGCTTGAATACAACTGCCCAAATGGCTTACCTTACACCAGACAAACAAAGGCAACTGACAACATACTTCAAACAAATGGCAACAAAAACCCAGTTATCTGCAAGAAAATTCTGCAGGCTTTGGGGTTCATGGCATCCTGCATTCTACTAATTCCATATGCGAGACTGCATATGAAGAAACTTCAGTGGTACCTAAAAAGTTTATGGAGTCAACCTTGTCACAGCCTGGAAACAATGATTCCACTCATTCCCTGCCTGCAACAGGAGTTTCTTTGGTGGGTAGAGGCATGTCACCAAAACAAGGGACTGTCATTCACTGTGCCCTCTGCCACCCAAACCCTAACTACAGACGCATCAGACTATGCTTGTGGGGGCCCACCTGGCAGGGAGATGCATTCAGGGCAAATGGAGCCCAAACCAAATGCATCTGCATATCAACCAGAAATAAATGCTAGCTGTTCAGAATGCTCTGACAGCCTTCAAAGATTTGCTTCATCCAGGACAACTACTGATAAAGACGGACAACACCACAGTTTATGTGGAACATAACCAAGCGGGGGGTACACATTCCTACTCCCTTTGCAGACTAGCTATGGCCTTGTGGAACACAACCTTGACTTACCAAATACATCTTCAAGCTCAATTCCTGCCAGGAAAGCAAAATACTTTGGCAGATGACCTAAGCAGAAATCTTATAGACCCGCACGAATGGAAACTGGATCCACAAATCTTTAGCATGTTAACAGAAATGGGGGAGCCCAGACATAGATCTATTTGCCTCTCCCCAAAATATCAGTTGGACAAATTCTGTACAAGAACTAATCACAAAAAAGCATGGAAAGTGGATGCTCTATCCTTCAGCTGGAAAAACCTATCAGTCTATGCCTTCCCCCCTTTACTCTCCAAGGTCTTACTAAGTCAGACAGGAAAAAACAAAAATTATCCAAATTGCTCCAGACTGGCCTCACCAGCACTGGTACCTGCTTCTAAGGAATATGTCACACCTTCCACCGTGGTACTTGCCTCAAATACCTCATCTACTGTCTCAGCAGAACTATCAAATTCTGCACACTCCGCTCCAAACTCTGAATCTCGCAGCATGGCTAATCAACTAATTATTCAAACCACACCTCTCAGTAAATCTGTGATGGATGTCATTTTGAAAGCCAGAAGGCCTAGTACTAGAAAATCTTATGCTGATAAGTTGAAGAGATTCTGTGCTTGGTACCAAGCACAAGGAATGGACACATCAAAGCCCAATATTCCTCAGACTTTACAATACTTAACTGAGATGCTTGACAAGGGCCTATCTTTTTCTTCAATAAAAATCCATGCCTCTCCCATCTCGGCTCATTACAACACAGAGCCTCCCCTCTTTTCTCATCCACTGCTTAACCAGTATCTTAGAGGGGGCAAAAACTTAAGGCCTCCCAGGAGAGCACCAACTCCTGCATGGGACCTCAATTTTGTGCTGCAAAAACTCACCCTGCCTCCTTTTGAACCAGCAGCTACTCCGGATATAACATTTCTATCTTGGAAGACCGCTTTTCTTTTGTAAGTCACTTCACCAAGAAGGGTTTCAGAACTACAGGCTCTCATGACAGTTGAGCCTTTCATTACGTTTTACCTGGACAGGGTGGCCCTCAGGACTAATCCTTTTATGCCTAAGGTGGTATCCAGTGTGGCTCTTAACCAGACCATTTACCTGCCAACATTTTACCCAAATCCGCAGAACAAGGGGGAGCGGATTCTGCATTCATTGGATGTACACAGACAACTAAGATTCTACTTAAACAGGACCAGATCTCTATGAAAGCCTGAGCAACTACTGGTAGCATTTGCTGCAGGATCAGAGGGGAAGGCTATGTCAAAGCAGACTATTTCTAAATGGATAAGCCACTGCATTCGTTTCTGCTATTTGCACCATGGTAAACCTGTGCCCAAGGGGATCAGATCTCATTCCACCAGGGCTGCCTCTACTTCAGCAGCTTTTCTCAGAGGGGTCCCAACCAAAGACATTCTAGAAGTTGCTACTTGGAGCTCTGTTCATACCTTCACAAAGCATGATCAATTACCTCTCTTCTCTAAATCCAGGGCAGGCTTTGCCACTGCAGTCCTGCAGGGCCTTCTAGCCGCTCCTAATGCTGTTTAGTTCCATCCTCCCATCCATAGCTTTGGGATTCTACCCAAATGTAATGACTGCAACAGTGAAACACGAAAAACATAGTACAGTTGTGTACACTTACCATAAATGTAGATGTTCGAGTGTATTCACTGTTGCAGTCCAGGTTACCTGGTGTATTTGCTTTTAGTCGAAGGTAAAGTTTGTTTCTAAAAGTGCATTAATGTATTTACTATATATATATATATATATATATATATATATATTTATATATATATATATATATATATATATATATATATATATATATATATATATATATATACTCCCCGTTTGGGGGGCACCTGACATCTGGGGCAAGAAAAACTGAATAAAATGGCATTGGCTGCATGTTTTATACCCCTGACGTCATGTTAGAGGAGACCGCAACCGACACAGGACCCAAGACTTTGTTGTACAGGCCGACTGAGGGCAACCTGCCAGCTGATTACCCAAATGTAATGACTGCAACAGTGAATACACTTGAACATCTACATTTATGGTAAGTGTACATAACTGTACTTTTTCTCTTACCTTATCGCATTTAGCGACTATCTCTGCTTAAAATTTTCCAATCTTTTTACCGTGAGGTATTTTCTTCTATACCATCGTTGGTAGACCCCTTTTTCTTCATTATCTTCGGGTATTTCTTGTACCATTGCTGGTATTCTTTCTGATTTCATTCTTTTCTCTCATGGATAAGAAAGGTAGTCCAGGATTTAAGAGATGTTCAGATTGTGGACATAAGTTACCTGCTTCAGATGCACATTCTCTGTGTCTCTATTGTTTGGGTGTGCCTCATTTATCAGTTGACCCGCCCTGTGGACTTTGTAAGAACTTCTCTAACAGGATGTTGATTGAGAGGAAAAATAAATTGTTACTGAAGGGACTACTCAAATCTCCTTTTTCAGAGGCTATTTCTGGTTCGGAGGCTTCAACCCCTCCAAGATCCCATAAGAAAAAGACTGATGATCTTTCAAAGGCCAAATCTCTTCCTTCGTCCCCAGCTGGGGACTCCCATCAACTGAGACCCAAGAAGGCTAAGCTTTCTACTTCGGATCTGACACTTTCAGCTCCAGCGCTTTCGGTGCCTAGACCCTCGGCACAGAGGCCATCTGTGCCATCTGTGACTTGGGCACCGACTAGCTTGCCCTTTACCATATCAGTACTGAGGGGCTCCTTGGTTCAGACCTCTCTACCGGCACTGACTATCCTGTCGGTGCAGACTGTAACCACATCGGTTCCGATACCTTATCTGAAACCGACAACTCCGTTACTGACACCGATCTTTTCAGTCCCAGCCTCGGCACTGACTACCACTTCGGCACCAAACTTACTGTCGGTGCAGACTATGACTTCGTCACCGATTTCCTTGGTGCAGACACCTGTAGTACAGTCTCTTATGGCACCATTGTTTTTCAGTGCAGACTGGTGATGTGGGCACCGAACTTGTCCTATCTGTGAATAGACCTGACCCCCTCTGCCGTATCCGTGAAATCCACTAGAAGCCTCTCTGAACACGATGTGTTGCGTCTTGTGGAGCAGGTGCTTTTGGCCAGAGGTATCCCGCCCCCCAGGACCTATCCTTTCTTGGGAGGTGATCACCCTTTGCCAAAGATCCCTACTTACTCTCCTCCTTCATTGCCTTTGAAGCCCCTTGATATAGCACAGTCTTCCCCCTCTACGGTTCCCTTTATGGACCTCACTAAGGAACTGCAGTTGCCTTCGTGGCAGGAGAGCTTTGCTACGACTCAGGATGTCAGCTGTGGCGTATGTAATTTCGTGTTTCGCAGCCATCCAGGGACTCTGAGTCTGCAGACTGAGCCACTTAGGGGAGGGGTGACCCCTGTTCAGGTGGACCAGCCTTCCAACTAATGGAGAAGGCTTTGGCATCTGCTGGCGATACTGGGCTGTCAATCTCCCCACCCTCCTCTGGACCGCTTTGTACACAAGTCGTTCCTAGCGGACACCGGGCGCAAGGGCCTCAAAATGTACTCCCACAGGAAACCCCTTTTGCGTGTCTTCCCCATCTTCTCTCTCTGTGGAAGTTCACCGCAAAAACTCGTGCAAGAGGAAGCACATGGACTCCACAGAGGAGTCACTTACTGAAGACACAGACTTTGATAATTGGGAAGGATCCCCTTGCTCACCCTCTGAGGTATCCTTTGGTGATATCCTCGAAATCCTTAGAGAGTTGATTGGCAGCCCTCTAACCCGACCTCTGAAGAGTCTGTGTTCCTGCAGGCTTTTTGCGCCTGGCCCCCTACCTCCTGGGTTACTCCACCTGCCGATGAACTGGTCTGGCTTGTCATGCAGCTTGCATGGTAGGCTCCTGACACCATTGAGGCCATTCTTCGGAGGCCAGATAAAATTTTGTCCCCTCCTGCTACTGACCCCCATTGGTCCAGAGGTCTTCCTGTAGATTCTCTGGTGGTGGTGGCCGCAACCAAGAAGGACCTGGCGGAAGAAGAAAGCCAAACTGTCCATCCGCCCAACAGAGTCACGGGCTGTGGACAGAATAGGGAAGCATACTTTTGCATCAGCGACCTTTGCAATTGGGTCCCTGAATTATAGGGCACACTTCACCAGGCTTCAAAGGGATTTAGTTATCTGAGCTCTCTGAAACTTTGGCTCGTGCCGCGTCTGATGAGGTCCATGACAGTGGCCTCTCAGCTGGCTACCATTGAATCGATATCAAACTCCACCATGCGCCTGATATCTCATGCATCAGAAGGAGCAGCTAGAGGACCGAGTTCAGGCATTGTTTTGAGATGCCACGTTTGGATGCGCTTATGTAATGTCATGGAACCCTTCAAGGCTTCCTTTCTCAATGCACCCATCAAACCTCTTCATTGTCTGGACCCAAAGTTAAAAGCACACTGGCCAGATGTGAACAGGACAGTAAGACTCTTTCTGCTGTAGGTGTCTGTTATTCTTCCCCTCAACGTGTTTTCTCCAGAAACCAGGAGAGGGGGAAGATATGGTACAAAAAGTCTCATGGTCCTTTCCATGACACACAGGCCGAGTTCTCCCCTAGAGGCAGAGGGGGAAACTCACAGGGAAGATGCCCTTTTCGGGGCAGAGGGGGTCTGGGTAACCAGAGTTCCAGGGATTCCTTTCTTGGTCAATCCTATCAGCGATCCTGAAAAGTGGCCCAACTCCTTTCTTCTGGAGGTGGTTTGGGGTCGTTTCTCCTTGTACCCTTCTGCCTGGCTAACCATCACCACCGACTCTTGGGTACAAAGGATAATAACCAGAGGTTACCATATCCACTTCGATCTTTGTCCTGCCCCCCCCCCCCCAACAAACTTACCCAACGTTCCACCCAGTCAAAGGGAAGAAGCAGCACTAGAGATAGCAAAGCTGCTAAGAAAACGAGTCATTCAAATAGTCATTCAAATAGTCCCTCCAGACCAGATAGGATTTGGATTCTACTTGAGACTATTTTTGGTGCCAAGGAAAACCGGGGACTGGAGACCAGTTTTGGGTCTCAGTGTACTGAACAAGTTTGTAAGAGTACAAAAATTCCGGATGGTCACAATACAGTTTATCCTCCCGCTTTTGGAAAAAGATGAATGGATGTGCTCGATAGATCTTCAAGATGCGTACTACCACACAAAAGTGGACAGGCCATCAAGAAGATTTCTGCGCTTACCAGTTCAGAGTACTGCCCTTTGGAGACTCTGCAGTCCCCATAGTGTTCACAAAGTGCATTGCAGTCGTCACAGCTCACTTGCGACTTCAAGAATTCCAGGTGTTTCCATACCTAGACGACTGGCTCATCTCCACCCCCCACCAGACATCTATTGGAAGAAGCCCTGGCATACACTCTCCTCATTTCAAAAAGGCTAGGCATAACAGTAATTTGACAAAAATCCAATCTCACCCCATCTCAGTCCACAGAATTCATAGGGGTCATATTGGATACAAAGAATTGCAGACCATCCATTCCAGAGCACAGAATTCTAAGGATAAAACAACAACTGATCCCAATCCTTTCAAGGGAGAAGTCCACAGCTCACTCTGTCCTGCAGTTGTTGGGTTCCATGGCAGCCTCCATCACCATTGTCCCCCTGGCCAGGTTTCATGAGGCTCACCCAGTGGTATCCTTTTCAGCATCCTCTTTCAGCCAAGATTTGAGTAACCCACAGGTGCAAACAGGATTTAAATTGGTGGATGACCCACAATCCATCACAATGGTTTCGCTCCTTCTCTCCCCAGCAGCCCAAGGCTACAGTGACCCCGGACAACTCCCTGATGGGGGGGTGGGGGCTATGCCAGGGTCAGACAGTCCAAGGCACTTGGTCCGAATTGGAGGCCCAACTGCATATAAATGTTCTGGAGTTGAGGGCAGTGCTTCTAGCGTTGCAAGCATTCTATCCCCTGCTGCTGTCTGGGACTATTGCGATACAATCAGACAGTATGGTAGTGGTCTGGTACATCAACAAACAGGGCTGAACCAAATCTTATCCCCTTTGTCGAGAGGCCATAGCAATGAGCAATGGCTACCAACAGTTTTCTTCTAGCAACTCACATTTCCGGGGGTTCCAACGTGATAGCAGACAGACTCAGCAGGTGCATTCTACAACCTCACAAGTGGTCCCTGAATCCCTTGATAGCGGCGATCTTCCACTGCTGGGGCCATCCTTGCTGCGACCTCTTTGCATCCCCGACCAACTACAAATGCTGCAACTACTTCGCCCTGATTCCCCCAACGGGACAGTCACCCAGGGATGCTCTAGTCCACGATTGGCCCTCGGGTCTTCTTTATGCTTTTCCACCTCTTCCCCTCATTCCCCAGTTTCTGAAGAAAGCCCGTCGTTTGAAGAGCAAGGTGATCTTCATAGCACCATATTGGCCTTGTCAGCTTTGGTTCCCCTTCCTTTGGCCTCACCTGCTAGATCAACCATGGCTCCTCCATCCAAACCCAGGGTTGATCTCCCATCCGCAGAATCTGATTCATCCCAACTTGGACAGCCTGAAGCTCACAGCTTGGCTCCTCTAATTCCCTTGGTTACCAGGCAGAATTATCTTTCTTTACCAGTAACGGGACATTCTTATTGCATCTCATAAGTCTTCTGCTGGAACTACTCAACTAAGCAAGTGGAAAAAATTTACCTGTTGGCTGAAAGAAAAGCAAGTAGATCCTTTTTCAGCATCAGTGTCGATAGTGCTAGAGTATCTAGCCGATCTATTCCAGTTGGGTCTGTCTGCCTCTACTATTAGGGTTCATGTGACTGCAATACCTAATTTCCATGAGGGTGTCCAAGACTCATCTCTTATGTCACACAAATTATGCAAGACCTTCATAAAAGGTGTGAATTATCTGAAGCCCCCTTTTAGAGAACCTATTCAACTGTGGGACCTGTCATTAGCTCTACAAACTCTTGACACTGCCACCTTTTGAACCATCTTCTTCATGCGACCTTAATATTTGTCATGGAAAACCTTGTTTTTGGTCGCCATTACTTCTGCCAGATGTATTTCTGAGCTTTAAGCCTTATGCATCATGAGTCCATACTTGATTTTTCATAGAGATAGTGTCTTTGAGAACTAATCCTTCTTTTCTGCCAAAAGTGATCTCTGAAATATCCATTAATCAAACCATTGAATTGCCAGTTTTCTTCCCCAATCATTCAAACAGAGGAGAGTATTGCCTACATACCCTAGATATTCACAGGCAAATTCGCTTCTACTTGAATAGGACTAAGGCCTCTCGTAAATCAGACCAGTTATTTTTGGCCTGTTCTGGAACTAGATTAGGATGTGCTGTTGTTAAGGTCACATTGGCTAGATGGTTGAAAGACCTTGTGACCTTCATTTATACACAATGTAATATTCCATTACCTACTACCATAAAGGCTCATTCTACAAGGTTGGTGGCAGCTTCTGCTGTCTTCCATGCAAGAGCTTCTTTACATGACATTTGTGCAGCTGTAACTTGGGCAACCCCTCATACCTTCAACAGTCATTACAAATTGGATTTGGCCTTCAGGGGAAGAGCATCTTCTGGTTCTGTGGTGCACAGGAATGTCCTTCCATGAGAGCCTCCCAGAAATAAAGGCAGCTGGGGACTCTGTCCCATACGTAAGGAATGAACGAGGATTAACAATGTCAGATAAAGATGTTCATCGTGTTACACTGCTGCAGTCATTACACTTGGGTTATCCTGCCGTCAGGCTGTCCCGCAGTCGTCCAGAGTTCCAAAGTTTTGGTCCGGCGTCGTTTGCTGTCGCTTCTTCCCTGACGTCAGTGCGCCAGGGGTATAAGATGCATCCGACACCATTTTCTCCAGTCTTTCTTGCCGCGCGGTGCCCGAAGCAGAAGCAGTTCGCAAGTGCCGGTCGGCCAACTCCTGAGATTTTCGAAGTCGAATTTCAGATCCGAAGTCTTCAATAAAGCTAAGTACCCCGTTGGGAAAACTTTTTTCTTGCCTCAGACCGATGTCAGAAAAAGTTAATAATTGTATTTCTTGTGGGAAGCAAATACCTCATAAGGACTTCCACTCTTACTGTATTCCATGCCTAGGCCCTGATCACGACGTCACTAGTTGTTGGTTTTGTGCTAGATTTAACAAACGCACTATGAAAAGAAGTTTTGATTTTGCTTTGCACTACTTTGGCTGAAGGTTCAATTATACTATGCCGTCAGATCAACTGACGACCGCAGTACTGAAAAAACGCAGACAAGGATAAAGACAGGCATCCAAGGCCCAAAGCTGACTACGAAACCTCTTCTAGGCCAGTCGCCGGTTCTCAGTGAGGTGCTTTCGCAGCCCCTGACACCCGCTACCTCAGAGCCACAGGCCGCCTCCCACGTGGAGACAACTAGGCCTCTGGAAACTCAAGGTATTGGGCCTACGGAAACTAATCCCTCAGATGGGTCTGGAGCCGCTGAGCAGGCATCGGCTTCTGAGGGTGTTTTCAGACCTTCACAACTTACCATTAAAACAACACCCAAGACAAAAGTACCATTAAAGACAAGGAAACAAGTACACCATTCTCCTGGACAGTCCTCCATGCCTACGAAAGAGATGCTTAAAATGGCTGAAGACCTCATTACTCTAATCAGGGGTTCCCATCCCCCTCCTGAGAAAAGGCCTAGGCAGGATACAGACTGATTCCTCTGATCAGGTTTCCATTTCCTCTGATTCTTCTTCAGACCAGGGATACTCTCTACCCCCCCTATGAGGACTCTGATGCTGAAGAATCTATCCCTTCAGCCTCTCCTCCTGAGGATTATTCTTTTGGGGAAACTTTACATATTATGAGGGAGCATTTTCACTGGGAAAGTCAGGATTACTCAGAATCCAAGAAAAGGCTCAGGGATTTCCTTTTATTACCTCAGCACAGGCCCCTGGCTATTCCGCCTGTGCTAGATATTGTGGATGATGTGTTCTCTGAATCCAGCTTATCTCCTGATTCTTTGCCCCCTGCACCAGCCAAGCCAGATAGGTATTAGAGTCCCTGACTCTCACAAGTTTCTTTATAAAAACCCTTCTGCTGATCTAGAAACTATTTCCCAGGGCCCAAAAGGGGTGAAGGCTTCCATTGCAAAAAATCCAGTACCCTCTGACAGATTCCAGAGCTTTGGATAGCTGGGGGAAGAAAGTATACACTTCTGCAACTTTAGCAGTAAGAGCTTTAAATTGCCAGTTTCACATGCTTAAGTACCAACAATATTTAATGGCTCAGTTAAAACAGAAAATTCTTGCAAGCTCAGAAGCTCCTGATTGTAAAGAAATGCAGGATTTATTGCATGCAGTTGAATAGGTGGGAAAACATACTCTGTAATGTGGTTTTGATTCTTGAGAGGCCTCTTGTAGAGCCGGAGTTAAAGGTTCTGTGATTCGAAGACATGCTTGGTTAAAAGAACAGAGTTTACCTGATCATGTTAAGGCAAAATTATTGGATGCTCCTTTACAGTATGATACCTTGTTTGGTGTTAAGGCAGAAGAGGTGTTAAAGAAAATGGATAAAGCTAAATCTGTGCAGTCAAGGTTTCTTACAGGTACAGCCACCTCGATTTAGCAGAAATTGGCCAACAAAGAATTGGTCCTTTCCAGTGTCAGACAGGCCACAGAGAGGCAGATACAGACGCCCTAGAAGCAGATCTCAACCCCAAGGCTCAAACAGATAATGACAGTGGGGCACCTCAACCCCAAAAAGGAGGTGAGGACAAGTCTCAACCTTACAGGAAACGGTCACAATGACTCTCCCCTTCGTACGCCAAACACTTCCCTTTTGGAAGCCCCCTTAGGGGGAAAACTAGCACACTTTTCTCAAAACTGGCAAACAATCACCCAAGACCAAATGGGTTCTGAATATTGTGTCTCAAGGTTACAGGTTCCACTTTCATGCTTTACCAAGGCTAAAAGGAATGCCAGACCTGCCACAAAATCAATGGGCAGAGGCACAAAAACAAATTTCAGACCCTCATGGACATGAGAGCTATTCAAAAAGTACCACAACAGGAACAAGGACAAGGATTTTACTCAAGACTCTTCCTGGTCCCCAGAAAGGACAAGGTCTGGAGGCCCATACTAGACCTTTCAAGTCTAAATACTTACATGGATATTCTGAAATTCAAAATGTTGACATTACAGCAGCTTCTACCCATGCTGGGCAAGAAGGTTTGGCTTGTTACTCTGGACCTCAGAGGCATACCTGCATGTCCCTGTCAGAATAAATTGCAGAAGATACCTCAGATTCAAAGCTGGTACAATGCACTACCAATTCTCTGCACTGCCTTTTGGCTTATCAACTGCGCCCAGGGTCTTCACAAAGTGCCTGGCACCAGTAACTGCATTTTGCAGACAAAAAGGAATTCAAATATATCCATACCTGGATGACTGCCTCATTCAAGCAGAGACAAAGTGCATTCTTCTACAGCATCTGGCGTTTGTAAAAAGGTTACTAATTTCTCTAGGGTACACAGTAAACGAAAAGAAGTCAAAACTAGTGTCCTCACAACAGATTATATTCGTGGGTGCCAACTTAAATACAAAGGCCCAGATGGCTTACCTCACGCCAGACAAACAAGTTCAACTAATTCAATATTTTCAATTACTGGCAAAAAAGTCACATCTCCCTGCAAGAAAAATTCTGCAGGCCCTGTGATTCATGGCATCCTGCATACTACTAATACCATATGCCAGACTGCATATGAGAAAATTACAATGGTACCTAAAGTGTTTGGACTCAACACTCACAGTTTAGAAGCAGTAATTCCAATGATTCCCTGCCTACAACAGGAGTTTCGATGGTGGGCACAGGCATGTCACCTAAACAAGGGTCAGCCTTTTACCCTATCCACAGCCAGGCAGACTCTAACAACAGATGCTTTGGATTACGCCTGGGGAGCACACATGGCAGGAAAATGCATTCAGGGCAAGTGGACCACAGACCAGATGCATCTTCACATCAATCAAAAAGAGATGTTGGCGGTTCAGAATGCCCTAACAGCTTTCAGGGACCTTCTGTATCCAGGACAATTACTATTAAAGACAGACAACACCACAGTAGTGTGATACATAAGCAAGGGGGCACTCATTCTTATCCCCTATGTAGGCAAGCCATGACCTTGTGGAACACAGCTCTAATGTATCAAGTTCACCTGCAAGCACAATTCCTGCCAGGAAAGAAAAATACTCTGGCAGACGATATAAACAGAAATATCATGGACCCTCACGAATGAAATTGAATCCAAAGTCTTCAGCATGGTAACGCAAAAATGGGGATGCCCAGACATAGATCTGTTTGCCTCCCCACTGAATTGCCAACTACAAAGATTCTGCACAAGGACTTATCACAAACAAGCATGGAAAGTGGATGCTCTTTTGTTCAGCTGGAAAAACCTAAAAGTTTATGCCTTCCCGCCACTGCCTCTCCTTTCAAAGGTACTCCTAAAAGCCAGACAAGAAAAAACACAGATGATCCTGATTGCTCCAGACTGGTCACGCCAGCACTGGTACCCTATCTTAAGGAACTTAGCTTAAGGCCCACCATGGATTTTGCCTCAAATTACACACCTTCTGACTTAATAAAACAATGCGATCCTGCACAGTCAGCTCAAAACCCTAAACCTGGCTGCATGGCAGATTCATTAGTCAAACAGGCAACACCTCTCTCTAAAGCTGTTATGGATGTCATTTTGGAGGCCAGGAGGCCTAGCACCAGGAAAGCTTACTCAGAAAAATGGAAGATATTCTGCGCCTGGAACCAGACTCAAAGCCTTGACCCTCTTGTTCCAAACATTCCTCAGATTTTACAATACTTAACTTGAGATGCTGGACGGAGGCCTATCCTTTCATCACTTAAGATCCACGCCTCTGCCATTTCTGCACATTACAACACAGATCCTCCTTTATTCTCTCATCCCTTGCTAAAGCAGTACCTCAGAGGGGCTAAAAACATAAGACTGCCCCGGAGAGCACCAACTTGGGACCTCAATTTCATTTTGGAAAAACTGACCCTGCTACCTTTTGAGCCAGCCAATACAGCCAATCTAAAATTTTTATCATGGAAAACAGCTCTGCTCCTGGCAGTAACTTCAGCACGAAGAGTCTGAGCTACAGGCATTAATGGCAGTGGAACCTTTTATCATTTTTCATCAGGACAGGGTTTCTTTAAGTACAAACCCTACCTTTATGCCAAAGGTGGTATCTAGTGTGGCTCTTAACCAAACCATCCATTTGCCAACTTTTATCCAAACGCCCAGAATAAAGGGGAGAAACTTCTGCATTCGTTGGACATACACAGGCAGCTACGCTTCTACTTGGCAAAACAAAAGCTTTCAGGAAAACTGAGCAACTGTTTGTAGCATATGCTGCAGGATCACAGGGCAAGGCTATCTCAAAGCAGACTATATCCAAATGGATAGGACACTGTATTCGTTACTGCTACACACAGCATGGAAAATCAGTCCCAAATAACATTAGGCCACATTCCACCAGGGCAACAGCCACTTCAACAGCCTTTCTCAGAGGAGTACCTACCAAGGAAATTTTGGAGGCTGCAACTTGGAGTTCAGTGCACACCTTTACCAAGCATTACCACCTGCCTCTTTACTCTAAATCCAGAGCAGGATTTGCCACTGCAGTCCTTCAGGGCCTCATAGCCAATCCTCTTTATAGACCAGCCACCCAACCTTAGCTTTGGGATTCTACCCAAGTGTAATGACTGCAGCAGTGTAACACGATGAACATAGTACAGTTTTGTACCTACCATAAATGTAGATGTTCGAGTGTTCACACTGCTGCAGTCCAGGTTACCCTCCCTCCATCCCCTCTGAACTAGCTGGACTTATCTATACCTTTCTATCCTATACAACTTTTGTGGTGTATTTGCTTGTAACTAAAGGTATTGTTTTTATTTTTTATCTATATTTTTTATTAGCAATATGTATTGCTTGCCTACTTGGGGGCACCTGACATCTGGGGCAAGAAAAACTGAAGAAAATGGCGTCGGATGCATCTTATATACCCCTGGCGCACTGACGTCAGAGAAGAAGTGACAGCAACCGACGCCGGACCAAGGCTTTGGAACTCTGGCCGACTGCAGGGACCGCCTGACGGCAGTATAACCCAAGTGTAATGACTGCAGCAGTGTGAACACTCGAACATCTACATTTATGGTAGGTACATAACTTTACTTTGTCTTACCATAACATTCCATCTGTATTGTTGATCCTCATTCAGTCATTATGACCCTCCCTCCTTCCCCCTCCTGTGGCTTCTAGTGGATCTCACCATATGGTTCTGTTAGGTCATTTGACCAGAGGTAGCCTCTACCGTCTTTTGACTTGCAAACTCAGTCTGAGGTAACAGGGAGAGGGGAATTCTGGTTAAGAGTTTTAGCTCCAGAGTTTGTAGCTGACGCAAGCTTGGAAGATGTTCGGCTCTGTTCCAAGGTTGGAACAGATACCCACACGTAATGACTGAACGAGGATCAACAATACAGATGGAATGTTATTGTAAGACACAACTTCTTTTTTCAGCATGTCTACCCATGGATGATCCTCTTCATTCCAGACTGTGCTAAAGTTCTACAAAGGGGTTTTTCTTTTTATATGCAGGGTCACTTGTTTCTGTCACACTTAACTTTTCCAGCAAAAAGTTAAAGATCCCATTCATTTCTGTCAGCATTTGAACTAGCTTTACTGGCTATTTTGGTTAGTTTGTTTTTGTAGCCCATCTGGTTTAATGCTCTGACATCTGCAAAAGTATCCAAGTTGCAGTTATTTCTGATGGGAAATGGCCCTTTTGCTTTTCCATGCATATAAGTTATCTGTAGAACAAAAGCCTCTATATATGCCCGTACTACATTCATCATGTACCTTGAAAATAGACATCTATCTTGATTTCTTTCATATGTATGTATGCGTGTGTAAATAGATGTGTGTGTGTGTGTCTGTCTATATATATATATCTATATATGTGTAAAATATACTCTGTCGACTCCACTTAAATGCATAGCCTCAGGACCGAAGTTAGTTAATGCAGTTAAGCAGAGTATGCTTTTAAGCAAAGGTGATATGAGGAGCAGTTACATTAATGCAGGATACACAATCACACAAAAATGCACAAGTACAGTGATACATTTCAGAAACTTTATAGAAAAGTTACTGTTTACAGCTGTTTGCTGTTTCAGATGATACACAATTATGTGAGTAGGAAGTCCATCATTAACAAGATTATTTATAGCTAGTTGCAGGAGAAAAGCCACTTTGCAAACTGGTACTGTACTACCGTATCATTTTTCTACCTGCCACAGGCTTCAGTACCACTTATTCACAGCTTATTCTACTTAATTCGGCCTGTGTACTTTGACGTATGTAGCTTAGAAAATCTGCATGGTATGACTTCCATCTAAAATAGATTGTATTCCCAATAGTCACAACGTGCCCTTTTCTTATGCTAGATAAGGCAATTTGCACAAACAGTTGTACATTTCAGAAAATGTATAGAAAAATGTGTTGTAGTCAATACAGGCCCTCATGATTGAGAAAAAAGAAAAGGGGAAATTTTTCCCAACTTGGGAAGGTCCATACGGATAACGAGGGTTTTAGCTTGGATCCAACCTCAGCCCCACCATAATCCGCTTTTCCTATGCCCCAAAAAGTTGGCCATTGACGGGTTTTTAACTCTACAATCATTTTCAATTTAAAATAAAGGGTTTTCCATGTGGGAAAGGAGGTTTTTTTTGGAAAATTTCTAAGAATCTAAAATCCTCCCCCCTTTGCCAAATGGGTTTTTGGGGTTTTTGGGATAGTTTATTAATTTAGTTGCCCTTGTTTTTTAATTGGGATGTTAAAACCCCAAATCAAAATTTCCTCATGTGGCCAAAGCCCCCAAATTTATCCAACCTGGAGATGCCTGGGGAACACAACGGGACCCAATTTCGGGGTTTTTAACCTAAAGGGCCCTGGGAGGGGAATTTCAATTGGCGGGGCCCCCCCACGTCATCCCCCTTCCAGTAAAACCTGGCTTCCCTAACTCAAAACAAAACTCCCTTCTTTGGAAAAAGCAGAACAAAAAAGAAAAAGCGCGCGGGCCTTGTTTCGGCCAGCCAACTGGCCCTCCGCGTTTGGGCTCGGGCCCCCATTTTGGGGTTCCCCGGCCCTGAGAAGAAACCAAATTCCCGGGGCCTAAAGGATCCGGGGGCTCAGCCTGCCAGATCCATAAGTTACTTCGAACCAAAAAATTTCACCAGGCCCAGACAGATGGGGGTTTGTTTTGGGGAGCTAAAATTTTCAAACCATTGCCCTCCCCAAAAGAACCGGGTTAAACGCAACCAAAATTCAGCCTTCCCAAAGAAGGATTTGGATAGGCCAAAGTCATCGGTCCCTCAACCAAACGGGGCCATTCATCCCCTTCGGCGCCTTGTCGGCACTGCCCTCAAATCCAAGGCCAATTTGTCCGAGGGAAACAAGACCTTTTGGCGAGCCCTCGGATGTAGTGGAGGGGCCCCTTTAGGCCTCCGAGATTGCCCGGCCCCCCCTCCCCACTCCCGGGTTTAAAAAATTTCGCCGGGACACCCCCAATTCCCCTGGAAGTTCTCCTTCAGGGGGCCTGACAGAAAGGGGATTCCCTCCCTATGCAAAGGACACTTGACTATCAAGAAGAAAAGGACTTGGGGGGGGGAAGGAAAACCACTGGTTCCCATTTGGAAAATTCATGGAAATGTCAAAGGGGTTGCCCTTAAGTTTCCTCGACAATCCTTTCAGCATTGAACCATTTTTGGGTGCCTCCTGCGACCTGGGACCTTCCAAGGGAAGAAACCTGGAGCCTCCAGGCCATAGATTGAAGGCATTGGAGTAAGGAGATGCATTGAGCAAAGGAATGCGAGTCCCAGCCTCCCCAATCGATATGACGTTTAAATAGTTACACTTCCAACCTAAAAAAAAAAAAAGGGGGGGGGGGCAAGGACACAAAAAACAAATGGCATTCCTAACTGAAAAACAAAAGGGCTCCCTCTACTTCTTGGCATTAACAAAGCAGAACAAACTAACAGCAGAAAAGTTCTGCGGAGCTTGGAAAGCTTCATGGCATCATGCATAATCTTGGTCCATAGACTATATGAAAGCTTCTGAGTAGTACCTAAAAATTTATGGTCTCAACACAGGCACACAGCTTAGAAACAAATACCACTAATCCCATGCCTAGTAGAGTTCTATGGTGAGCTCAAGCATACCAGTCAAACCAGGCTTACCCTTACAACTTTTCGGGCAAGCCAAACCATCACAGCGGACGCCTCCGGACCTGGGATGGTACACATGCTCTGGACAAATGCATACAAGGATTGTGGACTCAGGACCAGCTGCCTGCACATAAACCAAAAAGAAATGCTGGCAGTAAAACTGGCAATCCAAAAATTCAGACCATTCCTCAAAGAAGGCCATTTGATGATAAGGACAACACACAGTCATGTGGTACATCAACAAACAGGGAGGCACTCATTCATACCCTATGCAGAATGACTTTTGGACCTTTGAGTCTGGCTCTCCAGCTACAACTTGCCATCCAGTTAGGCAATATTTGTGCGGGAAAAGAGGTACCCTAGCGCAGAACCACCTCCGGATGCTCACGAATGGATACTACGCAGGACATCTTCAAAGGCCATCACAAAAGAAATGGGGAATGCTGCAAATAGATCTGTTAGCTTCCCACTTCAATCACCAGCTCAAAAATTCTGCACAGGACGTTTCCACCCACTTGCATGGAAGGTGAACTCTCTATCCTTCAGCTGGAAAAGGCCGACAGCATATGCATTTCCACCTCTTCCTTGATGCACAAGGTGCTACTGAAAATCAAAGAGGAGGCGTCCGGGATAATCCTGATAGCTCCGGACTGGCCAGAACAACACTGGTACCCATTGCTGAGGGAGCATGTCTCGGGAGAAAATGTGGTCAATACCCCTGATGCCCTTGATGTTCAACTCAGGTTTTCCAACTTTCTAACATCATCCATCCAAACCTAAAACCTTGCAACTGTGCCTGGAACATGTCACATGGCAACCCACAACTAACCCAGACCTTTCCCAAAGGGTTAAGGCATTATCCTTGAAGCCGCAGACCTTCAACAGAAGGAGCTATGCAGGAAAATGGAAAAGTTTGTCATTTGGGTACTGAGAGAAGAGATGTGTCTAACATAGATATTGCTAACATTCTGGTGCCAGCAGAGCTTCTACATACAGGCTGTCTATTCCTCCATCAGATACATGCATCCAGCTATTTCAGCAGAATACAGCTTTGATCCACCTGTCTTTTCATCCTCTACTCAGAGCAGTTCCTCAGAGGGATCAAGAATGTAAAACCTCTGGAAACCACCATTACCAGCATGGGACTTGAACTTTTGTGCTAGAAAAGTTGACACTCCCTCCGTTTGAGACCAGCAGCAACAGCAGATCTACCAACACCTGTCATGGAAAACTGCTTTCTACTGGCAATTACCTCAACAAGGAGGTTTGAACTACAGGCACTTAATGGCAGTGCAACCCTTCCTAATCTTCCATCAAGATAGGGGTGTCCATGAGAACTAATCCTACATTTTATGCCTAAGGTGGTATCCAGAGTGTCTTTAAACCAGGCAATCCACCTACCTACCTTCTTTCCCCAATCCACAAAACAGGGGAAAAGGAATAACATGCATCTGCTGGATGTTACATAGAGCAGTTCACGCTACTACCTGGACAGAACCAAAAAGCAACAGAAAAACTGACCAGCTTTTTGTAGCCTATGCAACAGGAAGGAAGGAAAGCAGCAATTTCAAACAGGCAATCTCTCCAAATGGATAGGAGAAATACGCATGCAGATTCTGTTACTCCTACCATGGAAAACCAATTTCCACAGAACATAAGACCTCATTCTACAAGGGCTACAGCCACTACAACGGCAGCTTTCTACGGTGGCAACCAAGAGGACATTATTGAAGCTGACTGCCGGACCTCCGTGCATACATTTGCCAAGCATTATAATTTACCTCTATACTCTAGATCCCGAGCAGGGTTTTGCCACTGCTGTGCTGCAAGGGATCCCTAACTTTACACCATAATTTTCTTCCTCCTCCCCTAGTTTGGCTATGGTTGTTCTACCCATTTTGTTATTTATGACTGCAAGATGCATCCGCATAGAAGGACATAGTACAGTTTTGTACCTACCATAAATGTAAATGTCATCGAACTGGATAGCATCTGCCAGTCAAGATCTCCCTCCTTCCCCTCTGTGTGGTACTCCTAGAATTATTTACCCTCCTAATAATAACTAGCTGGGGGGTCTCTTATGGTGTATTTGTTTTGTATATATGTACATACATGCTTATTTTTGTGTTTGCCTTCTACTTTTTGGAAGGCATGTTGGCATTTATCCAATTTAGCCTTCCAAAAGGGCAACTGGCATCTGGGGCAAGAAACACTTGCAGGAAAATGGCGTGTTCGGCTGATGCCTTTTATACCCGAAGACCAAGCATGAAGAGATGGCGTCCCGGGTGAAGTGCTTTGACATCAGCCCGAAGCGGACCCAGCGCTTTGGAATCCACGGCCCGACCGAAGGGCTGCCTGGCGACAGGACAACCCATTTTGTTATGAGCTGCAGATGCTATCATCACGGATTCGGACATCTACATTTATGGTAGGTGTTACTAAAACTGTACTTTTGCTTTAAGTACAAACCCTACCTTCCATGCTAAAGGGCGGTATCTGGTGTGGCTCTTAACCGGTATCATCATTTGCCAACTTTTATCCAAACCCCAGCAGATAAAGGGAGAAACTTCTGCATGGATCGTTGGACATACACACAGGCAGCTCACGGCTTCTGCTTGGCAAAACAAAGCTTTCAGGAAAACTGAGCAACTGTTTGCCAGCATATGCTTGCAGGATCACAGGGCAAAGGCTATCTCAAAGCAGACTATGTATCCAAATGGATAGGACACTGTATTAGTTACTGCTACACACACAGCATGGAAAATCGGTCCCCAAATAACATTGGGCCACATTCACTGGGGCAACAGCCGCTTCAACAGCCTTTCTCGAGGAGGTATTGCCTACCAAGGAAATTTTGGAGGCTGCAACTTGGGTTCAGTGCACACCTTTACCAAGCATTACCACCTGCCTCTTTACTCTAAAATCCAGAGCAGGATTTGCCACTGCAGATTCTTCAGGGGCCTCATAGCCAATCCTAACTCTCTTTATAGACCAGCCACCCAACCTTAGCTTTGGGATTCTGCCCAAGTGTAATGACTGCAGCAGTGTAACACGATGAACATAGTACAGGTTTTGTACCTACCATAAATGTAGGTCTTAGAGGTGTTCACACTGCTACAGTCCATCAAATTATCTCCTCCATCCCCTCTGAACTAGCTGGACTTATCTGCCACCTTTCTATCCTATACAACTTTTGTGTGAATTGTATTTGCTTGTAACTAAAGGTATTGTTTTATTTTTATCTATATTTTTTATTAGCAATATGTATTGCTTGCCCTGCTTGGGGGCAGAACTTCCTGACATCCTGGGGCAAGAAAAACTGAAAGAAAATGAAATGGGATGCATCTTATATACCCACAAGGGCGCACTGGCGTCAGAGAAGAAGTGACAGCAACCCGGCCTTGGACCAAGAGGCTTTGGAACTCTGGCCGACTGCAGGGACCACCTGGCAGTATAACCCAAGTGTATTATTGACTGCAGCAGTGTGAACTTACTTTCCGAACATCTACATTTTATGGGTAGGTACATAACTTTTACTTTGTCTTACCATAACATTCCATCTATATTGTTGATCCTCATTCAGTCATTATGACCCTCCCTCCTTCCCCCTCCCTGTAGCTTCTGGTGGATCTCACCATATGGTTCTGTTAAGGTCATTTGACCAGAGGTAGCCTCTGCCGTCTTTTGACTTACCAAACTCAGTCTGAGGTAACAGGGAGAGGGGAATTCTGGTTAAAGAGTTTTAGCTCCAGAGTTTGTAGCTGGCGCTTAAGCTTGGAAGATGTTAGACTCTGTTCAAGGTTGGAACGAATGATACTGCTGCAATAATGACTGAGCGAGGGATCAACAATACAGATGGAATGTTATTGTAGAACACAACTTCTTTTTTTCAGCATGTCTACCCATGGATGATCCTCTTCGATTCCAGACTGTGCTAAAGTTCTACAAAGGGGTTTTCTTTTTTTATATGCAGGGTCCACTTGTTTCTGTCACACTTAACTTTTCCAGCAAAAAGTTAAAAGATCCCATTCATTTCTGTCAGCATTTAGAACCTTTAAGCTTTACTGTAGCTATTTTGGTTAGTTTGTTTTTGTAGCCCCACATCTGGTTTAATGCTCTGACATCTGCAAAAAGTATCCAAGTTGCAGTTATTTCTGATGGGGAAATGGCCCTTTTGCTTTTCCATGCATATAGGTTATCTGTAGAACAAAAGCCTCTATATATATGCCCGTACTACATTCATGTATTACCTGTAGCGAAAATAGACATCTATCTTGATTTCTTTCATATGTATGTATGCGTTGTGTAAATAGATGTGTGTGTGTGTCTGTCTATATATATATATATATAGATATATATACACATATATATATATATATATATATATATATATAACCTATATATATATATATATATATGTATATATATATATATATATACATATATATATACACATATATATATATATATATATATATGTTAATGAAAATATACTCTGTCGAACTCCACTTAAATGCATAGCCTCCAGGACCCGAAGTTAGTTAATGCTGCAGTTAAGCAGAGTATGCTTTTAAGCAAAGGTGATATGAGGGAGCAGTTACATTAATGCAGGATACACAATCACACAAAAATGCACAAGTGCAGTGATACATTTTCAGAAACTTTATAGAAAAGTTACTACTGTTTACAGCTGTTTGCTGTTTTCAGATGATACACAATTATATGTGGTGAGTCCATCATTAACAAGATTATTTATAGCTAGTTGCGGGAGAAAAGCCACTTTGCAAACTGGTACTGTACCTACGCCTGTATCATTTTTCTACCTGCCACAGGCTTCAGTACCACTTATTCACAGCTTATTCTACTTAATTTGGCCTGTGTACTTTGACGTATGTAGCTTAGAAAATCTGCATGGTATGACTTCCATCTAAAATAGATTGTATTCCCAATAGTCACAACGTGCCCTTTTCTTATGCTAGATAAGGCAATTTGCACAAACAGTTGTACATTTCAGAAAATTTATAGAAAAATGTGTTGTAGTCAATACAGGCCCTCATGGTTGAGAAAAAAAATGTTATTGATGCCTGAACAGCTGTTGACTGTTTCAGATGAAATACAATGTCCTTCAGTTCATAAAAAGTGGAAAACTATTCACATCCCTTTTGTTCATTGAATCTGTGCAATATATCTAGAGATTGAATAATGTCACGGAAGTGTACTGGTGCAGTAGAGAGACATCGTCGCTATCATCACTGTCGTATTCTTTTCAGTTGCCAGCAACACACTGATGTTCTTCGTGTTTCACTGTTGCAGTCATTACATTTGGGTAATTTTTGGCAGGTTGCCCTCAATTGGCCTGAATTCCAAAGTGTTGGGTCCTGCGTCGGTTGCTGTGTTCTCTTCCATGATGTCAGGTCATCAGGGGTATAAAACATGCAGCCGACACCATTTTCTTAAGTCTTTCTTGCCACGCGGTGCCCAAAGCAGAAGCATTTTTGCAAGTGCCGGTCTGCCGACTACTGAAAAATTCGAGTTTGAGTTTCAGAACCAAAGTTTTCATTAAAGCTAAGTACCCCATTGGGGAAATCTTTTTCTTTCTTTTTGCTGATGTCAGAAAACGTTAATAATTGTATTACTTGTGGGAAGCAAGTACCTCGTAAGGATTTCCATTTATACTGTATTATTTGCCTAGGCCCTGATCACAGTGTGCCTGGCTGTCAGTTTTGTGCTAGATTTAACCAACGTACTATTAAACATTAGTATATTTTTGCATCAAAGTATTTTGGAAACAGATTTACCTACCCAGAAATGTCATCGTATAGCAATCCGACTACCGGAGTACATAAACACAAAGAAAAGGACAGAGAAAGGCAGTCGAGTTCCAAAACCTAAGAAGCTTCTCCTAAGCCAGTCACCGGTTCGCCGGTACTCATTGACGTGCTTTCACAGCCCCTGATACCCACTATCTTCGAGACGCAGACCTCTACCGACACCCATGTGGAGTCCGGCATGCCGCAAGATGCTCAAGGTAGTGGACCAACGGATGCATCCGGAGCCACTGAGCAGGCACCGGCTTCTGAGGGTGTATTCACACCTCAACATTTGTATATCAAACCGACAGCTGCAAAACCAAAGATAAAAGCAACTTCTAAAACTAAAAAACTGATGCTTGAGCCATGTGCACAGGCCTCTATGCCTAAAAGACAGATGATCAAAATGGCTGAAGACCTTTTTACCTTGATCAGAGGTAACAAGCCCCCTCCTGATAAGAGGCCTAGGCAAGACACTGATTATGAATCTTGAGATCAGGTTTCTATTTCTTCTGATTCCTCTTCTGATCAGGAATTGTCTGTACCTCCCTCTGAGGATTCTGATGCTGAGGAGTCTATTCCATCTGTATCTCCTCCTGATAATTATTCCTTTGGAGAAACCTTGCATACTTTGAGGGAGCATTTTCACTGGGAGAGCCAAGACTTCTCAGAATCAAAAAAGAGGCTCAGAGATTTCCTTCTTCTCCCCCCTCAGATTAAGCCTTTAGCCATCCCCCCTGTTTTAGACATTGTGGATGATGTGTTTTTGGAGTCAAACTTGTCCCCCCTGACTCCTTACCTCTGGCTCCCAGTAAGCCTGATAGATATTACAGGGTCCCTGACTCGCATAAATTTTTATTTAGAAACCCTGCTGCTGATCCAGAAACTATTTCATAGGGTCCAAAGGGAGTTAAGGCCTCAACAGCAAAAAATCCTGCACCCTCTGACAGAGATTCGAGGGCACTAGACAGATGGGGAAAAAAGGTTTATACATCTGCACCCTTGGCAATCAGGGCCTTAAACTGTCAATTTCATATGACTAAGTACCAACAACATGTTATGGGACTGCTGAAACAGAAAATTATGTTGATTTCAGAATGTGCAGAAAATAAGGAATTGCAGGAATTATTGCATGCAGCTGAACAAGTAGGAACGCATACTTTGCAATGTGAATGTTCATCGTGCATACGGCTGCAGTCATTACAGATGGGTTATCCTACAGTCAGGCGGGTCCTCGGTCGGCCGAATTCCAAAGTCTAGGTCCGGCGTCGGTTGTCGTCGCTTCTTCCCTGACGTCAGTGCGGCAGGGGTATAAAAGAGGCAGCTGACGCCATTTTCTTCAGTCTTTCTTGCCACGCGGTGCCCGAAGCAGAAGCAGTTTGCAAGTGCCGGTCGGCCAGCTCCTGAGATTTACGAAAGTATTTGCCGAAGTCTTCTTTAAAGCTAAGTACCCTTGCCTCAGACCGATGTCAGACAAAGTAAAGTTAAAAATTGCATTTCTTGTGGGAAGCATATACTGCATAAGGATTTTCACTCTTTCTGTATACCTTGCTTAGGGCCAGACCACGACGTCTCGGCCTGCCGTTTCTGTGCTAGGTTCAACAAGTGCACTATTAAGTGCCGGGCGGAGTTCGCCCTTCATTATTTTGCCAAAAAAATAAATTATATCATGTCGTCGGATACACCGACACCAGTTTTAAGCAAAAGGCACAAAGACAAGGACCGACATCTGAGGTCTGCATAGAGTACTGAGACCACACTTAGGCCGACTACCGGTTCTCCGGTTCTCAGCGAGGCGCCTACGCAGCCCCTGACTACCGATGAAACACTTTTACCGGTGACTTCAGTACCCAAGGTCGCAGGCTCCTCTGTCTCCATTCCCACTGCAGATACAGACGCCACTCTTGGCGGGGAAACTGAAAATTTAGTGAGGTCTACCATTTCTGAAGGCGTCTTCAGGCCTACCATCATCTCTATTAAATCCCTCACTAAATCTAAAGCTGCCATGAAAACTAAAACACAGGGTCCTCAGCCCTCCTCTCAAGGCCCCATGCCTAAAAAACAGATGCTTAAAATGGCTGAGGATGTGATAACTCTCATCAGGGGTTCTCAACCCCCCTTTGACAAAAGACCCAGACTGGAGGAAGACTACCCTTCCTCAGACCAGGCTTCTATTACCTCAGACCATTCTGAGGACCAGGATTATGCCTATTCCCCTTTTGAAGACTCTGATGCTGAGGAGTCTATTCCCTCGGTCTCCCCCCCTGAGGACTACTCTTTTGGGGAAACCCTGCATACATTGAGGGAGCACTTCCACTGGGAAGGCCAAGATTACTCGGATTCCAAGAAAAGGCTCAGGGAATTTTTACTGCTCCCCCAGCATAGGCCCCTGGCTATCCCTCCTGTTATAGATATTTTGGATGATGTGTACGCAGAAGCCAGTCTTAATCCAAATTCTTTACCTCCAGCCCCTGTTAAACCAGACGAGTATTACCGGGTTCCTGATTCTCACCAGTTCCTTTATAAAAGCCATACTGCTGACCCAGAAACAATTTCACAGAGTCCCAAGGGAATATAGGCCTCTACTGCTAAAAACCCTTTACCTTCAGAGAGAGATTCCAGAGCATTAGAAAGGTGGGGGGAAAAAGGTGTATACATCTGCCACTTTAACCATGAGGGCATTAAACTGTCAATTTCATATGTTGAAGTACCAACAGTTTTTGTTCTCAGCTGAAAAGCAAAATGACACAAACAGAACAACCAGATTTGAAAGCGTTGCAGGATTTGTTGCATGGAGCAGAGCGAGTGGGTAAACATACCTTGCAGTGTGATTTTGATGCTTTAGAGGCCTCATGTAGAGCTGCTGTCACGGGGTCTGTCATACGTAGGCATGCTTGGTTCAAAGAGCAAACCTTACCAGATCATGTCAAAGCAAAGTTATTAGATGCACCACTTCAAAACGATGTATCGTTTGGTGTTAAAGCTGAGGAGGTACTAAAGAAAATGGAGGAAAAAACAAAATCTATGCAAACAGTGAAAGATTTCTTGCAGGTGCAACCTCCACGCTTCAGCAGAAACTGGCCTTCAAAAAATTGGTCCTTTCCAGCCACGGACAGACCTCAAAAGGGCAGATAAGGACGCCCAAGGGGCAGAGGACAACCTCAAGGATCTTACAGAGCTAGACAGTGGCAAGCACCAACCCCAAGAGGTGGAGAAGATAGATCACAGTCATTTAGAAAACAGACACAATGACTTCCCCCTGTGCCTGCCAAACAAAGCTATAATGGCAGCACCTTTGGGCGGAAAACTGGCATTATTTTCAAAAAACTGGCACATTGTTACAAAAGACAAATGGATTCTGGACATCATAGACAGAGGCTACAGGTTCCACTTTCACACCCTTCCAAAAATGAGAGGCTTGCCAAACCTGCCACAAAATCAATGGGCAGAGGCACAAAGAAAAATTTCCGCTCTCATGGATATGAAAGCAATTCAAGAGGTACCTGCAAAAGAACAAGGTCAAAGTTTTTATTTCAGACTATTTCTGGTCCCAAGGAAGGACAAAGATTGGAGACCCATCTTAGACCTATCCATCCTAAACACATATCTACAGGTGCCAAAATTCAAGATGCTCACATTACAGCAGCTTCTTCCCACGCTGGGCAAGGAGTCTTGCTGGTAACGTTGGACCTCAAGGAGGCATACCTGCATGTCCCTATCAGACAAGATTGCAGAAGATACCTCAGATTTCTTGCAGGTTCAACCCATTACCAATTCTCTGCATTGCCCTTTGGCTTATCTACTGCGCTCAGAGTGTTTACGAAATGCCTGGCATCAGTAATTGCCTTCTGCACACAACAAGGAATACAAATCTACCCATATCTGGACAACTGCCTGATCCAAGCGGACAGCAAGGACATTCTATTGCAGCATCTGGTGTTTGTAATAAAACTGTTGAACTACCTGGGATACACAGTGAACAAAAATAAATCAAAACTAATACCTTCTCAACAGATAATTTTCCTGGGTGCCAGCTTAAATACAACCACCCAGATGGGCCTACCTCATGCCAGACAAACAAGGGCAACTGTCTCAATACTTCAACAAAATGGCAACTTTCACCAGACTAACTGCAAGGAAAGTCCTGCAGGCTCTGGGATTCATGGCATCTTGCATCCTACTAATACCATGTGCAAAGCTGCATATGAGGAAACTACAATGGTACCTAAAAAACTTATGGTCTCAACACAGCAACAGCTTGGAAACAATTATACCACTCATTCCATGCCTTTAAAAGGAATTTTTGTGGTGGGCTCAAGCATGCCAAAGAAACACAGGTCTCCCTTTTTGTTTACCTCAAGCAACTCAAATCATCACAACGGACGCCTCAGACTACGCATGGGGAGCACACATGGCAGATCAGTGCATTCAGGGAAAATGTTCCCAAAAAGAGAAGCACCTTCACATCAACCAAAAGGAGATGCTAGTCATGCTAGCCTAGCTCTTATGACCTTCAAAGACATACTCCATCCAGGCCAGCTATTGATAAGGACAGACAACACCACAGTATTGTGGTACATAAACAAACAGGGGGGAACTCATTCATACCCCCTGTGCAGGCAAGCCATGACCCTGTGGAACACAGCACTGGAATTACAAATTCAACTACAAGCACAATTCTTGCCAGGGAAGGAAAACACACTGGCAGACAACTTAAGCAGAAATATGACAGACCCACACGAATGGAAGTTGCATCCTCAAGTCTTCACAAAGATAACTCAGGCATGGGGACAGCCAGACATAGATCTATTTGCTACCCACAGAAATTACCAGTTGGAAAAATTCTGTTCAAGGACCTATCATCCACAGGCCTGTAAAGTGGACGCACTTTCTTTCAATTGGACAACATTGACAGTCTATGCCTTCCCGCCTCTTCCTCTACTGACCAAAGTTCTATTAAAAGCCAGAGCAGAGAGGCCAAAAATGATTCTCATTGCTCCCGACTGGCCACAACAGCACTGGTATCCTCTCCTAAAGAGCCTGACACACTCACCATCATGGATCCTACTTCTAGTTCCTCTTCTGTTGTCCCAGCACAAATACAAAACCCTTCACAGCCAGATCAAAACCCTGAATCTAGCTGCATGGAGAATACCTTAATTTCCCAACAGACTCTCCTCTCCAAGGAGGTGCAGGATGTCATCTTGGAGGCCAGAAGACCCTCTACTAGAAAAGCCTACTCCGCAAAATGGAAACGATTTTGTTCCTGGAATCAAGAGGAGGGCCAGAATCCTTGGGTAATAAATATTCCTCAAATTTTACAATACCTAGCTGAGATGTTAAACTGTTGCCTTTCCTTCTCCTCCATCAAGATCCACGCTTCAGCCATTTCCGCACAATACAATACAGATCCTCCTTTATTCTCACATCCTCTATTAAGACAGTTCCTCAGAGGGGAAAAAAATATAAAACCCCCACGGAAACCACCAGTCCCAGCTTGGGACCTCAACTTCGTATTGGAAAAACTTACCCTACCTCCCTTTGAGCCGGCTTCTTCAACAGAGCTACAATACTTGTCGTGGAAAACAGCCTTCCTTCTGGCAATTACCTCAGCGCGCGCAGGATTTCGGAGCTACAGGCCCTAATGGCTGTGCAACCATTCATCATTTTCCATCAGGACAGTGTTTCCTTATGAACCAACCCTACCTTCATGCCAAAGGTAGTATCCAGTGTAGCTTTGAATCAGACTATTCATTTACCTACCTTTTATCCAAATCCACAGAAAAAAGGGGAGAGACTACTACATTCCTTGGACATTCACAGACAACTTCGTTATTACTTGGACAGAACAAAGTCATTCAGAAAATCTGAGCAGCTCTTTGTGTCCTATGCTACAGGTGCTCAGGGAAAGGCCATTTCCAAACAGACAGTTTCAAAATGGATAGCCCACTGCATACGCTTTTGTTCATTTCATGGAAAATCTGTGCCTGTATACATCAGATCCCACTCCACCAGGGCTACAGCTACCTCTGCAGCTTTCCTCAGGGGGGTCCCTACCAAGGACATTTTGGAAGCAGCTACTTGGAGTTCAGTGCACACTTTCTCCAAGCAATACCACCTTCCACTGTACTCAAAATCTAGAGCAGGCCTTGCCACAGCAGTCCTGCAGGGCATCCTAGCCCCTCCTAGTTCCACTTATTGCCTACCACCCTTACTTAGCTTTGGGATTCTACCCATCTGTAATGACTGCAGCTGTATGCACGATGGAACATAGTACAGTTTTGTACCTACCATAAATGTAGATGTTCGAGTGCTCATACAGCTGCAGTCCAGGTTACCCTCCCTCCATCCCCTCTTAGGACAGGCCTTATGACAAACACCTTATCATATAATCTTTTTGGGGTATTCTTCTATGGTGTATTTGCTTGCAACTGCTGTTTTTGATTTATCAACATTGCATGTTTGCATAATATTATGTTTTGCCTTCCTTCTGGGGGCACCTGAAATCTGGGGCAAGAAAAACTGAAGAAAATGGCGTCGGCAGCCTCTTTTATACCCCTGCCACACGGATGTCAGGGAAGAACCGACGACAACCGACGCCGGACCTAGACTTTGGAATTTGGCCGACCGAGGACCCGCCTGACGGCAGGATAACCCATCTGTAATGACTGCAGCTGTATGAGCACTCGAACATCTACGTTTATGGTAGGTACAAAACTGTACTTTGATTCCGTATAGGCCTCATGCAAGGCCGCAGTTACTGGATCTGTGATTAGGAGGCATGCCTGGTTAAAGGAACAAAGTTTGCCTGATCATGTTAAAGCTAAATTGCTAGATGCACCTTTACAGCATGATTCTCTGTTTGGTTTTAAGGCAGAAGAGGTTCTAAAGAAAATGGAAGACAAAGCTAAGTCTATACAAACTGTTAAAGACTTCTTACAAGTGCAGCCACCAAGATTCAGTAGGCACCGGCCTACAAAAAATTGGCAGACAGAGCTCAAAGGGGCAAATCCAGGTGCCTTAAGGGTTCCAGATACCAGGCACAAGATTCATACAGGTCAAAGCAATGGGGTGCTTTCACCTCCAAATCTGGAGGAGATAAAGCACAAACCTACAGAAAGCAATCCCAATGACTTCCCTCTGCCTACACCAAGCACTTATCTTTTGGCAGCACCCATAGGGGGAAAATTAGCACTTTTTGCTCAAAATTGGCAGTTAATAACACAAGACAAGTGGTTACTAAACATCGTATCACAGGGATACAGATTCCATTTCCACACTCTGCCAATGGCAAATGGTTGGCCAGATCTGCCAAAAAATCAATGGGCAGAGGCACAGAAACAGGATGTTCTTCGTCTTCCCTTGCTGCAGTCCTGACAATTGGGTATAGTCCGCGTCCCAGTCGGCCCGAATACCAGAGTATAAGGCTGACGTCGGTCATGGCGCCTTAGACTGACGTCAGTACGTCAGGGTACTAATGCGCATGACCGACGCCATTTCCTCAGTCTTTTTTGCCGCATGGTCCGATGCAGAAGCAATTTTGCGAGTGCAGGTTGGCGTTCTGAGATTTTCCGAAACCGGAGTTTCAGACCGAATACAGAGTTGGCTAAGTAACCCGTTGGAACATTTTGTTTTTTCGTGCCTCATTATTTTACCGGATTTCAGTAAAAGTGAATAACTGTATTTCTTGTGGGAAGCAGATTCCGCATAGGGATTATCATACTTTGTGTATACCTTGTTTAGGGCCTGAGCACGACGTTGTTGGTTGCGCTCTTGTGCTAGATTTAACAAGCGCACTATTAAGAGGAGGCTTGATTGTGCTAGGTTAGTGTTTGGGAAGCGTTAATTATACTATGCCGTCGGATACTCCGACGCCTGCTTCATCTGGCGCAAGGACAAAACAGTGAAGTCTAGGGTGAGGAACCGGCATTCCTGGACGTCGGTCCTTTAGAAGGCTCAGGGGAGCCAGAGGTTTTGCCAGGAGTCTCTATGGAGTCTCAGGCAGATACTTTACTGTTACAGGATGTGCCCTCTCAGGAGGTAGGCCAGGCTGAGGGGCTTCTCAGGTAACTGTTCTTCCCTCTCTTCCCAAGGTAGTTAGGGCCTCTCCTTCTGTTGCCAAAGCTTCTTTTAGAGGAAGGCCAAGTTCAGCTTCTGTAGGGGCTTCTCCTAGCATTTCGGCTCTGTGCCTAAGAAACATATGCTTAAAATGGCAGAAGATTTGATTACTCTGATTAGAGGTTCTATGCCCCCACCTGATAAGAGGCCTAGGGTGGAACAGGAGTTTGATAGTTTTGAACAGTGTTCACAGGCTTCAGAGTCTTCTGTGGAAGACTTGCAAGAGTTTCCTACTTATTCTGATTCTGATGTGGATGATTCCACTCCTTCAGCTTCTCCTCCTGAGGATTTTTCATTTTCAGAGACTCTTCACTCCATGAGGGAGCACTTTAAATGGGAAGGCCAAGATTACTCTGACTCCAGAAAAGGCTTAGGGAATTTTGTTTTGCCCCAGCATAGGCCCTTAGCTATTCCTCCTGTGTTGAATGTGGTGGAGGATGTTGCAGAGGCTTCTCTGAACCCTGATTCCTTGCCTCCTGCTCCTGTTAAGCCTGATAGGTATTATAGGGTGCCCGAAGCTCATAAGTATTTGTTTAAGAGTCCCAGGGCGGACCCAGAAACTGTTTCTCAGGGGCCTAAAGGTGTTAAAGCTTCTGTGGTTAAAAATCCTGTACCCTCTGATAAAGAGGCAAGGGCTTTGGATAGGTGGGGTAAGAAAGTATATACTTCTTCCACTCTAGCCATGAGGGCTTGAATTGTCAGTTTCATATGCTGAAATATCAAAATTATCTCCTTTCACAAATGTAATCTAAGGTGAATCCTTTGTTAGAAGGTATTGAGTGTAAAGAATTGCTGGATTTGGTTCATGTGTCTGAACAAGTGGGTAAGCATTCTTTGCAGTGTGGTTTTGATGCTGTTCAGGCCTCCTCGAGGGTGGCTGCTACTAGTTCTGTTCTTCGCAGACATGCCTGGTTGAAGGATCAGAATTTAGCTGAGCATGTTAAGACTAGGATTTTGGATGCTCCTTTACAGTCTGATGTGTTGTTTGGACCGCCTGTGGAAGCAGTTTTAAAGAAAATGGAGGACAAAGCTAAGTCTATGCAGACTGTTAAAGATTTTTTGCAGGTGCAGCCTCTGAAGTTTAGTAGAAATTGGCCTGCTAAGGGGTGGACATATCCTGCTTATGGTTCCCAGTCTAGGGGTAGGTCTAGACGTGGTAGGGGCAGGGCTCAAGGTTCTTTAGGCCTAGATCAGACAGTTCACCTGCTCAGACTTCTGGTGAGGGCAGGGGTCAGTCCTTTCGTAAGCAGAACCAATGACCTGCCTTTTCAGCTGCCAGTGGACTCTCGTCTGGCAGCTCCTTTGGGAGGAAGATTGTCTCTTTTCAAAGAAAATTGGGATTTAATCACTCAAGACAGATGGGTGCTGGATATTATTCATCACGGTTACAGATTTTATTTCCACACAATGCCCCCTTTCAAAGGCATGCCAGATGTTCCTCCTCCACAAAGAAAAGAGGCTCACAAGCAAGTTTCTCAGTTACTCCAGATAGGGGCCATTCAGCCAGTCCCTGTATCAGAAAGGGGCTTGGATTTTATTCTCGCCTGTTCCTAGTACCAAAGAAGGGGAACACGTGGAGACCAATTCTGGATTTATCTATCCTCAACACTTATCTGGACATTCCCAAGTTCAAGATGTTGGCGTTACAGCAACTGTTACCTCTGCTGGGCAAAGATCACTGGATGGTAACTTTGGATCTCAAGGAAGCTTACCTTCATGTGCCTATAAGGCTAAGTTGCAGGAAGTATCTGCGTTTCAACTGGAGATTTTCATTATCAGTTCTCTGCATTGCCCTTTGGCTTATCTACTGCCCAGAGTATTCACAAAGGTTCTGGCTCCAGTGATAGCTTACTTCAGGCTTCAAGGCATTCAAATCTATCCTTACTTGGGCGACTGCCTGATTCTGGCTCAAGAAAAGGAACACCTTCTACAGCATCTGGAATATGTCATAGCAGTGCTAAGATGCCTAGGGTATTCTGTGAGCGAAATAAAGTCCAGTCTAGTACCTCTCAAGACATGTGCTTTCTGGGTGTGAGACTGAATACAGCAGCTCAGATGGCCTTTTAACCCCGGACAAACAAAAGAGTCTGTCACTTTACTTCCATCAACTATCTCATCAGTCCGTGCTGACTGCAAGGACAGTCCTTCAAGCATTAGGGTTCATGGCATCTTGTATTCTGGTGCTTCCCAATGCCAAACTGCATATGAGGAAGCTGCAATGGTATCTCAAAATGTATGGACACAGCACTGCCAAGATTTGGACACTGTCATTCAAATAATACCTTGCCTTCAAAAGGAATTCTTGTGGTGGGCTCAGGAATGTCACCTAAACAAGGGACTCTCTGTGACCCGGCCAGAGGCATGTCAGATTTTAACGACAGATGCCTCGGACACTGCTTGGGGAGCTCATCTAAATGGAAAGTGGATACAAGACAAGTGGCCTGCCAGACTACAGCATCTACATATCAACATGAAGGAGATGTTAGCAGTCCAGTTTGCATTGATGGCGTTCAAGGAGTTACTTCTTCCAGGGCAGGTGTTGATTCTGACAGACAACACAACTGTCATGTGGTACATCAACAAGCAAGGCGGAACACATTCTTATCCTCTATGCAGGCAAGCAATGATTTTATGGGAGACTGCGTTAAGCCTGCAACTGACTGTTCAGGCAAGGTTTCTGCCAGGAGCACAGAACTCCCTAGCAGATGTTTTAAGCAGACAAATCATGGATCCCCACGAGTGGAAACTGGATCTTCATGTATTTCAGAAATTGACAGTGTCATGGGGAACTCCAGACATAGATCTGTTCGCTTCTCCACTAAACCACCAGCTGCCAAAGTATTGCACAAAGGGGTTTCATCACACAGCTTGGAAAGTGGATGCTCTGTCTTTCAGTTGGAAAACCTTCATGTCTATGCCTTTCCACCTCTACCTCTTCTTCCAAAGGTATTACTAAAGGTCAGACAGGACAGGCCAAGGATGATTTTGATAGCTCCAGATTGGCCTCGCAACACTGGTACCCACTTCTAAGGAGTCTTGTAAAGAAGCCTCCATGGCCTTTACCTCTGATTCCTCATCTGTTATCTCAGAAGGACGGTCATCTGCTCAATGTCAAGCTTCAATCTCTTCATCTCACAGCTTGGCATATTCTGTGTTGAAGCATGGTAGGTCTCAGCTTCCTCAACAAGTTTTAAATGTGATTATGGAAGCTAGAAGGCCTAGTACAAGGAGAGTGTAGGCAGAAAAATGGAAGAGATATTTATTTTGGAGTACAGCAAAGAATTTGGAGATTTCAGAGCCTAATTTGAGTGTGGCTCTTCAATATCTTACTGAATTATTGGACAAAGGTTTGTCTTTCTCTTCCATAAAGATTCATGCTGCAGCAATTTCAGCTCACTATGATTGTGACCCACCTTTGTTTTCATCCTTTGTTCAAGCAGTTTCTTAGAGGGCAAAGAATATAAGACCCCACGTAAAGCTCCTACTCCTGCTTGGGATCTCAATTTTGTGTTGGAAAAACTTACTCTACAACCTTTTGAGCCTGCAGCTACTGCTGAATTGAAATATTTGTCATGGAAGACTGCTTTTCTGTTGGCTATTACTTCTGCAAGAAGGGTGTCTGAGTTGCAGGCCCTTATGGCAGTAGAGCCCTTTTGATTTTCCACAAGGACAGCGTATCATTACGTACTAATCCTTCCTTTATGCCTAAGGTGGTTTCTAGTCTGGCTTTAAACCAAACTATTCATTTGCCTACGTTTTTGCAGATCCTCAAAATAAAGGGGAAAAGATTTTGCACACTTTAGATGTACACAGGCAATTGCGTTATTATTTGAGCAGGACTAAAGATTTTAGGCAGTCTCAGCAGTTACTTGTTTCTTTTGCTTTAAGTTCACAGGGCAAGCCTGTGTCAAAACAAACTATTTCTAGGTGGATTGGCTTTTGCATTGCATTTTGTTATTCCCATCATGGCAAAGAGGTTCCAGCTGGGATTAGGCCTCATTCCACTAGGGCTACTGCCACTTCAACAGCATTTCTAAGGGGGGTGGCAACTAAGGATATTCTGGAAGCGGCTACTTGGAGTTCAGTGCATACTTTCTCTAGGCATTATCACCTGCCTATATACTCTAAGACTAGAGCTGGTTTTGCCACAGCTGTTTTACAAGGCATGTTGTCAGCTCCTGCTACTTTATAATTTGCCAGCCTCCCTTACCTCTGCTTTGGGATTCTACCCAATTGTCAGGACTGCAGCAAGGGAAGACGAAGAACATAGTACAGTTTTGTACCTACCATAAATGTAGATGTTCGAGGATTCCCTTGCTGCAGTCCAATTACCCTCCCTCCTTCCTCTGTGTTTCAGGGTGGTTGTGTAGGTGAGTTTACATGCTTATATTTTTGTATATATTACTGTATATATTGTACATGTTTTTTGCTGCAGGTTGTTTTTGGGACTTGTCTTTTTGGGTCTTCTGACATCTGGGGCAAGAAAAGACTGAGGAAATGGCGTCGGTCATGCGCATTAGTACCCTGACTGGCGTCAGTCTAAGCGCCATGACCGACGTCAGCCTTATACTCTGGTATTCGGGCCGACTGGGACGCGGACTATACCCAATTGTCAGGACTGCAGCAAGGGAATCCTCGAACATCTACATTTATGGTAGGTACAAAACTGTACTTTACGTCCCTCATGGATATGGGGGCCATACAGACAGTACCAGAACAGGAAAAAGGACAAGGTTTTTACTCGACTGTTCTTGGTACCCAGAAAGGACAAGGCCTGGCGGCCAATACTGGATTTATCGATTTTGAACACATACCTGGACATTCCAAAATTCAAAATGCTGACTTTGCAGCAGCTTCTGCCCATGCTGGGCAAGAATGCTTGGCTGGTGACTTTAGACCTAAAAGAGGCATGCTTGTATGTCCCAGTAAGACAATCGTGCAGAAGATACCTCAGATTAAAGGCTGGCTTAATGCATTACCAATTCTCTGCACTGCCCTTGGGCTTATCCACTGCACCCTGGGTCTTTACAAAGTGCCTGGCACCAGTAATTGCATTTTGCAGGCAAAGAAGTATACAAATATATCCTTACTTGGACGACTGTCTCATTCAAGCAGAGAACAAGGACACTCTTCGACACCTGACGTTTGTGAGAAGGCTTCTAATATGCCTGGGGTACACAATAAACGAAAAGAAATCACAACTGGTACCCTCTCAAAAGATTATATTCTTGGATGCAAGCTTAATTAAATCTGCCCAGATGGCTTACCTCACACCAGACAAGCAAAGGCAACTGACTACTTCAAACTGATGGCAACAAAAACCCAGTCTTCTGCAAGACAGATTCTGCAGGCTCTGGGCTTCATGGCATCCTGCATCCTACTAATTCCATATGCAAGACTGCTTATGAGGAGACTTCAGTGGTACCTAAAAAGTTTATGGAGTCAACATTCATACAGTCTGGAAACAATTCCTCTCATTCCTGCCTGCAACAGGAGTTTCTGTGGTGGGCAAAGGCATGTCACAAAAACATGGGACTGCCCTTCACTCTACCCCCTGCCAGCCAAACCTTAACAACAGACGCATTAGATCCTGCCATGTGCCCCCCCCAGGCATAAAGATGCATTCAGGGCTTATGGACACCAAAACAAATGCATCTGCATGTCAACCAGAAAGAGATGCTAGATGTTCAAAATGCCCCAACAGCCTTCAAGGACTTGCTTCATCCAGGACAACTACTGATAAAGACGTACCACCACAGTCATGTGGTATATAAACAAGCAAGGGGGCACACACTCATTCCCCCTTTGCAGATTAGCCATGGCACTCTGGGACACAGCTTTAACCTACCAAATACATCTTCAAGCTTGATTCCTGCCAGGAAAACAAAACACTATGGCAGATGATTTAAGCAGAAACCTTATGGATCCTCACGAGTGGAAACTAAATCCACAAGTCTTCAGCATGATAACAGAGAAATGGGGGAGCCCAGACATAGCTCTATTTGCTTCTCCACAAAATTATCAATTGAAAAGATTTTGCACTAGGACTTATCACAGACAAGCATGGAAAGTGGACGCCCTATCCTTCAGTTGGAAAAACCTATTTGTTTATGCCTTCCTCCTCTGCCCCTTCTACCCAAGGTCCTCCTTAAAGTCAGACAAGAGAAGCCAAATATGTTAATTACCCCGGACTGGCCCCGCCAATACGGTTACCCAATCCTAAGGAACTTGTCTCAATACTCAGCTTGGACTTTGCCTCATAGACCGCAACTACTGTTCCAGCAAAACAATCAGATCCTGCACAATCAGCTACAGACTCTGAACCTGGCAGCATGGCTAATCACGTAGTCATACAAACAACACCTCTCAGTAAAGCTGTGATGGATGTCATTTTGGAAGCCAGAAGGCCTGGTACTAGAAAATCTTATGCTGATGTGGTTGGAATCAAGCACAAGGAACTGATACAGCAGAACCAAGTATTCCTCAGATATTACAATACTTAACTGAGATGCTTGACAAAGGCCTATCTTTCTCATCAATCAAAATCCATGCCTCTGCCATTTCGACTCATTACAATACAGAGCCACCAATCTTTTCTCATTCTTTACTAAAGCAGTATCCTAGGGGAGCCAAAAATGTAAGGCCTCCTAGAAGATCACCACTACCTGCATGGGACTTCAATTATGTGATGGAAAAGCTCACCCTGCCTCCATTTGAACCAGCTGCTTCCGCTGATCTAAAGTTTTTATGGAAAACAGCTCTGCTGCTAGCAATTACTTCAGCAAGAAGAGTTTCAGAGCTACAGGCCCTCATGGCTGTAGAGCCTTTTATCATATTTTACCCAGACAGGGTGTCTGAGTTTCCAGTGTGGCCCTTAACCAAACAATTCATCTGCCAACTTTCTTTCCAAATCCACAGAACAAGGGGGAGAGAATTCTGCATTCCTTGGACGTACACAGACAGCTAAGATTCTACTTGAGCAGGACTAAAGCTCTATGAAAAACTGAACAATTACTAGTGTCATATGCTGCAGGATCAGAAGGAAAGGCCATTTCAAAGCAGACAGTTTCAAAGTGGATAAGCCGCTGCATTCGTTTCTGCTACTTACACCATGGTAAACCTGTGCCCAAGGGCATTAGGTCTCATTCCACCAGAGCTGCAGCTACTTCAGCAGCCTTTCTCAGAGGAGTACCAACCACAGACATTCTAGAGGCTGCTACTTGGAGTTCTGTTCACACCTTTACAAAGCATTACCATTTGCCTCTTTACTCTAAGTCCGGGGCAGGCTTTGCCACTGCAGTGCTGCAGGGCCTTATAGCCGCACCTAATGCTGTTTAGCTCCAACCCCCCAACCATAGATTTGGGATTCTACCCAAATGTAATGACTGCAACAGTGAAACACAAAGAACATAGTACAGTTGTGTACACGTAACATAAATGTAGATGTTCGAGTGTATTCACTGTTGCAGTCCAGGTTACCCTCCCGCCATCCCCCTATCATTCTGAAATTTATCTTTCCTTCTCTGTCTCCTACAACCTATGTGGCGTATTTGCTTGTAGATGAAGGTAAAGTTTATATAGATGCATGCATATATATATATGTATATATATATATATATATATATATATATATATATATATATATATATATATATATATATACATATATATATATATATATATATATATATATATATATATATATATATGTGTATATATATATATATATATATATATATATATATATATCTGTGTGTGTGTGTGTGTGTGTGTGTATATATATATATATATATATGTGCTACCTTTTTGGGGGCACCTGACATCGGGGGCAAGAAAAACGAAAGAAAATGGCGTCGGCTGCATGTTTTATACCCCTGACGACCTGACGTCATGGAAGAGAAGACAGCAACCGACGCAGGACCCAAGACTTTGGAATTCAGGCCGACTGAGGGCAACTTGGCAGCAAATTACCCAAATGTAATGGCTGCAACAGTGAATACACTCGAACATCTACATTTATGGTAAGTGTACACAACTGTACTTTCTGGAACACATTCACAATCCATAGCCATTTCTTCGGTTTCAAGTTCATCAGTTGCAGTATACCGCTCAGTCATTCACTGTCATGCCTAAAGGGATGCAAAAGTTTTAATGCTGATGTCTTTCACTATTGTATGTGACATCATCTGAGCTCGAAAGAACAAAACTAGTCTTCTTGTAGCAGTTGATTGGCACAAATTGTGAAATTTTATTTCATGCTTCTGTCTGCATGTGTAATGACTCTAGCACGGATAGCTTCTTGGCGAGCACAGCATGCTGCTTTCTGTGATTCGGGCATGCTGTTTGATATCTCCAATGGGGCCGCAGGACCAATAAGCAGTAGTGCTTTTTGAAACAAGTGATAATGTCCTGATCCATTGGTGTAATAAGGGATGTCATGTTCGGTGACAGGAACTGAAGATTTACATTCATCAACCTTACATCATTACCGTGTGCAGCACAGTTGCACAGCAACAAGATTTTCCTCCTTTTAGTTCTCATTGAGCTGTCAATTTCCAGAAGCCATTCTTTCCAAGTTTCACAAGTCATCTAAGAATTCTTGTTTGCTTTTAAGTGACTGAAACACCTTGGGTTATTGCGTTTCCTGATCACAAGAGGATCAAACTTCTGACTGCCATACATATTGCAAGCTAATAGTAAGGTCATTCGATCTTCCACATCCTTTGACGCAGCAGCATCGTCAGTTGTTCCATTCAGTGTAGCTCTCCAATATAACCATGTTTCATCAGCATTGAAAATGTTGCGTGGATTTTAATCTTTCATGATGTCTGAAAAACATGTCTGCCACCCATCGCTCAGCTCCACAGTCATCTGGGTATTGATGTTCTTTGTGTTTCACTGTTGCAGTCATCACACTTGGGTTATCTGCCTGCAGGTAGCCCTCAGTCGGCCCAAATACCAGACTTTTGGGATTTCTGCATCGGATGCTGTCGCCTCTTTCAGGACATCAGGTCGTCAGGGGTCTAAAACATGCAGCCTACGCAATTACGTCAGCTTTTCTTGCCGCACGGGAGCCCAAAGCAGAAGCAGTTTGCAACTGTTGGTCGACCGCTACCTGAAATTTTCATTTTTTGAGCTTCAAACCTGAAATCTCCTTAAGCCAAGTACCCCGTTAGGGATCCTTTTTTCTTGCTCTAACCAATGTCAGAAAAAGTTAACAATTGTCTTGCCTGTAGAAAGCAAATACCTCACAGAGATTTTCATTCTTACTGCGTCACCTGTTTAGACCCAGACCATGATGTTCCTTGCTGTCAGATGTTCATCGTGCATACAGCTGCAGTCATAACAGATGGGGTTCTCCTGCCGTCAGGCGGGTCCTCGGTTGGCCGAATTCCAAAGTCTAGGTCCGGCATCGGTTGTCGTCGCTTCTTCCCTGACGTCAATGCGACAGGGGTGTAAAAGAAGCAGCCGACGCCATTTTCTTCAGTCTTTTTTGCCGCGCGGTGCCCGAAGCAGAAGCAGTTCGCAAGTGCCGGTCGGCCAGCTCCTGAAATTACGAAAATTTTGCAACCAAAGTCTTGAAAGCGAAGTACCCCATTGGGGAAATTTTTCTTGCCTCAGACCGATGTCAGACAAAGTTAATATTTGTATTTCATGTGGGAAGCAAATACCGCATAAGGATTTTCATTCCCTCTGCATTCCTTGCTTAGGCCCAGACCACGACGTCTCGGTCTGTCGTTTTTGTGCTACATTCAACAAACGCACCATTAAGCGTAGGGCAAAGTTCGCCAAGCACTATTTTGGCAAAAAATTTAACTACATTATGTCGTCGGATACTCCGACTCCAGTTTTGTCTAAAAAAAGCAAAGATAAGGACCGACACACGAGGTCCGCGGCCTCTAATGACACCATGCTAAAGCCGACTACAGGTGCTCCGTTTCTCAGCGAGGCACCTACGCAGCCCCTGCCTACCGATGACACTACATTGGCGGTGTCTACTGTGCCCGAGGTCGCAGGCTCCTCGGCCCACACCCCGACTACAGATACCGAAGCCACTCTAAGTGGTGAAACTCAAAATGTTGACAGATGTCCTTCAAGGATGCATCTGCAGTCTTTACAAATGGGTTGTCCTGTCGTCAGGCAGCCCTTCGGTCGGCCGGATTCCAAAGTCTGGGTCTGGCTTTGGCTGGTGTCGCACTTCACCCGACGTCATTGCGGCAGTTATTCGGGTATAAAGGCATCAGCCGGCCATTTTCCTCAGTCTTTCAAAAAAAAAAAAGGGGGTTTTTTTTTTTCCCCCGGACACAGGTTAAAAACCCCCCAAAAGGGGTTTTTTTTAAAAAAAAAAATTTTGGGAAGCAAAAAAAAATTTTTTTTCCCCCGGGGGGGGGGAAAAAAATTTTTTTTTTTCGAAAAAAAATTTTTTTTAAAAAACCCAAAAAAATTTTTTTCCGGAATTTTTAAAAAAAAAAAAATTTTTTTCCCGGGGGAAAAAAAAAAGGGGTTTTAAAAAAGGGGAAAAAAAAAATTGGGGGGGCCTTTTCCCCCCAAAAACCGGGTTTTTTTTTTTTTTGGGGGGGTTTTTTCCCTGGGGAAACCCTTTTTTTTAAAAAAAATTTTTTTTCCCCCCCCCCTTTTTTGGCCCCGAAAAAAAATTTTTTTTTTTTTGGGGGGCATTTTTTTTTTTAAAAACCCCCCCCCCAAAAATTTTTTTTTTAAAAAAAAAAAAACCCCCCCCAAAAAAACCAAAAGGGGAAAAAAAATTTTTTGGGGAACCCCTTCCTTTTTTTCCCAAAAAAAAAAAAGGGGAAAACCCCTTTAACCCCCCAAAAACCGATTTTTTTCCCCCCCTTTCCCCCCCCCCCCCCCAAAAAAAAATTTTTCCCGGAAAAAACCCCCTTTGGGAAACCCAAAAAAAAAATTTAAAAAACCCCCAAAAATTTTGGGGGGGGGGAAAAAAAAAAAGCCCCCTTTTTTTTTTTGTTTAAAAAAAACCCCCCCCAAAAAAGGCCTACCCCGGGTTAAAAAAAATTTTCCGGGAAAAAAACCCTGAAAAAACCCCCAAAAAAACCCCCCCCCAAAAAATACCCTGGCCCGGGGGGGGGTTTTTTTTTTTTGGGGAAAAAAATTTTTTTTCCCCCCCTTTTTTTTTTTTTTTCCCCCCCCTTTTGGGGGGAAAAAAAAAACCAAAAAGGGGGAAAAAGGGCTTTTGGGGGTTTTTTTTGGGGGGGAAAATGCCCCCTTTTTTCCCCCCCCCCACCTTTTTTTCCCCGGGAAATTTTGGGGGGGGTTTTTTTTAATTTTAAAATTTTTTTTATTTTTTTTTTTTTTTCCCCCAAAAAAAAAATTTGGTTTTAAAAAAAAGGGGGGGTTTTTTTTTTTTAAAAAAAAAAGGGGGAACCTTTTAAAAAATTTCCCCGGGGGTTGCCCCCCAAAAAAGGGGAAAAATTTGGGAAGGGCCCCCCCCCCCCGGGAAACCCATTTGAAAAAAAATTTTTCCCCCAATCTACATTTATGGTAGGTACAAAACTGTACTGTCTGCCTCCTCTCAAGGTGTCTTCAGACCTTCCTCTTCTTTTTCCATCAAGGCTTTCACTAAGTCTAAAGCAGCCATGCATTCCAAGAGACAAGCTACACAGGGTCCTTCTTCAGGCCCCATGCCTAAAAAACAGATGCTTAAAATGGCTGAGGATTTAATTACTCTTATCAGGGGCTCTCAACCCCCCCCCCCCCCCCAGACAAAAGGCCCAGAGTGGAGGAAGAATTCCCCCTCCTCTGACCAGGCCTCCATTATTTCAGAGCACTCTGATGAACAGGAACATTCTTACTCCCCTTTTGAAGATTCTGATGCAGAGGAGTCCATTCCCTCTGCCCCCCCAGAGGATTACTCATTTGGGGAAACCTTGCATACCTTGAGGGAACACTTCCACTGTGAAGGCCAAGAGTACTCAGACTCCAAGAAAAGGCTTAGGGATTTTCTCTTGCTACCTCAGCACAGGCCTCTGGCTATACCTCCTGTCTTAGACATACTAGATGATGTGTATTCGGAGGCCTGCCTTAACCCAGACTCTCTACCTCCAGCCCCAGTCAAGCCTGACAGGTACTACCGGGTTCCTGACTCACACCAATTTTTATACAAAAGCCATGCGGCTGACCCAGAAACCATCTCACAGGGCCCCAAGGGAATTAAGGCTTCCACTGCTAAAAATCCATAACCTTCCGAGAGAGATTCCAGATCTTTAGAAAGGTTGGGAAAAAAAGGTATACACCTCGGCCACCTTAACCATGAGGGCATTAAACTGCCAGTTCCGTATGTTAAAGTACCAACAGTTTCTGTTATCACAGTTGAGAAGCAAAATGTCACAACCTGAACAACCAGACTTGAAGGAGTTGCAGGATTTGATGCATAGTGCCGAACAAGTGGATAAACATACCTTACAATGTGGTTTTGATGCTCTAGAGGCCTCATGTAGAGCTGCTGTTACAGGATCAGTGATACGTAGACATGCCTGGCTCAAGGAGCAAACTTTACCAGATCATGTCAAAGCTAAATTACTAGATGCCCCTCTACAAAAGGATGTATTATTTGGTGTTAAAGCTGAGGATGTATTTAAGAAAATGGAGGAAAAGGCTAAATCAATGCAAACAGTGAAATATTTTCTACAGGTGTAACCTCCATGTTTCAGTAGAAATTGGCCTTCCAAAAATTGGTCCTTTCCAGCCACGGACAGACCCCAAAGAGGTAGATATAGGCGCCTGAGGGGCAGAGGGCAGTCTCAAGGATCGTTTAGAGGCAGACAATGGCAAGCTCCTCCACAAAGAGGTGGTGAGGATAGTTCGCAGCCATTCAGAAAGCAAACCCAATGACTTTCCCCTTTGCATGCCAAGCAAGGCTCAAATAGCAGCACCCTTAGGCGGAAAACTGGCATTATTTTCGAAAAATTGGCATATTGTCACAAAAGACAAATGGATCCTGGACATTATAAACAGAGGCTACAGATTCCATTTTCACACTCTTCCAAAAATGAGAGGCATGCCAAACCTGCCACACAATCAAAGGGCAGAGGCACAAAGACAAATTTCAGATCTCATGGACATGAAAGCTATTCAAGAGGTACCTACTCAAGAACAAGGTCAAGGTTTTTATTCCAGACTATTCCTGGTACCAAGGAAGGGAAAAGATTGGAGACCTATTTTGGACCTATCCATCCTAAACGCATTTTTTACTCGTGCCAAAATTCAAGATGCTCACATTACAGCAGCTTCTTCCCATGCTGGGCAAGGAGTCTTGGCTGGTAACATTGGACCTCAAGGAGGCATACCTGCATGTCCCAATCAGACAAAATTGCAGAAGATACCTCAGATTTCTTGCAGGATCAACCCATTATCAATTCTCTGCATTGCCCTTTGGCTTATCTACTGCGCCCAGAGTATTCACAAAATGCCTGGCATCAGTAATTGCCTACTGCAGACTTCAAGGGATACAAATATACCCATATTTGGACGACTGCCTGATCCAAGTGGACAGCAAGCACATACTTCTGAAACATCTGGCTTTTGTAATAATGTTGTTGAATTCTCTGGGATACACAGTCAACAAAAAGAAATCAAGGCTAATACCCTCTCAGAAAATAATTTTCCTGGGTGCCAACTTGGACACAAACACCCAGATGGCCTACCTCACGCCAGAGAAACAGGGGCAATTAACTCAGTACTTAAGAAAACTAGCAAATTTCACCAGGCTGACTGCAAGGAAAATCCTGCAGGCTCTGGGATTCATGGCATCTTGCATCCTACTAATCCCATGTGCAAAGCTGCATATGAGGAGACTTCAATGGTACCTGAAAAACCTATGGTCTCAACACAGCCACAGTTTGGAAACAATAATACCACTAATTCCATGTCTTCAAAAGGAATTTCTGTGGTGGGCTCAAGCATGCCAGACAAACACAGGTCTCCCATTCTGCAAGCCTCAAGCAAATCAAGTCATCACAACAGACGCCCCGGACTACGCCTGGGGGGGCGCACATGACAGATCGGTGCATTCAGTGCAAATGGTCCCAAAAAGAAAAGCACCTTCACATCAATCAAAAGGAAATGCTAGCAGTAATAAATGCTATTATAGCTTTCAAAGACCTTCTGCATCCAGGTCAACTATTGATAAGGACAGACAACACCACAGTAATGTGGTACATAAACAGGGAGGAACCCATTCATACCCCCTATGCAGGCTGGCCATGTCACTTTGGAACATGGCTCTGGAATTGCAAATCGAACTTCAAGCACAGTATTTGCCAGGCAAGGCAAACACGCTGGCAGACAACCTAAGCAGAAATATGACAGATCCACACGAATGTAAGTTGCATCCTCAAGTTTTTACAGAGATAATTCAAGCATGGGGAAGGCCAGACATAGATCTCTTTGCCTCCCACAAAAATCACCAATTGACAAAATTCTGCTCAAGGACTTTTCATCCACAGCCGTGGAGAGTGGACGCTCTCTCAGTTGGACAACAATGACAGTTTATGCTTTTCCACCTCTTCCTCAGCTGCCCAAAGTTCTATTAAAAACCAGAGCAGACAGACCAAAGATGATTCTCATTGCTCCAGACTGGCCAAGACAGCACTGGTACCCACTCCTGAGGAGCCTGACGCATTCCCCACCATGGACCCTACCTCTAATGCCTCTTCTTCTGACTCAGCACAGCTTCAAAACTCTTCACAGTCAGCTGAAAACACTCAATCTGGCCACATGGAAGATTCCTTAACTTCACAACAGACCCTACTCTCCAAGGAGGTGCAGGATGTCATTTTGGAGGCCAGAAGGTCGTCTACTAGAAAAGCTTACTCCGCAAAATGTGGAATTAGAAAAAGGGCCAGAATCCTGGAAAACTGAATTTACCTCAAATATTACAGTATCTAGCTGAGCTGCTAAGCAGTGGGCTTTCATTCTCCTCCATTAAAATCCATGCCTCAGCCATTTCTGCAGAATACAACACTGATCCACCTTTATTCTCTCACCCCCTCTTAAGACAGTTCCTCAGAGGGGCTAAGAATATAAACCCCCCAAGGAAACAACCAGTACCTGCTTGGGACCTCAATTTCATTCTAGAAAAGCTGACCTTGCCTCCTTTTGAGCCAGCTGCCTCAACAGATTTGCAATATTTGTCCTGGAAAACAGCCTTCCTTCTGGCTATCACCTCAGCTCGCAGGGTATCGGAACTACAAGCCATCATGGCTGTGCAGCCTTTCATCATTTTCCATCAGGACAGAGTTTCCTTACGAACCAACCCATTCTTTATGCCAAAGGTGGTATCCAGGGTAGCTTTGAATCAGGCTATCCACTTACCTACCTTTTACCCTAATCCTCAAAACAAAGGGGAGAGACTACTACATTCCTTGGACATCCACAGACAGCTGCGTTATTATTTGGACAGAACAAAGCCTTTCAGAAAATCAGAACAACTCTGTCCTATGCTATAGGAGCTCAAGGGAAGCCAATTTCCAAACAGACAATCTCAAAATGGATAGCCCACTGCATACGCTTTTGTTACTCTTTTCATGGTAAAACTGTACCTAAAGGCATCAGATCTCACTCCACAAGGGCCACAGCTACCTCTGCAGCTTTCCTCAGAGGAGTTCCTACCAAAGATATTTTGGAAGCAGCCACTTGGAGTTCTGTACATACCTTCTCCAAGCACTACCACCTACCATTATACTCCAAAACTAGAGCAGGCTTTGCCATTGCATTCTTGCAGGGCATCCTGGCTCCTCCTAGTTCCACCTAGTGCCTACCACCCCTTTTTTAGCTTTGGGATTCTATCCATCTGTTATGACTGCAGCTGTATGCACGATGAACATAGTACAGTTTTGTACCTACCATAAATGTAGATGTTAGAGTGCTAATACAGCTGCAGTCCAGGTTTCCCTCCCTCCTTCCCCTCTTGGGACAGGCCTATTGGCTAACACCTCCTCATGCAACCTGATTGGGGTATTCATTTGTGGTGTATTTGCTTGCAACTACTGTATTTTGATTATATTGCATTGCATTATTACATAAATTTATGTATTGCCTTCCTTCTGAGGGCACCTAACATCTGGGGCAAGAAAAACTGAAGAAAATGACGTCGGCTGGTTCTTTTACACCCCTGTCGCACTGACGTCAGGGAAGAAGCGACGACAACCGACGCCGGACCTAGACTTTGGAATTCGGCCGACCGAGGACCCGCCTGACGACAGGAGAACCCCATCTGTTATGACTGCAGCTGTATTAGCACTCTAACATCTACATTTATGGTAGGTACAAAACTGTACTTTTTGTGACTTGTTTAACGCCCAAACTATTCATCATCGAGCTATCTTGTCGCTAAATTCTTTCTCTCTTGTTCTCCATATTTTGAAATGGCTTCAGTAAGCCATCCGACTACTGATCTTTCGAAAAAACATAAGGATAAAGACAGAGGCAGACTGCATAGGTCCAAAACTGCCAATGACACTTCCGTTAAGCTAGTCGCCAGTCCGCCGGTACACAGTGAGGTGCTTTTGCAGCCCCTTTTACCCGCTTCTACAGATTCGCAGGCCTCTACTGAGACCCACTTGGAGTCCGGTATGCCATGAGATGATGCTTCGACTATGAAACCTGTGGATGTCTCAACCTTGGATGGGTCCGCAGGCACCGGCTTCTGAGGGTGTATTCAGGCCTTCCAATAGGTTCATAGGTTGGTACTGGGCTATCTGCCCGAAGGCATATATTAGCCCAGCCACGATGTCCTTCATGGATGCATCTGCAGTCATAACAACTGGGTTGTCCTGTCGTCAGGCAGCCCTTCAGTCGGCCGGATTCCAAAGTCCGGGTCCGGCTTCGGCTGATGTCGCACTTCACCCGACGTCATCTCTGTTGGTCTTCGGGTATAAAAGCATCAGCCGACGCCATTTTCCTCAGTCTTTCTTGCGGCGCCCAAGCAGAAGCTGTTCGCAAGTGCGGTCGGTCGGATCCAGAGATTACTTCTACGAATACTACTTGAAGACTTCTAAAGCTAAGTACCCGTTGGGGACTCTTTCTTGCCTCAGCCGATGTCAGAAAAAGTTAATAATTGTTTAACCTGTGGGAAACAAATACCTCATAAAGATTTCCACTCTTATTGTCTGCCTTGTTTAGGCCCAGCCCGACGTAGCAGCCTGTTCGCCTGTGCTTCTTTCAACCGACGAACGCTTAGGCGCCGGTCGGAGTTTGCAGAACAGTTTTTCGGTTCTGATTTTGCGTACATTATGCCGCCGGATCCTCCGACTACCCAATCTGCCAAAAACGCCAAAGATAAAGACCGACACTCACGGTCCGCGTTTCGGCGAAACCATGGTTAAGCAAACCGCGAGTGTCTCGGTTTCGGCCGAAACCGAGAAAACTGATCAGAGTACATCTGAACCTATCTCTACAACTGAGGCCCCTGCTACCACTCTTGAATCGGCCTCAGAAATTTTATCCACTACGGTGGTTGCCACTGACTTATCAGACACCATTCCCTTGGATGTCTCTACCCCAGCACCTGGTGCTGCTAGGCCTCCAGCAGCCATTTCCATTAAGGCCTTCGCCAGGGCTAAAGCAGCCAAGACTACTAAGACAGTGCCTGTTAAACCCCCCACAACCAGGCCCTCTTCTAGTTCTCAAATGCTTACTTTGGCAGAAGATTTAATTTCATTAATTAGAGGATCTCAATCTCAACCAGACAGGGCCTCTCAGCCCCCAGAGAAGAGACCTAGGGCAGAGCCCCCTGAGCCAGTGTCCTCTGATGATTCTGCTGACGAATCAGACATAACTGACCAGCCAGAGGCTCCTTTCTCCAATTTTGAAGATTCTGATGCTGAAGAATCCATTCCAGCTGCTTCCCCACCAGAAGAATTCTCCTTTGGGGAAACCTTACATGCCATGAGAGAGCAGTTCCAATGGCAGCAACAGGATTTTTCAGCCTCCAGAAAAGACTTAGGACCTTTCTGCACCTCCCACAGCACAGGCCCTTAGCTATACCTCCTGTTCTCTCTGTGGTGGATGATGCTTTCAATGATGTCTGCTCCGCTCCAGATTCTTTACCCCCAGCCCCTGCCAAACCAGACAGATTTTACAGGGTGCCAGATACTCATCACCACCTTTACAAGGCCCTACTTGCAGACCCCGAAACTATATCCCAGGGTCCCAAGGCAGTAGCCGCGACCATAGCTAAAACCCTATTCCTTCTGAAAGGGAAGCAAGGTCATTAGACAGATGGGGTAAAAAGGTCTACACTTCAGCTACTCTCAGCTAGAGCTTTAAACTGTCAGTTTCACATGATACAATACCAAGAGTTTATGCTTGATCAGTTAACTAAAAAACTAACCACTGATGAATCTCTTGATAAGAAATATGTATTAGAAATGGTAAATAACATACAACAGGTTAGCAACCATTCCTTAAAATGTGGCTATGATGCACTGGAGGCTTCATTTAGATCAGCCATGACTGGCACAGTGATAAGAAGGCATGCATGGCTAAAGGAGCAAGCTTTACGGATCATGTTAAAGCTAAGTTGCTAGATGCTCCTATGGATAAGACAAGTTTGTTTGGTACACCTGCCCAGCAGGTTATGAAGAAAATGGAAGAAAAGGCAAAATCTTTTCAAACGGTTAAAGATTTCTTGCAGGTTCAACCCCCAAGGTTTAGCAGGAACTGGCCTGCCAAAAATTGGTCCTTTCCTGACTCCACAAAATTTCAAAGGGGCAGGAATAGACGTTCCAGAGGCAGAAACCAATCCAGAGGAGGTGCCTACAGAGGACGACAGTGGCAAGGTAACAACAGAGGCACAGACACGACCACTGCCACTACATCAGCACAACCACAGTGACTTAACCCTAAATCCGCCTACCAGGGAACAAATAGCAGCTCCTCTAGGCGGAAAGTTAACCTTATTTTCAAAGAACTGGCACTACATAACAAAAGACAAGTGGATTTTACAAACCATAGATCAAGGTTACGGTTTCACTTCCACACTTTACCAGTCAAAGAGGAATGCCAAATCTACCTCCAAATCAAAAACAGAGGCACTACAACAGATAATGGAGTTAGCAAACATGAGAGCTGTGGAAAGAGTGCCAACAGCAGAACAAGGTCAAGGGTTCTACTCCAGACTATTCCTAGTTCCAAGAAAGGAAAAAAGTTGGAGACCAATTCTCGACCTGTCCACCTTAAATACATACATCATTGTCCCAAAATTCAAAATGCTGACCCTACAGCAACTTCTTCCCATGCTGGGCAACGAGTCTTGGCTGGTAACACTAGAACACAAGGAGACATTTCTGCTCGTCCCAATCAGACCAATCTGCAGAAGATACCTCAGATTTCTTGCAGGATCAGAGCATTATCAATTCTCAGCATTGCTCTTTGTCTTATCTACTGCCCTCAGAGTATTCACAAAATGCCTGTCATCAGTAATTGCCCATTGCAGACTACAAGGAATTCAAATTTACCCATACCTGGACGACTGCCTGCTACAAGGGGACAACAAGCAAGCTGACAACATCTGGATTTTGTAAGGGTCATTTAGTTGCTACAACCACCGGGATACACACTCAATTTACAAAAGTCAAGGCTGACACCATCCCAAACAAGGACATTCTTGGGTGCCAACTTGGACACAGTAAAACAAATGGCATTCCTGACTACAGAAAAACAAAAAGAACTCCCTCTTTACTTCTTGGCACTAACAAAACTGAACAAGTTAACAGCAAGAAAAGTACTGCAGGCCTTGGGCTCCATGGCATCATGCATAATCTTGGTCCCATTTGCCAGACTACATATGAGAAAACTACAGTGGTACCTAAAGAATTTATTGCCCCAACACAGACACAGCCTAGCAACAGAATTCCCACTAATCCCATGCTTAAAGTAGGAGTGCCTTTGGTGGGCTCAGGCATGTCAGTCAAACCCAGGCCTCCCATTCTGCAAGCCTCAAGCAAGCCAGACCATCACAACAGACGCTTCAGACCTGATGGGGGCCCACATGCTGGACAAATCGGTGCATTCAGGCAAATGGTCACAAAAGAAAAGCACCTGCACATCAACCTAAAAGAAATGCTGGCAGTAAAACTGGCAATTAAAGTTCAAACCATTTCTCCATCCAGGTCAACTATTGATAAGGACAGACAACACCACAGTCATGTGGTACATCAACAAACAGGGAGGAACCCATTCATACCCCTATGCAGACTGGCCATGACTTTGGAGCTGTGGCTCTGGCACTCAGCTACAACATCCAGTTACAGGCAATATTTGCCAGGAAAAGAAAATACTCTAGCAGACAACCTAAGCAGAACCACATGACGGATGCCCACGAATGGAAGCTGCATCCTCAAGTTTTCAAGACCATCTCAAGCATGGGGAATGCCAGACATAGATCTCTTTGCATCACCTCAAAATCACCAGCTGACAAAATTCTGCACAAGGACATTTCACCCACTAGCATGGAAAATGGACGCTCTCCTTCAGCTGGACAACAATGACAGCATATGCATTCCCACCTCTTCCTCTGATACACAAAGTACTACTAAAACCAGAGCAGACAGACCAAGGATAATTCTGATTGCTCCAGACTGGCCAAGACAACACTGGTACCCACTGCTGAGGAGCATGTCTTGGAACAATATGGACCCTACCTCTGATGCCTTTTCTGTTAACTCAGAACAACTTCAGCATCATACATCAGCTGAAAACACTCAACTGGCTGCATGGAACATTCCATAGCAGCAGCTAACAGAACTTTCCCAAAGAGTTAAAGGATGTTATTTTGGAGGCCAGAAGACCTTCAACAAGAAGGAACTATGCTGGAAAATGGAAAAGGTTTGTCATTAGATGCGAAAAAGGAAAAGATGTGTCAAACATAGATATACCTAACATTCTGGAGTATCTGGCTGAACTTCTTCTTTCAGGCCTGTCCTACTCCTCCATCAAAATCCATGCCTCAGCCATTTCAGCAGAATACAGCTTTGATCCACCTTTTTTCTCTCACCCTCTTAAGGCAGTTCCTCAGAGGGGCTAAGAATATAAACCCCCAAGGAAACCACCATTACCAGCTTGGGACTTAAATTTCATTCTAGAAAAGTTGACACTATCCTCCTTTGAACCAGCAGCAACAGCAGACCTACAACATTTGTCATGGAAAACTGCTTTCCTTCTGGCAATCACTTCAGCAAGGAGGGTTTCAGAACTACAGGCCTTCATGGCTGTGCAGCCTTTCATAATCTTCCATCAGGATAGAGTGTCCATGAGGACTAACCCATTCATTTATGCCTAAGGTGGTATCCAGGGTAGCTTTGAACCAGGCAATCCACTTACCTACCTTCTTTCCCAACCCACAAAACAGAGGGAAAGAATACTGCATACCTTGGACATCCACAGACAGCTACGTTACTATTTGGACAGAACAAAGCCTTTCAGAAAATCAGACCAACTCTGTGTAGCCTATGCAACAGGAAGGGAAGGAAAAGCTATTTCCAAACAGACAATCTCAAAATGGATAGCCCATTGCATACGATTCTGTTACTCTTTCCATGGTAAACCAATTCCAAAGGCATAAGACCTCATTCTACAAGGGCCACAGCTACCTCTGCAGCCTTCCTCAGAGGAGTTCCTACCAAAGACATTATTGAAGCAGCCACTTGGACCTCCGTACATACATTTGCCAAGCATTATAATTTGCCATTATATTCCAAAACTAGAGCAGGGTTTGCCATTGCATTCTTGCAGGGCATCCTGGCTCCTCCATAGTTCTACTTAGTGCCTACCACCCTAGTTGGCTATGGTATTCTATCCATCTGTTATGACTGCAGATGCATCCATGAAGGACATAGTACAGTTTTGTACCTACCATAAATGTAGATGTCCGAACTAATAGCATCTGCAGTCCAGGTTTCCTCCTCCTTCCCCTCTTGGTACAGGCCTATTGGCTAACACCTCCTAATAGCAAGCTGGTTGGGGAGTCATTTATGGTGTATTTGTTTGTATATATGTACATACTGTATTTTTGTGTTTACCTCTATCTTTTGGAAACATTGGCATCTATCCATAAATTTATGTAGCCTTCCTTCTGAGGGCACCTGACATCTGGGGCAAGAAACACTGCAGAAAATGGCGTTGCCTGATGCTTTTACACCCCTGTCGCACTGACGGCAGGGGAGAAGCGATGCCAACCGACGCCTGACCTAGTCTTTGGAATCCGGCCGACTGAAGGGCTGCCTGACGACAGGACAACCCCATCTGTTATGACTGCAGATGCTATTAGCACTCTAACATCTACATTTATGGTATGTACAAAACTGTACTTTTGTGAAACTATTCAAGCCATCACTATAAATTCTTTCTCTCTCTTTTCTTCTTTCTGCTTCTTTGAATTGGCATCATTAAATCAGCCCGCATACCGATCTTTATCGGAAGATAAGGATAGAGATAGAGGCAGATAAAGACAGGTCCACTGCTGCCGATGCTGGGACCGTAGGGTTAGCCACTAGTCCATTGCACACAGTGAGGTTTTGCAGCCTTTTGCTTACCTACAGATTCAGCAGGGCCTCTAGAGAGACCCACTTGGGAGTCGTATGCCATGAGATGATGTCAACTATGAAACCTGTGGATGTTCCTAACCTGGATGGGTCCGCAGGCACCGGCTTCTGAGGGTGTATTCAGGCCTTCCAATAGGTTCATAGGTTGGTACTGGGCTATCTGCCCGAAGGCATATATTAGCCCAGCCACGTTGTGCAGTATTCACCGCTCCTTTAGTAGTTCCCTAGACCCTTGTACTAGCATCTAGTACCCTTGGGCCCCTATCTAGTAGTGCTGTTGGTGTGATCCCCGGTGTGAACTTTGTTACTCATCCATTCATCAAGGTTCCTCTTGGAGTGATAGTGAGGGGCTCTGTCTTATGTAGATCGGGACCCTGTTCCATAGTAAGGGAAGACGCTTGTTCTATTCATTGTTGTGTTGCAGTTTATATCCCTAGAGCATGTAGCTAGAGTAGATTTGGTTTTGCTAAGATGAAGCATGTTCAATTCTGGGTTGGACATGGCTCTGTACGTTAGAGATTGCCTCTGAGAAAGCGGTATGCAACAGAGAATAGTCTTAGCTTTTTCAGTCGTGCTGCATAGTGCAACTGTTTGAGGCCAGTAATCCTCTTGGTTAGGTACCTCTGTGGTCTCTCCAGCTGCTGGAGATGTCTAGCCAGGTACATTCCAATTGGTGCATTGTTCTCAATAATGGGTCTGATGAGCAAAGAGTAGAGGGGCACCATTTCATCCTTAGATCTTGATGCGAACCATTTCGTGATCAGATGGGTCACATAGAAGGATTTTCTAACCACTTTGGCAACATGGTTATAAAAGGAAAGCTGACTATCTACTTGGGTCCCTAGATCCCTTATTTCTTCAGATTTCAGGAGATTACCTCCTGTTTTGTAGTTTGCGGGTACTCTGTTTTTTCCTAAGGGGATTACTGCGCATTTTTTTGCATTTAGCTTGAGACCATGGCTTTGACACCATGCATCAGTCTCATTTAGGCCCTTCTGGAGGATCTCCATGTCGACCAGAGACTCTATTATAGCACTCAGTTTGCAGTCGTCCGCAAACTTAGTCAGCCATAGCCCTTCCGTGCTTGCCTGTACTTCTGAGAAGTATATGCCAAACAGGAGGGGCACCAGGACAAAGCCCTGAGGCACACCACTCGTTACTGGTCTGGATTCGGACATAGATCCCGCTACTCTTACTTTATGGGATCTGTCTGATAGCCAGTTTGCGATCCATCTTGTGACGTAAGGGTTTATGCCCAGGTTGGTGAGCTTATCAATAATACCTGAATGGGGAATGGTGTCAAATGCTTTAGCAAGGTCAAGGTAAGCCGTGTGTACCTCCTTTAATACAATGTTTGTATTAAACCGACAACTTCATTTTTGACTGACACTACAGAATTTCTTGGGCCCAGAGTTCGCCCTACGCCTAGGGAACCGACGACCAAACTGCATTCTCAAGCTCCCATGCCTCAGAAACAAATGCTTAGAATGGCTGAAGATCTTATTACTTTAATTAGGTGAAGCCAGCCTTTCACCTCTAAAAGGCAAAGAATTAATTTTCCTTCTGATTCTACAGACCATGAGTCCGATGACTCTGACCCCTCTGATTACCAGTACATACCCTTATCCTCCTATGAGGATTCTGATGCAGAGGTTTCCATTCCCTCTGCCTCCCCTCCAGAGGACTTTTCTTTCGATGAAATCTTGCATACCTTAAGAGAGCATTTCCACTAGGAATGCCAGGACTACCCTCAGTCAAAAAAGATACTCCGTGGAATTTTTAGACTTGCCTCCGCACAGGCCTCTAGCTATACCCCCTGTCCTGAATATTGTAGATGTCTTCATGGAATAAAGTCTGATACTTTACCTCCAGCTCCTAGAAAGCCTGACAGGTACTACAGAGTACCTGACTCCCACACATTTCTCTTTAAAAATCCTGCTGGGGATCCAGAGACCATTTCCCAGGGACCTAAAGGTATTAATGCTACTAAAGCCAAAAACCCCTACCCCATTCGGACACTGATTCTAGGGCTTTAGACAGGTGGGGTAAGAAGGTATATGCCTCTGCAACTCTTGCCATTAGGGCTTTAAATTGCCAGTTTCACATGTTGAAGTACCAGCAGCATATTATGGAACTAATTATACACAAAATGTTGTTGATTCCTGATTGTGCAGAAAATAAAGATTTACAAGAGTTAATGCATTCTGTTAACCAAGTTGGTAAACATACCTTGCAGTGCGGTTTTGATGCCTTAGAAGCATCTTGCAGGGCTGCTGTCACTGGGTCTGTTCTGAGAAGTCATGCTTGGCTGAAGGAACAAATCTTGCCAGACCATGTTAAAGCAAAATTACTAGATGCTCCATTAAATCAAGAATGTTTGTTTGGCACAAAAGCAGGAGGGGTTCTTAAAAAGAATGAGGAAAAAGCTAAATCTATGCAAACTGTTAAAGATTTCTTATAGGTACAGCCACCTAGATTCAGTAGGCATTGGCCTTCGAAGAACTGGTCCTTGCCTGTCCCTCTCAGGCCTTCTCAGTCCAAACGCAGGGGCAACAGACCACAAAGACTACAGTCTCAGGGTATGCACAGATTTAAACAATGGAGTGGTCCCACCCCAACAACAGGGAGTGGTAAGCCATCCTCCTGTGGAAAAAGTTCACAATGACTTCTCCTGCATCCTTCCCAACCACGCCCAGATACTTGCACCCCTAGGAGGAAAACCTGCCCTGCATGCAAAAAACTGGGAATACATTACCCAGGACTGTTGGGTCTTAAACATTGTATCCCTGGGAAACAGATTCTACATCCATTCACTGCCAACCCCAAGCGGATTGCCAGACTTTCCCACAAACCAGTGGACAGGGGCCCAAAAGCATGTACTTTCTCTTCTCAGTATCAGGGCTATTCACCCTTTTCCAACAGAGCAAAGGGGACATGTTTTCTACGCCAGACTGTTTCTGGTGCCCAGGAAAGAAAACTCTTGGCACCCTATGCTGGATCTGTCAATTCTCAACACCTTCCTGGTGTTACCAAAGTTCAAAATGCTTGGACTCCAGCAGCTGCTGTCCATACTAGCTAGGGACTCCTGGCTGGTCACCCTAGACTTAAAAGAAGCTTGCCTGCACATCCCCATAACGGAATCTTGCATGAAATATCAACGTTTCAGGGCAGGCTCTATGCACTATCAGTACTCTGCACTTCCCTTTGGCTTATCTACTGCACCCAGGGTGTTCACATAGTGCCTGGCTCCAGCCATTACATACTGCAGGCAGAGAAGCATTCAGATTTACCCGTACTTGGACGATTGCCTGATTCAGCCAGACAGTCAAATTCTTTCTTCAGCACCTGACATTTTGAAAGAGACTCCTAACTTTTCTGGGGTATGCCATCAACGAAAAAATTCACATCTAGTACCCAGCCAAGAAATTGTATTCCTGGGAGCAAGCTTAAACACAACTTCCCAGATGGCATTCCTCACTCAAGAAAAGCAGGTTTATTAACAAATTCCTTCAAACTACTGGCCGCCCAAACCCAGTTAGCTTCAAGAAAAATACTGCAAGCCCAAGGGTTCATGGCCTCATGCATTCTCCTACTTCTATATGCAAGACTGCATATGAGGAAACTTCAATGTTACTTAAAAAAAAAAAAAAAAAAAAAAAAAATCTGGTGTCAACATTCTCAGGACCTGGAAACAGTGAATTCCGATCATTACTTGCCTAAGGACAGAGTTCCTTTGGCGGGCAGAGGCCTGCAACTACAACAAGGGACTCCCTTTCACTCAACTCCCCACCCAAACCCTCACAACAGACGCATCAGACTGTGCATGTGAGGCTGACATGACAGGCAAATGGAGCTCCAGGCAAATGCACCTGCATATCAATCAAAAATAAATGTTAGCTGTACAGAATGCTCTGACAGCCTTCAAATACCTTATACTTCCAGGACAACTCTTGATAAAGACAGACAACACCACAGTCTTGTGGTACATAAACAAGCAGGGGGGAACTCATACCTACCCACGCTGCAAGTTAGCCATGGCTCTGTGGAACACAGCCTTGCGCAACCAAATGCAACTGCAAGCTCAGTTCCTGCCAGGCAAACAATTCACTGGCAGACGACTTAAGCAGAAATGTAATGGACCCGCACGAGTGGAAACTGGAACACAATTCATTCAAGCTTCTAATCCACAGGTGGGGACACCAGAGGTGGACCTCTTTCCTTCCCCCCAGAACCATCAATTGAGCAAATTTTGCACCAGAACTCCCCACAGCCAAGCATGGAAAGTGGATGCCCTATCCTTTACATGAGAAAACCTCTCAATATATGCCTTTCCCCCTCTGCCCCTCCTCTCAAAAGTACTACTCAAGATCAAACAGGACAGGCCATGGACAATCCTTATTTCACCAGACTGGCCACGCCAGCACTGGTACCCACTTTTACACAGTCTGACAACAGTGCCACGCTGGCACCTGCATCAGACCCCCTCTCTGCTGTCCCAGCAGGAAGGCCAGATTTTGTATCAGCTGCAGACCCTGAATCTAGCAGCCTGGCTTATTCCCTGAATACATCAGCAGCAGCCCTCAGCAAACAGGTACTGCATGTCATCCTTGAGGCCAGGACGCCTAGTACTAGGAAATCCTATTCAGAAAAGTGGAAAAGATACTGTTCCTGGAGCCAGTCTCAGGGAAAAGGACACATCTGTGCCCACATTACCTCAAATTCTAGATTATCTAGCAGAGCTGCTCCACAAAGGCCTGTCCTTCTTATCCATTAAGATTCATGCTTCTGCCGTCTCAGCTCATTGCAATACTGAGCCACCCCTATTCTCTCTCACCCTCTGGTCAAACAGTTCCTGAGAGGAGCTAGCAATATAAGAGCCCTGAGGAGAGCTCCCACTCCTGCCTAGGACTTTAACTTTGTACTAGAGAAGCTCACGCTTCCTCCTTTTGAGCCTGCTGCTACATCAGAGTTAAAATTCCTGTCTTGGAGAACAGCCCTACTTCTAGCCATCACTTCAACAAGAAGACTGAGATGATGTCCTTCATGGATGCATCTGCAGTCATAACAAATGGGTTGTCCTGTCGTCAGGCAGCCCTGTCGCACTTCACCTGACGTCATCTCTGCTGGTCTTCGGGTATAAAGGCATCAGCGGCGCCATTTTCCTCAGTCTTTCTGTGCCGGTCGGTCAGATCCAGAGATTACTACTACCAATACTACTTCAAGACTTCTAAAAGCTAAGTACCCCGTTGGGGACTCTTTCTTGCCTCAGCCGATGTCAGAAAAAGTCAATAACTGTTTAACTTGTGGGAAACAAATACCTCATAAAGATTTCCACTCTTACTTGTCTGCCTTGCTTAGGCCCAGACCACGACGTAGCAGCCTGTTTGGCCTGTGCTTCCTTCAACCGACGAACGCTTAGGCATCGGTCGGAGTTTGCTGAACAGTTTTTCGGCTCAGATTTTACATTATGCCGCCGGATCCTCACCCAAATTGTTAAGAAACCACGGTTAAGCGCAGTGTCGTCGGGTTTCGCGAAACCGAGAAAATTGGTCAATCTTCAGCCGAATCCATGACTACTACTGAGGCTCCTGCTACCTTAGTTGAATCGGCCTCAGAAATTTTGCCTACAACTGTGGTTCCTAGTGATTTATCAGACACCATCCCTTTGGATGTCTCTACCCCAGCACGTGGTGCTGCTAGGCCTCCTGCAGCCATGTCTATTAAGGCCTTTGCCAGGGCTAAAGCAGCCAAATCTGCTAAATCAGTGCCTGTTAAGCCCCCCTCACACAGGCCCACTTCTAGTTCACAAATGCCTACTCTGGTAGAAGATTCAATATCCTTATAGGGGATCCCAATCTCACCCAGACAGGGCCTCTCAGCCCCCAGAAAAGAGACCTAGAGCAGAGCCCCCCGAGCCAGTGTCCTCTGATGATTCTGCGGATGACTCAGACATTACACACCAGCCAGAGGCTCCTTTTTCTACTTATGAAGATTCCGATGCTGAAGAATCCATTCCAGCTGCCTCTCCACCAGAGGAATTTTCCTTTGGGGAAACCTTACATGCCATGAGAGAACAATTCCAATGGCAGGGACAAGATTTCTCAGATTCAAGAAAAAGGCTTAGGACTTTTCTGCACTTACCACAACATAGGCCCTTAGCTATACCTCCTGTACTGCCTGTTCTGGATGATGTATTTAATGATGTTTGCACTGCTCCTGATTCTTTACCTCCAGCCCCTGCCAAACCAGATAGATTTTACAGGGTGCCAGACACTCATCACCACCTATACAAGGCCCCACTTGCAGACCCCGAAACTATATCCCAGGGGCCTAAGGCAGTAGCCTCGACCACAGCAAAAAACCCTATTCCTTCTGAAAGGGAATCCAGGTCCTTAGAGAGATGGGAAAAAGTTTACACCTCTGCTACTCTCTCAGCTAGAGCTTTAAACTGTCAGTTTCATATGATCCAATACCAAGAGTTTATGCTTGATCAGTTAACTAAAAACTGTCCTCTGATGAATCCTTAGATAAGAAATATGTATTAGAAATGGTGAATAACATCCAACAGGTTAGTAACCATTCCTTAAAATGTGGCTATGATGCACTGGAGGCTTCATTTAGATCAGCCATGACTGGCACAGTGATAAGAAGGCATGCATGGTTGAAAGAACAGGTCTTACGGATCATGTTAAAGCAAAGCTATTAGATGCTCCTATGGATAAGGCCAGTCTATTTGGTACACCTGCCCAGCAAGTAATGAAGAAAATGGAAGAAAAGGCAAAATCTGTACAAACAGTTAAAGATTTCTTACAGGTTCAGCCCCCAAGGTTTAGCAGGAACTGGCCTGCCAAAAATTGGTCCTTTCCTGACTCCACAAGATCCCAAAGGGGCAGGAATAGACGCTCTAGAGGCAGAAATCAATCCAGAGGAGGTGCCTACAGAGGACGACAGTGGCAAGGGAATAACCGAGGCACAGACACAACCACTGCCACTGCAACAGGACAATCACAGTGACTTGGCTCTGACACCGCCTACCAGGGAGCAAATAGCAGCACCATTAGGCGGAAAGTTAGCCTAAAAATTGGCACTATATCACAAAAGACAAGTGGATTTTGCAAACCATAGACCAAGGCTACTGGTTCCACTTCCACACCTTACCAGTAAAAAGAGGAATGCCAAACCTACCTCCAAATCAAAAAATAGAAGCTCTACAGCAGATAGCGGAATTAACAAAGATGAGAGCTGTGGAAAGAGTACCAATAACAGAACAGGGCAAAGGATTCTACTCCAGACTCTTCCTAGTACCAAGAAAAGAGAAAAGTTGGAGACCTATTCTCGACCTGTCCGTCTTAAACACATACATCATTGTCCCAAAATTCAAAATGCTGACCCTACAGCAACTTCTTCCCATGCTGGGCAAGGAGTGTTGGCTGGTAACTCTAGATCTCAAGGAGGCATACCTGCCAAAATTGCAGAAGATACCTCAGATTTCTTGCAGGATCAGAGCATTATCAATTCTCAGCATTGCCCTTTGGCTTATCTACTGCACCCAGAGTATTCACAAAATGCCTGGCATCAGTAATCGCTCACTGCAGACTACAGGAATCCAAATTTATCCATACCTGGACGACTGCCTGTTACAAGCGGACAACAAAAGCAAGCTGACAACAGATTTACAAAGGGTCATTTACTTGCTACAAGCCCTGGGATACACAGTCAATTTACAAAAGTCAAGGCTGATACCATCCCAAACAAGAACATTCTTGGCTGAATTGGACACAGTAAAACAAATGGCATTCCTAACTGCAGAAAAACAAAGAGCTCCTCTTTACTTCTTGGCATTAACAAAGCAGAACAAACTAACAGCAAGAAAAGTTCTGCAGGCCTTGGGCTTCATGGCATCATGCATAATCTTGGTCCCACATGCCAGACTGCATATGAGAAAGCTACAGTGGTACCTAAAGAATTTATGGTCTCAGCACAGGCACAGCTTAGAAACAGAAATCCCACTAATCCCATGCCTAAAACAGGAGTTCCTATGGTGGGCTCAAGCTTGCCAGTCAAACCCAGGCTTACCCTTCCACAACTTTCGAGAAAGCCAAACCATCACAACGGACGCCTCAGACCTAGGATGGGGCACATGCTGGACAAATGCATACAAGGATTGTGGACTCAAGACCAGCTGCACCTGCACATAAACCAAAAAGAAATGCTGGCAGTAAAACTGGCAATCCAAAATTCAGACCATTCCTCAAAGAAGGCCATTTGATGATAAGGACAGACAACACCACAGTCATGTGGTACATCAACAAACAGGGAGGCACTCATTCATACCCCCTATGCAGAATGACTTTGGACCTTTGGAATCTGGCTCTCAGCTACAACATCCAATTACAGGCAATATTTGTGCCGGAAAAGAGAACACCCTAGCAGACATGTTAAGCAGAACCACCTCGGATGCTCACGAATGGATGCTACACCCGGACATCTTCAAGGCCATCACAAAGAAATGGGGAATGCCACAAATAGATCTATTCGCTTCCCTCAATCACCAGCTCAAAAATTCTGCACAAGGACATTCCACCCACTTGCATGGAAGGTGGACTCTCTATCCTTCAGCTGGAAAGGCCTGACAGCATATGCATTTCCACCTCTTCCCTTGATGCACAAGGTACTACTGAAAATCAAAGAGGACCGTCCAAGGATAATCCTGATAGCTCGAATTGGCCAAGACAACACTGGTACCCATTGCTGAGGAGCATGTCTCGAGAGAATGTGGTCAATACCCTGATGCCTTTGATGTTAACTCAGAACAACTACAACATCATGCATCCAAACCTAAAACCTTGCAACTGACTGCCTGGAACATCACATAGCAGCAACTAACCCAGACCTTTCCCAAAGGGTTAAAGACATTATCCTTGAGGCCCGCAGACCTTCAACAAGAAGGAACTATGCAGGAAAATGGAAAAGGTTTGTCATTTGGAGTACTGAAAGAGGAAAAGATGTGTCGAACATAGATATTGCTAACATTCTGGAGTATTTGGCAGAGCTTCTACATACAGGCCTGTCCTATTCCTCCATCAAGATACATGCATCAGCTATTTCAGCAGAATACAGCTTGCTCCACCTGTCTTTCATCCTCTACTCAGGCAGTTCCTCAGAGGGATCAAGAATGTAAAACCTCCTAGGAAACCACCATTACCAGCATGGGACTTGAACTTTGTGCTAGAAAAGTTGACACTCCCTCCGTTTGAACCAGCAGCAACAGCAGATCTGCAACACCTGTCATGGAAAACTGCTTTCCTACTGGCAATTACCTCAGCAAGGAGGGTTTCGAACTACAGGCCTTAATGGCAGTGCAACCCTTCCTAATCTTCCATCAAGATAGGGTGTCCATGAGAACTAATCCTACATTTATGCCTAAGGTGGTGTCCAGAGTGTCTTTAAACCAGGCAATCCACCTACCTACCTTCTTTCCCAATCCACAAAACAGGGGGGAAAGAATGCTGCATACCTTGGATGTACATAGACAGTTACGCTACTACCTGGACAGAACCAAAAGTAACAGAAAAACTGACCAGCTTTTAGTAGCCTATGCAACAGGAAGGGAAGGAAAAGCAATTTCCAAACAGACAATCTCCAAATGGATAGGAAATTGCATAAGATTCTGTTACTCCTACCATGGAAAACCAATTCCACAGAACATAAGACCTCATTCTACAAGGGCTACAGCCACTACCACAGCTTTCTTACGAGGACATTATTGAGGCGGCTACTTGGACCTCCGTGCATACATTTGCCAAGCATTATAATTTACCTCTGTACTCTAGATCCCGAGCAGGGTTTGCCACTGCTGTACTGCAAGGGATCCTAACTACACCATAATTTTTCTTCCTCCACCCCTAGTTTGGCTATGGTATTCTACCCATTTGTTATGACTGCAGATGCATCCATGAAGGACATAGTACAGTTTTGTACCTACCATAAATGTAGATGTCCGAACTGGATAGCATCTGCAGTCACCCTCCTTCCCCTCTGTGGTACTCTTAGGGTATTTACCCTCCTAATAGCTAGCTGGGAGTCTCTTATAGTGTATTTGTTTGTATATATGTACATACATGCTTATTTTTGTGTTTGCCTTCTACTTTTTGGAAACATTGGCATTTATCCAAAATTTAGCCTTCCAAGAGGGCAACTGGCATCTGGGGCAAGAAACACTGAGGAAAATGGCGTCGGCTGATGCTTTTATACCGAAGACCAGCAGAGATGGGTGAAGTGCGACATCAGCCGAAGCCGGACCCAGACTTTGGAATCCGGCCGACCGAAGGGCTGCCTGACGACAGGACAACCCATTTGTTATGACTGCAGATGCTATCCAGTTCGGACATCTACATTTATGGTAGGTACAAAACTGTACTTTCTTCATGTTTCACTGTTGCAGTCATTACATTTGGGTAATCTGCTTACAGGTTGCCCTCAGTCGGCCTGATTAACAAAGTCTTGGTTCCTGCGTCAGTTGCTGTCCCTTCTTCCATGACGTCAGAGGTATAAAACATGCAGCCAATGCCATTACATTAGTCTTTCTTGCCGTACGATGCCCGAAGCAGCAGTTCGCAAGTGCTGGTTGGCCGACTCCTGAAATTTTCATTTTCGAGTTTCAGAACCGAAGTCTTCAACTTAAAGCTAAGTACCCCGTTGGGGAAACTTCTTTTTGCTCCTTACCAATGTCAGTAAAAGTTAATAATTGCATTACTTGTGGAAAGCAAATACCTCATAAAGATTTTCATTCGTACTGTATTCCTTGCCTAGGCCCTGACCACGACTTACCTTACTGTCGGTTTTGTGGTTTATTTAATCAGCGCACTATCTGTCTGTATATTTTTGTGTATAAATATTTCGGTTCTCTGTTTAATTATCCAGAAATGTCGTCTGTTAGCCATCCGACTACCAGGATTCCAAAAAAACGCAAAGATAAGGGCAGAGAGGCCGCCGAGGTCCAAAACTGCTGACGACGCTTCTAAGCCAGTCGCCAGTTCGCCGGTACTCAGTGAGGCGCTTTCGCAGCCCCTGATACCTGCTACTTCTGATTTGCAGGCCTCTACTGAGACCCATTCGGAGTCCGGTATGCCGCGAGATACTTCAACTATGGAACCCGCAGATGTCTCTACTTTGGATGGGCCCGTAGCTGCTGTGCAGGCACCGGCTTCTGAGGTTGTATTTAGGCCTATGGACTTGCATATTAAATCAACGCCTTCTTCATTAATAAGGCCTAAATCTCGATCTATGTCAAAAAATGATGCCCAGGCCACATGCTCAGGCCCCTATGCCTAAGAAACAAATGATAAAAATGGCTGAAGATTTTGCAAGTCTTATCAGGGGTAGTCACCCCCCGCCCCCCAAGAGGCCTAGGGCTGAACTTGATTATGAATCTTCTGATCATGATTCTGTTTGTTCCGACTCTTCTGATGACCTGGATTTGTCCTTACCTACTTATGAGGATTCTGATGCAGAGAAGATTCCATTCCCTCTGCATCTCCTCCTGAGGATTTTTCTTTTGGGGAAACCTTACATACGTTAAGGGAGCATTTTCAGTGGGAAAGCCAGGAATTTTCTGATTCAAAGAGGAGGCTTGGGGATTTCTTTCTTCTACCTCAGCATAGGCCTTTGACTATTCCTCCTGTCCTAGAAATTGATTGTTTTCTTGGAATCCAGTTTAGCCCCTGATTCCCTGCCTCCTGCTCCTAGTAAACCTGACAGATACTACAGAGTTCCCGAGTCCCACAAGTTCCTTTTCAAACATCCTATTGCAGATCCAGAGACTATTTCCCAGGGACCCAAGGGCATTAAGGCTTCTACTGCTAAAAATCTTACCCCTTCTGATAGACTCCAGGGCGCTGGATAGATGGGGTAAAAAGGTTTATACTTAAGCAACCTTGGCAATCAGAGCTTTAAACTGCCAATTTCATATGTTAAAATATCAGCAACATGTTGTTGGACTGTTTAAACAGAAAATTATGTTGATTCCTGACTGTGTGGAAAGTAGATTTACAGGATTTAATGCATTCTGCTGAACAAGTTGGAAAACATACTTTACAATGTGGTTTTGATTCTTTAGAGGCCTCTTGCAGGGCTGCTATTACTGGGTCTTTGCTTAGAAGGCATGCTTGGCTTAAGGAGCAATCTTTGCCTGATCATGTTAAAGCTAAATTGTTGGATGTTCCTTTAAATCAGGGCCACCTGTTTGGCAACAAGGCTGAAGAAGTTCTTAAAAAGATGGAAGATAAAGCTAAATCTTTGCAAACTATAAAAGATTTTTTACAAGTGCAACCTCCAAGATTTAGTAGGCACTGGCCTACTAAGAATTGGTTCTTTCTGGTCCTTTCCAGGTCTTCTCAAGCCAAGCTCAGACACAGCAAAAACCCCAAGTTTCAGTCCCAGGGAACTCAAAGAACTAAGCAGTGGGGGGCCTCCACTTCCAAATCTGGGAATAACAAGACACCCCCCTATGGTAAACAGTCTAAAATGACTTCCTTTTAAAATTTCCAAGTACTTATCTACTGAATGCCCCTTTGGGAGGAAAGATTGCTCTTCATGCAAAGAACTGGGAACTCATAAACCAGGACAAATGGGTTTTAAGTGTAGTGTCCCAGGGATACAGATTTCATTTCCACACGTTGCCAACACCAAATGGATGGCCGGACCTGCCCCACGTCAATGTGCAGAGGCTCAAAAACAAGTACTTTCTCTCTTAAGCATGTGGGCTGCTCAACTGGTACCAGAAGAGGAAAAGGAATAAGGTTTCTACTCTAGACTTTTCCTGGTACCCAGAAAAGAAAAATCATGGCATCCAATCCTGGACCTCTGTACTCTAAACACCTTTCTGGAGATTCCAAAATTCAAGATGCTGACTCTTCAGTTACTTCCTATGCTAGGCAAAGATGCCTGATTGGCAACACTAGATTTAAAAGTAGTATACCTGCACATCCCAATCAGGGCGTCTTGCAGAAGATACCTACGCTTCAAAGCAGGCTGCACGCATTATCAGATGTTCTTCGTTTTTCACTGTTGCAGTCATTACATTAGGGTAATCTGCTGGAAGGTTGCCCTCAGTCGGCCTGAATAACAAAGTCTTGGGTCATGCGTCTGTTGTGGTCTCCTCTTCCATGACGTCAGGTCGTCAGGGGTGTAAAACATGTTGCCGACGCCATTTTAATCAGTCTTTCTTGCCGCGCAGTGCCCGAAGCAGAAGCGGTTCGCAAGTGCCGGTCAGCCGACTCCTGAAATTTTCGTATTCGAGTTTCAGAACCAAAGTCTTCAAACTAAAGCCAAGTACCCCGTTGGGGAAACTTTTTCTTGCTCCTTACCAATGTCAGTAAAAGTTAATAATTGCATTACTTGTGGGAAGCAAATACTCATAAGGATTTTCATTTGTACTGTATTCCTTGCCTAGGCCCTGATCACAACATGCCTTGCTGTCGGTTTTGTGCTAAATTTAACCAACGCACTATTAAGCGTCCGTATATTTTTGCTTCTAAATATTTTCGTTCAAGATTTAACTACCCTGAAATGTCGTCAGTTAGCAATCCCGACTACCGGAGTTCACAAAAAACGCAAGGAAAAAGACAGAGACAGACCGTCGAGGTCCAAAACTGAAGCTTTAGCAACCCCTGATACCTGCTACTTTTGAATCGCAGGCCTCTACCGAGACCCATTCGGAGTCCGGTATGCCGCGAGATTCTCAGAGTATTGAACCCGCGGATCTCTCTCCTTTGGATGGCCTCAACATTTTTATATTAAACAGACGCCAGCAACAAAAACAAGGTCAAAAACGACTTCTATGTCTAAAAAACCGACTCAAGAGCCACGTGTTCAGGTCCCTATGCCTAAAAAAACAACTGATCAAAATGGCTGAGGATTTAATTACCTTGATCAGGGGTTTCCCAACCCCCTCCCCCTGCTAAGAGGCCTAGGCAAGGCACTGTTTATGAATCTTCAGATCAGGTTTCCATTTCTTCTGATTTCTTTTCTGATCAGGAATTTTCTATTCCACCCTATGAGGTTACTAATGCAGAGGAATCCATCCCATCTGCATCTCCTCCTGAGGATTACTTGTTTGGAGAGACTTTGCATATTTTAAGGGAACATTTTCACTGGGAGAGTCAGGACTTCTCTGAATCAAAAAAGAGGCTTATGGATTTCCTTCTTCCTCAGCATAGACCTTTGGCAATACCTCCTGTATTAGACATTGTTGATGATGTGTTCTCGGAATCAAGCATGGCTCCTGATCCCCTGCCTCTGGCTCCTAGTAAGCCAGACAGATATTACAGGGTTCCTGGCTCCCACAATTTTCTTTTCAAAAACCCTGCTGCTGATCTCAGGGTCCCAAGGGTGTTAAGGCTTCTACAGCCAAAAATCCTACTCCTTCTGATAGAGATTCCAGGGTGCTGGATAGATGGGGTAAGAAGGTTTATACGTCTGCAGCCTTGGCAATCAGGGCTTTAAGCTGCCAGTTTCATATGCGTAAATATCAACAGCATGATGTCCTTCATGGATGCATCTGCAGTCATAACAACTGGGTTGTCCTGTCGTGGTTCTGTGATTAGTAGGCATGCCTGGCTCAAGGAACAAAATCTGACTGATCTTGTTAAAGCTAAATTGTTGGATGCCCCTTTGTAGCATGATACTCTGGTAATAAGGCAGAAGAGGTTTTAAAGAAAATGGAAGACAAAGCTAAATATTTGCAAACTGTAAAAGATTTCTTTCAAGTGCAGCCACCCAGGTTCAGTAGGCACTGGCCTACTAAAAATTGGTCCTTTCCTGTGTCCAACAGAGCCGCTCAGGCCAAACCCAGGCACTCAATAGGCTCCAGATACGAATCACAGGGTTCTTGCAGGTCAAAACAATGGGGTGCCTCCACCTCCAAATCTGGAGGAAACAAAGGACAACCCTACAGTAAGCAGTCTCAATGACTTTCCTCTACCATCTCCAAGCACTTATCTTTTGGCAGCCTCCATGGGGGAAAACTAGCACTTCATGCACAAAATTGGCAGTTAATTACCCAGGACAAGTGGGTATTAAACATAGTATCCCAGGGGTACAGATTTCATTTCTATACTTTGCCTATTCCAAATGGATGTCCGGATCTGCCACAAAACCAGTGGGCAGAGGCCCAGAAACAAGTCATGTCCCTCATGGATATGGGGGCTATTCAACCGGTACCAGAAAAGGAAAAAGGACAAGTATTTTATTCATGACTTTTCCTGGTACCCAGAAAAGACAATTCTTGGCATCCAATACTGGACTTATCAGTTCTGAACACGTACTTGGACATTCCAAAATTCAAAATGCTGACTTTGCAACAGCTACTGCCTATGCTAGGCAAGAATGCCTGGTTAGTAACTCTAGACTTCTATCCCAATAAGGGAGTCATGCAGAAGATACCTCCTCTTCAATGCAGGTTTTTTTGCATTACCAATTCTCTGCACTGCCCTTTGGCTTATCTACTGCGCATAGGGTCTTTACAAAGTGCCTGGCATCAGTAATTGCATTCTGCAGACAAAGAAATATCCAAATTTATCCTTATCTGGACGATTGTCTCATTCAAGCAGAGGACGACGACACTCTTCTTCAACATCTGGCATTTGTAAAAAGGCTTCTAGCATGCCTAGGGTACACCATAAACGAAAATAAATCACAAGTGGTACCCTCTCAAACAATTACATTCCTGGGTGCAAGCTTGAATACAACTGCCCAGAGAGCTTACCTGACGTCAGACAAAGGCAACTGACAACATACTTCAAACAAAAGGCAACAAAAACCCAATTATCTGAAGACAAATTCTGCAGGCTTTGGGATTCATGGCATCCTGCATTCTACTAATTCCATATGCGAGACTGCATATGAGGAAACTTCAGTGGTACCTAAAAAGTTTATGGAGTCAACATTGTCACAGCCTGGAAACATTGATTCTTCTCATTCCCTGCCTGCAACAGGAGTTTCTTTGGTGGGCAGAGACATGTCACCAAAACAAGGGACTGTCATTCACTCTAGCCCCTGCCACCGAAACCCTAACTACAGATGCATCAGACTATGCTTGGGGGGCCCACCTGGCAGGGAGATGCATTCAGGGCAAATGGAGCCCAGACCAAATGCATCTGCATATCAACCAGAAAGAAATGCTAGCTGTTCAGAATGTTCTGACAGCCTTCAAGGAGTTTACTTCATCCAGGACAACTACTGATAGACAGACACCACAGTTATGTGGTATATAAACAAGCAGGGGGTACACATTCATACCCCCTTTGCGGACTAGCTATGGCCTTGTGGAACACAGCCTTGACTTACCAAATACATCTTCAAGCACACTTCCTGCTAGGAAAGCAAAATACTCTGGTAGATGACTTGAGCAGAAATCTTATGGACCTGCACGAATGGAAACTGGATTCACAAATCTTCAGCATGTTAACACAGAAATGGGGGAGCCCAGACATAGATCTATTTGCATCTCCCCAAAACTATCAGCTGGACAAATACTGCACAAGAACTCATCACAAAAAAGCATGGAAAGTGGATGCTCTATCCTTCAGCTGGAAAAACCTGTCAGTCTGTGCCTTCCCCCTCTGCCTCTACTCTCCAAGGTCTTACTAAAAGTCAGACAGGAAAAAACAAAAATTATCCTGATTGCTTCGGACTGGCCTTGCCAGCACTGGTACCCGCTTCTAAGGAATATGTCACTCCTTCCTCCATGGTACTTGCCTTAAACACCTCATCTACTATCTCAACAGAACTTTCAAATTCTACATACTCATCTCCAAACTCTGAATCTTGCAGCATGGCTGATCAACTAATTATTCAAACCACATCTCTCAGTAAATCTGTGATGGATGTCATTTTGGAAGCCAGAAGGCCTAGTACTAGAAAATTTTATTTTGAGGAAGAGATTCTGTGCTTGGAACCAAGCACAAGGAATAGACACAGCAAAGCCCAATATTCCTCAGATTTTACAATACTTAACTGAGATGCATGACAAGGGCCTATCTTTTTCTTCAATAAAAATCCATGCCTCTGCCATCTGGGCTCATTACACCACAGAGCCTCCCCTCTTTTCTCATCCAGTGCTTAAACAGCATCTCAGAGGGGCAAAAAATTTAGGGCCTCCCAGGAGAACACCAGCTCCTGCATCGGGCCTCAATTTTGTGCTGGAAAAACTCACCCTGCCTCCTTTTGAACCAGCAGCTACTGCAGATATAAAATTTCTATCTTGGAAGACAGCTTTTCTTTTGGCATTCACATCAGCAAGAAGGGTTTCAGAACTACAGGCTCTCATGGCAGTGGAGCCTTTCATTATATTTTACCCAGGCAGGGTGGCCCTCAGGACCAATCCTTCTTTTGTGCCGAAGGTGGTATCTAGTGTGGCTCTTAACCAGACCATTCACCTGCCAACATTTTTCCCAAATCCGCAGAACAAGGAGGAGCGGATTCTGCGCTCATTGGATGTACACAGACAACTAAGATTCTACTTAAACAGGACAAAATCTTTAAGAAATTCTGAGCAACTACTGGCAGCATTTGCTGCAGGATCAGAGGGGAAGGCTATATCAAAGCAGACTATTTTTTAGTGGATAAGCCACTGCATTCGTTTCCGCTACTTGCACCATGGTAAACCTGTGCCCAAGGAGATCCGATCCCATTCCACCAGGGCTGCCTCTACTTCAGCAGCTTTTCTCAGAGGGGTCCCAACCAAAGACATTCTAGAAGCTGCTACTTGGAGCTATGTTCATACATTCACAAAGCATTATCATTTACCTCTCTTCTCTAAATCCAGGGCAGCCTTTGCCACTGCAGTCCTGCAGGGCCTTATAGCTGCTCCTAATGCTATTTAGTTCCATACCTTTGGGATTCTGCCCTAATGTAATGACTGCAACAGTGAAACACGAAGAACATAGTACAGTTGTGTACACTTACTATAAATGTAGATGTTCAAGTGTATTCACTGTTGCAGTCCGGGTTACCCACCTGCCATCTCCCATTCTATACCTTTTCTTTCCTTCACTATACTCAAAAGCCTTTGTTGTGTATTTGCTTTTAGTTGAAGGTAAACTTTATGCGCCTAAAGGCGCATTTATATATTTACAGTTTATTTATATATATTTTTGCTCCCCATTTGGGGGGCACCTGACATCTGGGGCTAGAAAAACTGATTAAAATAGTCAGCTGCATGTTTTATACCCCTGACGACCTGACATCATGGGAGAGGGAGACAGCAACCAACGCAGGACCCAAGACTTTGTTATTCAGGCCGACTGAGGGCAACCTGCCAGCAGATTACCCTAATGTAATGACTGCAACAGTGAATATACTCTAACATCTACATTTATGGTAAGTGTACACAACTGTACTTTCTCTGCACTGCCCTTTGGCTTGTCTACTGCACCCAGGGTATTCACAAAGTGCCTGGCTCCAGTTATTGCATTTTGCAGGCAAATAAGTATTCAAATATACCCATACCTGGACGATTGTGTAATTCAGGCAGAAAGCCAGAACATACTTTTGAATCATCTGGCGTTTGTAAAAAGGGTTCTAACTTGTCTGGGGTGCACCATAAACAAAAAGAAGTCACAACTGGTACCCTGTCAACAAATTACATTCCTGGGAGCAGGCTTGAATACAACTTCCCAAATGGCTTACCTCACGCCAGAAAAGCAAATTCTTTTGATAACCCATTTCAAACAAGTGGCCACAAAAACCCTGCTGTCTGCAAGACAAATACTGCAAGCCTTGGGGTTCATGGCCTCCTGCATTCTTCTAATTCCAAATGCAAGACTACATATGAGGAAACTACAGTGGTATCTAAAAAGCCTATGGAGTCAACATTCTCACAGCCTAGAAACAATGATTCCTATCATACCTTGCCTATGCCTAGAGTTCCTCTGGTGGGTAGAGGCCTGCCACCAAAACAAGGGACTACCATTCACAGCACCCCCTGCTGCCCAAACCCTAACAGATGCATCAGACTATGCATGGGGGGCTCACCTGGCAGGGTAGTGCATTCAGGGCAAATGGAACCCAAGTCAAATGCACCTACATATCAATCAAAAAGAAATGTTAGCTTTACAGAATGCTTTGACAGCCTTCAAGGACTACATTCTTCCAGGGCAACTAATGATAAAGACTGACAACACCACGGTTATGTGGTACATAAGCAGGGGGGTACACATTCCTACCCCCTCTGCAGACTAGCCATGGCATTGTGGAACACAGCCTTGAGCTACCAAGTGCACCTACAAGCTCAGTTCCTGCCAGGAAAATTAAATATACTGGCAGACGGACTAAGCAGAAATCTCATGGACCCACAATAGTGGAAACTGGAACCAAGGATTTTCAACATGTTGACGAGCGAATGGGGGAGCCCAGACATAGACCTATTTGCCTCCCCCCAGATCTACCAATTGGACAAGTTTTGCACAAGGACTCTCCACAACCAAGCCTGGAAAGTGGATGCTCTGTCCTTAGCTGGAAAAAACCTATCAGTCTACGCCTTCCCCCCATTTCCTCTGCTCTCCAAAATTCTACTAAAAGTCAAACAGGATAAACCAAGGATGATTTTGATTGCTCCAGACTAGTCGCATCAACACTGGGTACCCCCTCCTGTGCAGTGTGTCGCAGTTATCTCCATGGCACCTGCCTCAGACCCCTTCCCTTCTGTCTCAGCAGGAGAACCAGATCCTGCACCCTCAGCTTCCAACATTGAACCTTGCAGCCTGGCTAATTACTTAAACTCAGCCTCATCATCTTTCAGCAAACCTGTGATGGATGTCATCTTAGAGGAAAGGAGGCCTAGTACTAGAAAATCTTAAAAGATTCTGTGCCTGGAACCAATCTCAAGGGTTGAGCACAGCAGCGCCCAATTTACCTCAGATTTTGCAATACTTAACTGAGATGTTTCACAAGGGCCTGTCTTTTTCCTCAAAATCCATGCTACAGCCATTTCAGCGCATTATAACACAGAACCTCCCCTCTTCTCTCATTCTCTGCTCAAGCAGTACCTCAGAGGGGCCAAAACTTTGAGACCACCCAGGAGAGCTCCAATCCCTGTCTGGGACCTTAACTTTGTATTGGAGAAAGTCACTCTACCTCCTTTTGAGCCAGCTTGCTACTGCAGACTTAAAATTTCTTTCTTGGAAAACAGCTTTCCTTTTAGCAATCACTTTGGCTAGAAGGGTATCTGAATTACAGGCTCTTATGGCAGTGGAGCCTTTCATCATCTTTCATGCGGACAGGGTGTCGCTCAGGACCAAGCCATCCTTCATGCCCAAGGTGATATCCAGTGTAGCTTAATTTGACAACCTTCTTTCCCAGTCCACAGAACAAAGGGGAACAGATTCTGCATTCCTTGGATGTTCACAGATAATTTAGATTCTACTTAGACAGAACTAAACCTCGAAGAAAATATGAACAACTGCTGGGAGCATTTGCTGCAGGGGCAGAGGGGAAGGCTATTTCAATACAAAACATTTCTAAATGGATAAGCCATTGCATTCATTTCTGCTATAAGCATCATGGAAAACCTACTCCCCAGGGGATCAGATCTCACTCCACCAAGGCTACATCTACTTCTGCAGCCTTTCTCAGTGATGTTCCTACCATGGACATCCTAGAAGCTGCTACCTGGAGTTCTGTACATGCTTTCGCCAAGCATTATCATTTGCCAATTTTCTTTAAAACCAGAGCTGGCTTTGCCACTGCTGTCTTGCAGGGACTTATAGCTGGCCCTAATGCTATATAAACTCCTCCTCCCAACCATAGCTTTGGGAATCTACCCAAATGTATTGACTGCAACAGTGAAACACGAAGAACATAGTACAGTTATGTACACGTACCATAAATGTAGATGTTCGAGTGCATTCACTGTTGCAGTCCTGGTTACCCTCCCTGCAGCCCCCTGTTTTTCTCTCACTTTACCTCTACATTCTTTTAATATGCTTAAAAGCCTTTTTGGTGTATTTGCTTTTGGTTGGAGGTATATTTCTGTGTTTTTAATTATATATTTTGCTCCCCATTTGGGGGGCACCTGACATCTGGGGCAAGAAAAACTGATGTAATGGCGTCAGCTGCATGTTTTATACCCCTGACGACCTGACGTTATGGAAGAAGCGACAGCAACTGACACAGGACCCAAGACTTTGTTAATTAGGCTGACTGAGGGCAACCTGCCAGCAGATTAGCCAAATGTAATGACTGAAACAGTGAACACACTCTAACATCTATATTTATGGTAAGTGTACACAACTGTACTTTTTATACCCCAGACGACCTGACGTCATGGAAGAGGTGACAGCATCCGACATATAAATCGCAAGACTCTGGTATTCGGGCCAACTGAGGGCTGCCTACAGGCAGATAACCCAAGTGTGATGACTGCAACAGTGAATACACTCAAACATCTACATTTATGGTAAGTGTACACAACTGTACTTTTTTCACCATGCTGTTTTTCGAACACTGTGTTGTGGCGTCCTTTCCTTCTCTCTAATCAACCGGCTGCAGGTTTGAAATCCTTAACTCCCATGCTTTTAGTTAGTCAGCCTTTTCCATTAACAGTGGACCACTAATGGGAATTTTTCGACTTCTTGCTTGTGCAGACCAGTGCAAAAGGGCATGTGTTTGCAATTAGGGTTGTCATTTGTTTGCCATTCTTGAATAATTTCTTCTATTTTTCAGAATTCTTGAAATTACACTTTTGTGCACGCCTAATGATGCAACAGAAGTCTGACTTTCTTGATTATCAAGTCTTTTAATAACATAGACCGTTTCAGCTAAAGTAATAGTGTTAAGAACTTTTACTGAAATTCCTGTAATATCCCATAGATAACTGTTAGACTTCTGCTCATTTAATGACTGCAGCGTGAGCATGTACCCCCATGTCATCGTGCGCAGCCAGTACTGGTTGTGCATTTATGCAAAGTAAAATAACATGGCAGTGATCTACATGGGATTTGAGACTATGTATTTAAACAAAATATGCAATTATATATATATATATATATATATATATATATATATATATATTTCAAATACAGTGGATATAAAAAGTGTACACACCACTGTTAAAAAAAAGTGAGACCACAGTAAATCATTTCAAAAGTTTTCCCACCTTTAATGTGACCTTTAACCTGTACAATTCAACTGAAAACAAATTTGTTAGGGGGAAAAATATAAAAAAAGTACAATAAACTGGTTGCATAAGTGTGCACTTCCTTAAACTAATACTTTATTGAAGCACCTTTTGATTTAATTACAGCATTGTCTTCTTGGGTAGGATTCTATCAGCATGGCATATCTTCACTTGGCAGTATTTTCCCACTCTTCCTTGCAAAAGTGCTCCATATCTGTCAGATTGTAAGGGCATCTTTTGTGCACAGCCCTCTTCATGGCACCTGACATATTTTTTATTGGATTTGTCTGGGCTCTGGCTGAGCTATTCCAAAACTTAAATTTTCTTCTGGTGAAGCCATTCTTTTGTTGATTTGGATGTATGCTTGGGATTCATTGTCATGTTGAAAGGTGAAATTCCTCATCTTCAGCTTTCTAGCAGACACCTGAAGGTTTTGTCCAAAACTGACTTGTATTTGGAACTGTTCATAATTCCCTCCACCTTGACTAAATCCCTAGTTTCAGCTGAAGAAAAGCAACCCCAAAGCATGATACTGCCACCACTGTGCTTCATCGTGGGGATGTTCTTTTGGTGATGCGAAGTGTTGTTTTTGTGCCAAATGTACCTTTTGGAATTGTGACCAAAAAGTTTAACCTTGGTCTCACCAGACCGCAACACCTTTTCCCACATGCTTTTGGGAGACTTTATGTATTGTCTTGCGAATTTTAGCCGGGCTGGGATGTTTTTCTGTGTAAGAAAAGGCTTCAGTCTTGCAACCCTACGCCAATGTCCAGACATATGGAGAATACGGGAGATTGTCATATGTAGGTCACAACCAGTACTTGCCAGAAGTTCCTGCAGCTCCTTCAGTGTTACTGTAGATGTCTTGGCAGCCTCCCTAACCAGTTTTGTGTGTGTGATCTATATATTAACTCTGAAGATCTTATGGCCGAGACCATATGCCTTAAGCGTTGCAACTTCGAAACAAAAATAAAACACTATAAAATAGAACAACTTACCTTTACATTTTTGCATTGGGGTAAGCCCCCCTGCACCCCCCACACCCCTGCTTACTTATATATACCAACTCTGAGATCGCACTACAGCGAGGAAAACTGCAAACCCCAAGTTCCATGCTATACAGTGATCTCAATGGAAAGTGTTTGGAGTTCCAAAACTTAGGACATACAGTCTCTGCCATATGGTCTTCGGAGTTTTGGAAATTTGGAAAAGTGATAGGTATATATATCTATATATATATATATATATCTATATATATCTATATATATATATATATATATATATACATATATATATATAAAATGGGTAGACCTACTTCAGTTGATCGACACTGCAATTTCCAAAGCAAGAAAGTCAGCTGCTGCAAAAGGTATACATCGGAAATGCCAACACTGAATTACACAAGCAGAAGTAAAATCCTGACTGCATGCAACAAACAAATTTTTAGTAGAGCGGGCTCCCCTGCACCCCCCCCCCCCCCATCTTACAGGCGTACACACAGAAAATAAAATTTAAATGTGTAAAGTAACTCTGAGATCACACAGTCCTGAGGAGGGGAATAGTCCCTCACTTGAGGACTGTCTATCTCACACAACTGTTGACTTTTTGCGGTCAGTTTACCTGCTGTTGATGTATTGAGGTGTTTTTTTGTGTGTGTGTGTGTTAATGGCTTATTGGAAAGGGGTGGACTTCAGAAGCATTCTAGAGGCAGTTGCATGCTAAGCATTTCGTACTGGATTCCTTTTCCAGATCTAGAACTTGATTTGCTTGCGCCATTCCCTAGTGTTGTTCATCGTGCATACAGCTGCAGTCATAACAGATGGGTTCTCCTGCCATCAGGCAGGTCCTCGGTCGGCCGAATTCCAAAGTCTAGGTCCGGCGTCGGTTGTCACTTCTTCCCTGACGTCAGTGCGACAGGGGTTTAAAGGAACCAGCCGACGCCATTTTCTTCAGTCTTTCTTGCTACGCGGTGCCCGAAGCAGAAGCAGTTCGCAAGTGCCGGTCAGCTAGCTCCTGAGATTACGAAAATTTGGAAACCGAAGTCTTCTTAAAAGCTAAGTACCCTGTTGGGGAAACTTTTCTTGCCTCAGACTGATGTCAGACAAAGTTGTTAATTGTATTTCTTGTGGGAAGCAAATACTGCATAAGGATTTCCATTCCCTCTGTATACCTTGTTTAGGCCCAGACCACAACGTCTCGGTCTGTTGCTTTTGTGCTACATTCAACAAACGCACTATTAAGCGTCGGTTGGAGTTCGCCCCGCATTATTTTGGGAAAGCAATTAACTATACTATGTCGTCGGATACTCCGACTCCAGTTTTGTCTAAAAAACAGACAAGGACCGACACACTAGGTCCGCGGCCTCTACCGACACCACGCCAAAGCAGACTACACGTGGTTCGGTTCTCAGCGAGGCGTCTACGCAGCCCCTGACTACCGACGACACTTCTTTGACGGTGTCTCCTGTGCCCGAGGTTGCAGGCTCCTCGGCCCACATCCCGACTACAGATACCGAAGCCACTGTTGGCGTTGAAACTCAGAATGTGGACAGGTCCACCTCCACTCAAGGTGTCTTCAGACCTTCCTCTTCTTTCTCCATCAAGGCTTTCACAAAGTCTAAAGCAACCATGCACTCTAAGAGACCAGCTACACAGGGCCCATCTCCAGGCCCCATGCCTAAGAAACAGATGCTTAAAATGGCTGAGGATTTAATTACTCTTATCAGAGGTTTTCAGCCCCCACCGGACAAAAGGCCCAGAGTGGAGGAAGATTCCCCCTCCTCTGATCAGGGCTCCATTATTTCAGAGCACTCTGATGATCAGGAACATTCTTACTCCCCTTTTGAAGACTCTGATGCGGAGGAGTCCATCCTTTCTGTATCCCCCCCCTGAGGATTACTCATTTGGGGAAACTTTGCATACCTTAAGGGAACACTTCCACTGGGAAGGCCAAGATTATTCAAATTCCAAGAAAAGGCTCAAGGAATTTCTTTTGCTACCTCAGCACAGGCCTTTGGCTATACCTCCTGTCTTGGACATACTAGATGATGTTTACTCGGAGGCCTACCTAAACCCGGTCTCTCTACCTCCAGCTCCAGTTAAGCCTGACAGGTAATACAGGGTTCCTGACTCACACCAATCTTTATACAAAAGCCATGCTGCTGACCCAGAAACCATCTCACAGGGCCCCAAGGGAGTTAAGGCCTCCATTGCTAAAAATCCATTGCCTTCCGAGAGATTCCAGATCCTTAGAAAGGTGGGGGAAAAAGGTATATACCTCTGCTACCTTATCCATGAGGGCCTTAAACTGTCAGTTTCATATGCTAAAATACCAACAGTTTTTGTTATCACAATTGAAAAGTAAAATGTCACAACCTGAACAACCAGACTTGAAGGAGTTGCAGGATTTGATGCATGGTGCAGAACAAGTGGGTAAGCATACCTTACAATGTGGTTTTGATGCTCTAGCGGCCTCATGTAGAGCTGCTGTTACAGGATCAGTCATACGTAGGCATGCCTGGCTCAAGGAACAAGCCTTGCCTGATCATGTCAAAGCTAAATTACTAGATGCCCCTCTTCAAAAGGATGTACTATTTGGAGCTAATGCTAAGGAGGTATTAAGGAAAATGGAGGAAAAGGCTAAATCAATGCAAACTTTGAAAGAATTTCTACAGGTTCAACCCCCACGTTTTAGTAGAAATTGGCCTTCCAAAAACTGGTCCTTTCCTGCCACAGACAGACCCCAAAGAGGCAGATACAGGTGCCCGAGGGGCAGAGGACAATCCCAAGGATCGTTTAGAGGCAGACAATGGCAAGCTCCTACACAAAGAGGTGGTGAGGACAACTCGCAATCTTTCAGAAAGCAAACCCAATGACTTTCCCCTTTGCATGCCAACCAGGTCTCAAATGGCAGCCCCCTTAGGAGGAAAGCTGGCATTATTTTCAAAAAATTGGCATGTTGTCACAAAGGACAAATGGATCCTGGACATTATAAACAGAGGCTACAAATTCCATTTTCCCACCCTTCCAAAAATGAGAGGCATGCCAAACCTGCCACACAATCAAAGGGCAGAGGCACAAAGGCAAATTACAGAGCTCATAAACATGAAAGCTATTCAAGAGGTACCTGCGCCCGAACAAGGTCAAGGTTTTTATTCCAGGCTATTTCTGGTGCCAAGAAAGGGAAAAGATTAGAGACCTATTTTGGACCTATCCATCCGAAACACATTTCTACTCGTACCAAAATTCAAGATGCTCACTCTACAGGAACTTCTTCCCATGCTGGGCAAGGAGTCTTGGCTGGTAACATTGGACCTCAAGGAGGCATACCTGCATGTCCCAATCAGACAAAATTGCAGAAGGTACCTCAGATTTCTTGCAGGTTCAACCCATTATCAATTCTCTGCATTGCCCTTTGGCTTATCTACTGCGCCCAGAGTATTCACAAAATGCCTGGCATCAGTAATTGCCTACTGCAGACTTCAAGGGATACAAATATACCCCTATCTGGACAACTGCCTGATCCAAGCGGACAGCAAGCACATTCTTCTGAAACATCTGGCTTATGTAATAATGTTATTGAACTCTCTGGGATACACAGTCAACAAAAAGAAATCAAGGCTGATACCCTCTCGGAAGATAATTTTCCTGGGTGCCAATTTGGACACAAACACCCAGATGGCCTACCTCACGCCAGAGAAGCAGGGGCAACTAATTCAATACTTCAGAACACTAGCAAATTACACCAGGCTGACTGCAAGGAAAATCCTGCAGGCTCTGGGATTCATGGTATCTTGCATCTTACTAATCCCATGTGCAAGGCTGCATATGAGGAAACTACAATGGTACCTGAAAAACATATGGTCTCAACACAGCCACAGTTTGGAAACAATAATGCCACTAATTCCATGTCTGCAAAAGGAATTTCTGTGGTGGGCTCAAGCATGCCAAACAAACACAGGTCTTCCATTCAGCAAGCCTCAAGCAAATCAAGTCATCACAACAGAGGCCTCGGACTACGCCTGGGGGGCGCACATGACAGATCAGTGCATTCAGGGCAAATGGTCCCAAAAAGAAAAGCACCTACACATCAATCAAAAAGAAATGCTAGCAGTAATAAGTGCTATTATAGCTTTCAAGGACCTTCTACAACCAGGTCAACTATTGATAAGAACGGACAACACCACAGTTATGTGGTACATAAACAAACAGGTAGGAACACATTCTTACCCCCCCTATGCAGACTGGCCATGTCACTTTGGAACATGGCCATGGACTTATAAATGGAACTACAAGCATAATACTTGCCAGGCAAGGAAAACACGCTGGCAGACAACCTAAGCAGGAATATGACAGATCCACACGAATGTAAATTGCATCCAAAAGTTTTTACAGAAATAATCCAAGAATGGGGAAGGCCAGACATAGATCTCTTTGCCTCCCACAAAAATCATCAATTGACAAACTTCTGCTCAAGGATCTTCCATCCAAAGGCCTGGAGAGTGGACGCTCTCTCTTTCAGTTGGACATCAATGACAGTTTATGCCTTCCCACCTCTTCCTCTGCTGCCCAAAGTTCTATTGAAGACCAGAGCAGACAGACCAAAGATGATTCTCATTGCTCCGGACTGGCCAAGGCAACACTGGTACCCACTCCTGAGGAGCCTGACGCATTCCCCACCATGGACCCTGCCTCTAATGCCTCTTCTTCTGACTCAGCACAGCTTCAAAACTCTTCACAGCCAGCTAAAAACACTCAATCTGGCCGCATGGAAGATTCCTTAGCATCACAACAGGCCCTACTCTCCAAGGAGGTGCAGGATGTCATTTTGGAGGCCAGAAGGCCATCAACTAGAAAAGCTTACTCCAAAAATGGAAACGTTTTGTGTCTGGAATGAGAAAAAGGGCCAGGATCCTGGAAAACTGAATTTACCTCAAATACTACAATATTTGGCTGAACTGCTAAGCAGTGGACTTTCTTTCTCCTCCATCAAAATCCATGCCTCAGCCATTTCTGCAGAATACAACACTGATTCACCTTTATTCTCTCACCCTCTCTTAAGACAGTTCCTCAGAGGGGCTAAGAATTTAAGACCTCCAAGGAAACAACCAATACCTGCTTGGGATCTTAATTTCATTCTGGAAAAACTGACCTTGCCTCCCTTTGAGCCAGCTGCCTCATCAGATCTGCAATATTTGTCCTGGAAAACAGCTTTCCTTCTGGCTATCACCTCAGCTCGTAGAGTTTCAGAACTACAGGCTCTCATGGCTGTCCAGCCTTTTATCATCTTCCATCAGGACAGAGTTTCCTTACGAACCAACCCTTCCTTTATGCCTAAAGTGGTATCCAGGGTAGCTTTAAATCAGGCCATACATTTACCTACCTTTTATCCTAATCCTCAAAACCAAAGGGGAGAGATTACTACATTCCTTGGACATCCACAGACAACTGCGTTATTATTTGGACAGAACAAAGCCTTTCAGAAAATCAGAACAGCTCTTTGTGGCCCATGCAGTAGGAGCTCAAGGAAAGCCAATTTCCAAACAGACAATCTCAAAATGGATAGCCCACTGCATATGCTTTTGCTATTCCTTTCATGGCAAAACTGTACCTACAGGCATTAGAACTCATTCCACCAGGGCCACAGCCACCTCTGCAGCCTTTCTCAGAGGAGTTCCTACCGAGGATATTTTGGAAGCAGCCACTTGGAGTTCTGTGCATACCTTCTCCAAGCACTACAACCTACCATTATACTCCAAATCTAGAGCAGGCTTTGCCACTGCAGTCTTACAGGGCATTTTGGCTCCTCCTAGTTCCACCTAGTGCCTACCACCCCTTTCTTAGCTTTGGGATTCTACCCATCTGTTATGACTGCAGCTGTATGCACATTGAACATAGTACAGTTTTGTAGCTACCATAAATGTAGATGTTCGAGTGCTAATACAGCTGCAGTCCAGGTTTCCCTCCCTTCTTCCCCTCTTGGGACAGGCCTATAGGCTAACACATCCTCATACAACCTGATTGGGGTATTCATTTATGATGTATTTGCTTGCAACTACTGTATTTTGATTATATTGCACTGCATTATTACACAAATGTATGGTATTGCCTTCCTTCTGGGGGTACATGACATCTGGGGCAAGAAAAACTGAAGAAAATGGCATCAGCTGGTTCCTTTATACCCCTGTCGCACTGACGTCAGGGAAGAAGCGACGACAACCGACGCCAGACCTAGACTTTGGAATTCGGCCGACCAAGGACCCGCCTGACGGCAGGAGAACCCATCTGTTATGACTGCAGCTGTATTAGCACTCGAACATCTACATTTATGGTAGGTACAAACTGTACTTTTGCTGGACCCTTATTAGGATGAAGAGCTTTGGTAATCAACCCAAATAGCCAAAGGCTATTGCAGTAGTGAGAATGATGAAAATAATGCAGTTTGTAAGTTGCACTTAGAGCAGTAAATGTTATAATTTCCCACTGCTGCAGTACCCGCACCCCACCCTACATCCCCCTTCTACTTTATATAGTTGGGATAAAAAGTTGTATATTTTTAGAGTTTCAGGGTGAGTAAAGAAAAGTCCTGAAGTTATCTACACTTTGGCTGCTTATTTTCCTCCAAGGGACTAGGCAAGCTGCAGTCAAGGGTGTGGGGCGGAGCCAGAGCTTTGTGAAGACTGATTGATTATTTCCTAGGTAGGCTACAACGCAAATAACCAAAGCTTACTGCAGCAGTGAGGAATCCGAACATCTGTTAATCTAAGTACAGGTTAAATTAGAAGATTTTGTCAGCTGTCTGAATCAAGCCACCAGATTCCTGCACTTCACCTCTTCCCCACAGCCTCACCTCAGCTGTCTTCTTAGACATGCAGATTACTAAAAATAGGCATGCAGATTACTAAAAACTTGGACCAAGATAAAATGAACACAGATCTTTACAGAAAACCTACCTGAGTAAGCCTCCTGCTATGTAAGAGTTTGCATCTCACCAGGACAGTGTGTGACATTAATTCCCAGGGCTACATATTGTCTAGGATCACTACGAAAATCGAACCCTTCCTTAAGAACCTAAATTAACTTGAAAATGCTTTTCTGATAAGGGCATATGAAAGCAATATGTTAAGTGTATTGGAACCTGTAATTGAACTAAAAAGTACAAATGCATCAGCACTTAACAGTCCTTATAGGAAGGTGTTAAAGAAATCTATGGACAGCAAATCTAAAGACAGTTATAATATGACTTTTACTGTTGACTGTCACATCATTGATGTTAGAGAAAAGTGGGCCATAATTACTGAAATCTCATTTAATGGACATCATTGGAGGAGCTCCTTCCTTTGTGTATAGGAAAGTCAGAAGCATCAGGAGTTGGGTTGAAGGTAAACCAGACCATTGGATACATGGACCAGTATATGTGAAGTCAACTGTGTCTTTTATTAGCACATACAGGATGGGAGACATGTTTTTCTACCCTTGTGTAAAGAAACTGATGAAAACCAATGCAGGTGGTGACTGTAACTCAATGCAGGTGGTTTACAAGGTGAGCTGCAATGACTGTGAAGCATTTTATGTGGAGAAAACTCTCCACAGACATAAAAGAAGGATTTCTGGTCATTTTTCTGAAATTATAGCTAAGTGCAAGAAAAACTCACTGGCTCTCGACACCTGCAGCTTTACAAGACACTGGCTTTAAATTTCAAATTATTGACCCTGTGGATCTTTTCGAACTGGATGGAGATATCCCTAATCTTTTAGAAAAATGTGAATTACTGTGGCAGCTGAAACTGAACTCCTTTAGAAAGTTGGGGCTTTATTATTGCTCCATCAAAGGCATACTAGAACTCGGAAAACTGCCTGTTTAAAAGAGTGATATGGGACTAAATGCTGACATTGCATGTTGATATTGTTAAAAACAAATAGCAGACATTGTAAATATTTTCAATAAAATAACTGATACTGATGCTGTGTTCCGATACTCGAGTTAACTTTTACTCATTCAAACAAAGTGCTTTCTTAGTTGGATGCCACACTTTAACAGATCCCCCAGGGCCTTAATGCTTTATTTTTATTAACATTTTTTCACTGTATTTCCACCTTGGCAATTAGTTATGGTTTTTGTCCTACTTAAGTGTTGACTTGTAGATTTAGATACGTGTTAATTCATATTATGATACGTCTTTACACGCAAACCTGATGAAGTATTTATTTGGTAGGAAAGCGATCTTTGTTAAAAGTAATTTAGTTTATATTTATTTATTCTGATGGTGGTTTAGTAGTATTTATTTTATTATTTTATTATTTCAGATTAGTATGTAAAGTGTCAGTAAGGTGTTATATTGTATATTTTAATTTGTCGCTAGCTTTTTAGCTTTCAGTTCTAAGTTAGCACAGTCTCAGATTACACTGTGATGTTAAGGGGAAGGAGGACTTGGTTAAAGGAATGATTTTAATGGTTTTATTGCTCTTACCACCACCACCCTCTGTAACCACTCCCTTGCTCCAAATAACCTGATTATATATTAATGATGAATGCTTTGGATGCTTTTCATTATACTTAACTAGGATCGCTTGTTTGTGTTTCACTAAAGTATATGTCATTTGTAACAACTGCAGACTGCCTGCTGTTTTCCATTTTATTATTTTGTATCACATATTTTCCAGTTTGATTTTTATTAGTGAACTAGGTAAATAACATAGTTCAAGGAGTGAACTGCACGCACACTCTCCACACTGCAAAGTTCTTCTTCGTTTATAAGTACAGCTTACTCAGCTGTTTGTTCCTCTTATGATCATAGTATTATTGTATTTCTCCATAAGAATAGCTATTTAGATCTTTTGGTATTATGGCTGCATGGTAGACGTTCTTCTACCACCACCACCCCTTACTTTGCTCCCTCTCTCCTTTATCCCTTAGCGTCTGGGGCGTCACTTCCTTGATATTTAAATAAGCAAAGGGCAGGAAAGCAGGCTTTGGCCTATTCTCTGAACCTGACTGGCAGGGCAAAAAGCAGTATTGATATTTGAGAGTGGTACAGATCAAGAAATAAGGATATTGGGTCTCCCCTTCCAGGTGCACACTTGACATTTTGACCAGAGAACTGAAAAATAGTGGATGCTGTTTGCCTTTTAGTCATGCATAAGACTCATGTACTGCATCATGGGAGCTTGGCTTCCTGGGATCTTCCTCAAAGCTCTAAAAGTCCAACTGTAAATGTTGATATCGGTCTTAATCAGTGTTCTATGGGTAAGGATTCATACTGCAAAAGTGATCCTGTTATTTGACCACCAGATGTTACTGTCAACTGGTAATGCAGCTGGTACTCTCTGCAGGACTGCAGCCAAAGGTATGGCTTTTCCAGTGCCCACTTCAGAAATGTCGATTTCACACATATGCTTCAACCACCATGCCTTCTCAGAGCTTTAACAGACTTCTTGGAACATGATTCCAGGAATCGGGCCTCATTTAACGTTTCAGTGCTTCAAAACGGTGTCTTGATCTTTTTGCCTTTTGGATTCTTACACTTGTAGCCTTGGTGATTTTGCTTTCAGTGCATGCCTTATTCCAGACTTTTCCATTGCAGTGGGTCTTAGTCAGAGTTTCCTAATCTGTACTTAAGAGTATCAATTGACTTACAAGAGGGCCTCTATAGTGGATGTCCATTGCCCTTTACTTTCTCATATATGGCTGGCTTTATCACCTTCTGGCTTTGATGAACTGACTTGCAAGTCAGACAAGTATTTGTTTTGTGTTTGTCTTAGGCTTTCTTATTCAATACGTGATAGTCAAACTAGGGACTGTGTGCACCCTTGTATCCCAGCACATGACATCATGTGCCCTTGGTAGGTTGTGAGTATGAGAGCACCAAATTGAACAGAGGACAAAGTAGGTAAGAGTACTATCAAGATGGGGATGCTAAGAGAAAGCATAGCTGTCCTTGCCCATTATTGAGGACCTCCCTGCAAATTCACTGGTAAGGTGAGTGAATGTCCTTTAGAGTAGTTATTTATGTAACTGTTTTCAGTTTCCAGATTTACCTCAGTGGAGAACTCTACATCTGAATTTGTTGTAAGTGGTATCTGGCCTAGGTTCTTGAGGAGTGCAGAATACATGCGCTTTCCCCAGTGAAATATTCCACAGAGTTTCTTAATGTGTTGCATGCACCTGCATTTGTGTTTAAGCTGAACTCAACAGTTTTGCATTGTTTTCTCTAGCTGAAATACACAAGGCCTGGAATGCCCACTTTCAGCCAGGAAGTAATTCGCAAGTGGAACAATGAGATAAAGATTTATCGGAAGGTTCAGTGCCCTAACAAGGTAAAAATTGATTTTATCTTGTGTGCCTCTTTTCCCTCCATTGCTAAAAGTTTTCTAGGTATTTCTGCTCATTTCCTGAGAACTTCGGAGCACTGGAAAATTGTTTTCTGGGGTCTTGCTGTGAGTGTAGACATTGTTCAAGGCAAACGTAGATCTCTTTTTGATTCAGTTCATTACTGTGATCTGTAAATTGCTGTTATGCTAAAGTTCTGATTTTCCACAAGGTTGAATGAAATTTTGCTGTCAGAGTATGTACAAGTATATGGAACATCCACCTGGTGCAGAGATGAAAATTGGCTGATCATTTCTTGTTGCTATGTAGAAACTCTTCTGTGAATTATGGTAAGTGTGACAAGAACACGTGATCATTGATATTTTCATGCCTTGTCGTTGTGTGGTAAATTTGACTTAAACTCTGTGCCTGTTTTTAAATGTCAAGACTCTAGTGCTGTGGGTCAGCCTACTCCCATCTTGGCATAGGGGTATGTGTGCTGCCAGAATATAGAGTTTTAGACAAAGGCACATTTCAGATTAAATCAAACATAATGGAAAGCAACATTGTAACTCTAAAAATTAGAGGTATTTTGTGAGTACCTTCTGTCACTTGTCAGGACCCTGCCCTGAAGTCTTTTCTGTCTGTTGCCCAGTCACTTAGTCTGTCTGAAGTGTCACTCTTTCAATCCCATAACTGATTGTTAGGAAGAGAGGAGTTTTAAAATCTTTGCTAACACCCATTGTTTAACAACAGTCGAATTGGGGAGTAAGGACATAGACCAGCCAGAGAGGCTCATGACTAAATTTCAGGCAGGAACAGGAAAGGTAGAAGGTAGGAAAGTCCAGAGTTAAGCCCAGTCTTCATTGTACTCCACCTTTGCAACCTTTGATTTTCACACAGAGTAGCATCCTGTAGCATGACATTATTTTCATCATTGTTAGCACACACCCAAGATTATTATTGTAGAGATGCCCCTTGACTCCGTCGTCTTGAGACTGAGACCAAGGATGCAGTTTGCCACACTTTCACACATGAAGGAATTGTGTGATTTCTGAGTAATATGAAGAGTAGATTGCCAGATATGAGCTTTCTGCAAGTCTGATTTGGGGAGTGCACTCTTATTTTGCTTCTTCCCAAGCCATGAATAGTTCACTAGCAAAAGTTAAAACTCCTGTGTAGGTCCTGTCTCCCTTTTCTCTTCCCATGCCAGACTTAAGCAGATGTTTCACTGTTGCAATCATCACATTTGGGTTATCCTGCTGGGGTAGCCCTTGGCCGGCCTGAATACCAGAGACTTAGTATTTCTGCGTCAGTTGCTGTCGCTTGAAGAGTGACATCAGGGTTTTAAAGGAAGGCAGCCAAAGCCATTACATCAGTCTTTCTTGCCATGGAGCCCGAAGCAGAAGCAGTTTACACGAGTGCCAGGTGGCCGCTACCCAAGTTTCATTTCCGAGTTGAAGTCTTTGAAAGCTAATTACCCCATTGGGGATCCTTTTTTCTTGCACTAACCGATGTCATAAAAAGTTAATTGTCTCGCTTGTGGAAAGCAGATACCACACCAGGACATCCATTCCTAAAGTGTCACTTGTCTAGGCCCACACCACAATGTCCCTCGTTCTCAATTCTGTGCTTTGTTTAACACCAGAAATATTCATCATTGGGCCCTTATTGTAGACAGATATTTCTGTTTACAGTCCTCTAATTCCGATGTGGCTTCCGTAAGCCATCCAATAAGTAGACCTTCTGAAAAAACATAAAGATAAAGAATGAGACAGACCGCACAGGACTAAACCTTCCAACGACACTATCGGCAAGCTGGTCGTCAGTTCTCCAGGATTCAGTGAGGCACTTTTGCAGCCCCTGATGCCCGCTTCAGTTAATTTGCAGGCCTCTACCGAGACCCTTTTGGAGTCTGGTATGCCACAGAACTCATCTAAGGATCCTGCGGTCGTCTTTACCTTGGATGGGTCCGGAGCCACTGTGCAGGCACTGGCTTCCGAGGAAGTCCTTCACAACATGGAGTCAAGACAAAAACCGACGTCTTTCATGGCTACTGTTCTTTCTGTACCAACCGAGTTCCTTAGGCCCAAGGGTCGAAACCACCCCAAGTAACCGCCTTCCAGCCATTCTTTGGCATCTGCTCCCATACCTCAGTCACAAATGCTTAGAATGGCAGAGGACCTTATCATGCTGATTAGGGGAAGCCAAGCCACTCCCTCAAAAAGAAAGAGATCTGTCTCCAGAAATTGTCTGAACAAGAAGTCAGATGAATCTGATGCATCTGACTATGAAGACATGCAGCCCCCCTCTACATATGAGGATTTTGATGCAGAGGAATCTATTCCTTCAGCCTCTTCCCCCAGAGGATTTTTTCTTTGGGGAAACCTTGCATATACTCTAAGGGAGCATTTCAAATGGGAGACTCAGTACTACTCACAGTCTAAAAGGAGACTCAGAGTTCCTGGACCTTTCACAGCACAGGCCCTTAGCCATCCTCCCGTCCTAGATGTGGTATATGATGTCTTCCTTGAATCCATCTTGACTGCAGACGCCCTCCCTCCTGCTCCCAGAAGGTCAGACTGGTATTACAGAGTCTCTGACTCTCAAAAATATCTCTCTAAAAACTCTACAGCGGACACTGAGGTTATTACTCAGGGCCCAAAAGTGGTTAAAGCTACTTCAGCTAAGAATCCCACCCACTCAGGCAAGGATTCCAGAGCACTGGACAGATGGGGTAAAAAAGTATACACCTCAGCTACTCTTGCTATCAGGGCACTCAATTGTCAGTTCCATATGCTTAAATATCAGCAACATACCTTGGAACTCCTTAAACAAAAAATGACCACCTTTCTTGCATGGGCAGAACCTAAAGATTTACAGGAATTAATGCACTCTGCTGGTCAAGTAACTAAACACACTTTGCACTGTGGGTTTGATGGCCTAGAAGCTTTTTGCAGGGCAGCAGTCAATGGATCTGTCATTAGAAGACATGCATGGCTTAAGTAACAGCCCCTGCCAGACCATGTCAAATCAAAGTTGTTGGATGCACACTTGCGGAAAGGTAACTTATTTGGTACTAAAGCAGATGAGGTGTCAAAAAAGGAGGAAGAAAAAGCAAAATCTATGCAGACTATTAAAGATTTCTTGCAGGTACAGCCCCCTAGGTTCAGCAGGCATTTTCCTTCCAAGCACTGGTCCTTTCCTGCACCTAGTAAAGAGGTCCAGCCTAGACCCCGTAGAAACAGACCTCCAAGACAGCAGTCCCATGGGTTTCAGAGATCTAAGCAGTGGACTTCTTCCATATCATAACCAGGGAGCTCTAAGCCAACCCCTTATGGCAAAAACTCACAATGACTCAGCCCCTCCCTACATCGCCTCTGCCCACCATCACATACCCCTAGGAGGAAGACTTTCCTTTCACTCAAGCACCTTGGCCACCATTACCAAGGACCAGTGGGCTCTGAACATTGTGTCTCAGGGGTATAAATTCTCCTTCTACACCCTTCCAACCCTCAAAGGGTTCCTAGATCTACCACCAAATCAGTGGGCAGAGACTCAAAAGCAAATCCATACCATGCTCTCCTTGGGAGCAGTAGAACACGTTCCTGCAGAGCAAATAGGCCAAGGCTTCTGCTCCAGACTTATCTCGTACCCAGAAAAGAGGGCATCTGGCACCTCTTCCCCGATCTGTCCATTTTAAACACCTTCCTGGTGATCCCAAAATTCAAAATGCTCGCCTTCCAGCAGCTGCTATCCATGCTGTCCAAGGATGCTTGTGTAGTCACCTTGGACCTAAAAGAGGCCTACCTCCACATTCCCATCAGGGAGTCCTGCAGAATATATTTTCTCTTCAGAGCAGGATCGCAGCACTTTCAGTTGTTTGCACTTCCCTTTGGCTTATCTACTGCTTCCAGAGTTTTCACAAAATGCCTGGCTCCGGCCATTGCTTTTTTCAGACAAAGAAATATTCACATTTATCCCTACTTAGATGGCTGCCTTATTCAGGCAGACAGTCAGGAAAAGCTGCTGAAACACCTGGCCTTTGTAAAGGAGCCTACTTATAACCTCCTTAGGGTACACAATCAACGAAAAGAAATCCAAACAGCTACCCACCAAGAGGATAATCTTCCTGGGAGCAAGTCTGGACACACCATCCCAGATGGCATTCCTAACACCAGAGAAACAAAGATGTTCTTCATGTTTCACTGTTGCACTCATTACATTTGGGCTATCTGCTTGCAGGTAGCCCTCAGTCGGCCTGATTATCAAAGTCTTGGATCCTGCGTCGGTTGCTGTCTCATCTTCCGTGACGTCAGGTAGTGGGGTATAAAGCATGCAGCCGACGCCATTACATCAGTCTTTCTTGCCGTGTGGTGCCCAAAGCAGAAGCAGTTCGCAAGTGCTGGTCGGCAGACTCCTGAAATTTTCAATGTTCATCGTGTTTCACTGTTGCAGTCATTACAGTTGGGTTATCCTGCTGGCAGACTACCCGCAGTCGGCCCGAGTTCCAAAGTCTAGGTCCGGCGTCAGTTGCTGTCGCCTCTTCCCTGACTTCAGTGTGCCAGGGGTATAAAAGATGCAGCCGATGCCATTTTCTTCTGTCTTTCTTGCCGTGCAGTGCCCGAAGCAGAAGCAGTTCGCAAGTGCCGGTTGGCAGACTCCTGAAATTTTCGATGTTCATCATGTTTCACTGTTGCAGTCATTACAGTTGGGTTATCCTGCTGGCAGGCTACCTGCAGTCGGCCCGAGTTCCAAAGTCTAGGTCCGGCGTCGGTTGCTGTTGCCTCTTCCCTGACATCAGTGCGCCAGTGGTATAAAAGATGCAGCTGACGCCATTTTCTTCTGTCTGTCTTGCCATGCGGTGCCCAAAGCAAAAGCAGTTCACAAGTGCCGGTCGGCCGACTCCTGAGATTTTCACATTCGAATTTGAGATCCGAAGTCTTATTAAAGCTAAGTACTCCATTGGGGAAACTTTTTTCTTGCTCCAGACCGATGTCAGAAAAAGTTAATTGTATTTCTTGTGGGAAGCAAATTCCTCATAAGGATTTTCATTCTTACTGTATTCCTTGCCTAGGTCCTGACCACGATGTTGCTAGTTGTCAGTTTTATGCTAGATTTAACCAATGCACTATTAAGCGTCTGTATGATTTTGCATTTCATTACTTTGGCAGAAGATTCAATTATATAATGCTGTTGGAAGAACTGACTTTAGGAGTTTATAAAAAGCGCAAAGAAAAAGAAAAGGACAGGCATCCGAGATCCAAAACCGAAGAGGCTTCGGCTAGGTCTGTCACCGGTTCGCCGGTTCTCAGTGAGGCGCTTTCGCAGCCCCTGACTCCCACTACCTCAGAGCCACAGGCCGCTTTCGACTCCCACGTGGAGCCGACTAGGCCACTGGAAACTCAAGGTATTGGACACTCAGAAACAATTCCCTCAGATAGGTCCGGAGCCGCTGAGCAGGCATCGGCTTCTGAGGGTGTTTTCAGACCTACACAGTTATATGTAAAAACCAACTTCAGCCTCAAAGGCAAAGACTAAAGCAGCTCTAAAGACAAAGAAACAAGTACAGCATTCTCCTGGACAGACCTCCATGCCTAAAAAACATGCTTAAAATGGCTGAAGACCTAATTACTTTGTTCAGGGGTTCCCATCCCCCTCCTGATAAGAGATCTAGTCAAAAGATAGAATATGAATCTTCAGATCAAGTTTCCATTTCCCCGGATTCCTCTTCTGAACAGGAATATTCCCTTCCACCCTATGAGGATTATGATGCTGAAGAATCTATCCCTTCAGCCTCTCCTCCTGAGGATTATTCTTTTGGGGAGACCTTGCATACTATGAGGGAGCATTTCCACTGGGAGAGCCAAGATTACTCAGAATCCAAGAAAAGGCTCTGAGACTTCCTTTTATTACCTCAGCACAGGACCCTTGCTACTCCTCCTGTTTTAGACATTGTAGATGATGTATTTTCAAAGTCCGGCCTATCTCCTGTCTCTTTACCACCAGCTCCTGTTAAGCCAGACATACTACAGGGTTCCTGATTCACATAAATTCCTTTACAAAAACCCTGCTGCTGACCCAGAAGCCATTTCTTGGGGTCCCAAGGGGGTCAAGGCTTCCACTGCAAAAAAACCCTATCCCCTCTGATAAAGGATTCAAGGGCCCCGGACAGACAGGGGGAAAAAGATTTACACTTCTGCTACCTTGGCTGTAAGAGCTTTAAATTGTCATTTTCTTATGCTTAAATATCAGCAATATCTTATGTCCCTGCTTAAACAGAAAATGTTGGCAAATTCAGAATGTGCAGAAAACAAAGAAATGCAGGATTTATTGCATGCAGCTGAACAAGTGGGAAAGCATACTTTGCAATGTGGTTTTGATTTTCTAGAGGCCTCCTGCAGGGCCGCAGTTACAGGTTCTGTCATTAGGAGGCATGCTTTGTTAAAAGAACAGAATCTGCCCGATCATGTTAAAGCAAAACTATTAGATGCTCCATTACAACATGATACCTTGTTTGGTGTTAAAGCAGAAGATGTGTTGAAGAAAATGGAGGACAAAGCTAAATCTGTGCAAACAATAAAGGATTTCTTACAGGTACAGCCTCCCAGATTTAGCAGGAACTGGCCTACAAAGAATTGGTCCTTTCCAGTGTCAGACAGGCCACAAAGAGGCAGATACAGATGCCCCCGAGGCAGACCACAGCCCCAAGGCTCATACAGACCTAAACAATGGGGTGCTTCTACCTCCAAAAGTAGAGAGGAAAGATCACAGCCATACAGGAAACGGTCTCAGTGACTTCCCCCTTCCAGCACTAAGCACTTATCGTCTGGCAACTCCTTTGGGGGGGAAAACTAGCACTTTTTTCACAAAATTGGCACATGATCACCCAGGACAAATGGGTCTTAAATATCGTATCTCAAGGCTACAGGTTCCACTTTCACACCCTGCCAAGGCCAAACGGGATGCCAGACCTGCCACGCAATCAATGGGCAGAGACACAAAAACAAAGTTTTATCTCTCATGGACAAGAGAGCCATTCAGCAAGTACCACAGCAAGAGCAGGGACAAGGATTCTACTCAAGGCTATTCTTGATACCCAGAAAGGACAAAGCCTGGAGACCAATACTGGACCTGTCTATTCTAAACACATACCTGGATATTCCAAAATTCAAAATGTTAACTCTGCAGCAGCTTCTGCCTATGCTGGGCAAGAAAGCTTTGATTGTGACTTTAGACCTAAAAGAGGCATACCCGCATGTCCCAATCAGACTGTCATGCAGAAGATACCTCAGATTTATAACTGGCTCGATGTACTACCAATTCTCTGCACCGCCCTTTGGCTTATGTACTGTGCCCAGGGTCTTCACAAAATGCCTGGCACCAGTAATTGCATTTTGCAGACAAAGAGGAATACAAATATATCCTTACTTGGACGACTGCCTTATTCATAGGTTCATAGGTAGATACTAGGCTATCTGCCCTAGGGCATTTACAAGTCTAGCCAGCGTGTGTTTGGCTTTCGCCGCCCTTTTAGATTAGACGACTGTGCCCCAGTATAGTAGGTCACTGAAGATAGCCCATTTAAGGTTAGTTTAAAGTGCCCCTGTCTAGCAGTGACACAGAGGAGATCCCAGGGGTAAATCTACGGTCTCCCATCCAATCGTCAAGATTCTTCTTGAAGAGGGTCATTGAGGGCTCTGCCTAACATGGATTGGGATTTTGTTCGAGTGAGGGGAACCTCTGGGATATGAATCTGTCTCTCCAGCATGTCCTATTTATTTCTGTGCTGAAGTTTGTCACTGGAGCGTGTAGCTCTAAGGGATTTGGATTTTCTGAGGTGGAACATGTCCATTAATTCTGGGTTGGTCATGGCTTTATACGTCAGGCACAGATTGCCTCTGAGTAGGCGGTAAGCAACTGAGTAGAGCTGGAATTTCTTTAGTCTAACTGCATAGGGCATCTGTTTGAGTTCCTTAATCCTCTTGGTGAGGTACTTTTGGGGTCTTTCTAGTTGTTGCAGGTGTCTGGTAAGGTACATCCCAAATGGGGCATTGTATTCAATTATGGGCCTGATGAGTGATGAGTAGAGGGGCACAATGACCTCTCTTGATCTAGATGTGAACCCTTTCATGATAAGGTGGGCTATATAGAAGGTCCTTCTAACCACTTTGGCAATGTGATTGTCAAAGGAAAGATTACTATCTACTTGGGTCCCCAGATCCCTAATTACTTCTTCCAGATTAATGGATTACCACCTATGTGGTAATTTGTGGGCACTTTGTTTTTCCCAAAGGGGATGACTATGCACTTTTTGGCATTTAGCTTCAGGCCATGGCTCTGGCACCAGTTATCCGTCTCTCTTTGACCATTTTGGAGGATGCTTGTGTCAGTCGGCGAGTCGATTATGGCCCCCAGTTTGCAGTCGTCTGCGAACTTGGTCAGCCAAAGTCCTCCTGTGTTAGCCTGTACCTCAGAGAAATATATACCAAACAAGAGGTCCCAGGACTGAGCCTTGTGGGACGCCACTTGTAACTGGTTTAGAGTCTGACATGGCACCTGCAATTCTGACCATGTGGGTTCTATCCCTAAGCCAGTTTGCAACCCATCTTGTGACATAGGGGTTGATATTTAAGCTGGTGAGCTTGTTTATGATGCCCGAGTGGGGTATTGTGTCAAAGGCTTTTGCGAGGTCAAGGTAGGCTGTGTGGACTACCTTCCCTTCATCTGTGGCCTTGGTGACTGTTTCAAAGAAGTCGACCAGGTTCAAGAGGCAAGATCTGCCCTTAAAGCCAAATTGGGTAGGATCCAGTGTTTGGAGGTTCCGAATGTCTTTGTTTATGAGTTCCATGATGATACACTCCATAGCTTTGCAGACCAGACTAGTCAGGCTTATAGGGCGATAGTTACCAGGGTCCCTTGTGGCACCACCTTTATGGAGTGGGACCACTGTTGCTGTACGCCATTCTTTGGGTACATATCCTGTTGTAAGGCTGAGACTGAACAGTGATTTCAGTTGTTCTTGGAGCTCGTATAAAATGCAGCCCGGGACACCGTCCGGTCCCATAAATGCTGTGTTTTTTTTACTTTGGAGAGGGCAGCTCTCCCCTGTGCATCTGTGATGTCAGGGGGGGCTACACTTTGTTGGGATAGTCATTTGCACATTTGAGGGGGAAGGGGGGAAGAAGTTTGCACTGAACCTGTCTGCCAGGATGTTGGCAATGTCTGTGGGTTCAGTATATTTTTTGTCATTTTGCACCAACTCAGAGCATATCTGGGAGTTTCCACCCAAGTTCCTGACATAACTAAAGAAGGCCTTATGATTATCTTTAGCGTCTTGTGCAATTTTTCTTTCGAAGCTAGCCTTGGATGCTTTTATGAGGGATCGTAGTTTCTTGCTTGTACTGATCAGAGTTGCCTTGCCTTTTTGGGATTTTGCTCTATCCTGTCGTAACTTCCTCCTTCTGTTGTATAGCCTATTTATGGCTGGGGTCCACCAGACAGGTCTCCTGCCTTTGGAGGAGTGTGTCTTGGTTTTGTTTGGGATAGCACGATCTATGCATTCCTGTAAGTATCCATAGAATGCATTTGTAAGGGATTCTGCGGTTTGGGTCGTAATTTCCGCTGGCCCGGGGGCTTTGTAGGATTCCATCTCAGTTCTGAGAAGTGCAAGGTTTCCTTTCAAGAAGCTTTTGACCGTGGTTTCCTTTGCTGGGGGTGTGGACGGGATATGGACATCCATAGTGATTAATTTATGGTCAGATCTTACTAAAGAAGGGTATACCTCAGGTATAGAACATAGAGTACCCATGTTGGTGATAATCAGGTCCAATATGTTTTCCCCTCTTGTGGGAGTGGTGACCAGTTGTTCCATAGCATTTGAGTTTATAAATTCTAGGAACCGTTGGGCGAGGGTGTTGGGGCTTGAGTGGTGCTCCCAGTCTGTTTGGGTAGTTGAAGTCACCCAATATAATGGTGTTTGGAAAGACCTTCATATTCTCCAGTGTCTTCAGGAAAGCCGAGTGAGGTTCTTGAATTTGGGAGAGTGGTCTGTAGCAGGCTACAAACTGGAAGGCAGTTTTGCCCACTGTTAGTTGCACATTGATGGTCTCAGATGCTTCTTGCAGTGCCACTAACCTGGAGGTATGGGTATCTTTGATGAATATGGATACTCCCCCTCCTCTTGTGGTTCGGTCCGAGTTTTGCAGCCGAAAAGCGTGGTATGAGGTATAACCTGGTAGTGCTGGGGTGCTCTCGGGAGCCTTGAACCAGGTTTCTGTTACTGCACAGATATCGATATTCTCCATACTGAGGAGAGCCTCAAGTGCGTGCATCTTGAGGTTTAGACTTCTGGCGTTGAGCAGGTTTAAGGTCCTGAGTTCAAGCAGAGAACAAGGACAACCTACTACAGCATCTGGCGTTTGTAAAAAGATTACTAACAGGTCTAGGGTACACAGTAAACGAAAAGAAATCAAAACTCGTACCCTCTCAAGAGATAATATTCCTGGGTGCAAGCTTAAATACAACTGCCCAGATGGCTTATCTCACGCCAGACAAACACAGACAACTGACTACTTATTTCAAAATGTTGGCAACAAAGACCCAGTTATCCGCAAGAAAAATTCTGCAGGATTTGGGCTTCATGGCATCCTGCATACTCCTAATTCCATATGCAAGACTGCATAGGAGGAAACTTCAATGGCATCTAAAAAGTGTTAGGACTCAACATTGCCACAGCCTGGAAACCATAATTACCCTCATACCCTGCCTGCAACAGGAGTTTCGATGGTGGGCAAAAGCCTGTCACCTCACCACGGGACAGCCATTCACCTTGCCCACAGCCAGGAAGGCATTCACAACAGATGCATCAGATTATGCCTGGCGGGCCCATTTGGCAGGAAGATGTATTCAGGGCACATGGTCCGCAAGTCAAATGCATCTACATATCAGTCAAAAAGAGATGCTAGCTGTTCAGAATGCCCTGACAGCCTTCAAGGATATACTTCATCCAGGACAACTACTGATAAAGACAGGCAATACTACAGTCATGTGGTACATAAACAAGCAGGGGGGCACGCATTCCTACCCCCTCTGCATTCTAGCCATGAACTTTTGGGACACAGCACTGACTTACCAAGTACATCTGCAAGCACAATTCCTGCCAGGAAGGATAAATACTCTGGCAGACGAACTAAGCAGAAACATAATGGATCCCAACGAGTGGAAATTGGATCCACAAGTCTTCAGCATAACAAGGAACTGGGGGTGCCCGGACATAGACCTATTTGCCTCCCCTCACAACTGCCAACTACAGAGATTCTGCACAAGGACTTATCACAAGCAAGCATGGAAAGTGGATGCTTTATCTTTCACCTGGAAAAACCTAACAGTATATGCCTTTCCTCCTCTGCCTCTCATCACCAAGGTACTCCTCAAGGTCAGACAAGAGAAGCCAAAAATTATACTGATTGCCCCAGACTGGCCACTCCAGCACTGGTACCCAATCCTAAAGAGCTTGTCTCAATGTCCAGCTTGGACATTGCCTCAAATTCCTCACCTATTGACCCAACAAGACAGTATGATACTGCACAGCCAACTCAGGACCTTAAACCTGGCAGCATGGCGAATAATGTAGCCATTCAAGAAACACTTCTCTCTAAAGCAGTGATGGATGTTAATTTGGAGGCCCGGAGGCCTAGCACCAGAAACTCTTATGCAGAAAAATGGAAGAGATTCTGTGCTTGGAACCGGGCACAAGGTATTGACAAGACTGTTCCAAATATTCCTCAGATTTTGCAATACTTAACTGAGATGCTGGATAAAGGCTTTTCCTTTTCATCAATTAAAATTCATGCCTCTGCCATTTCAGCTCATTACAATACAGAACCACTTATTTTTTTCTCATCCATTACTAAGGCAGTACCTCAGAGGGGCCAAAAACATAAGACCTCCAAGGAGAGCACCAATACCTACATGGGACCTCAACTATGTCTTTGAAAAACTCACACTGCCTCCTTTTGAGCCAGCCTCTGCAGCTGATATAAAATTCTTATCCTGGAAAACAGCTCTGCTCCTAGCAATTACCTCTGCTAGACGAGTCTCAGAGTTACAGGCACTCATGGCTGTGGAACCTTTTATCATTTTCCATCCTGACAGGGTTTCTCTAAGGACAAACTGTACATTTATGCCTAAGGTAGTGTCCCCTGTAGCCCTTAACCAAACAATGAATTTGCCTACTTTTTACCCAAACCCACAGAATAAGGGTGAGAGACTTCTGCATTCTTTAGACATTCACAGGCAGCTACGCTTCTACTTGGACAGAACCAAAGTTTTCAGAAAGACGGAACAGCTTCTAGTATCATATGCTGCAGGATCACCAGGAAAGCCTATCTCAAAACAGACTATTTCCAAGTGGATAGACTCACTGCATTCGTTTCTGCTGTTCACAGCATGGCAAATCAGTGCCTAAGGGCATTAGGCCACATTCAGCCAGAGCAGCAGCCACTTCAGCAGCCTTCCTCAGAGGAGTACCAGCCAAAGACATCTTAGAGGCTGCAACTTGGAGTTTGGTGCATACTTTTACAAAGCACTACTACATGTTCATCGTGTTTCACTGTTGCAGTCATTACTCTTGGGTTATCCTGCTGGCAGGCTTCCTGCAGTCGGCCAATATTCCAAAGTCTAGGTCCGGCGTCGGTTGCTGTCGCCGCTTCCCTGACGTCAGTGAGCCAGGGGTATAAAAGATGCAGCCGATGTCATTTCTTTCTTGCCGCGCGGTGCCCGAAGCAAAAGCAGTTCGCAAGTGCCGGTCAGCCGACTCCTGAGATTTTCAAATCTGAATTTCAGAACCGAAGTCTTCATTAAAGCTAAGTACCCCCGTTGGGGAAGCTTTTTTCTTGCTCCAGACCGATGTCAGAAAAAGTTAACAATTTTATTATTTCTTGTGGGAAGCAAATACCTCATAAGGATTTTCACTCTTAAGGTATTCCTTGCCTAGGCCCTGATCACAACGTTGCTAGCTGTCTGTTTTGTGCTAGATTCAACCAACTCACTATCAAGCGTCTGTTCGATTTTGCATTTCATTACTTTGGCCGAAGAATTAATTATATAATGCCGGCGGAACAGCCGACAACCGGAGTTTACAAAAAATACAAGGACAAGGATAGGCATCCGAAGTCCAAAACAGACGACGAAGCCTCTTCTAGGCCAGTCGCCGATTCGCCTGTTCTCAGTGAGGCGCTTTCGCAGCCCCTGGCGCCCGCTACCCACTCCCACGTGGAGCCGACTGGGCCTCTGGAAACTCAAGCTATTGGACACTCTGAAATCAATCCCTCAGATGGGTCCGGAGCTGCTGAGCAGGCATCGGCTTCTGAGGGTGTCTTCAGACCTACACAACTATATGTTAAGCCATCTTCAGCTTCAAAGACAAACACTAAAGCACTAAAGACAAAGAAAAGTACAGCATTCGCCTATTCAGACTTCCATGCCGAAAAAACAGATGCTCAAAATGGCCGCAGACCCTAATTACTTTGATCAGTGGCTCCCATCCCCCTCCTGATAAGAGGCCTAGGCAAGAGACAGAGTATGATTCTTCTGATCAGGTATCTATTTCCTCTGATTCCACTTCTGAACAGGATTACTCCATGCTTACCTATGAGGATTCTGATGCTGAAGAATCCATTCCTTCAGCCTCTCCTCCTGAGGACTATTCTTTTGTGGAAACACTGCATACTGAGGGAGCATTTCCACTGGGTGAGCCAAGATTATTCTGAGTCTAAGAAAAGACTCAGACTTCCTACTTCTTCCTCAGCACAGACCCCTTGCTAGTCCACCTGTTCTAGACATTGTAGATTATGTATTTTCAGAGTCCGGACTGCCCCTGTCTCGTTACCCCCTGCCTCTTTACCCCCTGCCCCTGCTAAGCAGACAGATACTACAGGGTCCCGGATTCTCATAAATTCCTATATAAAAACCCCGCAGCAGACCCAGAAACTATATCTCAGGGTCCTAAGGGGGTTGAAGCTTCCACTGCAAAAAACCCTGTCCCCTCTGATAGGTATTCTAGGGCTCTAGACAGATGGGGGGAAAAGTTTACACTTCTGCCACCCTGGCTGTAAGGGCTTTAAATTGTCAATTTCATATGCTTAAATATCAGCAATATTTAATGTCACTACTTAAAGAAAAAAATGTTGACAAATACTGAATGTTCAGAGAACAAGGAATTGCAGGATTTATTGCATGCAACTGAACAAGTGGGAAAGCATACTTCGCAATGTGGTTATGATTCACTGGAGGCCTCTTGCAGGGCAGCTGTTACAGGTTCTGTTATTAGAAGGCATGCTTGGTTAAAGGAACAAAATCTGCATGATCATGTTAAAGCAAAATTATTAGATGCACCATTACAGCATGATACTTTGTTTGGTACTAAAGCAGAAGAGATGTTGAAAAAATGGAGGATAAAGCAAAATCCATGCAGACAGTTGAGGATTTCTTACAGGTACAGCCACCCAGGTTTAGCAGGAATTGGCCTTCTAAAAATTGGTCCTTTCCAGTCTCAGACAGACCAGAAAGAGGCAGATACAGGCGTACCAGAGGCAGATCTCAGTCTCAAGGCTCAAACAGACCTAAACAATGGGGTGCTCCTACCTCCAAAAGCAGAGAAGACAAATCACAGCCTTACAGGAAACTGTCCCAATGACTTTCCTCTACCAGTTCCAAGCAGTTTTCTTTTGACAGCCCCCTCAAGGGGAAAACTAGCACTTTTATCATCAAATTGGCAAATGGTTACCCAAGACAAATGGGTTCTGAACATAGTGTCCCAAGGCTACAGGTTCCATTTTCACACTCTACCAAGGTCAAAGGACATTCCAGACCTGCCACACAATCAATGGGCAGAGGCACAAAAACAAATTACAGCCCTCATGGACATGCGGGCCATTCAGCAAGTACCACAACAAAACCAGGGGCAAGGATTTTACTCCAGACTTTTCCTAGTACCCAGGAAGGACAAAACCTGGAGACCAGTTCTGGACCTGCCTATACTAAAGTTTCTGGAAGTTCCAAAATTCAAAATGTTGACTTTTCAGCAGCTACTGCCCATGCTGGGCAAGAGGGCTTGGCTCGTAACTTTGGACCTAAAAGAGGCATACCTGCATGTCCCAATCAGACAATCTTTCAGAAGATGCTTCAGATTCATAGCTGGTTCAATGCATTACCAATTCTCTGCACTGCCCTTTGGCTTATGTACTGCGCCCAGGGTCTTTACAAAATGCCTGGCACCAGTAATTGCGTTTTGCAGACAAAAAGGAATTCAAATATATATCCCTACTTGGACGACTGCCTAATTCAAGCAGAGAACAGACACTCTTCTACAGCATCTGGCGTTTGTAAAAAGATTACTAATTGGCCTAGGGTACACAGTAAATGAAAAGAAATCAAAACTAGTGCCCTCTCGAGAGATAATATTCCTGGGTGCAAACTTAAATACAACTGCCCAGATGGCTTCTCACGCCAGACAAGCAAAAATAACTGACTACTTACTTTAAGAATTTGGCAACAAAAACCCACTTATCTGCAAGGAAAATCCTGCAGGCTTTGAGTTTCATGGCATCCTGCATTCTACTAATTCCATATGCCAGGCTGCATATGAGGAAACTACAATGGTATCTGAAAAGTGTTTGGACTCAGCATTGCCACAGCCTGGAGACAGTAATTGCACTCATTCCCTGCCTACAACAGGAGTTTCGATGGTGGGCAGAAGCCTGTCACCACAACAAGGGTCTGCCATTCAGTTTACCCACAGCCAGACACTGACAACGGATGCATCAGATTATGCCTGGGGGGCCCATATGGCAGGAAAATGTATTCAGGGCACATGGCCTGCAAACCAGATGCATCTTCACATCAATCAAAAAGAGATGCTAGCTGTTCAAAATGCCCTGACAGCTTTCAAGGACCTGCTTCATCCAGGACAATTACTGATAAAGACAGACAACACTATGGTCATGTGGTACATAAACAAGCAGGGAGGTACTCATTCCTACCCCCTCTGCAGAGAAGCAATGACCTTATGGGACACAGCATTGGCTTTTCAAGTTCACCTGCAAGCACAATTCCTGCCAGGAAAAACAAATACTCTGGCAGACGAACTAAGCAGAAACCTCTTGGATCCCATGAATGGAAACTGGATCCACAAGTCTTCAGGATGATAATAAGGAAATGGGGATGCCCAGACATATATCTATTTGCCTCCCCTCACAACCGTCAATTGCAGAGATTTTGCACAAGGATTTACCACAAGCAAGCATGGAAAGTGGACGCCCTATCGTTCAGCTGGAAAAATCTAACAGTATATGCTTTTCCCCCACTGCCTCTCCTTCCCAGAGTACTCCTAAAGGTCAGACAAGAGAAGCCAAAAATGATTCTGATTGCACCAGACTGGCCACGCCAGCACTGGTACCCAACCCTGAAGAGCTTGTCTCAAGGTCCAGCATGGATATTGCCTCAGACTTCTCACTTGCTGACCCAACAAAACAGTCAGATCCTGCACAGCCAACTCAGGACCTTACATCTGGCAGCATGGCGGATAATGTAGCCATTCAGAAAACTCCTCTTTCAAAAGCTGTTATGAATGTTATCTTGGAGGCCAGGAGGCCCAGTTCCAGAAAATCTTATGCAGAAAAATGGAAGAGATTCTGTGCTTGGAACCAGGAACAAGGCATTGACACGTCTGTACCAAATATTCCTCAGATTTTACAATACCTAACTGAGATGCTGAACAAAGGCCTTTCTTTCTCATCAATTAAGATTCATACCTCTGCCATTTCTGCACATTACAATGGGAACCCCCTATCTTTTCTCATTCTTTAATAAGGCAGTACCTCAGAGGGGCCAAAAACATCAGGCTTCCAAGGAGAGCACCAGTTCCGGCCTGGGACCTCAATTATGTTTTGGAAAAACTCCCACTGCCTCCTTTCGAGCCAGCATCAACAGCGGATATTAAATTCTTATCCTGGAAAACAGCTCTGCTCCTAGCCATAACCTCTGCAAGGCGAGTCTGAGTTACAAGCACTCATGGCTGTGGAACCTTTCATCATTTTTCATCCAGACAGGGTTTCTCTGAGGACAAATCCTACATTTATTCCTAAGGTGGTGTCCAGTGTGGCCCTCAACCAAATCCACAGAACAAGGGTGAGAAAATTCTGCATTCTTTGGACATACGCAGGCAGTTACGCTACTACTTGGACAGAACTAAAGCTTTCAGAAAGACTGAGCAACTTTTAGCGTCGTATGCTGCAGGATCACAAGGAAAGGCTATCTCAAAACAGACTATTTCTGAATGGATAGGCCATTGCATCCGTTTCTGCTGTTCTCAACATGGTAAATCAGTGCCTAAGGGCATTAGGCCTCATTCCACCAGGGCAGCAGCCTTGTCAGCAGCCTTCCTCAGAGGAGTACCAAACCAACAAAATCTTAGAGGCTGCAACTTGGAGTTCAGTGCACACCTTTACAAAGCACTACCACTTGCCTCTCTACTCTAAGTCCAGAGCAGGCTTTGCCACTGCAGTTCTGCAGGGCCTCATAGCCTCTCCTAATCCTATTTAGCCCAGCCACCCATCATCAGCTTTGGGATTCAACCCATGAGTAATGACTGCAACAGTGAAACACTATGAACATAGTACAGTTGTGTACCTACCATAAATGTAGATGTTCAAGTGTATTCACTGTTGCAGTCCAGGTTACCCACCCACCAACCCCCTTCTCTTTGCTGGGACTTATCTGCACTTCTCTAGCCTATACAACCTTTTTGGTGTATTTGCTTGTAGATGAAGAAAATGTTATTTTTGTGCATGCATTTCTTATTGCTATATTTTTCAGCCTACCTATTTGGGGCACCTGACATCTGGGGCAAGAAAAACTGAAGAAAATGGCGTTGGCTGCATCTTTTATACCCCTGGTGCACTGACGTCACAGCAACCGACACCGTACCTAGACTTTGGAATTCTGGCCGACTGCGAGTAGCCTGCCAGCAGGATGAATCCAAGAGTAATGACTATGGTAGGTGCGCAACTGTACTTTACCTCTCTACTCTAAGACCAGGGCAGGCTTTGCCACTGCGGTTCTGCAGGGCCTGATAGCCTCTCCTAATCCTATTTAGCACCAGCCTCCCAACCTTAGCTTTGGGATTCAACCCAATTGTAATAACTGCAACAGTGAAACACAAACATAGTACAGTTGTGTGCCTACCATAAATGTAGATGTTAGAGTGTATTCACTGTTGCAGTCCAGGTTACCCTCCCTCCATCCCCATTTTACCTTGCTGGGACTTATCTGTACTTCTCTAGTCTATACAACCTATGTGGTGTATTTGCTTGTAGATGAAGGAAAAGTTGATTTTTGTATATGCGTGCTTATTGGCATAATTTAGCCTACCATTTTAGGGGCACCTGACATCTGGGGCAAGAAAAACTGAAGAAAATGGTGTTGGCTGCATCTGTTATACCCCTGGCGCTCTGACATCGGGAAGAGGCAAGAGCAACCGACGCCAGACCTAGACTTTGGAATTCGGGCCGACTGCGCGGTAGCCTGCCAGCAAGATAACCCAATTGTAATGACTGCAACAGTGAATACACTCAAACATCTACATTTATGGTAGGTACACAACTGTACTTTTTCGAGTTTGAGATCCGAAGTCTTCAACAAAACTAAGTACCCCATTGAGGATCCTTTTTCTTGCTCTAAACCGATGTCAGTAAAAGTTAACAGTTGTATTACTTGTGGAAAGCAAATACCTCAAAGATTTTCATTCGTACTGCATTCCTTGCTTAGGCCCAGACCACGACGTCCCTTGCTGTCGGTTTTGTGCCTTATTCAGTACTTGAACTATTTGTCGGTTCATTTTCGCATCTAAATATTTTGGTACTATGTTCAATTATCCAGAAATGGCTTTGGTAAGCCACCCGACTACCGACATTCCGAAAAAACGCAAAGATAAAGACAGAGACAGACAGCATAGGTCAAAAGCTGCTGTTAAGCTAGTCTCCAGTTTGCTGGTACTCGGTGAGGTGCTTTCGCAGCCCCTGATACCTGCTACTTCAGATTCGCAGGTCTCTACTTAGACCCATTCTGAGTCCGGTTAAACGTGAGATGATGCTTCGACTATGGAACCTGCAGATGTCTATACCTTGGATGGGTCCGGAGCCACTGTGCAGGTACCAGTTTCTGAGGGTGTATTTAGGCCTACTGACTTGCATATGAAACCGATGCCATCTTCTCCTTCTAGGCCTAAAACCTGATCCACACCTAGAAAACAGACTCCCAGGCCGCATGGTCAGGCTCCTATGCCTAAAAAACAAATAAATGATAAGAATGGCTGAAGACCTTTATTACTGTAATCAGGGGAAGCCACCCTTCTCCCTGTAAGAAACCTAGAACTGAGTTTCCTTCTGATTCTTCTGATCAGGATTCTGAAATTTCTGTTTTCTCTGTTGACCAGGAGTCACCTTATCTATCTTTGAGGATTCTGATGCAGAGGACTCCATTCCCTCTGCTTCCCCTCCAGAGGATTTCTCTTTTGGTGAAACTTTGCATACTCTTAGGGAGCAGATGTTCATCGTGCATACAGCTGCAGTCATCACACTTGGGTTATCCTGCTGTCAGGCGGGTCCTCGGTTGGCCAAATTCCAAAGTCTAGGTCCAGCGTCGGTTGTCATCACTTCCTCCCTGACGTTAGTGCGGCAGGGGTATAAAAGAGGCAGCCGACGCCATTTTCTTCAGTCTTTCTTGCCGTGCGGTGCCCGAAGCAGAAGCAGTTCGCAAGTGCCGGTTGGCCAGCTCCTGAGATTTACGAAAAGTATTTCAGCCGAAGTCTTCTTTAAAGCTAAGTACCCCATTGGGGAAACTTTTCTTGCCTCAGACCGATGTCAGACAAAGTTAATAATTGCATTTCTTGTGGGAAGCAAATACCGCATAAGGATTTTCACTCTTACTGTATACCTTGCTTAGGGCCAGACCACGACGTCTCGGCCTGCCGTTTTTGTGCTAAGTTTAACAAGCACACTATTTAGTGCCGGGCGGAGTTCGCCCTTCATTATTTTGGCAAAAAATTTAATTATATCATGTCGTCGGATATACCGACGCCAGTTTCAGGCAAAAAACGCAAGGATAAGGACAGACATACGAGGCCTGCACCGAGTACTGAGATCACGCTAAGGCCGACTACCGGTTCTCCGGTTCTCAGCGAGGTGCCTACGCAGCCCCTGACTACCGATGAAAGTATTTTACCGGCGACTTCAGTACCCGAGGTCGCAGCTTCCTCGGTCTCCATTCCCACTGCAGATACCGACACCACTTTTGGCGGAGAAATGGAAAATTTAGCGAGGCCTGCCATTTCTGAAGGCGTTTTCAGGCCTACCACCTTCTCTATTAAGTCATTCTCTAAATCTAAAGCTTCAATGAAAATTAAAAAACAGGGTCCTCAGACCCCCTCTCAAGGCCCCATGCCAAAAAAACAGATGCTTAAAATGGCTGAGGATTTGATTACACTCATCAGGGGTTCTCAACCCCCCTCAGACAAAAGACCCAGGTTGGAGGAAGACTTCCCTTCCTCAGACCAGGCTTCTATTACCTCAGACCTTTCTGAGGACCAGGATTACGCCTATTCCCCATTTGAAGACTCTGATGCTGAGGAGTCTATTCCCTCGGTCCCCCCCCCCCTCTGAGGACTACTCTTTTGGGGAAACCCTTCATACATTGAGAGAGCACTTCCACTGGGAAGGCCAAGATTACTCAGATTCCAAGAAAAGGCGCAGGGAATTTCTGCTGCTTCCCCAGCATAGGCCCCTGGCTATTTCTCCTGTCTTAGATATTTTGGATGATGTGTACACAGACGCCAGTCTTAATTCAGACTCTCTTCCTCCTGCCACTGTTAAACCAGACAGATATTACCGGGTTCCTGATTCTCACCAGTTCCTTTATAAAAGCCCTTCTGCTGACCCAGAAACTATTTCTCAGGGTCCCAAGGGGGTGAAGGTCTCTACTGCTAAAAACCCTTTACCTTCAGACAGAGATTCCAGAGCATTAGAAAGGTGGGGGAAAAGGTGTATACATCAGCCACTTTAACCATGAGGGCATTAAACTGTCCATTTCATATGTTAAAGTACCAGCAGTGCTTGCTATCTCAGCTGAAAAGCAAAATGACACAAACAGAGCAACCAGATTTGAAAGAGTTGCAGGATTTGTTGCATGGAGCAGAACAAGTGGGGAAACATACCTTACAGTGTGGTTTTGATGCTTTAGAGGCCTCATGTAGAGCTGCTGTCACGGGGTCTGTCATACGTAGACACGCTTAGCTCAAAGAGCAAGCAAACCTTACCAGATCATGTCAAAGCAAAGTTATTAGATGCACCACTACAAAAAGATGTATTGTTTGGTGTTAAAGCGGAGGAGGTACTAAAGAAAATGGAGGAAAAAGCGAAATCTATGCAAACAGTTAGATTTCTTGCAGGTGCAGCCTCCACGCTTCAGCAGAAACTGTCCTTCAAAAAATTGGTCCTTTCCAGCCACGGACAGACCCCAAAGGGGTAGATCCAGATGCCCAAGGGGTAGAGGACAACCTCAAGGATCTTACAGAGCTAGGCAGTGGCAAGCACCAGCCTCAAGAGGTGGAGAAGATAGACCACAGTCATTTAGAAAACAGACACAATGACTTTCCCCTATGCCTGCCAAACAAAGCAATAATGGCAGCACCTTTGGGCAGAAAACTGGCCTTATTTTCAAAAAACTGGCACATTGTTACAAAGGACAAATGGACTCTGGATATTATAGACCGAGGCTACAGGTTCCACTTTCACACCCTTCCAAAAATGAGAGGCATGCCAAACCTGCCACAAAATCAATGGGCAGAGGCACAAAAACATATTTCCGCTGTCATGGATATGAAAGCAATTCAAGAGGTACCTGCAAAAGAACAAGGTCAAGGTTTTTATTCAAGACTATTTCTGGTATCAAGGAAGGACAAAGATTGGAGACCCATCTTAGACCTATCTATTCTAAACACATATCTAGAGGTACCAAAATTCAAGATGCTCACATTACAGCAGCTTCTTCCCATGCTGGGTAAGGAGTCTTGGCTGGAAACGTTGGACCTCAGGGAGGCATACCTGCATGCCCCTATCAGACAAGATTGCAGAAGATACCTCAGATTTCTTGCAGGTTCAACCCATTATCAATTGCGCCCAGAGTGTTTACGAAATGCCTGGCATCAGTAATTGCTTTCTGCAGACAACGAGGAATACAAATCTACCCATATCTGGACAACTGCCTGATCCAAGCAGACAGCAAGGACATTCTATTGCAGCATCTGGCGTTTGTAATAAAACTGTTAAACTGCCTGGGGTACACAGTGAACAAAAAGAAATCAAAACTAATACCCTCTCAACAGATAATTTTCCTGGGTGCCAGCTTAAATACAATGGACCAGATGGCTTACCTCATGCCAGACAAACAAGGGCAACTGTCTCAATACTTCAACAAAATGGCATCTTTAACCAGGCTAACTGCAAGAAAAATCCTGCAGGCTCTGGGGTTCATGGCATCTTGCATCCTACTAATACCATTTGCAAAGCTGCATATGAGGAAACTACAATGGTACCTAAAAAACTTATGGTCTCATCACGGCCACAGCTTGGAAACAATTTTACCACTCATTCCATGCCTTCAAAAGGAATTCTTGTGGTGGGCTCAAGCATGCCAAAGAAACACGGGTCTCCCTTTCTGTATACCACAAGCAAGTCAAATCATCACAACAGAGACCTCAGACTACGCCTGGGGAGCACACATGGCAGATCAGTGCATCCAGGGAAAATGGTCCCAAAAACAGATGCACCTTCACATCAACCAAAAGGAGATGCTAGCTGTGCAAAATGCTCTTATTACCTTCAAGGACCTACTGCATCCGGGCCAGCTATTAATGACAGACAACACCACAGTCATGTGGTACATAAACAAACAGGGGGGACGCATTCATACCCCCTGTGCAGGCAAGCTATGACCCTGTGGAACACAGCATTGGAATTACAAGTTCAACTGCAGGCACAACTCCTGACAGGGAAGGAAAACACACTGGCAGGCAACTTAAGCAGAATTGACAGACCCTCACGAATGGAAGTTGCATCCTCAAGTCTTCTCAAAGATAACTCATGCATGGGGACAGCCAGACATAGATCTATTTGCTACCCACAGAAATTACCAGTTGGAAAAATTCTGCTCAAGGACCTTTCATCCACAGGCCTGGAAAGTGGGCGCACTCTCTTTCAATTGGATAGCATTGACGGTCTATGCCTTCCCTCCTCTACCTCTACTGACCAAAGTCCTATTAAAAACCAGAGCAGAGAGGCCACAAATGATTCTCATTGCTCCAGACTGGCCACGACAGCACTGGTATCCTCTCCTAAAGAGCCTGTCACACTCACCACCATGGATCCTACCTCAAGTTCCTCTTCTGTTGTCCCAGCACAACTACAAGACCCTTCACAGCCAGCTCAGAACTCTAAATCTAGCTGCATGGAAAGTACCTTAATTTGCCAACAGACTCTCCTCTCCAAAGAGGTACAGGATGTCATCTTGGAGGCCAGGAGACCCTCTACCAGAAAAACCTACTCCACCAAATGGAAACGATTTTGTTCCTGGAATCAAGCAAAGGGCCAGAATCCTTGGGTAATACATATACCTCAGATTTTACAGTACCTAGCTGAGATGTTAAACAGTGGCCTTTCCTTCTCTTCCATCAAGATCCACGCTTCAGCCATTTCAGCACAATACAATACGGATCCTCCTTTATTCTCACATCCTCTATTAAGGCAGTTCCTCAGAGGGGCGAAAAATATAAAACCCCCACAGAAACCACCAGCTCCAGCTTGGGACCTCAACTTCGTATTGGAGAAGCTGACACTGCCTCCTTTTGAGCCGGCTTCTTCAGCAGAGCTACAATACTTGTCGTGGAAAACAGCCTTGCTTCTGGCTATTACCTCAGCATGCAGGGTTTCAGAGCTACAGGCCCTCATGGCTGTGCAACCATTCATCATTTTCCATCAGGACGGTTTCCTTACGAACCCAACCCTACCTTCGTGCCAAAGGTAGTATCCAGTGTGGCTTTGAATTAGACTATTCATTTACCTACCTTTTATCCAAATCCACAGAACAAAGGGGAGAGGCTACTACACTCCTTGGACATTCACAGGCAACTTTGTTATTACTTGGACAGAACAAAGTCATTCAGAAAATCTGAGCAGCTCTTTGTATCCTATGCTACAGGTACTCAAGGGAAGGCCATTTCCAAACAGACTATTTCAAAATGGATAGCCCACTGCATACGCTTTTGTTGTTCATTTCATGGAAAACCAGTGCCTGCATACATACTCCACCAGGGCTACAGCTACCTCAGCAGCTTTCCTCAGGGGGGTCCCTACCAAGGGCATTTTGGAAGCAGCTACTTGGAGTTCAGTGCACACTTTCACCAAGCACTACCACCTTCCACTATACTCAAAATCTAGAGCGGGCTTTACCACAGCAGTCCTGCAGGGCATTCTAGCCCCTCCTAAATCCGCTTAGTACCAGCCACCCTTACTTGGCTTTGGGATTCTACCCAAGTGTGATGACTGCAGCTGTATGCACGATGAACATAGTACAGTTTTGTACCTACCATAAATGTAGATGTTCGAGTGCTCATACAGCTGCAGTCCAGGTTACCCTCCCTCCATCCCCTCTTCGGACAGGGCTTATGACAAACACCTTTAACATACAACCTATTTGGGGTATTCCTTCATGGTGTATTTGCTTGCAACTACTGTTTTGATTTATTTACGTATGTATGTTTGCATAACATCATGTATTGCCTTCCTTTCTGGGGGCACCTGACATCTGGGGCAAGAAAAACTGAAGAAAATGGCGTCGGCTGCCTCTTTTATACCCCTGCCACACTGACGTCAGGGAGGAAGCGACGACAACCGACGCCGGACCTAGATTTTGGAATTTGGCCCACCGAGGACCCGCCTGATGGCAGGATAACCCAAGTGTGATGACTGCAGCTGTATGAGCACTCGAACATCTACATTTATGGTAGGTACAAAACTGTACTTTCTGCTGGGAAAGCCAAGATTACTCTGACTCCAAAAAGAGGCTTAGGGAGTTCTTACTCCTACCTCAACACAGGCCTTTAGCTGTCCCTCCTGTACTGGACATTGTAGATAATGTCTTCTTGGAATCTAGGCTGGACCCTGACACTCTACCTCTGGCTCCCAGGAAACCTGACCGGTATTGCAGAGTACCTGACTCTCACAAGTTCCTCTTTAAGAATCCTACTGCGGATCCTGAGAACATTTCACAGGGACCCAAAGGCATTAAGGCTACTACTGCCAAAAACCCTACCCCCTCTGATAGAGACTCCAGGGCCCCGGACAGATGGGGGAAGAAGATATACACTTCTGCTACTTTGGCCATTAGGGCCTTAAACTGCCACTTTCATATGTTAAAGTATCAGCAGCATATTATTGGATTGCTTAAACAGAAAATGATGTTGATTCCTGACTGTGCTGAAAATAAAGAATTACAGGATTTGATGCATTCTGCTGAACAAGTTGGCAAACATACTTTGCAATGTGGTTTTGATTCATTAAAGGCATCTTGCAAGGCTGCTGTCACTGGGTCTGTACTTAGAAGGCATGCTTGGCTTAAGGAGCAAACTTTGCCAGATCATGTTAAAGCTAAATTACTGGCTGCTCCTTTAAACCAAGACCGCCTGTTTGGCAACAAAGCAGAAGTACTTAAGATGGAGGAAAAGCTAAATCTATGCAAACTGTTAAAGATTTCCTGCAAGTACAGCCTCCCAGATTTAGTAGGCACTGACCTTCTAAGAATTGGTCCTTTCCTGCTTCTTCCAGGCCTTCTCAGTCCAAACCCAGGACCAGCAGACCACCCAGGCTTCAGTCTCAAGGTACTCCCAGGCCTAAGCAGTGGGGGGCTCCCATTTCCAAAGCTGGAAGTAGTAAGACACCCCCCCTATGGTAAACTGTCACAGTGACTTAGCTTTAAACCTTCCAAGCCCTGCTCAACTGACTATTCCTTTAGTGGGGAAAGATCGCCCTGCATGGGAACTCATTACCCAAGACAAATGGGTTTTAAATATAGTTTCCCAAGGATACAGATTCCACTTAACTCCTTACCACCCCCAAACGGTTGGCCAGACCTACCCCCAAATCAATGGGCAGAGGCTCAAAAGCAGGTTCTCGCTCTTTTAAGTATCAGAGCTATTCAACCTGTCCCAGAAGAGCAATGGGAGCAAGGTTTTTACTCAAGATTTTTCCTTGTACCCAGAAAAGACAATTCCTGGCATCCTATCCTTGACCTGTCTTTCGTAAACACCTTTTTGGAAATCCCAAAATTAACAATGCTAACTCTTCATCAGCTGCTTCCCATGCTGGGCAAAAATGCCTGGTTGGTAACACTGGATTTAAAGGAAGCCTACCTGCACATCTCAATCAGGGAATCTTGCAGAAGATACCTACTCTTCAACGCAGGCTACATGCACTGCCAGATGTTCTTCGTGTTTCACTGTTACAGTCATTACATTTGGGTGATCTGCTGGCAGGTTGCTCTCAGTTGGCCTGACAACAAAGTCTTGGGTCCTGTGTCGGTTGCGGTCTCGTCTTCCATGATGTCAGGTCATCAGGGGTATAAAACATGCAGCCGACGTCATTTTATTCAGTCTTTCTTGCCATGCGGTGCCCGAAGCAGAAGCAGTTCGCAAGTGCCGGTCGTCCAACTCCTGAAATTTTCGCATTCGAGTTTCAGAACCGAAGTCTTCAACTAAAGCTAAGTACCCTGTTGGGAAAATTTTTTCTTGCTCCGTACCGATGTCAGTAGAAGTTAATAATTGCATTACTTGTGGGAAGCAAATACCTCATAAAGATTTTCACTTCTGCTGCATTCCTTGCCTAGGCCCAGATCATAACGTGCCTTGCTGTAGGTTTTGTGCTAGATTTAACCAACGCACTATTAAGCGTAGTTATATTTTTGCTTCTAAATATTTTAGATTTAATTACCCTGAAATGTCGTCGGTTAGCAATCCGACTACCGGAGTTCGCAAAAAACACAAAGAAAAAGATAGAGACAGACCGTCTAGGTCCAAAACAGACTAAACTTCTCCTAAGCCAGTCGCCGGTACTCAGTGAGGTGCTTTTGCAGCTCTTGATATTCACTACTTTTGAGTTGCTGGCCTCTACCGAGACCCATGCGGAGTCCAGTATGCCATGAGATTCTCAGAGTATTGAACCCATGGATGTCTCTCTCTTGGATGGGTCCGGAGCCAATGAGCAGGTACCGTTTTCTGAGGGTGTTTTCAGGCCTCAACATTTTTATATAAAACTGACGCCATCCTCAAAAACAAGATCAAAAACATGCATGAGCCACATGCTCAGGGCCCTATGCCTAAAAACAGATGATCAAAATGGCTGAGGACTTAATTGCCTTGATCAGGGGCTCCTAACCCCCCCTGCTAAGAGGCCTAGGCAAGGCACTGATTAAGAATCTTCAGATCAGGTTTCCATTTCTTCTGACTCCTCTTCTGATCAGGAATTTTCTATTCCACCCTATGAGGATTCTAATGCAGCAGAAGAGGAATCCATACCATCTGCATCTCCTCCTGAGGATTATTCTTTTTGAGAAACCTTGCATACTTTAAGGGAACATATTTTCACTTGGAGATTCAGGATTTCTCTGAATGAAAAAGAGGCTTAAGGATTTCCTTCTTCCTCAGCATAGGCCTTTGGCAATACCTCCTGTTTTAGACATTGTTGATGTGTTTTTGGAATCGAGCATGGCTCCTGATTCCCTACCTCCGGCTCCTAGTAAGCCAGACAGATATTACAGGGTTCCTGACTCCCACAAATTTTTATTCAAAAATCCTGCTGCTGATCCTGAAACTATCTCACAGGGTCCCAAACGTGTAAAGGCCTTTACAGCTAAAAATCTTACCCCCTCTGGTAGAGATTCCAGGGCGCTGGATAAATGGGGAAAAAGGTTTTTACGTCTGCAACCTTGGCAATTATGGCCTTAAACTGCCAGTTTCATATGCTTAAGTATATCAACAGCATGTTATGGGCTTATTAAAACAGAAAATGGTGTTGATTTCTGATTGTGTGGAAAATAAAGAATTACAGGAGTTGTTGCATGCAGCTGAACAAGTTGGAAAGCATACTTTGCAATGTGGTTTTGATTCCTTGGAGGCCTCTTTCAGGGCCGCAGTTAATGGATCTGTGATTAGAAGGCATGCCTGGCTCAAGGAGCAAAATCTGCCTGATCATGTTAAAGCTAAATTGTTGGATGCACCTTTACAAGCATGATGCTCTGTTTGGTAATAAGGCAGAAGAGGTTTTAAAGAAAATGGAAGACAAAGCTCAGTCTATGCAAACTGTAAAAGATTTCTTGCAAGTGCTGCCACCCAGATTAAGTAGGCACTGGCCTACTAAATATTGGTCCTTTCTTGTGTCCAACAGAGCCATACAAGGCAAATCCAGGCACTCAAAAGGCTCCAGATACCAATCACAGGGTTCTTACAGGTCAAAGCAATGGGGTGCCTCTACCTCCAAATCTGGAGGAAACAAAGCACAACCCTGCAGTAAGCAGTCTCAATGACTTCCCTCTACCATCACCAAGCACTTATCTTTTGGCAGCCACCTTGGGGGGAAAATTAGCACTTCATGCTCAAAATTGGCAGTTAATTACCCAGGACAAGTGGGTATTAAACATAGTATCCCAGGGGTACAGATTTAATTTCCATACTTTGCCAATTCCAAATGGTTGGCCAGATCTGCCACAAAATCAATGGGCAGAGGCTCAGAAACAAGTTATGTCCCTCATGGATATGGGGGCTATTCAATCAGTACCAGAACAGGAAAAAGGACAAGGTTTTTATTAGACTTTTCCTGGTGCCCAGAAAAGACTATGCCTGGCGTCCAATACTTGACTTATCGATTTTGAACACGTTCTTGGACATTCCAAAATTCAAAATGCTGACTTTACAACAGCTGCTGCCCATGCTGGGCAAGAACGCTTGGTTAGTGACTCTAGACTTGAGGCATACCTGCATATCCCAATAAGGGAATCGTGCAGAAGATACCTCCACTTCAAGGCAGGTTTTATGCATTACCAATTCTCTGCACTGCCCTTTAGCTTATCTACTGCACCCAGGGTCTTTACAAAGTGCCTGGCACCAGTAATTGCATTTTGCAGACAGAGGCATACATATCTATCCTTACTTGGACGACTGTCTTATTCAAGCAGAAAACAAGGACATTCTTCTTCAACATCTGGCGTTTGTAAAAAGGCTTCTAACATGCCTAGGGTGCACAATAAACAAAAAGAAATCACAACTGGTACCCTCTCAAACAATTACATTCCTGGGTGCAAGCTTGAATACAACTGCCCAAATGGCTTACCTTACGCCAGACAAACAAAGGCAACTGACTATATACTTCAAACAGATGGCAAAAACCCGGTTATCTGCAAGACAAATTCAGCAGGCTTTTGGGTTCATGGCATCCTGCATTCTACTAATTCCATATGCAAGACTGCATATGAGGAAACTTCAATGGTATCTAAAAAGTTTATGGAGTCAACATTGTCCCAGCCTGGAAACAATGATTCCTCGCATTCCCTGCCTACAACAGGAATTTCTTTGGTAGGCAGAGACATGTCACCAAAACAAGGGATTGTCTTTCACTCTACCCCCTGCTACCCAAACCCTAACTACAGACGCATCAGACTATGCTTGGGGGGCCCACCTGGCGGGGAGATGCATTCAGGGCATATGGAACCCAAAACAAATGCATCTGCATATCAACCAGAAAGAGATGCTAGCTGTTCAGAATGCCCTGACCGCTTTCAAGGACTTACTTCATCCAGACGGACAACACCACGGTTATTTGGTACATAAACAAGCAAGGGGGTACCCATTCTTACCCCCTCTGCAGACCAGCCATGGCTCTGTGGAAGACAGCCTTGAGCTACCAAGTGCATCTACAGGCTCGATTCCTGCCAGGAAAATTAAATACACTGGCAGACGAACTAAGCAGAAATCTCATGGATCCACACGAGTGGAAACTGGAACAAAAGACTTTCAACATGTTGATCAACAAATGGGGGAGCCCAGATATAGACTTTTACCTCCCCCAGAACTACCAAATGGACAAATTCTGCACAAGGACTCCCCACAAACAAGCTTGGAAAGTGGATGCTCTGTCCTTCAGCTGGAAAAATCTATCAGTTTATGCTTTTCGTCAAGTGCCTCTCCTCTCCAAAGTGTTACTGAATGTCAAACAGGATAAACCAAGGATGATATTGATTGCACCAGACTGGCCACACCAACACTGGTGTACCCCCTCTTGCTCAGTGTGTCACAGCTAGCCTCATGGCACCTGTCTCAGACCCCTACCCTGCTGTCACAGCAGGAGAGCCAGATTCTGCACCCCCAGCTTCAAACCCTGAACCTGGCAGCCTGGCTAATTACCTAATCTCTCCGTTACCATCCCTCAGTAAACAAGTGTTGGATGTCATTTTGGAGGCAAGCAGGCCTAGTACTAGAAAATCTTATGCTGAAAAATGGAAAAAGATTCTGTGCCTGGAACCAAACTCAAGGGATGGTCACAGCAGCGTCCAACTTACCTCAGATTCCTCAATACTTAACTGAGATGCTTAAGGGTCTTTCCTTTTCCTCCATCAAATTTCACGCCTCAGCCATTTCAGCTCATTACAACACAGAACTTACCCCTCTTTTCTCACCCACTGCTCAAGCAGTTCCTCAGAGGTGCCAAAAACTGAAGACCACCCAGGAGAGCCCCAACTCCAGCCTGGGACCTTAACTTTGTATTGGAAAAACTCACTCTTCCTCCTTTTGAGCCAGCTGCAAGTGCAGAGTTAAAATTCCTTTCTTGGAAAGCAGCTTATCTTTTAGCAATCACTTCAGCAAGAAGGGTATCTGAATTACAGGCCCTTATGGCATTGGAGCCTTTCACAATCTTTCATGCGGACAGGGTGTCCCTCAGGACCAATCCCTCCTTCATACCCATTGTGGTATCCAGTGTGGCACTTAATCAATCCATTCATTTGCCAACCTTCTTTTCTAATCCACAAAACAATAGGAACGGATACTGCACTCCTTAGATGTGCACAGACAGCTTAGATTTTACTTGGATAGGACTAAACCTCAAGGGAAATCTGAACAAGTGCTGGTGGCATTTGCTGAAGGGGCAGAGGGGAAGTCCATTTCAAAGCAAACCATTTCTAAATGGATAGCCCATTGCATTCATTTTTGCTATAAGCACCATGGAAAACCTACCCCACAAGGGGATAAGATCACATTCCACCAGGGCTGTGCATCTATCTCTACAGCCTTTCTCAGAGGTGTCCCTACCAGAGACATCCTAGAAGCTGCTATGTTGAGCTCCGTACATACCTTAACCAAGCATTACCACATGCCTATTTTTTCTAAATCCAGAGCTGGTTTTGCCACTGCTGTCTTGCAGGGCTTAATAGCTGGCCCTAATGCTCTCTAATGTCCTCCTCCCTTCCTTAGCTTTGGGAATCAACCCAAATGTGTTAACAGCAACAGTGAAACATGAAGAACATAGTACAGTTGTGTACACTTATAAATGTAGATGTTCGAGTGTGTTCACTGTTTCAGTCCTGGTTACCCTCCCTCCAACCCCCTGACTTCTCTTGGCTCTACCTTTCCTTCTTGTTTGGTGTATTTGCTTTTTTTTTGGAGTGGTACCATAACATATATTTACTTCCCATTGTGGGGGCACCTAACATCTGGGGCAAGAAACTGATGTAATGGCATCTGTTGCATGTTTTATACCCCTGACTGCCTGACGTCATGGAAGAAGAGGCAGCATTCGACGCAGGAATCCAAGACTCTAGTATTCAGGCCGGCTGAGGGCTACCTGCAGGCAGATAACCCAAATGTGATGACTGCAGCAGTGAATACACTCGAACATCTACATTTATGGTAAGCGTACACCACTGTACTTTCTTTGTCCTGATCTTCCGTGAGAGAGAGTCACCCACTGCTTCACATTTCAGAGCATCTATTAAGAAGATATTCTACATCTGTTGGATGCTGTTAGACTACTGTTTTTAAATCCACTGTATGAAAGCATTCAGAAAAATCTGATCAACTTTCTCATTCTCAGCAAATAAAAATAAACTGGATCATAGAGCTTCTAAAGTCACATTATCAAGAAGGTTGTCTGCTTGCATTACCCATGTATACAAAGAAAAAGGTTTAGCCTTACCTTAGACCCATGAAAGCTCACTGTGCAAGATCTGTGGCAACGTCAACTGCTCTTTTTCAGAGCATCTGTTGGACATTTATGCAGCTGCCACTTGATCACATGTTCATACCTTCATATCCTGTTAAAAACTGGATGTATCTCGAGAGGGATGGCAGCTTTCGGTTCAGCTGTCCTCCAGAATATCTTTTCATGAATCCATCCAAACATCATATTAGATGAAGACTATGTCCCATTCATTGAGGAATAGACACAAGGGACATCGTATATGAAAGTTATGTACTTACCATAATGATAGATCAGTGTTGTCTGCCTCTGTCCTTCCCCAACTCGCCTCCCACCTGTCCTCCTGCTTAGGTGTGGAATGTATTGACGTTCTTCATGTTTCACGTTTGCAGTCATCACATTTGGGTTATCCCTTCCAGGGTAGCCTTCGGCCGGCCTGAATACCAGAGGCTTAGTATTTCTGCATCGGATGCTGACGCTTGAGGACTGACGTCATGTCACCAGTAGTATAAAGTAAGGCCGCCAACGCCATTGCATCAGTCTTTCTTGCCATGGAGCCTGAAGCAGAAGCAGTGTGCACGAGTGCCGTTCGACTACAACCCGAGTTTTCGTTTCCAAATTGAAGTTGAAGTCTTCTAAAGCTAAGTACCCTGTTGGGGATCCTTTTTCTTTCATTAACCAATTTCAGAAAAAGTTAATTGTCTCGCCTGTAAGAAAGCAAATACCACAGCGAGACTTCCACTCTTACTGCGTCACTTGTCTAGGCCCAGACCACGATGTCCCCATGGTCGTTTCTCTGCTTTGTTCAATGCCAGAACTATCTGTTGTTGTGCCCTTTTTGTAGCCAAATATATTTTTTTATAGTCCTCGAATTCTGATATGGCTTCGGTAGGCCACCCGACAGCAGATCTTCCAAAAAAAGATAGAGACAAGACCGCACAGGACCAAACCTATCGACGATGCTTCCGTTAAGCTAGTCAGTCCTCCAGTACTCAGTGAGGCGCTTTTGCAGCCCTTGATGCCTGCTTCAGTTGATTCGCAGGCCAGTACCAAAACCCTTTTGGAGGCCGGTGTGCTGCAAAACTCTTTTTCGTCTAAGGATCCTGTGGTTGTCTATACCGTGGATGGGTCCGGAGCTGCTGAGCAGGCACCGGCTTCTAAGGAAGTCCTTTGCACCACTAAATCTCGACACAAACTGACATCTTCTTTTGCGGCAACCGTTCTTTCAAAAACAGCCTAGATGATGTTCGTGTTTCACTGTTGCAGTCATTACATTTGAATAATCTGCTGGCAGGTTGCCCTCAGTCGGCCTGATTAACAATGTCTTGGGTCCTGCGTCGGTTGCTGTCCCTTCTTCCATGACGTCAGGTTGTCAGAGGTATAAAACATGCAGCCAATGCCATTTTCATCCGTCTTTCTTGCTGCGCGGTGCCCGAAGCAGAAGCAGTTCGCAAGTGCCAGTCGGCCGACTCCTGAAATTTTCGTTTTTGAGTTTCAGAACCGAAGTCTTCAACATAACGCTAAGTACCCCGTTGGGGAAACCTTTTCTTGCTCCTTACCGATGTCAGTAAAAGTTAATAATTGTATTACTTGTGGGAAGCAAATACCTCATAAGGATTTTCATTTGTACTGTATTCCTTGTCTAGGCCCTGATCACAACGTGCCTTGCTGTCGGTTTTGTGCTAAATTTAACCAACGCACTATTAAGCGTCGGTATGTTTTTGCATCTAAATATTTTGGCTCAAGATTTAACTATCCAGAAATGTCTTCGGTTAGCAATCAGACTACCGGAATACACAAAAAACGCAAAGAAAAAGACAGAGACAGACCGTCGAGGTCCTAAACCGACGACGAAGCTTCTAAGCCAGTTGCCGGTACTCAGTGAGGTGCTTTTGCAGCCCCTGATACCCGCTACTTTTGATTCGCAGGCCTCTACTGAGACCCATTCGGAGTCCGGTATGCTGTGAGACTCATGAACCCGCGGATGTCTCTCCCTTAGATGGGTCCGGAGCTGCTGAGCAGGCACCGGCTTCTGAGGGTGTTTTCAGGTCTAAAGATTTGTATATTAAGCCAACGCCACCTTCAAAACCTAGGCCAAAATCAACTTCTATGTCTAAAAAAAATTATGCTTGGGCTACGTGCACAGGCCCCTATGCCTAAAAACAAATGATCAAAATGGCTGAGGATTTAATTACCTTGATCAGGGGATCCCAACCCCCTCCTTCTAAGAGGCCTAGGCAAGGCACTGATAATGAATCTTCAGATCAGGTTTCCATTTCTTCTCATTCCTCTTCTGATCAGGAATTATCTATTCCACCTTATGAGGACTCTGATGCAGAAGAATCCATCCCTTCTGCTTCTCCTCCTGAGGATTTTTCTTTTGGAGAAACTTTGCATACCTTAAGAGAACATTTTCATTGGGAGAGTTGGGATTTTTCAGAATCTAAAGACACTTAGGAATTTCTGTCTTCTTCCTCAGCATAGGCCTTTGGCTATACCTCCTGTTCTAGACGTTGTTGATGTTTTCTCAGAATCCAGCATGGCTCCTGATTCCCTGCCTCCGGCTCCTAGTAAGACAGATATTACAGGGTTCCTGACTCCCACAAATTCCTTTCTAAAAACCCTACTGCTGACCCTGAAACCATTTCTCAGGGTCCCAGGGGTGTTAAGGCTTCTACTGCTAAAAATCCTACCCCTTCTGATAGACTCCAGGGCTCTGGATAGATGGGGTAAGAAGGTTTACACGTTTGCAACCTTGACAATCAGGGCTTTAAACTGTCAATTTCATATACTTAAATATCAGCAACATGTCATGGGCTTACTTAAACAGAAAATGATGTTGATTTCTGACTGTGGAAAATAGAGTTACAGGGTTTATTGCATTCAACTGAACAAGTTGGAAAGCATACTTTGCAATGTGTTTTTTATTCCTTGGAGGCCTCTTGTAGGGCCGCTGTAACGGGATCTGTGATAAGAAGGCATGCCTGGCTCGAGCAAAATCTGCCTGATCATGTTAAAGCAAGATTGTTGGATGGCCCTTTACAACAGGACAGTCTATTTGGTAATAAGGCAGAAGAAGTTTTGAAAAAGATGGAAGACAAAGCTAAATCTATGCAAATTGTAAAATATTTCCTATAAGTGCAGCCACCCAGTTTCTGTAGGCACTGGCCTACTAAGAATTGGTCCTTTCCAGTACCCACCAGAGCCATTCAGGTCAAACCCAGACACTCCAAAGGCTCCAGGTTTCAGTCACAAGGAACTTACAGAACAAAACAATGGAGTGCCTCCACCTCCAAATCTGGAAGTAGCAAAGCACCTTCCTACGGTAAACAGTCTCAGTGACTTTCCTCTGCCATCTCCAAGAACGTATCTTTTGGCAGCCCCTTTGGGGGGGGGACTAGCACTTCATGCACAAAATTGGCATCTAATTACCCTGGACAAGTGGGTTTTAAATATAGTATCCCAGAGATACAGATTTCATTTCCACACGTTGCCAATCCCAAATGGATGGCCAGATCTGCCTCCAAATCAGTGGGCAGAGGCCCAGAAACAAGTTATGTCCCTGGGGCTATTCAACCAGTACCAGAAAAGGAAAAGGGACAAGGTTTTTATTCAAGACTTTTCCTAGTACCCAGAAAAGACAAATCATGGCGTCCAATTCTGGACTTATCCATTCTAAATACATTCCTGGATATTCCAAAATTCAAGATGCTGACTCTACAACAGTTACTGCCTATGCTAGGCAAGGATGCCTGGTTGGTAACTCTAGACTTAAAAGAGGCTTACCTGCATATCTCAATCAGGGAATCTTGCAGAAGATACCTCTGCTTCAAAGCAGGCTATTTGCATTACCAGTTCTCTGCACTGCCTTTTGGCTTATCTACTGCACCCAGGGTCTTCACAAAGTGCCTGGCACCAGTAATTGCATTTTGCAGACAAAGAAACATTCAAATTTATCCTTATCTGGACGATTGTCTAATTCAGGAAGAAAACAAGGACACTCTTCTACAGCATCTGACGTTTGAAAAAGACTTCTAACTTGCCCTAGGGTACACCATAAATGAAAAAAATCACAACTGGTACTCTCTCAAATAATTACATTCCTGGGTGCAAGCTTGAATACAACTGCCCAGATGGCTTACCTCACGCCAGAAAAACAAATCCAATTGATGACTTACTTCAAACAAGTGGCCACAAAAACCCAGTTATCTGCAAGACAAATTCTGCAGGCCTTGGGGTTCATGGCTTCCTGCATTCTACTAATTCCATATGCAAGACTGCATATTAGGAATCTTCAATGGTACCTAAAAAGCTTATGGAATCAACATTGTCACAGCCTGGAAACAATAATTCCTGTCATTCCTTGCCTGCAGCAAGAGTTCCTATGGTGGGCAGAGGCCTGTCACCAAAACAAGGGACTGTCATTCATTCCACCCCCTGCCACCCAAACCCTGACTACAGACACATCAGATTATGCTTGGGGGGGGGCACGTCTGGCAGGGAGATGCATTCAGGGCGAATGGAGCCCAAATCAAATGCACCTGCATATCAACCAGAAAGAGATGCTAGCTGTACAGAATGCTCTGACAGCCTTCAAGGACTTTCTTCATCCAGGACAACTGATAAAGACTGACAACACCACAGTCATGTGGTACATAAGCAGTGGGGTACCCATTCCTACCCCCTTTGCAGACTAGCCATGGCTTTGTAGAACACAGCCTTGACTTACCAGATACATCTACAAGCTCAATTCCTGCCAGGAAAGCAAAATACTCTAGCAGACGAACTAAGCAGAAATCTTATGGACCCACACAAATGGAAACTGGATTCACAAATCATAAGCATGTTGACACGCAAATGGGGGAGCCCAGACATAGATCTTTTTGCCTCACCCCAAAGCTATCAGTTGGACAAATTCTGCACAAGAATCCATCACAAAAAAGCTTGGAAAGTGGATGCTCTATCCTTCAGCTGGAAAAATCTATCAGTCTATGCCTTTCCCCCTCTGCCTTTGCTCTCCAAGGTGTTACTAAAAGTCAAACAGGAAAAACAAAACTGATTCTGTTTGCTCCATACTGGCCTCGCCAACACTGGATGTCCTTCAAGGATGCATCTGCAGTCATAACATATGGGTTGTCCTGCCTCAGGCAGCCCTTTGGTCGGCCGGATTCCAAAGTCTGGGTCTGGCCTCGGCTGATGTCGCACCTTCCCCGACGTCAGAGCGTCTGGGGTATAAAAGCATCAGCCGACGCCATTTTCCTCAGTCTTTCTTGCCGCGCGGTGCCCGAAGCAGAAGCTGTTCGCAAGTGCCGGTCGGTCAGATCCAGTGATTTCAGCTACCGAAAACTTCAAAAAAGCTAAGTACCCCGTTGGGGACTCTTTCTTGCCTCAGCCGATGTCAGATAAAGTAAATAATTGTTTAACTTGTGGGAAACAAATACCTCATCAGGATTTCCATTCCTACTGCCTTCCTTGCTTAGGCCCAGACCACGACGTATCGTCCTGTTCAGCCTGTGCTTCCTTCAACCGACGAACTCTTAGACGTCGGTCGGAGTTTGCAGAGGAATTTTTGGGGCTAGTTTTGCATATAAAATGCCGTCGGAGACTCCGACATCACATTTGGTGAAAAAACGGAAGGACAAGGACCGACACTCGCGGCCCGCGGTTTCGGCTGAAACCACGGTAAGGCCTACCGCGAGTGTCTCTGTTTCGGCCGAAACCGAGCCCTCGGAGATTCCTTCATCCGAATCCACTCAACCGACCACCGTGGCCCGGGAGGCCCCGGCTGAGTCGGCTACCGAGCTTCCTACCGAAACCAGTGCCCAGGATATGTCCGACACCATACCTTTGGACATATCTACTCCTGCACGTAGGGCAGCTAGGCCCCCTGCTTCCATGTCCATTAAGGCTTTTTCTAGGGCTAAAGCTGCTAAACTTTCTAAAGCTTTGCCTCCCAAGACTACATCCCAGAGGCCTTCCTCTAGTTCTCAGATCCTCAACCTTGCAGAGGACCTTATTTCTTTAATTAGAGGTTCACAACCTCACCCAGACAGGGCCTCTCACCCTCCACCAGACAAAAGGCCCAGGACTGAGCCTTCTGACCCACACTTTTCAGATGAGTCCTCGGATGGTTCTGAGTTGTCAGACCACCAGGAGGAGGCTTATTCGCCCTATGAGGATTCTGATGCAGAAGAATCTATCCCTTCGGCCTCCCCTCCTGAAGAGTTTTCCTTTGGTGGGACTCTACACTCCATGAGAGAGCATTTTCAATGGCAAGGTCAGGATTTCTCTGATTCTAGAAAAAGATTAAGGACCTTTTTACATTTGCCTCAGCATAGGCCCTTAGCTATACCTCCTGTTTTGAATGTAATTGATGATGTGTACAATGATGTCAGTACAGCCCCTGATACTCTCCCCCCGGCCCCTGCCAAACCTGATAAGATACTACAGGGTCCCGGATTCTCATTTTCATCTGTATAAAGCCCATTCTGCAGACCCAGAAACTATTACTCTGGGCCCTAAAGGGGTTGCGGCTGCCACTGCCAAAAATCCTCTACCTTCTGAAAGAGAGTCTAGAGCTTTAGAGAGATGGGGAAAGAAGGTATATACTTCTGCAACCCTCTCCGTCAGGGCACTAAATTGTCAATTTCATATGATACAGTACCAAGAGTATTTGTTAGATGAACTGAACAAGAAGCTTTCTTCTCCTGAGCCCCTTGACCGTAAATTCCTTCAGGATTTGGTACACAACTCACAGCATTTTTGTAATCATTTCTTAAAGTGTGGTTATGATGCATTGGAGGCTTCAGCTATGACTGGGGCAGTTATTCGTAGGCATGCCTGGCTGAAGGAACAATCTTTGCCAGACCATGTTCAAGCTAAACTCCTGGATGCTCCAATGGAGAAACAAAATTTATTTGGCTCCTCTGCTCAGGAGGTCTTAAAAAAGTATGAAGAAAAGGCAAAATCTGTGCAAACAGTTAAGGATTTCCTACAAGTACAACCACCGAGATTCAGCATAAACTGGCCTACTAAGAATTGGTCCTTTCCAGACTCGGACAGAGCCCGGAGAGGCAGGAACAGATGCCCCAGAGGCAGAGGCCAATCTAGGGGCTCTTACAGAGGCCGTCAGTGGCAGCCTGCCAACCAGAGAGGTAGTGCAACAGCAGCAACAACAACTACTGCACCAGGACAGGCTCAATGACTTTACTCTGATTCCGCCCACCAGGGCTCAACTGGAAGCACCCTTGGGCGGAAAGCTTGCTTTATTCTCGAAAAATTGGCATTATATTACAAGGGACACATGGACACTGCAAATAATAGACAAAGGATACAGGTTCCACTTCCACACTTTGCCAAAAGAGCGGAATGCCAAACCTACCACCAAATCAGAGGGCAGAGGCTTTAAAGCAGATCAACAACTTGCTTCAAATGAAAGCTATAGAAAAGGTACCACTTTCAGAGCAAGGACAAGGATTTTACTCCAGACTATTCCTTGTACCAAGAAAAGAACATTAATGGAGGCCTATTCTCGACCTGTCCGCACTGAATACTTACCTCATTGTGCCAAAATTCAAGATGCTGACCCTACAGCAACTTCTTCCCATGTTGGGCAAGGAGTCTTGGCTGGTGACTCTAGATCTCAAGGAGGCATACCTGCACGGCCCTATTCGACCAAACTGCAGAAGACACCTCAGATGTCTTGCAGGATCAGAGCATTATCAATTCTCAGCATTGCCCTTTGGCTTATCTACTGCGCCCAGAGTATTCACGAAATGCCTGGCATCAGTAATTGCACACTGCAGACTTCAGGGTATTCACATCTACCCTTATCTGGACGACTGCCTTATTACAAGCGGACAACAAGGTAAATTTAATAAAAGACTTGGCCTATGCCATCCACCTACTACAGGCATTGGGATACACAGTTAACATCCAAAAATCAAGACTGGTTCCATCCCAAATGATAACCTTTCTGGGTGCGGATCTAGACACAACCACCCAAATGGTCTTTCTCACAGAGGAAAAACAAAAACAACTTCCAGATTACTTCTTGAATCTGACAAGACAAGCTCAGCTTACTGCAAGGAAAATCCTGCAGGCCCTGGGTTACATGGCATCCTGCATAATTCTGATACCACAGGCCAGGCTGCATATGAGAAAATTACAATGGTATCTAAGGAGTGTATGGTCTCAACACAGTCACAGTTTGGAAACTTTGATACCAATCATTCCTTGCCTTCAAAAGGAATTCCTGTGGTGGGCTCAGGCCTGCCAGTCCAACAGAGGGTTGCCTTTCAACAAACCAAAAACAAAACAAACCCATCACCACGGACGCTTCAGAACTAGAATGGGGAGCACACATGGAGGGCAAATGTATCCAAGGCCTATGGTCTCAAGGACAGCTACACATGCACATAAACCAAAAGGAAATGCTGGCAGTGATGCATGCAATCGAGGCTTTCAAACCCTTCCTCCATCAAGGCCACCTGTTAATAAGGACAGACAACACCACGGTCATGTGGTACATAAACAAGCAGGGAGGCACACACTCCTACCCTCTATGCCGGCTGGCTATGAATCTATGGGAGCTATGCCTGAAACTCAATATCCAACTGCAGTCCCAGTTCGTGCCAGGAAAGGAAAATACACTGGCAGACAGCTTAAGCAGAACTACCATGGATGCACACGAATGGATGCTGCACCCAGACATCTTCCAACTCATAACAAAGGCATGGGGAACGCCGGAGATAGATCTGTTCGCCTCCCCCCTCAACCATCAACTGAGGACATTCTGCTCAAGGACATACCACCCACAAGCATGGAGGGTGGACTCTCTTTCAGCTGGAAAGCTCTAAAAGTATATGCCTTCCCACCTCTCCCTTTAATGTACAAGGTTCTACTGAAGATCAGGGAGGAACAGCCAAGAGTGATTCTGATAGCTCCAGACTGGCCAAGGCAACACTGGTATCCACTATTGAGGAGCATGTCACAGGCAAAACCATGGCCTCTCCCCCTATGGCCTCTTCTTCTGACGCAGAACAATTTCAAGATCATGCATCCCAACTTAAAAACATTGCAGCTAACTGCCTGGAAAATCCCTTAAATCCAAAACAAAATGTTTTATCACAGAGAGTGAAGGACATTATCATGGAAGCTCGCCGGCCTTCCACAAGGAAGACATACTCAGCTAAATGGAAAAGATTTTTCATTTGGAACACATCAAAAGGCTTAGATGTGACAGGGGCAAGCATGACACATATTCTGAAATACTTAGAACTGTTCCACAATGGCCTTTCCTATTCTTCCATTAAGATTCATGCCTCAGCAATTTCAGCAGAATACAATGTGGATCCACCTATCTTCTCACACCCTCTCCTCAAGCAATTTCTGAGAGGTATCAAAAATATCAAACCTCCAAGAAAACCCCCTTTACCTGCTTGGGATCTCAACTTTGTCTTGGAGAAACTAACACTTCCTCCCTTTGAACCAGCAGCAACAGCGGATCTTCAGTTTCTGTCTTGGAAAACTGCATTCCTTCTGGCAATAACTTCAGCAAGAAGAGTATCTGAGTTACAAGCATTAATGGCAGTACAGCCATTTCTTATCTTCCATCAGGACAGAGTTACACTAAGAACTAACCCTACTTTTATGCCAAAGGTGGTATCTAGGGTATCCTTGAACCAAGCTATTCACCTGCCTACGTTCTTCCCAAATCCACAGTATAGAGGGGAAAAACTTCTGCACACCCTGGATATACACAGACAACTACGCTACTACTTGGACAGAACTAAAAGTAGCAGAAAAACTGACCAACTATTTGTAGCACATGCTGCTGGGGTGCAAGGAAAAGCAATTTCCAAACAGACAATTTCAAAATGGATAGGAAATTGCATTCGATTTTGTTACTCCTTTCATGGAAAGTCAGTTCCTGCAAACATCAGGCCTCATTCCACAAGGGCCACGGCCACCGCTACAGCCTTCCTATGAGGGGTGGCTACCAAGGACATTTTAGAAGCGGCTACTTGGAGCTCCGTGCATACATTTACCAAACATTACAATCTACCTTTTTACTCCAGATCCAGAGCAGGCTTTGCTACTGCAGTCCTGCAGGGGATCTTAACTACACCATCTTTTTCTTAGTACCTCCTCCCCCAGATTGGCTATGGTATTCTACCCATATGTTATGACTGCAGATGCATCCTTGAAGGACATAGTACAGTTTTGTACCTACCATAAATGTAGATGTCCGATAGGTATGCATCTGCAGTCAGGTTTACCCTCCCTCCTACCCCTCTGTGGTATTCCTAGGGTGCTTACCCTCTTTAGCTAGCTGGGGGAATCTATTATGGTGTATTTGTTTGTATATACATGTATATATATATATATATATATATATATATATATATATATATATAAAATTTTGCAAATGTTTGGAATTCTATTGCATTTATCCAAATTTAGCCTTCCTAGAGGGCACCTGGCATCTGGGGCAAGAAAAACTGAGGAAAATGGCATCTGCTGATGCTTTTATACCCCAGACGCTCTGACGTCGGGGAAGGTGCGACATCAGCCGAGGCCAGACCCAGACTTTGGAATCCGGCCGACCGAAGGGCTGCCTGAGGCAGGACAACCCATATGTTATGACTGCAGATGCATACCTATCGGACATCTACATTTATGGTAGGTACAAAACTGTACTTTCCCGCTCCTACGCAATATGTCATACATTCCTCCGTGGTACCTGCCTCAGACACCTTATGGTACTGTCTCAGCAGAACTAACAAATTCTGCACACTCCGCTCCAAACTCTGAATCTTGCAGCATGGCTAATCAACTAATTTCTCCAGTTACATGTTTCATCAAACCTGTGATGGATGTCATTTTGGAGGCTAGAAGGCCTGGCACTAGAAAATCTTATGCTGATATAAAAGATTCTGTGCCTGGAACCAGCAGAGCAATGCCCAATATTCCTCAGATTCTGCAATATTTAACTGAGATGCTTCACAAGGGCCTATCTTTCTCTTCCATAAAAACCCATGCCTGTGCCATTTCAGCTCATTACAACACAGAGCCTCCCCTCTTTTCTCATCCCCTGCTAAAGCAGTATCTCAGAGTGGCCAAAAATTTAAGACCTCCCAGGAGAGCACCAACTCCAGCATGGGACCTCAATTTTTTTGTTGGAAAAGCTCACCCTACCTTCTTTTAAGACAGCTGCTACTGCAGACATAAAATGTCTCTGTTGGAAGACAGCTTTTCTTTTAGCAGTCACTTCAGCTAGAAGGATTTCAGAACTACAGGCTCTCATGGCAGTGGAGACTTTTATTATTTTCTACCCGGACAGGGTGTTGCTCAAGACCAATCCATCCTGTATGCCTAAAGTGATATGTAGTGTGGCTCTTAATCAGGCCATTCATCTGCCAACTTTTTTCCCAAATCCACAGAACAAGGGGAAGTGGATTCTGCATTCATTGGATGTACACGTACTACTAAGATTCTACTTAAACAGGACAAAATCTCTAAGAAAATCTGAGCAACTACTGGTGACATTTGCTGCAGGGGCAGAGGGAAAGACTATTTCATAGCAGACTATTTCAAAATGGATAAGTCATTGTATTTATTTCTGCTACATGCATCATGGTAAACCTGTTCCCCAGGGGATCAGATCCCATTCCACCAGGGCTGCATCTACTTCTGCAGCCTTTCTCAGAGGGGTTCCTACCAGAGACATTCTAGAAGCTGCTACCTGGAGCTCAGTTCATACATTCACCAAACATTATCATTTACCTCTCTTCTCTAAATCCAGAGCAGGCTTTGCCACTGCTGTCCTGCAGGACGTTATAGCTGCTCCTAATGCTGTATAATTCCATCCTCCCAACCATAGCTTTGGGATTCTACCCAAATGTAATGACTGCAACAGTGAAACACGAAGAACATAGTACAGTTGTGTACACTTACCGTAAATGTAGATGTTTGAGTGTATTCACTGTTGCAGTCCTGATTACCCACCAGCCCCAAACCTTTCTCTTTTTATACCTCTTCTTTCTTTTACTATGCTCAAAAGCCTTTTTGTTGTATTTGCTTTTATTTGGAGGTATATTTTTTGTGTTCTAGCTCCCCATTTGGGGTGCACCTGACATCTGGGGCAAGACAAACTGATGAAAATGGTGTCGGCTACATGATGTCCTTCAAGAATGCAACTGCAGTCATAACATATGGGTTGTCCTGCCTCAGGCAGCCCTCGGTCGGCCGGATTCCAAAGTCTGGGTCCGACGTCGGCTGATGTCGCATTTCTCTCCGACGTCAGAGCGGCTGGAGTATATAAGCATCAGTCGACGCCATCTTCTTCAGTCTTTCTTGCCACGCGGTGCCCGAAGCAGAAGCAGTTCGCAAGTGCCGGTCGGTCAGCTCCTGTATTCTTCGAAACCGAAGTCATCAAAAAAGCTAAGTACCCCGTTGGGGACCTTTTCTTGCCTCAGCCGATGTCAGAAATTACTGAAAAAGTAAATAATTGTTTGTCTTGTGGTAAACAAATACCTCATAAGGATTTCCACTCTTACTGCCTCCCTTGCCTTGGCCCAGACCACGACGTCTCGGCCTGTGCCGCCTGTGCTTGCTTCAACAAGCGCACTCTCAGGCGCCGGGCGGAGTTCGCTGAAGACTTTTTCGGCGAAAAATTTGATTATACAATGCCGTCGGAACAACCGACAATGCAGACTCCTAAGAAACGAAAAGACCGGGACTGACATCCTCGGCCCGGGTCTTCAACCGACACCACGCCAAAACTAACCGCGAGTGCTCCTGTTCCCTCTGAGACGGTTATTCCACCGTTCCGAACCGAAGACACCGCATTACCGATACCTCCAATACCGGAGGCCACTCCGACACCAGTTATTGATTTTCCTCCGGATACCGAAACCGAGGAAATGCCCGAGACCATTGCTGTTGATAAGGTAACTCCTGCACGTGGAGCGGCTAGGCCTCCCATGTCCATGTCTATGTCTGTCAAGGCCTACACACGTGCCAAGGCAGCCAGCAAGTCCAAACATCTTACTGCTAAAAACATACTATCCAAAAAAACACAATTCCTCCACTCCTTCACCAATCAAGCATACAAAATACAAATGGAGAACACCAACTACTGCAAGTTTGAATTTTTTAATTCTACATTTTACATAACACTCCACCCATTTTTATACAAATTAAATAATTGATGCACCATCCCCCAATTAAACAATTAAATTCACTTATTATTTTAATGAAACAGATTTGGCATTTTTTCCTTTTTTTTCCTAAACAGAACTGTGCAACATACTAACTGGAGAATAAATAACATTCAATTCATAAATTACTTTTTTTTTTTTTTTTTTTTTTATATAATGTATACATAAATATGAATATTATTATAGAAAATATATACATATTATTCATTTGATATGACCCTTGCAAACAATCCCTTTTCCTAAATGTTGAAAAATATTGGTAAATGTGTTGAAAAATTACATAGAAAAAATACATTACACCTCCATATTCATTCCATTCTTCCTAGGGACAAATACAATTCTATGGCTATGGAGCTTTTAAAGGACCCTAATACTTATTTTGAGTTACCCTTAAATCCAATGAAAGAATACAATATGTTATTGTTGGAATTATTGGAAAGGGGTGAAAGGCTCGGCTTTTTATCTCCAGGGGATGTGAGAAAGTTACATGTTAAGAATCCCAGAGTGGCTAGATTCTTTACTATCCCTAAAATACATAAAAACCTCATGAATCCACCCGGACGCCCCATAGTTTCGGGGAAAGGTAGTTACTTACAGAATGTAGGTATATTTTTGGATTCTTTACTAAAGGGTTACTTAGAAAGGGTACAATCTCATGTTAAAAACAGTGAAGAGGTGTGTTTCAAGGTTAGCAATATAGCATGGGGTGAAGATTTCTACTGGGCCAGTGTAGACTTAAATCTCTATACACTAGCATTAACAGGTTCCACGGTTTAAAAGCAGTGGAAAAAATGTTAGGGGATGGACCCAGAACATTTTTTATCATCAGTTTGTTGGACTTTTGTCTCACGCACAATTGTTTTGAGTTTGAGGGTAAGCATTTTTTGCAAAAAGAGGGTACAGCTATGGGGGCGGCTTTTGCGCCCTCATATGCTATTTTATTCATGGCCCATTTTGAAAACAGTTATATTTATCCCTCTCTTTTTTATAAAAGTAAGGTTGTCAAATATATGAGGTTTATTGATGACCTTTTATTCTTGTGCAGTGGTGTACCTGAGGAGTTTGAGAATTTTGTTTCAGAAATGAAGCAAAATAATTGGGGTTTGGATTTTACTCACACCATAGGGGGCAGAAATATCCATTATTTGGATGTAGAAATTTATGTGAACCATGAAGATAAAATTCAGTATAAACCTCATTATAAGAAGACTGCAGCGGAAAATTTTCTTCACGCCTCTAGCATGCACAGTGACTCCTTGATAAGTTCTTTGCCATTTGGTGAGTTCAAAAGAATAGGTAGGCATATTTCAGAGAAAAATCTGATTCCTAAGGAATTCAATAAGGTGGAAGGAAAGTTAATAGAGAGAGGATATTCTGTTGTGAGTGTAAAAAAAAGCTAGAAGAAGGGTGGAGAATGAGTTGGGTATTACGAAAAGGTCCAGCAATAGGGTTAGATTTAGGGGGATCGGGCACTCTGGAAATCGTGAAATCTATGATGAAAATAGTGGTGGGATCAAGGATGCAAATGAAAAAATATTTTTTGTAACCAGATTTTCCCATTTTTCTCAAATTTTGAAGGGACTAGTGGATAGATTTTGGCCAATCATTTATGAAGATGAAAAGATAGGAAAACTTTTTCCGTCAAGGGTGACCTTTTCATACAAGAGATATTTTAATCTCAGGGAAATCTTGAATTTCAGAAAAATTGGTAGAGGGGGAGAAGATGATAGAAAGGGAACATTTAGGTGCGGAAAATGTAAGGTGTGTAAGTGGGTTAGGAACTTGAATGGTTGCAAAATTAATGGGGTCAAATACAATGCCACTGAATTTTATGACTGCAACTCAACAGGGGTTGTGTATATCATAGGATGTGGCTGTGAGAGACAAAATTGGTACATAGGACAAACCACTAGAAGGGTTAAATTAAGGATTTTGGAACACCTAGGAGACATAAGGCATAAGAGGCTAGAGAGCCCAGTGGGAAAACATTTTTTTGATAATCATGGGGGGGGGGTCCAAGATGGTTTTGTTTTCAGTGTTTTAGGTAGACCCAATGTATATGGTAATGAGGCTCTTTTTCGTGAGAAATTACTTTTGATGGAGTCAAGGTTCATTCTTAATTTAAAAACTATGTTTCCTAATGGAATGAATATGGAGGTGTAATGTATTTTTTCTATGTAATTTTTCAACACATTTCCCAATATTTTCCAACATTTAGGAAAAGGGATTGCTTGCAAGGGTCATATCAAATGAATAATATGTATATATTTTCTATAATAATATTCATATTTATGTATACATTATTTAAAAAAAAAAAAGTAATTTATGAATTGAATGTTATTTATTCTCCAGTTAGTATGTTGCACAGTTCTGTTTAGGAAAAAAAAGGAAAAAAATGCCAAATCTGTTTCATTAAAATAATAAGTGAATTTAATTGTTTAATTGGGGGATGGTGCATCAATTATTTAATTTGTATAAAAATGGGTGGAGTGTTATGTAAAATGTAGAATTAAAAAATTCAAACTTGCAGCAGTTGGTGTTCTCCATTTGTATTTTGTATGCTAAAAACGTACCTCAGACTACTCCTGAAACTCAGATCATGTCCATGGCCGCAGATTTAATTTCTCTGATCAGAGGCTCCCAGGCCCATCCTGAGAGAGGATCCCAGCCTCCTCCTGATAAGAGGCCCAGGGTTAAACCCCCTGACCCTGTGCCCTCAGATGAAGATTCTGAGGACTCTGTTCCCTCTGAAAGCCAGGAAGAGCCCTTCCAGACCTATGAGGATTCAGATGCAGAGGACTCCATCCCCTCGGCCTCCCCTCCCGAGGATATTTCTTTTGGGGAAGTTCTGCATTCCATGAGGGAGCATTTTAAGTGGCAAGGCCAGGAATTTTCTGATTCCAGAAAGCGCCTTCGAACCTTCCTTAAAAAGCCTCAACACAGACCCTTAGCTATACCTCCTGTGCTTGATGTTTTGGATGATTTATAGTCTGACTCCAGTGTTAACCCTGATACTCTTCCTCCTGCTCCTGTCAAGCCTGACAGATACTATATCTACACCTCCACTACTTTATCTATGAGAGCTCTCAATTGTCTCTTTCACATGTTTCAATATCAGGATTTCCTGTTAGATGATTTACAGAAAAGTTTGGCCTCTCCTGAACCTTTAGATAGGAAGTCTTTGCAGGAGGCTGTGCATAATTCTCAGCAAGTTAGCAATCATTTTTTGCAGTGTGGATATGATGCATTGGAGGCTTCATGTAGGGCAGCTATGACAGGGGCGGTCATTCGTAGACATGCATGGCTAAAAGAACAACCTTTACCAGATCACGTTAAGGCAAAGCTTCTTGATGCTCCCTTGGAAAAGAACAAGCTTTTTGGTACTAATGCTAAAGATCTGTTAAAGTCCATTGAGGAAAAAGCCAAGTCAGTACAGACAGTCAAAGATTTCCTCCAGGTTCAGCCGCCCAGATTCAGCAGGAACTGGCCTTCTAAAACTGGTCCTTTCCTAATCCTGAAAGATTTCAAAGGGTAAAAACAGGCGTGCCGAGGAAGAGGGCAATACAGAGGATGCTACAGGGGAGGAGAATGGCAAGGAACAAACCAAAGAAGTGACACAGGGTTTCTCCTGCCCAGACAAGCACAATGACTTTCCTCTATTTCTGCTGACCAAGGAGCAAACAGAAGCTCCTTTGGGGAAAGTTATCTCTGTTTTCAAGAAATTGGCACAAACTGACAAAAGGCAAATGGATACTGGACATTATAGACCACGGTTACAGGTTCCACTTTCATACCTTGCCAAGAAAACAAGGCATGCCAAACCTTCCACAAAATCAGAGGGCAGAGGCTATCGAGCAAATTTCTCTGCTTGCTCAGATCAAAGCAATAGAAAAAGTTCCACAACAAGAACAAGGCCAGGGGGTTTTATTCAAGACTGTTCCTTGTTCCAAGAAAAGAAACTCAATGGAGACCAATACTGGACTTGTCCGCTCTAAACACTTTTCTCATAGTACCAAAGTTCAAAATGCTGACTTTACAGCAACTCCTTCCCATGCTGGGCAAGGGGTCTTGGCTGATTACTCTGGACCTCAAGGAGGCATACCTGCATGTCCCTATCAGACACAGCTGCAGAAGATACCTCAGATTTCTTGCAGGGCCTGAGCATTATCAATTCTCAGCATTGCCATTTGGCTTATCTACTGCACCCAGAGTATTCACGAAATGCCTGGCATCAGTAATTGCTCATTGCAGGCTCCAGGGGATTCAAATCTACCCGTACCTGGACGATTGCCTCATACAAGCGGACAACAAACTAACCTTGACAAAAAACTTGAATTATGTCATACACTTGCTACAGGCTCTGGGATACACAGTCAACTTTCAAAAGTCAAGACTTCAGCCATCCCAGCAAATAACCTTCTTAGGAGCCAAACTAGACACAGCCTCTCAAATGGCTTACCTGACAGAAGACAAGCAGAAGTTAACTCATTACTTCAAAGTTTAGCAAAGCTCACCCAGATGACTGCAAGGAGTTTCCTACAGGCCCTGGGTTACATGGCATCCTGCATTCTCTTGGTCCCACTAGCAAGACTACACATGAGAAAGCTTCAATGGTACTTAAAAAGCTTATGGTCTCAACACAGCAACAACCTAGAAGCAATTATTCCACTCATTCCATGTCTACAAAAGGAATTTTTATGGTGGGCCACAGTAAGCCAGTTAAACACAGGCATGTCGTTCAAAAAACCTCAGATAACACAGACAATGACCACAGACGCCTCAGACCTTGGATGGGGGGCGCACATGGAGGGCAGATGTATTCAAGGGCAATGGTCCCCAAAGCAAACACATCTGCATATCAACCAAAAAGAAATGCTAGCAGTAATGCATGCCTTCGAGGCCTTTGGACAACAACTTCAACAAGGCCACCTACTAATACGGACAGACAACACCACTGTGATGTGGTACATAAACAAGCAGAGGGGGCACTCATTCTTACCCCCTTTGCAGACTGACAATGAATCTTTGGGAAAAATCACTGGCTCTAAACATACAGCTACAATCCCATTTTGTTCCAGGCAAAGACAATGTTCTGGCGGACAGTCTGAGCAGGAATTTCCTGGACCCCCACGAATGGAGGCTACATCCAGACATTTTTATACGACTCGCCTCGAGATGGGGCAGGCCGGACGTGGACCTATTTGCCTCCCACCTCAATCATCACTTACAAAAGTTCTGCTCAAGGACATATCATCCACAAGCATGGAAAGTAGAGGCCCTCTCATTCAACTGGAGCTCCCTAATAATTTATGCATTTCCACCCCTGCCACTGATGACCACAGTGTTATTAAAGATCAAGGCAGAGCAACCGAAGGGGATCCTAATAGCTCCAGACTGGCCAAGACAACACTGGTTCCCACTACTACGGAGCATATGTCACAGCAAAACTTGGGCCCTTCCACAATGGCCTCAACTTCTGACTCAACACAACTTCCAGACTCTACAGCTAACAGCTTGGGAAATCCCATAAATAACCTCAATTTACCTCTCTCCAAGGAAGTTCAGCGGATACTAACAGAAGCCTGCAGACCATCCACCAGAAAGGCTTACTCAGCAAAATGGAAGAGATTCAGCATTTGGAATACCAACAAGGGTCATGATGCATCACTTTTGAGCATCCCTCTCATTCTGGAATCCTTGGCTGATATGTTACATAACGGACTCTCATACTCTTCCATAAAAATACATGCTTCAGCTATCTCAGCTAGATACAACACTGATCCACCTGTGTTTTCACATCCTTTGCTAAGGCAATTTCTTAGAGGAATCAAGAATATAAAGCCCCCAAGAAAGGCACCAGTACCAGCTTGGGACCTCAATTTTGTCCTAGAAAAATTGACTTTACCTCCCTTCAAGCCAGCAGCTTCTGTGGAGTTACAATTTCTTTCCTGGAAGACAGCTTTCCTGCTGGCCATAACCTCAGCAAGAAGGGTTTTGGAATTACAGGCCTTAATGGCAATACCACCGTTCATAACTTTTCACAGAGACAGGGTCTCCCTACGAACCAACCCTACTTTTCTGCCAAAAGTGGTATCCAGGGTTTCTTTAAATGAAGCAATTCACCTGCCTACTTTCTTTCCCAATCCTGAGAACAAAGGGGAAAGACTGTTACATACCTTGGACATACACAGACAACTTCGCTACTACCTAGACAGAACCAAGACCAGTAGGAAGTCTGATCAGCTTTTTGTAGCTTACGCCCCTGGAATACAAGGAAAAGCAATTTCCAAACAATTTCAAAATGGATTGGACATTGCATCAGATTCTGTTATTCCTTCCATGGAAAGAGTGTGCCAGCCAATGTCAGACCACACTCCACCAGAGCTACAGCCACCTCTACAGCTTTTTTAAGAGGGGTGCCTACAAAAGACATTCTAGAAGCTGCCACATGGAGCTTCGTGCATGCAATTTCCAAACACTACAACCTCCCTTTATATTCCAGATCCAGAGCAGGGTTTGCTTCGGCAGTCCTGCAAGGGATTGATAGCTACACCATCCTTTTCCTAGAGCATGCCACCTCCCCCAGCTAAGCTGTGGTATTCAACACATATGTTATGACTGCAGTTGCATTCTTGAAGGACATAGTACAGTTTTGTACCTACCATAAATGTAGATGTCCGATAGATATGCAACTGCAGTCGGGTTTTCCCTCCCTCCTTCCCCTCTATGCCTTGGGTCCACTCCTATCCCTGTTATCCTTAGCTGGGGATATCTGTTATGGTGCATCTGTTTATTGCTTATTTATTGTCTGCCTATTTTTGTCTTCCAATTTGATTACAGCCTTCATTGGAGGGCACCTGGGGCAAGAAACACTGAAGAAGATGGCGTCGGCTGATGCTTATATACTCCAGCCACTCTGATGTCGGAGAGAAATGCGACATCAGCCGACGTCGGACCCAGACTTTGGAATCCGGCCGACCGAGGGCTGCCTGAGGCAGGACAACCCATATGTTATGACTGCAGTTGCATATCTTTCGGACATCTACGTTTATGGTAGGTACAAAACTGTACTTTTTATACCCCTGACGACCTGACGTCATGGAAGAAGGGACAGCAACCAACGCAGGACCCAAGACTTTGTTAATCAGGCTGACTGAGGGCAATCTGCCAGCAGATTAACCAAATGTAATGACTGCAACAGTGAATACACTAGAACATCTACATTTGTGGTAAGTGTACACAACTGTACTTTCCTCAGACCCAGGATTCAAACCACACCCATGAAACCGACTACCCACTCTCAGGCGCCTTCTGCCTTGCCTCAGTCTCAAATGCTTAAAATGGAAGACCTTATGCTGATCAGGGGAAGCCAGTCTACCCCTTCTAAAAGGAAAAGAGACCTGCCCCTAGTAGTTTTGTCTGAACAAGAGTCAGATGAATCTGATGCACCTGACTATGAAGACATGCAACCCCTCTCCACTTATGAGGATTCGCAGGGGAATCCATTCCTTCAACCTCTCCCCCAGAGGATTTTTTGTTTGTGGAAATCCTGCATACTTTAAGGGAGCATTTCCAATGGGAGAGTCAGGACTACCATCTGTCTAAAAGGAGACTCGGGGAGTTCCTAGATCTTCCGCAACACAGATCCTTGCCAGTCTTGGATGTGGTGGATGATGTTTTCGAATCCAGCATGACTCTACCAGAAAAAACAATAGGTACTATAGAGTCCCTGACTCTCACAAATATCTTTTTAAAAATCCAACAGCTGACCCGGAGTTCATTTCTCAAGGGCCAAAAAGGTTTAAAGCAATCTCTGCTAAGAATCCTATCCCCTCAGACACAGATTCCTGAGCACTGGACAGATGGGGTAAAAAAAAAGTATACACCTCAGTTACTCTTGCTATCAGGACACTAAATTGTCATTTCCATATACTTAAATATCAGCAACATACCTTAGAACTCCTTAAACAAAAAATGTCTTCCTTTCCTGCTTGGGCAGAATCGAAAGATTTACAAAATATAATGCATTCTGCAAGTCAAGTAACTAAACACACTTTGCACTGTGGTTTTGATGCCCTAGAAGCTACTTGCAGGGCAGCACTCACTGAATCTGTCATTAGAAGACATGCATGGCGTAAGGAACAACCCTTGCCAGACTATGTCAAATCTAAATTGTTGGATGCCCCTTTGCACAAAGATAACTTATTTGGCACTAAGGCAGAAGAGGTCTTACAGATGGAAGAAAAAGCAAAATCTATGCAAACAGTTAAAGATTTCTTACAGATCCTCCACCCCCTAGGTTCAGCAGGCATTTTTCCTCCAAGCACTGATCCTATTCCTGCTCCAAGTAAACAGGCCCATCCTAGGCCCTGTGGAAACAGATTCCCCCAGACAGCAGTCCCAGGGAATGCAGAGGTATAAGCAGCGGACTACCTCCACTTCAGAACTAGGGAGATGTTCTTCGTGTTTCACTGTTGCAGTCATCACATTTGGGTTATCTGCCTGCAGGTAGCCCTCAGCCGGCCTGAATACCATAGTCTTTGGATTTCTACGTCGGATGCTGTTGCTTCTTCCATGACGTCAGGTCGTCAGGGGTATAAAACATGCAGCCGACGCCATTATATCAGTTTTTCTTGCCATGCAGTGCCCGAAGCAGAACCAGTTTGCAAGTGCCGGTTGGCTGACTCCTGAAATTTTCATTTTCGAGTTTCAGACCTGAAGTCTTCAAAAAGAATAAGTACTCTATTGAGGATCCTTTTTTCTTGTCCTAACCGATGTCAGAAAAAAAATTAACAGTTCTCTTGCCTGTGGAAAGCAAATACCTCTTAGAGATTTTCGTTCTTACTGCATCACCTGTTTAGGCCCAGAGCACAACGTCCCTCGCTATAAAGACACAGACCACATAGATCCAAAACTGCCGATGTCGCTTCTTTTAAGCTAGTCGCCAGTCCGCCGGTACTCTGTCAGTGTGGTGCTTTCGCACCCCCTGATGCCCCTACTACAGATTCTCAGACCTCTGCTGAGACCCATTCGGAGTCCGGTATGCCGTGAGATGCTTCTTCGACTATGGAACCTGTGGATGTGTCTATCTTGGATGAGTCCAGAGCCGCTGTGCAGGCACCGGCTTCTGAGGGTGTATTCAGGCCTAGCGATTTTCATATTAAACAGACGACTTTGTTTCAAGCTAAGAGTACCGAATTCCTCAGGCCTAAAGCTCGCACTACGCCTAGAAATCCGATGACCAAACCGCATTCTCAGGCCCATGTGCCTCAAAAACACGTGATTAGAATGGCTGAAGACCTTATTACCTTAATTAGGGAAGCCAGCCTTCCCCTTCTAAGAGACATAGAACCAATTTTCTTTCTGATTCTTCTTATCAGGAATCTAATATCTCTGTTCCTTCTGAATAGCAGGCTTGACCCTTATCTACTTATGCGGATTCTGATGCAGAGGATTCCATTCCCACTGCTAAACCTCCAGAAGACCTTGCATACCCTTAGGGAGCATTTCCGCTAGGAAAGCCAGGACTCTGCTCAGTCCAAAAAGAGACTTAGGGAATTTTTACTCCTGCCTCAACACAGGCCTCTAGCTATCCCTCTTATATTGGAGATTGTAGATGATGTTTTCTTGAAATCCAGCCTTACCCCAGACACTTCGCCTCCAGCTACCAGGAAACCGGACAGGTACTACAGAGTATCTGACTCTCACAAATTCCTCTTCAGGAATTCTTCTGCAGATCCAGAGGCCATTTCCCAAGGACCAAAAGGCATTAATGTTACTACTGCGAAAAATCCTACCCCTTCTGATAGGTACTAGAGCTTTAGACAGATGGGGTAAGAAGGTATACACTTCTGCTACTTTGGCCATTAGAGCTTTAAATTGCCAGTTTTATATGTTAAAGTATCAGCAGCATATTATGGGACTACTTAAGCTGAAAATTATGTTGATTCCTCGCTGTGCTGAACACAGATTTGCAAAGTTAATGCATTCTGCTGAACAAGTTGGTAAACATACTTTGCAATGTGATTTTGATGCTTTAGAATCATCTTGCAGGGCTGCTGTCACTGGGTCTGTACTTAAAAGGCATGCTTGGCTTAAGGAGCAAAACTTGCCTGATCATGTTAAAGCTAAATTACTGGATGCATCCTTAAACCAAGACCGCCTTTTTGGCAACAGTGCAGAAGTCATCCTCAAAAGGATGGAGGAAAAAGCTATATCTATGCAAACTGTTAAAGATTTCTTACAAGTACAGCCTCCTAGATTCAGTAGGCATTGGCCTTTAAAGATCTGGTCTTTTCCAGTCCCTTCCTGGCCTTGTCAGTCCAATCCCAGGAGCAGCAGACCACCAAGACTTCAGTCTCAGGCTATGCACAGATCTAAGCATTGGGGGGCTCCCACTTCCAAAGCAGAGAGTAGTAAGCCATCCCCTGTGGAAAAATGGCACAATGACTTATCCTTGACTCTTCCAAGCCCTGCTCATCTACTTACTCACTTAGGAGGAAAACTCACCGTGCATGCAAAAAACTGAGAACTCATTACCCAGGACAAATCAGTTTTAAACATAGTTTCCCTAGGATACATAATCCACTTCCACTCACTCCCAGCCCCAAGTGGATGGCCAGATCTCCCCCCAAATCAGTGGGCAGAGGCCCCAAAACAAGTGCTCTCTCTCCTCAGTATCAGGGCTATTCAGCCTGTCCCAGCAGAACAAAGGGGACAAGGTTTTTATTAAAGACTCTTCCTGGTTCCCAGAAAAGAAAACTCCTAGTGTCCTATACTGGACCGGTCTATTCTCAACACCTTTTTGGTGGTTCCAAAATTCAAAATGCTAACTCTTCAAAAGCTTCTTCCTGTGCTAGCCAAGGATGCTTAGCTGGCATCCCCTAGACTTAAAAGAAGCTTACTTGCACATCCCAGTAGTGGATTCCTGCAGACAATACCCATGTTTCGGGGCGGGCTGCATGCACTATCACTTCTATGCACTTCCCTTTGGCTCATCTACTGCGCCCAGGGTATTCACAAAGTGCCTAGCTCCAACCATTGCATTTTGCAGGCAGAGAAATATTCAGATTTACCCATACTTGGATGATTGCCTGATTCAGGCAGAAAGTCAGGACTTGCTACTACAACACCTAGCAATTGTAAAGAGACTTCTAACCTCACTGGAGTAGACCATCAGTGGTTGGGAGGGTGGCGTAATGGTTAAGGTGTTTGCCTTACAAGCACAAGGTGCAGGGTTTGAGTCTCACAAGGGATAATTGGCTAGGCTTAAAATGGCCCGCAAGGGCAGCTAGCTTAGTACTAACTTATGAACCTATAAATCACACCTAGTATCGTGCCAACAGATTGTATTCCTGGGAGCAAGCTTGAACACAACTTTCCAGATTGCTTTCTTCACTCCGGAGAAACAAGTTTATTTGACAACCTATTTCAACGTACTGGCCACAAAAACTCCGCTATCTGCAAGGAAAATCCTGCAAGCCCTGGGGTTCATGGCCTCTTGCATTCTGTTAATTCCATATGCAAGACTGCATATGAGGAAACTTCAGTGGTATCTAAAAAGTCTATGGTGTCAACATTCTCAGGACCTAGAAACAATGATTCCTATCATTCCTTGTCTAAGGGCAGAGTTCCTTTGGGTAGGCAGAGGTTTGCTACCACAAAAAGGGACTCCCTTTCACCCTGCTGCCCAAACCCTAACAACAGACGCATCAGACTAGGCATGAGGGGCTCACATGGCAGGGCAGTGCATTCAGGGCAAATGGAACCCAAAACATATGCAATTGCATATCAATCAAAAAGAAATGTTACCTGTACAGTTTGCTCTGACAGCCTGCAAATACCTTATTCTTCCAGGACAGCTATTGGTAAAGACAGCATCACATTTATGTTGTACATAAACAAGCAGGGGGAACCCATTCCTACCACTCTGCAGACTAGCCTTGGTTCTGTGGAACACAGCCTTGAGCTACAAAGTGAACCTGCAAGCTCAATTCCTGCCAGGCAAACTAAATTCACTGGCAGACGACTTAAGCAGAGATCTCATGGCCCCATACAAATGGAAACTGGAACCCGAAATATTAAAGCTCTTGAAGAACTAATGGGGGACACCAGAGGCAGACCTGTTTGCTTCCCCTCAGAACTACCAATTGAACAAATTCTACACCAGAACTCCCCACAGTCAAGCTTGGAAAGCAGATGCCCTGTCCTTTACCTGGGAAAGCCTCTCAATTTATGCATTTCCCCCTCTGCTTCTCCTCTTGAAGGTTCTACTAAAGAATCAAACAGGACAAGCCAAGGACAATCCTTATTGCCCCAGACTGGCCATGCCAGCAGTGGCACCCCCTTTTACACAGTCTTGACAGTTCTGCAACCATGGCACCTGCCTCAGACTCCTTCCCTGCTGCCCCAGCAGGTGGGCCAGATTCTGCACCCTCAGCTTCAAACCTGAACTTTGCAGCCTGGCTGATACCCTGAGCTGACCGCTAACAACCCTCAGTAAGCAGATGGTGGATTCATTCTTGAGGCAAGGAGGCCTAGTGCTAGAAAATCCTATTCAGAAAAGTGGAAAAGATACTGTTCTTGCAGCCAGGCTCAGGGGATGGGCACAACGGTGCCCAGCTTACCTCATATTCTAGATTATTTAACATAAATGCTCCACAAGGGCCTATCTTTCTCTCCCATTAAGATTCATGCCTCTGCCATTTCAGCACATTATAATACTGAGCCAAACCCCTCTTCTCTTATTCCCTGCTAAAACAATTCCTTAGAGGGGCCAAAAATGTAATACCCCCCCCCCCCCCCCAGGCGAGCTCCCACTCTAGCCTGGGACCTTGCCTTGAACTTACTCCATGCCTAGAAAACCGATGCCCAGATCACATGGTCAGGCCCCTATGCCTAAAAAAACAAATGATAAGAATGGCTGAAGACCTTATTACTCTAATCAGGGGAATCAACCCTTCCCCCTCTAAGAGACCTAGGACTGATTTTCCTTCTAATTCTTCTGATCAGGACTCTATTTCTGTTTCCACTGATGACCAGGATTTACCATTATCTACCTATGAGGATTCTGATGCAGAGGACTCCATTCCCTGTGCTTCCCCTCCAGAGGATTTCTCTTTTGGTGAAACCTTGCATAGTCTCAGGGAACATTTTCGCTGGGAAAGCCAGGATTACGCTGACTCCAAAAAGAGGCTTAGGGATTTCTTACTCCTGCCTCAACACAGGCCTTTAGCTATACCTCCTGTACTGGACATGGTTGATGATGCCTTCTCAGAATCTAGCCTGGCCCCTGACTCTCTACCTCCTGCTCCCAGAAAACCTGATAGGCATTACAGGGTTCCTGACTCTCACAAGTTCCTTTTTAAAAATCCTACTGCGGATCCTGAAAACATTTCACAGGGACCCAAGGGCATTAAGACTACTACTGCCAAAAATCCTACCCCCTTTATAGAGATTCCAGGGCACTGGATAGATTGGGTAAGAAGGTATACACTTCTGCAACCTTGGCCATTAGGGCATTAAACTGCCAGTTTCATATGTTAAAGTATCAGCAGCATATTACTGGATTGCGTAAACAGAAATTGATGTTGATTCCTGACTGTGCTGAAAATAAAGATTTACAGGATTTAATGCATTCTGCCGAAAAAGTTGGAAAACATACTTTGCAATGTAGTTTTGATTCATTAGAGGCATCCGGCAGGGCTGCTGTCACTGGGTTTGTACTTAGGCATGCTTGGGTTAATGAGCAATCTTTGCCAGAGCATGTTAAGGCTAAATTGCTGGATGCTGCCTTAAACCAAGACTGCCTGTTTGACAACAAAGCAGAAGTAGTACTTAAAAAAGATGGAGGAAGAAGCTAAATCTATGCAAACTGTTAAAAGATTTCCTGCAAGTACAGCCTCCCAGATTTAGTAGGCATTGGCCCTGTAAGAACTGGTCCTTTCCTTCCTCTTCCAGGCCTTCTCAGTCCATACCCAGACCCAGCAGAACACCCAGGCCACAGTCCCAAGGGACTCACAGGAGTAAGCAGTGGGGGGGCTCCCACTTCCATAGCAGGAAGTAGTAAGACTCCTCCCTATGGTAAATTGTCTCAGTGACTTAACTTTAAACCTTCCAAGCCCTGCTCAACTGACTGTTCCTTTAGGGGGCAAGATTGCCATGCAGGTAAAAAAATTGGGAACTCATTACCCATGACAAATGGGTTTTAAATAGTTTCCCCAAGGATACAGATTCCTCTTCCATGCCTTACCAACCCCAAACAATTGGCCAAATCTACCCCGAAATCAGTGGGCAGAGGCTCAAAATCAAGTTCTCTTTCTTTTAAGCATCAGGGCTATTCAACCTGTCCAAGAGGAAGAATGGGTACAAGGTTTCTACTCAAGACTTTTTCTGGTACTCAGAAAAGACAACAACTGGCGTCCTATCTTGGACCTATCTATCCTAAGCACATTTTTGGTAATCCCAAAATTCAAGATGCTAACTCTTCATCAGCTGCTTCCTATGTTAGGCAAAGATGCCTGGTTGGCAACACTGGATGTAAAGGAAGCCTACCTGCACATCCCAGTAAGGGAATCTTGCAGAAGATACATACACTTCAAAGCAGGCTACATGCACTATCCGTTCTCTGCACTGCCCTTTGGCTTATCTACTACGCCCAGGGTATTCACAAAGTGCCTAGCTCCAGTCATTGCATTCTGCAGGCAAATAAATATATTCTACTATACCCATACCTGCACAATTGTCTAATTCAGGCAGAAAGCCAGGACATACTATTAAGTCATCTGGCATTTGTAAAGAAACTGCTAACTTCACTGGGGTATACACCATAAATGAAAAGAAATCACACCTAGCACCCTGCCAACAAATTGTATTCCTTGGAGCAAGCTTGAATACAACTTCCCAGATGGCCTACCTCACGACAGAGAAACAAGTTTTATTTGACAGACTACTTCAAACTACTGTCCGCAAAGACCCAGCTATCTGCAAGGAAAATATTGCAAGCCCTGGGGTTCATGGCCTCTTGCATTCTACTAATTCCATATGCAAGATTGCATATGAGGAAACTACAGTGGTATCTAAAAAGCCTATGGTGTCAACATTCTCAGGACCTAGAATCAATGATTCCTATTATTCCTTGTGTAAGGACAGACTTCCTTTGGTGGACAGAGGCCTGCCACCACAACAAGGGACTGCCATTCACTCTACCCCCTGCCGCCCAAAACGTAACAGAGACAGACTGTGCATGGGGGGCTCACTTGGCAGGGCAGTGCATTCAGGGCAAATGGTACCCGCGTCAAATGCACCTGCATATCAATCATAAAGAAATGTTAGTTGTACAGAATTTTCTACAGCCTTCAAGGACCACATTCTTCCAGGACAATTATTGGTAAAGACAGACAACACCACTGTTATGTGGTACATAAACAAGCAGGGGGTGCCCACTCATACCCTTTCTGCAGACTAGCCATGGCTCTGTGGAACACAGCCTTGAGCTACCAAGTGCACCTACAAGCTCAATTCCTGCCAGGCAAGCTAGATACACTGGCAGACGACCTAAGCAGAAATCTCATGGACCCACAAGTGGAAACTGGAACCAGAGATATTCAACATTTTGAGAAACAAATGGTGGAGCCCAGAGATAGACCTGTTTGCCTCCCCCCAGAACTACCAATTGGACAAATTCTGCCAAGGACTCCCCACAGACAAGCTTGGAAAGTGGATGCCCTGTCCTTCACCTGGAAAAAACTATCAGTTTATGCCTTCCCCCCCCTCTGCCTCTCCTTTCCAAAGTTCTACTAAAGATCAAACAGGACAAACCGAGGACAATACTCATTACACCAGACTGGCCACGCCAACACTGGTACTCCCTCTTGCACATTGTGTCACTGCTGGAACCGTGGCACCTGCCTCAGACCCCTTCCCTGCTGGCCCAGCAGGAGGGCCAGATTCTGCAACCCCAGCTTCAAACCCTGAACTTTGCAGCCTGGCTAATTACCTGAGCTCCCCTTTACCATCACTCAGTAATCAAGTAATGGATGTCATTCTGGAGACAAGGAGGCCTAGTACTAGAAACTGCTGTGCTGAAAAGTGGAAAAGATTCTTTTCCTAGAGCCAAATTCAGGGGATGGGTACAATAGTGCCCAATTTACCGCATATTCTTCAATACTTAACTGAGATGCTTCACAAGGGCCTTTCCTTCTCTTCCATTAAAATTCATGCCTCAGCCATTCCAGCACATTATTCTATGGAGCCACCCCTCTTAACTCATCCACTGATGAAGCAATTCCTCAGAGGGGCCAAAAACTTAAGAGCACCTAGGAGAGCCCCCACTCCAGCCTGGGACTTTAACTTTGTATTGGAAAAGCTCATTGTACCTCCCTTTGAGCCAGTTGCAACTGCAGACTTGAAATTCCTTTCTTTGAAAACCGCCTTTCTCCTAGCCATCACTTCAGCAAGAAGGGTATCTGAATTACAGGCTCTCGTGGCAGTGCAGCCTTTCATCATCTTTCATGTGGATAGGTTGTCCCTCAAGACCAATCCTTCCTTCCTTTGTGCCCAAGGTGGTGTCCAGTGTGGCCCTTAACCTATCCATTCATTTGCCAACCTTCATTTCTAATCCACAGAACAAAGAGGAATGAATACTGCACTCCTTGGACGTGCACAGACAACTTGACTTTTACTTGGACAGGACTAAGCCTCTCAGGAAGTCTTAACAGCTGCTGGTTGCATTTGCTGCAGGGGCAGAGGGGAAGGCCATTTCAAAGCAAACAATTTCTAAGTGGATAGCCCATTGCATTCATTTCTGCTATAAGCACCATGGAAAACCTACCCCACAAGGGGATAAGACACCATTCCACCAGGGCTGCATCTACTTCTACAGCCTTTCTCGGAGGTGTTCCTACCAGGGATATCCTAGAAGCTGCTACCTTGAGTTCTGTACATACTTTCACCAAGCATTACCACTTAACAATTTTTTTCTAAATCCAGAGCTGATGTCCTTCAAGGATGCATCTGCAGTCTTAACAAATGGGTTGTCCTGTCGTCAGGCAGCCCTTCGGTCGGCCGGATTCCAAAGTCTGGGTCTGGCTTCGGCTGGTGTCGCACTTCACCCGACATCATTGCGGCAGTTATTCGGGTATAAAGGCATCAGCCGACGCCATTTTCCTCCGTCTTTCTTGCCGCATGGCGCCCGAAGCAGAAGCTGTTCGCAAGTGCCGGTCGGTCAGATCCAGACATTACTACTACCGAATACTACTTCGAAGACTTCTATAAAGCTAAGTACCCCGTTGGGGACTCTTTCTTGCCTCAGCCGATGTCAGAGAAAGTTGTTAACTGTTTATCTTGTGGGAAACAAATACCTCATAAAGATTTCCACTCCTATTGCATACATTGTTTAGGCCCAGAACACGACGTAGCAGCTTATCTAGCCTGTGCTTCTTTTAACCGGCGGACGCTTAAACGTCGCTCGGACTTTGCTGAACAGATTTTCGGCTCCGATTTTGCCTACATTATGCCGCCGGATCCTCCGACCACGCAAATTACCAAAAAGCACAAAGAAAGGACCGACATTCGCGGTCCGGTTTCGCGAAACCGCGGTTAAGCAACCATGAGTGTCTCGGTTTCGGCCGAAACCGGGCAAGCGTTTTTTTCTTCTGCCGATAACGTGCCTTCTACCGAGGCCTCTTCTACCCTGGTAGAAACGGCTTCTGAAATCCAACCTTCTGTTGCGATTTCACAGGAATTATCAGACACCATTCCCCTTGATATTTCTACCCCTGCACGTGGAGCTGCTAGGCCTCCTCCAGCTATGTCTATTAAGGCCTTTGCCAGGGCTAAAGCAGCCAAAGCTTCAAAACCTGGGCCTGCCAAGCCCCCCTCTCACAGGCCCAGCACCAGCTCCCATATGCTTTCTTTGGCAGAGGATCTCATCTCTTTAATTCGTGGATCCCAGCCTCATCCAGACAGGGTCTCTCTCCCTCCTCCAGAAAAGAGGCCTAGAGCAGAGCCCCCTGAGCCAGTAGCCACAGATGATTCCTCTGATGACTCAGAACATACAGACCCTGAGGCTTCTTACTCTCCTTACGAAGACTCTGATGCTGAGGAGTCCATCCCTTCAGCCTCTCCTCCTGAGGAATTTTCCTTTGGGGAAACCTTGCATGCTATGAGGGAACAATTTCAGTGGCAGGGCCAAGATTTCTCAGACTCTAGAAAAAGGCTTAGGACTTTTCTACACTTACCACAGCATAGGCCTTTAGCTATACCTCCAGTTCTATCTGTTGTGGATGATGCATTTAATGATGCTTGCACTACTCCTGATACCTTACCTCCGGCTCCTGCTAAGCCCGATAGGTACTACAGGGTCCCAGACACTCATCACCACTTATATAAGGCCCCTTTTGCAGATCCAGAGACTATCTCCCAGGGCCCTAAAGCTGTAGCAGCTACTTCTAAAAAAACCCTCCCCTCTGAAAGGGAATCCAGGTCCTTAGAGAGATGGGGTAAAAAAGTTTACACCTCTGCTACTTTGTCAGCTAGAGCTTTGAACTGCCAATTTCATATGATTCAATATCAAGAGTTTATGCTTGACCAGTTGACTATAAAACTGTCCTCTGAAGAATCTATAGATAAAAAGTATGTTCAAGAAATGTTACATAACATACAGCAGGTTAGTAACCATTCTTTAAAATGTGGCTATGATGCACTGGAGGCTTCCTTTAGATCAGCCATGACTGGCACGGTTATCAGGAGGCATGCATGGTTGAAAGAACAGGCATTACCAGACCATGTCAAATCTAAGCTTTTGGAGGCACCTATGGACAAGGTCAATTTATTTGGTGCCCCCGCACAGCAGGTACTAAAAAAGATGGAAGAGAAAGCAAAGTCTGTGCAAACAGTAAAAGATTTCCTACAAGTTCAACCTCCAAGGTTTAGCAGGAACTGGCCCTCCAAGAATTGGTCCTTTCCAGACTCCTCTAAGGCACAAAGAGGCAGGAATAGGTGCTCTAGAGGCAGAAACCAATCCAGGGGTGCCTACAGGGGTCGCCAGTGGCAGGGTAACAACCAACGAGTCACGGATACAGCCACCACCACTACAGCAACTCAATCACAGTGACTTGGCGATGGCACCGCCTACCAGGGAACAACTGGAAGCACCCTTAGGCGGAAAGCTAACATTATTTTCAAAAAACTGGCACTGCATTATAAGAGAAAAATGGATTTTGCAGACTATAGACAAAGGTTACAGGTTCCATTTCCATACACTACCCGGAAAGAGAGGAATGCCAAACCTACCACCTTCTCAAAGGGCAGAAGCTCTAAAACAAATATCTCAATTACTAAGAATGTGAGCTGTGGAAAAGGTACCATTTATGGAGCAAGGGAAGGGATTTTACTCCAGGCTCTTCCTGGTACCAAGAAAAGAAAACAAATGGAGGCCTATTCTAGACCTGTCTGCTTTAAACACATTCCTCATTGTTCCAAAATTCAAAATGCTGACCCTACAGCAGCTTCTTCCCATGCTGGGCAAGGAGTCTTGGCTGGTAACTCTAGATCTCAAGGAGGCATACCTGCACGTCCCCATAAGACCAATTTGCAGAAGATACCTCAGATTTATTGCAGGATCAGAGCATTATCAATTCTCAGCATTGCCCTTTGGCTTATCTACTGCGCCCAGAGTGTTCACGAAATGCCTGGCATCAGTAATCGCTCATTGCAGACTTCAGGGAATTCAAATCTATCCCTACCTGGACGACTGCCTGATACAAGCGGACAACAAAAACAAATTAGCAGAAGACTTACAAAGAGTCATCTACCTGCTACAAGCCCTGGGATATACAGTCAATACAAAAAAGTCAAGGCTGATGTCCTTCAAGGATGCATCTGCAGTCATAACAAATGGATTGTCCTGTCATCAGGCAGCCCTTCGGTCGGCCGGATTCCAAAGTCTGGGTCTGGCCTCGGCTGGTGTCGCACTTCACCAAACGTCATCTCTCCTGGTCTTCGGGTATAAAGGCATCAGCCGACGCCATTTTCCTCAGTCTTTCTTGTCGCGGGGTGCCCGAAGCAGAAGCTGTTCGCAAGTGCCGGTCGGTCAGATCCAGAGATTACTACTACCGAATACTACTTCGAAGACTTCTAAAAAGCTAAGTACCCCGTTGGGGACTCTTTCTTGCCTCAGCCGATGTCAGAAAAAGTAAATAATTGTTTAACTTGTGGGAAACAAATACCTCATAAGGATTTCCACTCGTACTGCCTACCTTGTTTAGGCCCAGACCACGACGTAGCAGCCTGTTTAGCCTGTGCTTCCTTCAACTGACGAACGCTTAGGCGTCGGTCGGAGTTTGCTGAACAGTTTTTCGGCTCAGATTTTGCGTACATTATGCCGTCGGATCCTCCGACTACTCAGATTGTTAAAAAACGCAAAGAAAAGACCGACACTCGCGGTCCGCGGTTTCGCCAAAACCACGGTTAAGCAAACCGCAGTGTCTCTGTTTCGGCGAAACCGAGCAAACGGGTCAATCTTCAGCCGAATCCATGACTACTACCGAGGCTCCTGCTACCCTAGTTGAATCGGCCTCTGAAGTTTTGCCTACTAATGTGGTTCCTATTGAATTATCAGACACCATCCCTTTGGATGTCTCTACCCCAGCACGTGGTGCTGCTAGGCCTCCTGCAGCCATGTCTATTAAGGCCTTTGCCAGGGCTAAAGCAGCCAAAACTGCTAAATCAGTGCCTGTTAAGCCCCCCTCACACAGGCCCAGTTCCAGTTCACAAATGCTTACCTTGGCAGAGGATCTCATCTCCTTAATTAGGGGATCCCAATCTCACCCAGACAGGGCCTCTCAGCCTCCAGAAAAGAGACCTAGAGCAGAGCCCCCAGAGCCAGTGTCCTCTGATGATTCTTCGGATGACTCAGACAATACAGACCATCCAGAGGCTCCTTTTTCCACTTATGAAGATTCCGATGCTGAAGAATCTATTCCATCTGCCTCTCCACCAGAGGAATTTTCCTTTGGGGAAACCTTACATGCCATGAGAGAACAATTCCAATGGCAGGGACAAGATTTCTCAGATTCAAGAAAAGGCTTAGGACCTTTCTACACTTACCACAACATAGGCCCTTAGCTATACCTCCAGTTCTGCCTGTTGTGGATGATGCATTTAATGATGTTTGCACTGCTCCTGATACTTTACCTCCAGCCCCTGCCAAACCAGATAGGTTTTACAGGGTACCAGACACTCATCACCACCTATACAAGGCCCCACTCGCAGATCCTGAGACTATCTCCCAGGTGCCTAAGGCAGTAGCTTCGACCTCAGCAAAAAACCCTCTCCCTTCTGAAAGGGAATCCAGGTCCTTAGAGAGATGGGGGAAAAAAGTTTACACCTCTGCTACTCTCTCAGCTAGAGCTTTGAACTGTCAGTTTCATATGATACAATACCAAGAGTTTATGCTTGATCAGTTAACTAAGAAATTGTCCTCTGATGACTCCTTAGATAAGAAATATGTTTTAGAAATGGTGAATAACATTCAGCAGGTTAGTAACCATTCTTTAAAATGTGGCTATGATGCACTGGAGGCTTCATTTAGATCAGCCATGACTGGCACTGTTATAAGAAGGCATGCATGGTTGAAAGAACAGGTCTTGCCGGATCATGTTAAAGCAAAGCTGTTAGATGCTCCTATGGATAAGGCCAGTCTATTTGGTACTCCTGCTCAACAAGTAATGAAGAAAATGGAAGAGAAGGCAAAATCTGTACAAACAGTTAAGTATTTCTTACAGGTTCAGCCCCCAAGGTTTAGCAGGAACTGGCCTTCCAAAAATTGGTCCTTTCCAGACTCCTCAAAATCTCAAAGAGGCAGGAATAGACGTGCCAGAGGCAGAAATCAATCCAGAGGAGGTGCCTACGGAGGACGCCAGTGGCAAGGCAATAACCAGCGAGGCACAGACACAACCACTGCCACTGCACCAGGACAATCACAGTGACTTGGCTCTGACACCGCCTACCAGGGAACAAATAACAGCACCTTTAGGCTGAAAGTTAGCATTATTTTCAAAAAATTGGCACTATATCACAAAAGACAAGTGGATTTTGCAGACCATAGACCAAGGCTACAGGTTTCACTTCCACACCTTACCAGTGAAAAGAGGAATGCCAAACCTACCTCCAAATCAAAAAACAGAAGCTCTAAAACAGATAGCTCAATTAACAGAGATGAGAGCTGTGGAAAGAGTGCCACTAACAGAACAGGGCAAATGATTCTACTCCAGACTCTTCCTAGTACCAAGAAAAGAGAAAAGTTGGAGACCTATTCTCGACCTGTCCGTTTTAAACACATTCATCATTGTCCCAAAATTCAAAATGCTGACCCTTCAGCAACTTCTTCCCATGCTGGGCAAGGAGTTTTGGCTGGTAACTCTAGATCTCAAGGAGGCATACCTGCACGTCCCCATACGACCAAATTGCAGAAGATACCTCAGATTTCTTGCAGGATCAGAGCATTATCAATTCTCAGCATTGCCATTTGGCTTATCTACTGTGCCCAGAATATTCACAAAATGCCTAGCATCAGTAATCGCTCATTGCAGGCTACAGGGAATCCAAATTTATCCATACCTGGACGACTGCCTGATACAAGCGGACAACAAAAGCAAACTGACCAAAGACTTACAAAGAGTCATTTGCTTACTACAAGCCCTGGGATACACAGTCAATTTAAAAAAGTCAAGACTGATACCATCCCAAACAAGAACATTCTTGGGTGCGGAATTGGACACAGTAAAACAGATGGCATTCCTAACTGCAGAAAAACAAGAACAACTCCCTCTTTACTTCTTGGCATTAACAAAACAGAACAAACTAACAGTAAAAAAGTACTGCAGGCCTTGGGCTTCATGGCATCATGCATAATCCTGGTCCCCCATGCCAGACTGCATATGAGAAAGCTACAGTGGTACCTAAAGAATTTATGGTCTCAACACAGGCACAGCTTAGAAACCGAAATCCCACTAATCCCATGCCTGAAGCAAGAGTTCCTATGGTGGGCTTAAGCATGCCAGTCAAACCCAGGCTTGCCTTTCCACAAATTCTAAGCAAGCCAAACCATCACAACGGACGCCTCAGATCTAGGCTGGGGGGCACACATGCTGGACAAATGCATACAAGGATTATGGACTCAAGACCAGCTGCACCTGCACATAAATCAAAAAGAAATGCTGGCAGTAAAACTAGCAATCCAGAATTTCAGACCATTCCTCAAAGAAGGCCACTTACTGATAAGGACAGACAACACCACAGTCATGTGGTACATCAACAAACAGGGAGGCACTCATTCTTACCCCCTATGCAGAATGACTCTGGACCTTTGGAATATGGCCCTGAGCTACAACATCCAGTTACAGGCAATATTTGTACCGGGAAAAGAAAACATACTGGCAGACATGTTAAGCAGAACTACCTCGGATGCTCACGAATGGATGCTACACCCGGACATCTTCAAGGCCATCACAAAGAAATGGGGACTGCCACAAATAGACCTATTCGCATCCCCACTCAATCACCAGCTCAAGAAATTCTGCACAAGGACATTCCACCCACTAGCATGGAAGGTGGACTCTCTATCCTTCAGTTGGAAAGGCCTGACAGCATATGCATTTCCACCTCTCCCTTTGATGCACAAGGTACTACTGAAAATCAAAGAGGAACGTCCAGTGATAATTCTGATAGCTCCAAATTGGCCGACAACACTGGTATCCATTGCTGAGGAGCATGTCTCGGGGGAGGACGTGGACACTACCCCTGATGCCCTTGATGTTAACTCAGAACAACTACAACATCATGCATCCAAACATAAAAACTCTGCAACTGACTGCCTGGAACATCACATAACAGCAACTAACCCAGACTTAACCCAAAGGGTGAAAGACATTATCCTTGAAGCCCGCAGACCTTCAACAAGAAGGAACTATGCAGGAAAATGGAAAAGGTTTGTCATTTGGAGTACTGAAAGAGGAAAAGATGTGTCAAGGATAGACATTGCTAACATCCTGGAGTACTTGGCAGAGCTTCTACATACAGGCCTGTCCTATTCCTCCATCAAGATACATGCATCAGCTATTTCTGCAGAATACAGCTTGATCCCCTGTCTTCTCACATCCTCTACTCAGGCAGTTCCTCAGAGGAATCAAGAATGTAAAACCTCCTAGGAAACCACCATTACCAGCATGGGACTTGAACTTTGTGCTAGAAAAATTAACACTCCCTCCATTTGAACCAGCAGCAACAGCAGACCTTCAACACCTATCATGGAAAACTGCTTTCCTACTGGCAATTACTTCAGCAAGAAGGGTTACTGAACTACAGGCCTTAATGGCAGTGCAACCCTTCCTAATCTTCCATCAAGATAGAGTGTCCATGAGAACTAATCCTACATTTATGCCTAAGGTGGTATCCAGAGTGTCTCTAAACCAGGCAATCCACCTACCTACCTTCTTTCCCAATCCACAGAACAGGGGGGAAAGACTGCTGCATACCTTGGATGTACATAGACAGTTACGCTACTACCTGGACAGAACCAAAGGTAACAGAAAAACTGACCAGCTTTTAGTAGCCTATGCAACAGGAAGGGAAGGAAAAGCAATTTCCAAACAGACAATCTCTAAATGGATAGGAAATTGCATAAGATTCTGTTACTCCTACCATGGAAAGCAAATTCCACAGAACATAAGACCTCACTCTACAAGGGCTACAGCCACTACCACAGCTTTCTTATGAGGAGTGGCTACCAAGGACATTATTGAGGCGGCTACTTGGACCTCCGTGCATACATTTGCCAAGCATTACAACTTACCTCTATATTCTAGATCCCGAGCAGGGTTTGCCACTGCTGTTTTACAAGGGATCCTAACTACACCATAATTCTTCCTCCTCCCCTAGTTTGGCTATGGTATTCTACCCATTTGTTATGACTGCAGATGCATCCTTGAAGGACATAGTACAGTTTTGTACCTACCATAAATGTAGATGTCGAACAGGATAGCATCTGCAGTCAGGATTACCCACCCTCCTTCCCTCTGTGGTACTCCTAGGGTATTTACCCTCCTAATAGCTAGCTAGGGGATCTCTTATGGTGTATTTGTTTGTATATATGTACATACATGCTTATTTGTTGTATTTGCCTACTATTTTTTTTGGAAACATTGGCATTTATCCAAAATTTAGTTTTCCAAGAGGGCAACTGGCATCTGGGGCAAGAAACACTGAGGAAAATGGCGTTGGCTGATGCCTTTATACCCGAAGACCAGGAGAGATGACGTCAGGTGAAGTGCGACACCAGCCGAGGCCAGACCCAGACTTTGGAATCCGGCCGACCGAAGGGCTGCCTGACGACAGGACAACCCATTTGTTATGACTGCAGATGCTATCCTGTTCGGACATCTACATTTATGGTAGGTACAAAACTGTACTATTCCATCCCAAATAATAACCTTTCTGGGTGCAGAACTGGACACATCAAAACAAATGGCATTTCTAACTGCAGAAAAGAAAGAGCAACTTCCTCTCTACTTCTTGGCATTAACAAAGCACAGCCATCTGACTGCAAGAAAAGTGCTACAAGCTCTAGGTTTCATGGCATCCTGCATAATTCTGGTCCCTCATGCCAGGCTTCATATGAGAAAGCTGCAGTGGTACCTAAAAAATTTGTGGTCTCAGCACAAGCACAGCCTAGAAACCAAAATTCCAATGATCCCATGCCTGAAACAAGAGTTCTTATGGTGGGCTCAGGCCTGTCAATCAAACACAGGACTACCCTTCTGCAAAAGTCAACCAAGATAGACTATCACGACAGATGCCTCAGACCTCGGTTGGGGGGCACACATGATGGACAAGTGCATTCAAGGCCTATGGACCCAAGACCAGCTGCATCTGCACATAAATCTAAAAGAAATGATGGCAGTAAAATTGGCAATCCAGGCATTCAGACCTCTTCTCCAAGAAGGCCAGTTGATAAGGACAGACCAACACCACAGTTATGTGGTACATCAACAAACAGGGAGGCGCACACTCATACCCCCTATGCCGGCTGGCACTGGACCTATGGGATGTGGCTCTGAGCTACAACATTCAGTTACAGGCAATTTATGTACCAGGGAAGGAAAACATTCTAGCAGACATATTAAGCAGAACTACAACAGATGCCCACGAATGGATGCTGCATCCGGACATTTTCAAAACCATCACAAGAGAATGGGGATTACCACAAATAGACTTGTTTGCATCCCCATGCAATCACCAGTTGAAGAAATTCTGCACAAGGACTTACCACCCACTTGCTTGGAAGGTGGACTCCCTATCCTTCAGTTGGAAAAGCCTGACAGCATACGCATTCCCACCACTTCCTTTGATGCACAAGGTGCTTCTCGAGATTAAAGAGGAATGTCCGAGGATCATCCTGATAGCCCCAGACTGGCCAAGACAACATTGGTATCCACTGCTGAGGAGCATGTCCCGGGAACAAATATGGAAACTGCCCCTGATCCCATTACTACTGACACAGAACAACTACAACATACTGCATCCAAACCTAAAAACTCTGCAGCTAACTGCCTGGAACATTACATAACAGCAATTAACCCAGATTTATCCCAAAGGGTTAAAGACATAATCCTGGAGGCTCGTAGACCTTCAACAAGAAAGAATTATGCAGCAAAATGGAAAAGATATCTCATCTGGAGTACTGCAAAGGGGCAAGATATGACACTGGTGAACATAGCCAACATCCTGGAGTACTTGGCGGAGCTCTTCCATACAGGCCTGTCCTATTCCTCCATCAAGATACATGCATCAGCTATTTCAGCAGAATACAGCTTGAATCCTCCTGTCTTCTCGCATCCTCTGCTCAGACAATGTAAAACCTCCCGGGAAACCTCCATTGCCAACATGGGACTTGAACTTTGTGCTAGAAAAGCTGACTCTACCTCCTTTCGAGCCAGCAGCTACAGCAGAAATGCAATACTTATCCTGGAAGACTGCTTTCCTGCTGGCAATAACTTCAGCAAGAAGGGTCTCTGAACTACAGGCATTAATGGCAGTACAACCCTTCCTGATCTTCCATCAAGATAGTGTCCTTGAGAACAAATCCTACATTCATGCCTAAGGTGGTATCCAGAGTCTCTTTAAATCAGGCTATCCACCTTCCTACATTCTTCCCCAATCCACAGAACAAGGGAGAAAAGCTCTTGCATACCTTGGATGTACACAGACAATTACGCTACTACCTGGACAGGACAAAAAACAATAGAAAAACTGACCAGCTTCTGGTAGCTTATGCAACAGGAAAGGAAGGAAAACCAATTTCTAAACAAACAATCTCCAAATGGATAGGAAATTGCATTAGATTTTGTTACTCCTACCATGGAAAGAAAACTCCAGAGAACATCAGGCCTCACTCCACAAGGGCCACAGCCACTACCACAGCTTTCTTACGAGGAGTGGCTACCAAGGACATTATAGAGGCTGCTACTTGGACCTCCGTGCATACATTTGCCAAGCATTATAACTTACCTCTATACTCTAGATCCCGTGCTGGTTTTGCCACTGCTGTTTTGCAAGGGATCCTGACTACACCATAATCTATTCTCATTTCCTCCTCCCTAGTTTAGCTATGGTATTCTACCCATTTGTTAAGACTTCAGATGCATCCTTGAAGGACATAGTACAGTTTTGTACCTACCATAAATGTAGATGTCCGAGAGGAATGCATCTGCAGTCAGGATTACCCACCCTCCTTCCCTCTGAGGTACTCCTAGGTACTTACCAATCTTCAGCTAGCTTGGGGGATCTATTATGGTGTATTTGTTTGTATATATGTACATACATGTTTATTTTGTGTGTTTGCTCTCTACTATTTGGAAACTTTGGCATTTATCCAAATTTAGGAAACACAATGATGAGAAAGATTTATATTGTACAAATCTAAATAGAAGAAAAGCTAAATAATGAAATTATGACAAAAGAATTTGAGAATTGGCAGAATTTTATTTTTAAACACAGTTTGAGACAGCTAGTTTCAAGATGAGGCTTCCCAGCACCAAAGAAATATCAGAAGAGATACCAATAGACACCAATATAGTTAACAACAGTCCATTAGTGGACAATGCAGTTAATATTGAGAGTGGACAGCTGATAATTACTTGGTGAATAATGAAACTTTAAGTAACCCTAAGATCTACAATTTCAAAGGTTATATGGTATATAATTACACCAATTTTGAAATTAAAGAAGAGCTGTTCACCTTGTCAGTAGTAGAAATGAGTATATACCCCACGGACGCTTTTGACCTTTTGATACCATCAAAGAGGTAAAATGTACTGTAAACTTGGCCTTACAGTTTAAAGATATGGACTATGACAATAAACTAGTTAAGAAAACATATATACCCCCAACAATACCCAGGTGACCTCTCTGAGCAAGTTGTTTGTAGAGACATTTATGCCGCTTTCAACAACATTAGAAAGGGAGCTGAATCCTATAGCTACTTCAAGGATAATCTTACTATCAATGAAAGGAAAATGTTAAATGACATTATGTCCAACAGTGATATTAGAATTATGAAACCGATTATAGTGACATATACTAATGAATACCAACAAAGAATCCATGAAATTTTGTTTGATTCTGGTAATTATGAAGCTATTTCAAGGAACCAGATTAACATCGGACATAGAAGGATAGACTTAGTCATAGAAGAGTTCTTGTTGGACAACAGGATTACTGAGGAATTATACAATTTTTAAGGAATGAATATCCAGTACTGGCTCACATAAATTATATCTGGGTCCAAGTCATATATATGAAAAAGTCCCACACCTCATTAAAGATTCTTGGGATTTATTAAAAAAACTGAACCAAGATGTTTGGAAAGAGGACTTAACATTCATAACAGTGGACCAAGGATTTATTTTCCTGTATACCCAAGGATTTAGGACTTGAATATTTCAGCAACAGTTTGGTGAACTATTCTGGATATACTTGGGATAAGATACAACTAAGTATGATGGAACTCATACTTGATCACAATTACATCGAGTTCCAGGGTGAAACCTTTAGACAAACAAAGGAGTAGCAATGGGCGCATCTTGTGCTCATATTTGCTAATTTAGTCATGCTGGAATGGGAGAACCAGTATATATTCACCAGTGAATATTACAATAACATGTTGGTGTATAAGATGACATACTAATTGTATGGAAGGGTGAAACAGAGAACATCCAGAATTTCATCAACTACATTAACAATACAACTGAATTTTTAAAATTCACCCATACTATAGATAAAAATGGAATTGCATATTTAGATATTTACATCAGTTCTGATGGTCAAGGATATACTTCAAAATTATATAGGAAACCCATGCCTCGAATCGACTATATATATTTTGGAAGCTGTCATCCCCCTCACATGTTTAAAAACATAGTAAAGGGCCAATGTGTGAGAGCAGCAAGGATGTCATCTACAAGAGAAATTATGTCCAATGAACTCAATATTATAGAACAGTTATTTCTAGACAGAGGATATCCTAAAGCTATGCTGACTGATGTATTAAATTATGTAAAATCTCAATGGGGAATGAAATATAGACCATTATTAGGTCAACAAGATAGTGGAAAACAAGTAACTAATACATTCAATAGACGTGTATGTGTCATTATGTATAATCCATTTACGAACATCATCAGAGAAATATTAAATAGACATTGGTATGTATTTAACCTTGAAAGTGAAGCTAAGGACATTATAGGTGATACCCCAAGCATTATTTACAAATCTGGTTGTAATATAAAAAGAATGATTGAAAGAAATAACAAGAAAACCAAGGTGAAAAACGGAAAAAATAAGGGGACAACAAAGTGTGGTACCTGCAGACAATGCCAGTACATTAATGAAGAGAACAGGATAAAGTTGATCAATACTACCTATAGTATATGCAAGTTTAAATCAGGAAATTGCAATAGTAGTGGGATTGTTTGCCACTATAACATGCATAGTATGCGCATACTATGTTGGTAAAACAGAAAGAAAGCTTAAAACCAGGATTTATGAACACACATAAAATTAAAAAAGGAGATGAAAAAAATGCTTTAAGCAAACACATTATGACCAAGGGAAATGACCATGGTTTTAAATTTGCTATACTAGATCTGGTGGACAACAGTGAATGGAAATTGGAAGGCAAAATTAGGAGCATTGGAAAGTAAATGGCAAATCATGTTAACTACCTTTCCAGGAATTAACGAATATATTAGCATCAAACCATTTTTAATATTGGGATGCCCATGATAGGTACAACATTAGGCTTCCCGGCTCCTAAAGACTGCATATAGATTGTAACCAATATGTAATATGGTAGTCATGTTACATTCCTAGTGAGACTACATCTTTGTTAGTTAGCCTATTATATGGAGAGAGTTATTAGGAAACATGAACAATCCACTTATTGAGTGGTGACAGTTTCAAGCATTGATACTCAATACATTTTGCTATGTGACAGCTAGATTTGCTTGGATAGTTCAATATATTTTGACATTTGTTAACAAACAGTCAGTCTTATATTACATGTAGTTTATATTGAGTTTTCTCATTGTGTGAATTATTCATTGAGGGAAGTGTATTGTATATGAACTTTGTCTTTTTTAAGAGAAATTTTATTTCATTATATATATTTTTTTCAAGTGGGATTTTTTCTAAGAATGTTTTTACACAATAGATATTTATAACATATACAGATATTGGTTAGGGACCATATGTATTAATTCAAAATATTTATTTATAATATATATGCTAGTAATTTTATTTATGTAGTTAGTAACATTGTATTATTGTGATTTTACTAATTGAATAATTATGCAATATCCATTAAGGTTTGGCGCCAAAATGTTTGGTATTTAAGCAAGGGATGCAGAAATACTCATTGTTCTGATGAAATCTGCTTAGGGCAGATGATTGCATTGCATTGCTTCTATTTATGCATTCTTGTGTCTCATTTATTGGCTGTATGTGGATATGGACTGCAGTGTTTGTGAATAAACATCTGTTTTAACTAGCGAGGAATTTTCTCCATTCTTGTTACTGACACGTCTGTCAGCATTTACCTAGTGTCCAGCTCAACTCGAGTTCCAGGTCTGTGGGCGTCGGAAATACCATTTATCCAAATTTAGCCAACAAAGAGGGCTCCTGGCATCTGGGGCAAGAAACACTGAGGAAAATGGCGTCGGCTGATGCCTTTATACCCGAATAACTGCCACAATGACGTCGGGTGAAGTGCGACACCAGCCGAAGCCAGACCCAGACTTTGGAATCCGGCCGACCGAAGGGCTGCCTGACGACAGGACAACCCATTTGTTAAGACTGCAGATGCATTCCTCTCGGACATCTACATTTATGGTAGGTACAAAACTGTACTTTTTTGCCACTGCAGTCTTGCAGGGCCTAAAAGCTTGTCCTAATGCTCTCCAATTGCCTCCTCCCTTCCTTAGCTTTGGGCATCTACCCAAATGTAATGACTGCAACAGTGAAACACGAAGAACACTTACCATAAATGTAGATGTTAGTGTATTCACTGTTGCAGTCCTGGTTACCCTCCCTCCAGCCCCCCTGACTTCTCTTGTCTGTACCTTTCCTTCTTGTTTGGCATATATTATATCATGTGTGTTTGTTTTTTGCTGGGGTGTCCCATACCATATAATTGCATCCTATTGTGGGGGGCACCTGATGTCTGGGGCAAGAAAAACTGATGTAATAGCATCAACTGCATGTTTTATACTCCTGACGTCGTGGAAGAAGCGACAGCATCTGAAGCAGAAATCCGAAGACTCTGGTATTCAGGCCGGCTGAGGGCTACCTGCAGGCAGATAACCCAAATGTGATGATTGCAACAGTGAATACACTCTAACATCTACATTTATGGTAAGTGTACACAACTGTACTTTCAAAGCCATCCCTTTATGGTAAGAACTCGCAATGACTCACCTCCTCCCGACCTCTTCTCTGCCTACCTTGACTTACCCCAGGAGGAAAACTCTCTTTTCACTCAAGCACCTGGACCACCATTACCAAGGACCAATGGATTCTGAACATTGTGTCTCAGAGATACAAATTTTCCTTCCACACCCTTCCAACCTCAAAATGGTTCCCAGATCTACCACCAAATCAGTGGGCAGAGTCTCAAAAACAAATCCACTCCCTGCTCTCTTTGAGGGCAGTAGAGCACTTTCCTGCAGAACAGGTAGGCCAAGGCTTCTACTGACTTTTTCTGGTGGCCAGAAAAGAAGGCACCTGGCACCCCATCCTCGATCTCTCCTTTCTAAACACCTTCCTGGTAATCCCAAAATTAAAATGCTCACCCTCCAGCAGCTGCTACCCATGCTTTCCAAGGAAGGTTGACTAGCCACCCGAGACCTAAAAGAGGCCTACCTCCACATTCTTATCAGGGAATCATGCAGGAAATATCTCCGTTTCAGGACAGGATCTCAACACTTTCAGTTCTCTGCGCTTCTCTTTGGCTTATCTACTGCTCACAGAGTTTTCACAAAATGACTGGCTCTGGCCATTGCCTTTTGCAGACAAAGAAATATTGAAATGTACCCATACTTAGATGACTGCCTTATTCAGGCAGACAGCCAAGAAAAGCTGCTCAAGCACCTGGCCTTTGTAAAGACACTACTAACCTCCCTAGGGTAGACATTCAACGAAAATAATTCAAAAACAGGTGCCAACCCACAGGATAATCTTCCTAGGAGCAGGTCTGGACACAGCATCCTAGAATGGCATACCTTACACCAGACTAATACATTTTCCTGACAGCCTACTTCTCTCAACTGGCCACCAGGCCCCAGCTTTCTACAAGGAAAATCCTGCAAACTCTGGGGTTCATGGCATCTTGCATACTCCTCACTCCATATGCCATACTGCATATGAGGAAACTTCAGTGGTACCTAAAGACCGTTTGGTGTCAACACTCTCAAGATCTGGAAACTCTTCTACCTATAATTCCTTGCCTCAGAAAATAATTTCTTTGGTGGGCAACAGCATGCTCCCACAACAAGGGACTGCCCTTCTGCCAACACCCCGCTGCCCAGGCCCTCACCACAGATGCATCAGACTACGCTTGGGGCGCACATCTGGACGGCAGATGGATACAGGGCCAATGGAGCTCACAGGAACTCCCCCTGCACATCACTCAAAAAGAGATGATGGCTCTGCAGCACACCTTGATAGCTTTCAAGCCCCTTCTCTCTCCAGGGTTTCTGATCAAAACAGACACCACCACTGTGATTATGTACATCAACAAGCAAGGAGGGGCTCAGTCCTACTCTCTATGCAGGCTGGCCATGACCCTTTGGCTCAGCCTCTTCCATTCAACTACACCTGTTAGTACAGTACCTACCAGGCCCTGTCATCTCCCTGGCAGACCCATTACGCAGAAACCTTCTGGCCCCCCATAAGTGGCAGCTCAACAGAAGCAACTTCACCCTAATAACTCAGAAGTGGGGAATCCCAAAGGTCAGACTCTTTGCCTCCCACGCCAACCATCAGCTCAGCAAATTCTGCACCGGGAAGCATCACTGCATGGCTTGGAAAGTGGATGCCCTGCACTTCTCTTGGGTCAACCTCTCGGCCTATGCCTTTCCTCCCCTACCTCTCATCCCCAGGGTACTGCTCAAAATAAGGGAGGAAAAACCAATGACCATTCTTATAGCCCCAGACTGGCCCGACAACACTGGTGTACCCCTTGTTGCGCAGCCTGTCCCCGCTTACTCCATGGCATCTTCCTCAGATTCCAAACCTCCTAACCCAGAGGGAAGGGGAATTCGTGTATCCCCAATTGCAGACACTCAGTTTGGCAGCTTGTCTTATTCCCTAACTCCAAACCAATCTGCCATCCTCAGTAAACAGGTTTTGGATGTTCTGCGAGACCAGATGCCCTAGCACCAGTAAATCTTGTGTAGATAAATGGAAAAGATTTTGCACCTGGATCCAGGCTAAAGGGGACAATACGGAACAGCCCTCCATCTCTCTCATCATGGATTACTTAGCTGACCTACTACACAGTGATCTGTCTTTCTCTTCTATAAAAATTCATGCCTCTGCTATTTCTGCTCATTTTCCCACTGAGCAGCCCCTTTTTCTCACACCCTTTGATCAGACAGTTCCTCAGAGGGGTTAGCAACTTGAAGCCCCCCAGAAGGGCACCAACACAAGCTTGGGACCTTACTTTTGTCTTGGAAAAGCTCACCCTTCCTCCTTTCGAACCAGCTTCTTCTGCAGAGCTAAAATTCTCCTGGAAGACAGCATTCCTTCTGGCCATCACTTCAGCCAGAAGAGTCTTTGAGCTGCAAGCACTCAAGGCTGTGGAACCCTTCATCATCTTCCATGCAGACCAGTGTCCCTCGGAACTAACCCATCCTTCATTCCCAAGGTGGTGTTCAGTGTGGCTCTAAACCAATCCATTCATTTGGCCACCTTCTTTCCTAATTCCCAAAACGGGGGGGAGGATTCTTCACTCTCTAGATGTGCACAAACAGCTTTGATACTATCTGGACAGGACTAAATCCTTCAAAAAGTCTCATCAGTTGCTGGTTAGCTTTGCTACAGGGGCAGAAGGCAAAGCCATCTCCAAGCAAACCGTTTCCAAATGGATAGCACACTGCATCCATTTCTGCTACAAACAGCATGGTAAGCCTCCCCCCAAGGGAGTCAGAACACACTCCGCCAGAGCAGGCTCCACCTCTGCAGCTTTCCTCAGTGGAGTCCCCACCAGGTTCACACTTTTACCAAGCATTACCACCTGCCTCTCTCCTCCAAATCCACAGCAGGGTTTGCCTCTGCAGTCTTACAGGGCATCCTAGCCAGCTCCTAGCTTCCTTGACTGCCTCCACCCATTTCCTCACCTTTGGGAATCTACCCAAATGTGATGACTGCAACAGTGAAACACACAGAACATGGATGATGATCTTTGTGTTTCACTGCTGCAGTCATCACATTTGCGTTATCCCTGCCCGGACAGCCCTCAGTCTGCCCGAATACCAGCGGCATAGTATTTCTCCTTCATTTACCATCGCTCCAGGACTGACGTAAGGTCATCAGTAGTATAAAATAAGGCAGCCGACGCTATTACATCAGTCTTTCTTGCCAAGGAGCCCGAAGCAGAAGCAGTTCGCATGAGTGCTGGTCGGTCGCTACCTTAGTTTTCGTCTTCCGAATTGAAGTTGACGTCTTCTAAAGCTTAGTACCCCATTGGGGATTCTTTTTTCTTGCTCTAACCAATGTCAGAAAAAGTTAACAATTGTCTCGCCTGTGGAAAGCAAATACCACACTGAGACTTTCATTCTTACTGCGTCACTTAGGCCCAGACCACGACGCCCCCCCTGCTGTCGCTTGTGTTTTGTTCAACGCCAGAACTGTACGTCGTCAGGCCCCTATTGTAGCTAGATATTTTCACTGTCCGTCTTCGAATTCCAATAAGACTTTGGTAAGCTGTCCGACAGCAGATCTTCCGGAAAAACGTAAGGATAAAGACAGACACAGACCGCACAGGTCCAAACCTACCTATGCTTCCGTTAAGCTAGTCATCAGTTCTCCGGTCCTCAGTCAGGCACTTTCACAGCCCCTGATGCCCACTTCTGTGGATACACAGGCCGCTACCGAGACCCTTTTGGAGTCCAGTGAGACTCTTCGACTAAGGATTCTGCAGATGTCTCTACCTTAGATGGGTCCGGAGCTGCTGAGCAGGCACTGGCTTCCAAGGAAGTACTTCACCCTAACGATTCTCGACACAGACCTATGACTTTTGCATCTATCATTCTTTTAAAACTGCTGAGTTTCTAAGTCCTAGGGTACGAATCACACCCAAGAAACAGACCCAATCTCAAGCACCTGCTTCCTTGCCTCAGTCTCAAATGCTTAAAATTGCAGAAGACCTTATTAATGCTGATCAGGGGAAGCCAAGCTACCCCTTCTAAAAGAGAGATTTGTCCCCAGTAGTTTTATCTGAACAGGAGTTGATGACTCTGAGGCATCTGATATGAAGACGTGCAACCCCTCTCTGCTTATGAGGATTCTGATGCAGAGGAATCCATTCCTTCAGCCTCTCCACTCGAGGACTTGTCCTTTGGGGAAACCCTACATACTTTAATCATTTCCATTGGGAATGTCAGAACTACCCTCGGTCTAAAAAGAGACTCGGGGAATTTTTAGATCATCCACAGCACAGATCTCTGGCCATTCCTCCTGTCCTGGATGTTGTGGGTGATGTTTTCATGGAATCCAGTTTGACTCCTGACACCCTCCCTCCTGCTCCCAGGAAACCTGACAGGTACTATAGAGTCCCTGACTCTCACAAATTTATTTTCAAAGAACCTACTGCTGACCCTGAGGTTATTTCTCAAAGGCCTAAAGGAATTAAAGCAACTTCTGCTAAGAATCCCACCCCCTCAGATAGGGATTTCCAAGCATTAGACAGATGGGGTAAAATGTATACACCTCTGCTACTCTTGCTATTAGAGCACTAAATTGTCAGTTCCATAAGCTAAAATTTCAGCAACATACCATGGAACTCCTCAAACAAAAAATATCTTTTTCTGCTTGTGCAGAAAATAGAGTTGAGTTAATGCAAAAAAAATTAAAAATGCTCACCCTCCAGCAAACTACTACCTATGCTCTCCAAGGATGCTTGGTTAGCCACCCTAGACCTAAAAGAGACCTATCTACACATCCCAATCGGGGAGTCATGCAGGAAATATGTACATTTCAGGGCAGGATCACTGCACCTTCAGTTTTCTGTGCTTCCAGAGTTTTCCCAAAATGTCTGGCTCCCGTCATTGCTTTTTGTTGGCAAAGAAATGTTCAGTTTTACCCATACTTGGACTGCCTAATTCACGCAGATAGGAAAAACTGCTCAAGCTCCTGGCCTTTGTAAAGGGCCTACTGACCTCTCTAGGGTTATACTATCAACGAAAAGAAATCCAAACTAGTACCCACCCAAAAAGTTATATTCCTGAGAGCAAGTCTGGACACAGCATCCCAGATGACATTCCTTACACCAGAAAAGCAAACCTACCTGACACAGCCTATTTTATTCAAATAGTCACCAGACCCCAGTTATCTGCAAGGAAAATCCTGCAAGCTCTGGGGTTCATGGCTTCTTCCATTCTACTCATTCCATATGCCAGACTGCATATGAGGAAACTACAATAATACCTAAAAAGCCTTTGGTGTCAGCACTCAAGACCTGGAAACTCTTACACCAATTATACCTTGTTTAAGGAAAGATTTCCTTTGGTCAGCAGCATGCTACCACAACAAGGGACTACTCTTTTCGTAACCCCATGTCGCCCAGACCCTCACCACAGACGCATCAGACTATGCCTGGGGTGCACACCTGGATGGCAGGTGCTTACAGGGCCAATGGAGCCCACATCAAATACGTCTGCACATCAACCAAAAAGAGATGTTGGCTGTCCAGCACACACTAATAGCTTTCAGACCCCTCCTGTCCCCAGGGCTCTACTGATTAAAACAGACAACACCACTGTGATGTGGCAAATCAACAAGCAGGGAGGAACTCACTCGTACCCTCTGTACAGGCTCGCCATGATCCTTTGGCACATGGCCTCTGCTATGCAACCACACCTGTTAGTACAATTCCTGCCAGGATCTCTAAACTCTCTGGCAGACAACTTGAGCAGAAATCTTCTGGACCCGCACGAGTGGCAGCTAGACCAAAGAACCTTCACCCTTGTAACTCAGAAATGGGGCACACCGAAGGTTGACATCTTTTCTTTCTACTACAAATATCCGCTGAGCAAGCTCTGCACCAGGGAGCCTCACTGCAAGGCCTGGAAAGTGGATGGTCTATCCTTCCAGTGGGTCAACGTCTCGGTCTATGCATTTCCCCCAGTACCACTCATTACAAGGGTACTGCTCAAAATAAGGGAGGAAAAACCAAGGACAATCTTGATTGCCCCAGACTGGCCACGCCAGCACTGGTACCCTCTGCTGTGCAGCCTGTCACCTCTGCCACCATGACATCTCCCTGAGATCCCAGCACTCCTGACCCAGAGGGGAGGAGAATTCATGCATCCCCAATTCTAGACTCTCAGTCTGGCAGCCTGGCTTATCCCCTGACCACTGCACAAGCTGCTAATCTCAGCAAACAGGTTCTAGATGTTGTACGCGAGGCCAGACGCCCTAGCACTAGAAAGTCTTATGCTGACAAATGGAAAAGGTTTTACTCCTGGATCCAGGCTAAGGGAGGCCGGGATGGCACAGCCCTCCCTAACTCTCATCCTGGATTACCTTGCTGACCTACTACACAGGGGTCTATCCTTTTCTTCTATTAAAATTCATGCCTCAGCTGTCTCTGCTCATTTCAACACGAGCCACCTCTTTTCTCACACCCTCTCATCAAACAGTTCCCAAGAGGGGCTAAGAACTTGAGGCCACCCAGAAGAGCACCTACCCCAGCTTGGGACCTAAACTTTGTGTTGGAAAAGCTCACCCTGCCCCACGTTTGAACCAGCAGCTTCAGGAGAGTTAGTTTTTCTCTCATGGAAGACAGGCTTGCTTCTTACCATCACTTCAGCAAGAAGAGTAAACGAGCTACAAGCACTAATGTTTGTAGAGCCCTTCATCATTTTCCATGCTGACAGGGTCTCCCTCAGGACTAACCCATCCTTCATACCAAAAGTGGTATCCGGTGTGGCTCTCAACCAATCCATTCATTTGCCCACCTTTTTCCCTAACCCAAAAAATGAGGGAAAGGATACTGCACTCTCTAGATGTGCACATATAGCTCAGATCCTATCTAGACAGGACTAAGTCATGTAGAAAGACTGATCAGTTGTTAGTCACCTTTGCTGCAGGAGCAGAGGGCAAAGCCATATCCAAACAAACCATTTCCAAATGGATAGCACAGTGCATCCATTTCTGCTACAAGCAACATGGGAAACCTCCCCCTAAGGGGGTCACGACACATTTCTACCAGAGCAACCTCCACCTCTTCAGCTTTCCTCAGGGAAGTCCCCACCAGGGACATCCTGGAGGCTGCAACATGGACATCAGTTCATACCTTCACCAAGCATTACCACCTGCCTATCTTCTCCAAATCCAGATCAGGCTTTGCCACCGCAGTCTTGCAGGGCATCCTAGCCAGTCCCCAGTCTTCTTGACTGCCTCCACCCTTTTCTTCAGCTTTGGGTAATCAACCCAAATGTGATGACTGCAACAGTGAAACACGAGAAACATAGTACAGTTGTTTATACTTACCATAAATGTAGATATTCGAATGTATTCACTGTCACAGTCCCGGTTTCCCTCTCTCCATCCTCCTCGTGTCTCTCTCCCTCTCTCCTTACAAGGAATTTTTGGTATTTAATTTCTACTGGTGGTGGTCTTTCACCATAACCTAGCTTCCCCTTGGGGGCTCCTAACAGGGCAAGAAAAATTGATGTAATGGCATCAGCTGCCTTATTTTATACTACTGACGATCTGATGTCAATCCTGGAGCGACGGCGAACAACGCAGAAATATAATTCCTCTGGTATTCGGGCCAACTGAGAGCTACCCTGGCAGGGATAACCCAAATGTGATGACTGCAACAGTGAATACACACTAACATCTACATTTATGGTAAGTGTACACAACTGTACTTACTTCGTGTTTCACTGTTGCAGTTATCACATTTGGGTTATTCCTGCCAGGGTAGCCCTCAGCCTTCCCGAATACCAGGGACTTAGTATTTCCGCGTCGGTTGACTTCCCTTCAGGATTGACGGCAGGTTGTTAGTAGTATAAAGTAAGGCAGCCGACGCCATTACATGAGTCTTTCTTGCCGTGGAGCCCAAAGCAGAAGCAGTTCGCACAAGTGCCATTAGACCTCTACCTGAGTTTCGTCTACCGATTTGAAACTGAAGTCTTGTAAAGCTAAGTACCCAGTTGAGGATCCTTTTTTCTTGCACTAACATGTCAGAAAAAGTTCAGTTGTCTCGCCTGTGGAAAGCAAATACCACACCGAGACTTTCATTCTTACTGCATCACTTGTTTAGGCCCAGACCACTGCATCCCTCGCTGTCGCTCCTGTGCTTTGTTCAACCCCAGAATTATCTGTCGTCGGGCCCTTATTGTAGTTAGATATTTTCACTTTCCGTCCTCAATCTCCAGTATGGCTTCGGTAAGTGATTCGACAACAGATTTACCCAAAAAAAGTAAAGATAGACAGAGACCGACCGCACAGGTCCAAACCTACCGACAACGCTTCCGTTGAGCTAGTCGTCAGTTCTCTGGTCCTCAGTGAGGTACTTTTGCAGCCCCTGATGCCCGTTTCTGTGGATTCGCAGACCGCTACCAAGACCCTTTCAGAGTCCAGTATGCCGTAAGACTCTTCTTCGATTAAGGATCCTGCGGTCGCTTTTACCTTCGATGTGTCTGGAGCCGCTGAGCAGGCACCGCCTTTCGAGGAAGTCCTTCGCACTACTGATTCTCTACACAAACCGTCTTCTATCGCAACTACAGTTCTTTTAAAAATGACCGAGTTTTAGGCCCAGGGTACGAACCACACCCAAGAAACCAATGACCCAATCTCAGGCACTTACTTCCTTGCATCAGTCTCAAATTCTTAAAATGGCGCAAGTCCTTATGCTGATCATGGGAAGCCAAGCTACCCCCTTCAAAAGGAAAAGAGGTCTGTCCCCTGTAGTTTTGTCTGAACAAGAGTCAGATGACTCTGATGCATCTGAATATGAAGACATGCAACCCCTCTCTACTTATGAGGATTCTGATGCAGAAGATTCCACCCCCCCCCCCCAAGGATTTTTCCTTTGGGGAAACCCTTCATACCTTAAGGAAGCATTTCCAATGGGAGAGTCAGGACTACCCTCAGTCTCAAAAGAGACGGGGAATTCTTAGATCTTCCACAGCACAGACCCTTGGCCATCCACCCAGTCCTGGATGTTGTGGAGCATGTTTTCCTGGAATCCAGCTAGACTCCTTACACCCTCCCTCCTGCACCCAGAAAACCAGACCGGTACTAAAGAGTCCCTGACTCTCACAAATTTCTTTTTAAAAATCCTACTGCTGACCCTGAGGTAATTTCTCAAGGGCCTAAAACGATTAAAGCAACCTCTGCTAAGAATCCCACCCCCTCAGATAGGGATTCCCGAGCACTAGACAGATGTGGTAAAAAAGTATACACCTCAGCTACTGTTGCTCTCAGGGTACTAAATTGGCAGTTCCATATGCTAAAATTTCAGCAACATACCCTGGAACTCCTCAAACAAAAATGTCTTCCTTTTCTGCTTGTGCAGAATCCAAAGAGTTACAAGAGTTAATGCATTCTGCAAGTCAAGTAACAAAACATACCTTGCACTGTGGTTTTGATGCCCTAGAAGCTTCTTGCAGGGCAGCAGTCACCCGATCTGTCATTAGAAGGCATGCATGGCTTAAGGAACAGCCCTTGCCAGACCATGTCAAATCTAAATTGTTGGATGCCCCCTTGCACAAAGACAGTTTATTTGGCACTAAGGCAGAAGAGGTCTTAAAGAAGAAAAATCAAAATCTATGCAGACAGTTAAGGATTTCTCAAGGTCCAGCCACCCAGGTTCAGTAGGCATTGTCCCACCAAGCACTGGTCCTTTCCTGATGATGATCATCGTGTTACACTGCTGCAGTCATCACACTTGGGTTATTCTGCCGTCAGGCGGTCCCACAGTCGGCCAGAGTTCCAAAGTCTTGGTCCGGTGTCGGTTGCTGTCGCTTCTTCCCTGACGTCAGTGCGCCAGGGGTATATAATATGCATCTGACGCCATTTTCTTCAGTCTTTCTTGCCGCGCGGTGCCCGAAGCAGAAGCAGTTCGCAAGTGCCGGTCGGCCAACTGAGATTTTCGAAGTCGAATTTCAGATCCGAAGTCTTCAATAAAGCTAAGTACCCCGTTGGGGAAACCTTTTTCTTGCCTCAGACCGATGTCAGAAAAAGTTAATTGTATTTCTTGTGGGAAGCAAATACCTCATAAGGACTTTCACTCTTACTGTATTCCATGCCTAGGCCCTGATCACGACGTCACTAGTTGTCGGTTTTGTGCTAGATCCAACAAACGCACTATAAAAAGACGTTTTGATTATGCTTTACACTACTTTGGCCAAAGGTTCAATTATACCATGCCATTCGATCAGCCGATGACCTCAATACCGAAAAAACCCAAAGACAAGGATAAAGACAGGCATCCGAGGTCCAAAACAGACGACAAAACCTCTTCTAGGCTAGTCGCCGGTTCTCAGTGAGGTGCTTTCGCAGCCCCTGACACCCGCTACCTCAGAGCCACAAGCCGCTTCCTACTCCCACGTGGAGACATCTAGGCCTCTGGAAACTCAAGGTATTGGGCCTATAGAAACTAATCCCTCAGATGGGTCCAGAGCCGCTGAGTAGGCACTGGCTTCTGAGGGTGTTTTCACACCTTCACAACTTACCATTAAAACAGCAGCCAAGACAAAGGTACCATTAAAGACAAAGAAACAAGTACAGCATTCTCCTGGACAGTCCTCCATGCCTAAGAAACAGATGCTTAAAATGGCTGAAGACCTCATTACTCTAATCAGGGGTTCCCATCCCCCCTCCTGAGAAAAGGCCTAGGCAGGATACAGACTATCACTCCTTTGATCAGGTTTCCAATTCCTCTGATTCCTCTTCAGACCAGTGATACTCTTTACCCCCCTATGAGGACTCTGATGCTGAGGAATCTATCCCTTCAGCCTCTCCTCCTGAGGATTATTCTTTTGGGGAAACTTTACATACCATGAGAGAACATTTCCATTGGGAAAGTCAGGATTACTCAGAATCCAAGAAAAGGCTCAGGGATTTCCTCTTATTACCTCAGCACAGGCCCCTGGCTATTCCGCCTGTGCTGGACATTGTGGATGATGTGTTCTCTGAATCCAGCTTATCTCCTGACTCTTTGCCACCTGCTCCAGCCAAGCCAGATAGGAATTAGAGTCCCTGACTCCCACAAGTTTCTTTACAAAAACCCTTCTGCTGATCCAGAAACTATTTCCCAGGGTCCAAAAGGGGTTGAGGCTTCCATTGCAAAAAATCCAGTACCCTCTGACAGGGATTCCAGAGCTTTGGATAGATGGGGGAAGAAAGTATACATGTCTGCAACTTCAGCAGTAAGAGCTTTAAATTGCCAGTTTCACATGCTTAAGTACCAACAATATTTAATGGCTCAATTAAAACAGAAAACGCTTGGTAGCTCAGAATCTCCTGATTGTAAAGAAATGCAGGATTTATTGCATGCAGTTGAACAGATGGGAAAACATACTCTGCAATGTGGTTTTGATTCTTTAGAGGCCTCTTGTAGAGCCGCAATTAACTGGTCCTGTTATTCAAGACATGCTTGGTTAAAAGAACAGAGTTTACCTGATCATGTTAAGGCAAAGTTATTGGATGCTCCTTTACAACATGATACCTTGTTTGGTGTTAAGGCAGAAGAGGTGTTAAAATGGAGGATAAAGCTAAATCTATGCAAACAGTAAAGGATTTCTTACAGGTACAGCCACCTCGGTTTAGCAGAAATTGGCCAACAAAAAATTGGTCCTTTCCAGTGTCAGACAGGCCACAGAGAGGCAGATACAGACGCCCAAGAGGCAGATCTCAACCCCAAGGCTCAAACAGACGACACTGGGGCACGTCAACCCCAAAAGGAGGTGAGGACAAGTCTGAACCTTACAGGAAACAGTCACAATGACTTTCCTTTGCATACGCCAGGCATGTCCCTTTTGGAAGCCCCCTTAGGGGGAAAACTAGCACTTTTTCCTCAAAACTGGCAAACAGTCACACAAGACAAATGGGTCCTGAATATTGTCTCAAGGTTACAGATTCCACTCCCATACTTTACCAAAGCTGAAAGGAATGCCAGACCTGCCATAAAATCAATGGGCAGAGGCACAAAAACAAATTTCAGCCCTCATGGACATGAGAGCTATTCAAAAAGTACCACAACAGGAACAAGGACAAGGATTTTACTCGAGACTCTTCCTGGTCCCCAGAAAGGATAAAGCCTGGAGGCCTATACTGGACCCTTTCAATTCTGAATACTTATCTGGAGATTCCGAAATTCAAAATGTTGACTTTACAGCAGCTTCTACCCATGCTGGGCAAGAAGGCTTGGCTTGTTACTCTGGAACTCAGAGGCATACCAGCATGTCCCTATCAGACAAAATTGCAGAATATACCTCAGATTCAAAGTTGGTACAATGCACTACCAATTCTCTGCACTGCCCTTTGGCTTATCTACTGCGCCCAGGGTCTTCACAAAGTGCCTGGCTCCAGTAATTGCATTTTGCAGACAAAAAGGAATTCAAATATATCCATATCTGGATGACTACCTCATTCAAGCAGAGGTAAAGGACATTCTTCTACAGCATCTGGCGTTTGTGAAAAAGTTGCTAATTTCTCTAGGGTACACTGTAAACGAAAAGAAGTCAAAGCTAGTGCCCTCACAACAGATTACATTCCTGGGTGCCAGCTTAAATACAATGGCCCAGATGGCTTACCTCACGCCAGACAAACAAGTGCAACTAACTCAATATTTTCAACTACTGGCAAAAACGTCCCATCTCCCTGCAAGAAAAATTCTGCAGGCCCTGGGATTCATGGCATCCTGCATACTACTAATACCATATGCCGGACTGCATATGAGGAAATTACAGTGGTACCTAAAAAGTGTTTGGTCTCAACATTCTCACAGTCTAGAAGCAGTAATTCCAATGATTCCCTGCCTACAACAGGAGTTTCGCAGGCATGTCACCTAAACAAGGGACAGCCTTTTACCCAACCCACAGCCAGGCAAACTCTAACAGATGTTTCAGATTACGTCTGTGGAGCACACATGGCAGGAAAATGCATTCAGGGCAAGTGGACCACAGACCAGATGCATTTTCACATCAATCAAAAAGAGATGTTGGCTGTGCAAAATGCCCTAACAGCTTTCAAGGACCTTCTACATCCAGGACAACTATTACTAAAGACAGACCAACACAGTAGTGTGGTACATAAACAAACAAGGGGGCACTCATTCTTATCACCCTATGCAGGCAAGCCATGACCTTGTGGAACACAGCTCTAACGTACCAAGTTCACCTGCAAGCACAGTTCCTGCCAGGAAAGAAAAATACTCTGGCAGATGACCTAAGCAGAAATATCATGGACCCTCACGAATGGAAATTGAATCCACAAATCTTCAGCATAACACAAAAATGGGGATGCCCAGACATAGATCTTTTTGCCCTACTCTTGGAATTGCCAACTACAAAAATTCTGCACAAGGACTTATCACAAACAAGCATGGAAAGTGGATGCTCTTCTGTTCAGCTGGAAAAACCTAAAAAGTCTATGCCTTCCCACCACTGCCTCTCCTTTCAAAGGTACTCCTAAAAGACAGATAAGAAAAAACACAGATGATCCTGATTGCTCCAGACTGGCCACGCCAGCACTGGTACCCTATCTTAAGGAACTTGGCTCAGGGCCCACCATGGATTTTGCCCCAAATTCCACACCTTCTGTCGCAACAAAACAGATCCTGCACGGTCAGCTGAAAACCCTAAACCTGGCTGCATGGCAGATAATTTAGTCAAACAGGCAACACCTCTGTCTAAAGCTCTTATGGATGTCATTTTGGAGACCAGGAGGCCTAGCACCAGGAAAGCTTACTCAGAAAAATGGAAGAGATTCTGCGCCTGGAGCCAGGCTCACAGCCTTGACCCTCTTGTTCCAAACACTCCTCAGATTTTACAATACTTAACTGAGATGCTGGACAGAGGCCTATCCTTTTAATCAATTAAGATCCACACCTCTGCCATTTCTGCACATTACAACATGGATCCTCCTTTATTCTCTCATCCCTTGCTAAAGCAGTACCTCAGAGGGGCTAAAAACATAAGACCACCCCGGAGAGCACCAACACCAACGTGGGACCTCAGTTTCGTTTTGGAAAAACTGACCGTACCACCTTTTGAGCCAGCCAATACAGCCGATCTAAAATTTTTATCATGGAAAACAGCTCTGCTCCTGGCAGTAACTTCAGCACGAAGAGTCTCAGAGCTACAGGCATTAATGGCAGTGGAACCTTTTATAATTTTTCATCAGGAGAGGGTATCTTTAAGGACAAACCCTACCTTCATGCCAAAGGTGGTATCTAGTGTGGCTCTTAACCAAACCATCCATTTGCCTACTTTTTATCCAAACTCCCAAAATAAAGGGGAGAAACTTCTGCATTCTTTGGACATACACAGGCAGCTACGCTTCTACTTGGACAAAACAAAAGCTTTCAGGAAAACTGATCAACTGTTTGTAACATATGCTGCAGGATCACAAGGCAAGGCTATCTCAAAGCAGACTATATCCAAATGGATAGGACACTGTATTCGGTACAGTTACACAAAGCATGGAAAATCAGTCCCTAATAACATTAGCCCTCATTCCACCAGGTCAACAGCCACATCAACAGCCTTTCTCAGAGGAGTTACCTACCAAGGAAATTTTGGAGGCTGCAACTTGGAGTTCAGTGCACACCTTCACCAAGCATTGCCGCCTGCCTCTTTACTCTAAATCCAGAGCAGGATTTGCCACTGCAGTTCTGCAGGGCCTCTTAGCCAATCCTAACTCTTTATGGACCAGCCACCCAAACTTAGCATTGGGATTCAACCCAAGTGTGATGACTGCAGTAGTGTAACATGATGAACATAGTACAGTTTTGTACCTACCATAAATGTAGGTGTTCGAGTGTTCACACTGCTGCAGTCCAGGTTACCCTCCCTCCATCCCCTCTGAACTAGCTGGATTTATCTATACCCTTTTATCCTGTACAACCTTTGGGGTGTATTTGCTAGTAACTGAAGGTATTGTATTTATTTTATCTGTATATTTTTGATTAGCAATATGTATTGCCTACCCACTTGGGGGCACCTGACATCTGGGGCAAGAAAAACAGAAGAAAATGGCGTCTGATGCATATTATATACCCCTGGTGCATTGACGTCAGGGAAGAAGCGACAGCAACCGACGCCGGACCAAGACTTTGGAACTCTGGCCGACTGCGGGACCGCCTGACGGCAGGATAACCCAAGTGTGATGACTGCAGCAGTGTGAACACTCGAACATCTACATTTATGGTAGGTACAAAACTGTACTTTCTTCGTGTTTCACTGTTGCAGTCAACACATTTGGGGTATCTGCTTGCAGTAGCCCTCAGTCGGCCTGAATTGTCAAGGTATTGGGTCCTGCATCAGTTGCTGTTTCATCTTCCATGACGTCAGGTAGTCAGGGGTATAAAGCATGCAACTGACGCCATTACATCAGTCTTGATGTGTGGTGCCCAAAGCAGAAGCAGATGTGTGTTTCACTGTTGCAGTCATTACATGTGGGGTTATCTGCTTGCAGTAGCCCTCAGTCAGCCTGATTAGCAAAGTCTTGGGTCTTACGTCGGTTGCTGTCTCTCCTTCCGTGACGTCAGGTCGTCAGGGGTATAAAAGATGCAGCCGACATCATTACATCAGTCTTTCTTGCCGTGCGGTGCCCGAAGCAGAAGCAGTTCGCAAGTTCCGGTCGTCCGACTCCTGAAATTTTCGTTTGAGGTTCAGAACCGAAGTCTTCAACTAAAAGCTATGTACCATGTTGAGGAAACTTTTTCTTGCTCTAAACCAATGTCAGTAAAAGTAAATAATTGCATTTCTTGTGGAAAGCAAATACCTCATAAAGATTTTCATTCATACTGTATTCCTTGCCTAGGCCCTGACCACGACATACCTCGCTGTCTGTTTTGTGCCTTATTTAAACCACAAACTATCCATCATCAGTATATTTGCGCATGTTCATCGTGCATACAGCTGCAGTTATAACAGATGGGTTATCCTGCCGTCAGGCGGGTCCTCGGTCGGCCGAATTCCAAAGTCTAGGTCTGGCGTCGGTTGTCGTCACTTCTTCCCTGACGTCAGTGCGGCATGGTATAAAAGAGCCAGCCGACACCATCTTCTGTCTTTCTTGCCGCGCGGTGCCCGAAGCAGAAGCAGTTCGCAAGTGCCGGTCGGCCAGCTCCTGAGATTTACGAAAATATTTCAGCCGAAGTCTTCTTGAAAGCTAAGTACCCGTTGAAACTTTTCTTGCCTCAGACCGATGTCAGACAAAGTTAATAATTGCATTTCATGTGGGAAGCAAATACCGCATAAGGATTTCCACTCTTTCTGTATTCCTTGCTTAGGCTCAGACCACAACGTCTCGGCCTGCCGTTTTTGTGCTAGATTCAACAAACGCACTATTAAGCGTCGGGCGGAGTTCGCCCTTCACTATTTTGGTAAATTTAATTACATTATGTCGTCGGAGACTCCAACTCCAGTTTTGAATAAAAGACGCAAAGATAAGGACCGACATACGAGGTCCGCGACTTCTACTGACACCATGCTAAGGCCGACTACCGGTTCTCAGTGAGGCGCCTATGCAGCCCCTGAGTACAGATGACACTTCATTACCGGTGTCTTCAGTACCCGAGGTCGCTGGCTTCTCGGTCCCCATTCCAACTACAGATACCGACGCCACTCTTGGTGGGGAAACTGAGTTTAGACAGGCCTGCCATTTCTCAAGGTGACTTCAGGCCTTCCTCCTTCTCTATTAAAGCTTTCACAAAATCTAAAGCAGCCATGAAAACTAAAAAACAGGGACCTCAGACCCCCTCTCGATGGCCCCATGCCTAAAAAACAGATGCTTAAAATGGCTGAAGATTTGATTACTCTTATCAGGGGTTCTCAACCTCCCTCGGACAAAAGGCCCAGATTAGAGGAAGACTACCCTTCCTTAGATCAAGCCTCTATTACCTCTGAACATTCTGAGGACCAGGACTATACCTATTCTCCTTTTGAAGACTCTGATGCAGAGGAGTCTATTCCCTCGGTCTCCCCCCCTGAGGACTACTCTTTTGGGGAAACCCTGCATACCTTGAGGGAACACTTTCACTGGGAAGGCCAAGATTGCTCAGATTCCAAGAAAAGGCTCAGGGATTTTCTCTTGCTCCCCCAGCATATGCCCCTGGCTATCCCTCCTGTTTTAGATGTATTAGATGATGTGTACACAGAAGCCAGCCTCAACCCAGATTTTTTACCTCCAGCTCCTGTTAAACCAGACGGGTATTACCGGGTCCCCGATTCACACCAGTTCCTATACAAAGGCCATACTGCTGACCCAGAAACTATTTCACAGGGTCCCAAGGGAATTAAGGCCTCTACTGCTAAAAACCCATTACCTTCAGAGAGAGATTCCAGAGCTTTAGAAAGGTGGGGGAAAAAGGTGTATACCTCAGCCACTTTAACCATGAGGGCATTAAACTGTCAGTTTCATATGTTAAAGTATCAACAGTTTTTGTTATCTCAGTTGAAAAGCAAAATGACACAACCAGAACAACCAGATTTAAAAGAGGTGCAGGATTTGTTGCATGGTGCAGAGCAAGTGGGTAAACATACCTTGCAGTGTGGTTTTGATACTTTAGAGGCCTCGTGTAGAGCTGCTGTTACAGGGTCAGTCATACGTAGACATGCTTGGCTCAAAGAGCAAGCCTTACCAGATCATGTCAAAGCTAAATTACTAGATGCACCTCTTCAAAAGATGTATTGTTTGGTGTTAAAGCTGAGGAGGTACTAAAGAAAATGGAGGAAAAAGCGAGATCAATGCAAACAGTAAAAGATTTCCTGCAGGTACAACCTCCATGTTTCAGCAGAAACTGGCCTTCAAAAAATTGATCCTTTCCAGCCACGGACAGACCTCAAAGAGGCAGATACAGACGCCCGAGGTGAAGAGGGCAACCTCAAGGATCATTCAGAGCCAGACAATGGCAAGCACTAACCCCAAGAGGTGGAGAAGATAGATCAGTCATTCAGAAAGCAGACACAATGACTTCCCCCTTTACCTGCCAAGCAAAGCTTTAATGGCAGCACTTTTGGGCGGAAAACTGGCATTATTCTCAAAAAATTGGCATATTGTCACAAAAGACAAATGGATTCTGGACATTATAGACAGAGGCTACAGATTCCACTTTCACACCCTTCCAGAAATGAGAGGCATGCCAAACCTGCCACAAAATCAAAGGGCAGAGGCACAAAAACAAATTTCAGCTCTCATGGACATGAAAGCTATTCAAGAGGTACCTGCAAAAGAACAAGGTCAAGGGTTTTATTCCAGGCTATTCCTGGTAGCAAGGAAAGACAAAGATTGGAGACCTATTTTAGACATATCCATCCTAAACACATATTTACAGGTACCAAAATTCAAGATGCTCACATTACAGCAGCTTCTTCCCATGCTGGGCAAGGAGTCTTGGCTGGTAACATTGGACCTCAAGGAGGCATACCTGCATGTCCCTATCAGACAAGATTGCAGAAGATACCTCAGATTTCTTGCAGGTTCAACCCATTATCAATTCTCTGCATTGCCCTTTGGCTTATCTACTGCGCCCAGAGTGTTTACGAAATGCCTGGCATCAGTAATTGCCTTCTGCAGACTTCATGGAATACAAATATACCCATATCTGGACGACTGCCTGATCCAAGCGGACAGCAAGGACATACTTCTGAAACACCTGGCGTTTGTAATGAAACTGTTGAACTTTCTGGGATACACAGTCAACAAAAAGAAATCAAAACTAATACCCTCTCAAAAAATAATTTTCCTGGGTGCCAGCTTGAATACAACCACCCAGATGGCCTACCTCACGTCAGACAAACAAGGGCAACTATCTCAATACTTCAGCAAAATGGCAACCTTCACCAGGCTGACTGCAAGGAAAGTCCTGCAGGCTCTGGTATTCATGGCATCTTGCATCCTTCTGATCCCATGTGCAAAGCTGCATATGAGGAAACTTCAATGGTACCTAAAACCTTATGGTCTCAGCACAGCCACAGTTTGGAAACAATTATACCACTCATTCCATGTCTTCAAAAGGAATTTCTGTGGTGGGCTTAAGCATGCCAAAGAAACATAGGTCTCCCTTTCTGCGTACCTCAAGCAACTCAAGTCATCACAACTGATGCCTCGGACTACGCCTGGGGGGGCACACATGACAGATCAGTGCATTCAGGGAAAATGGTCCCAAAAAGAGAAGCACCTACACATCAACCAAAAGGAAATGCTAGCAGTGCAAAATGCTATTATGGCCTTCAAAGATCTACTGCAATCCAGGCCAGCAATTAATAGGGACAGACAACACCACAGTGATGTGGTACATAAACAAGGGGAAACTCATTCATATCCCCTGTGCAGACTAGCCATGACCCTATGGAACACAGCTCTGGAATTGCAAATCCAACTTCAGGCACAATTCCTGCCAGGGAAGGAAAAAACACTGGCAGACAACCTAAGCAGAAATATGACAGATCCACACGAATGGACGTTGCATCCTCAAGTTTTCGCAAAGATTACTCAGGCATGGGGACAGCCAGACATAGATCTCTTTGCTACCCACAGAAATTACCAATTGAAAAAATTTTGTTCAAGGACCTATCATCCACAGGCCTGGAAAGTGGGCGCACTTTCTTTCAATTGGACAACGTTGACAGTCTATGCCTTTCCGCCTCTTCCTCTGCTGCCCAAAGTTTTATCAAAAGCCAGAGCAGAGAGGCCGAAAATGATTCTCATTGCTCCAGATTGGCCAAGACAACACTGGTATCCGCTCCTGAAGAGCCTGACACATTCCCCACCATGGATCCTACCTCTAGTGCCTCTTCTGTTGTCCCAGCACAACTTCAAAACTCTTCACAGCCAGCTCAAAACCCTAAATCTAGCTGCATGGAGAATCCCTTGATTTCACAACAGACCCTCCTCCAAGGAGGTGCAGAATGTCATCTTGGAGGCCAGAAGACCTTCTACTAGAAAAGCCTACTCCGCCAAATGGAAACGATTTTGTGCTTGGAATCAGAAAAAGGGCCAGAATCCTTGGGTAATAAATTTACCTCAAATTTTACAGTACCTAGCTGAGATGTTAAACAGTGGACTTTCCTTCTCCTCCATCAAAATCCACGCTTCAGCCATTTTGGCACAATACAACACAGATCCTCTTTTATTCTCACATCCTCTCTTAAGACATTTCCTCAGAGGGGCAAAGAATATAAGACCCCCAAGGAAACCACCAGTCCCTGCTTGGGACCTCAACTTCATATTGGAAAAGCTGACCCTTCCTCCATTTGAGCCAGCTGCTTCAACAGAACTACAATACTTGTCATGGAAAACAGCCTTCCTTCTGGCTATCACCTCAGCATGCAGGGTTTCGGAACTACAGGCCCTCATGGCTGTGCAACCTTTCATAATTTTCCATCAGGACAGAGTTTCCTTACGAACCAACCCTACCTTTATGCCAAAGGTAGTATCCAGTGTAGCCTTGAATCAGACTGTCCACTTACCTACCTTTTATCCTAACCCACAAAACAAAGGGGAAAGACTACTGCATTCCTTGGACATTCACAGACCGCTTCGTTATTATTTGGACAGGACAAAGCCATTCAAGAAATCCGAGCAACTCTGTGTCCTGTGCTACAGGTGCTCAAGGAAAGGCCATCTCCAAATAGACAATCTCTAAATGGATAGCCCACTGCATACGCTTTTGGTACTCATTTCTTGGAAAAGCTGTGCCTTCAAGCATCAGATCCCACTCCACAAGGGCCACAGCTACCTCTGCAGCTTTCCTCAGGGGGGTTCCTACCAAGGACATTTTTGAAGCAGCCACTTGGAGTTCAGTGCACACTTTCTCCAAACACTATCACCTTCCACTTTACTCTAAATCTAGAGCGGGATTTGCCACAGCTGTCTTGCAGGGCATCCTTGCTCCTCCTAGTTCCTCTTAGTGCCTGCCACCTCTACTACTTAGCTTTGGGATTCTTCCCATCTGTTATGACTGCAGCTGTATGCACGATGAACATAGTACTGTTTTGTACCTACCATAAATGTAGATGTTCGAGTGCTCATACAGCTGCAGTCCAGGTTTCCCCCCCTCCATCCCCTCTTAGGACAGGCCTTATGACAAACACCTTCTCATACAACCTATTTGGGGTATTCTTTTATGGTGTATTTGCTTGCAACTACTGTTTTTTGATTATTCTATATTGCGTTATTGCATAAGTTTGTTTTGCCTTCCTTCTAGGGGCACCTGACATCTGGGGCAAGAAAAACTGAAGACGATGGCGTCGGCTGGCTCTTTCATACCCCTGCCGCACTGAATTCAGGTAAGAAGTGACGACAACTGACGCCAGACCTAGACTTTGGAATTCGGCTGACCGAGGACCCGCCTGACGGCAGGATAACCCATCTGTTATGACTGCAGCTGTATGAGCACTCGAACATCTACATTTATGGTAGGTACAAAACTGTACTTCCTAAATATTTTGGTGCTCGGTTCAATTATCCTGATATGTCTTCGGTAAGTCATCCGACTACCGACATTCCGAAAAAAATGCAAAGATAAAGATAGAGACAGGCCGCCCAGTTTTCCGGTACTCATTGAGGCGCTTTCCCAGCCCCTGATAACCACTTCAGATTCGCAGGCCTCTACTGAGACCCATTCGGAGTCTGGTATGCTGCGAGACGCTTCAACTGTGGAACCTGCGGATGTCTCTACCTTGGATGTTTCCGGAGCCGCTGTGCAGGCACCGGCTTCTGAGGGTGCATACATGCCTACTGACTTGCATGTTAAACCAACGCCATTTTCTTCAAGGCCTAAAACCTGAACCATCCCTAGAAAACTGAAGCCCAGACCGCATGGTTAGGCCTCTATGCCTAAAAAACAAATAAGAATGACTGAAGATCTTATTTCTTTAATCAGGGGAAGCCAACCTTCCCCCTCTAAGAGACCTAGGATTGAGTTTGCTTATGATACTTCTGACCAGGATTCTGAAATTTCTGTTTTTTCTGATGACCAGGATTTTACCCTTATCTACCTATGAGGATTCTGATGCTGAGGACTCTATTCCCTCTGCTCCCCCCCCCAGAGGATTTCTCTTTTGAAACCTTGCATACTCTTAGGGAGCATTTTCGTTGGGAATGTCAGGATTTCTCTGATTCTAAAAAGAGGCTTAGGGATTTCTTACTCCTGCACAGGGCTATACCTCCTGTACTGGAGATTGTTGATGATGCCTTTTCTGAATCTAGCATGGCCCCTGACTATCTCCTGCTTCCAGAAAACCTGTTGGATATTACAGGGTTCCTGACTCTCAAAAGTTCCTTTTCAAAAATCCTACTGCGTATCCTGAAACCGTTTCACAGGGACCCAAGGGCATTAAAGCTACTACTGCCAAAAATCCTACCCCCTCTGTAAGAGACTCCAGGGCGTAGATAGTTAGGTTAAGAAGGTTTATGCTTCTGCTACTTTGGCCATTAGGGCCTTGAATTGCCAGTTTCATTTGTTAAAATATCAGCTGCATATTATTGGATTGCTTAAACAGAAAATGATGTTGATTCCTGATTGTGCTGGAAAAAAAAATGGATTTACAGGATTTAATGCATTCTGCTGAACAAGTTGGTAAACCTACATTGCAATGTGGATGTTCTTCATGTTTCACTGTTGCAGTCATTACATTAGGGTAATCTGCTGTCTGGGTGCCCTCAGTTGGACTGATTAACAAAGTCTTGGGTCCTGGGTCGGTTGCTGTCTCCTCTTCCATGACGTCTGGTCGTCAGGGGTATAAAACATGCAGCAGACGCCATTTTAATCTGTCTTTCTTGCCACGCGGTGCCCGAAGCAGAAGCAGTTTGTAAGTGCCGGTTGGCCGATTCTGAAATTTTTGTTTTCGAGTTTCAGAACCGAAATCTTCAAACTAAAGCTAAGTACCCCATTGGGGAAACTTTTTCTTGCTCCTTACCGATGTCAGTAAAAGTTAATAATTGTATTACTTGTGGGAAGCAAATACCTCATAAGGATTTTCATTTGTACTGTATTCCTTGCCTAGGCCCTGATCGCAACGTGCCTTGCTGTCGGTTTTGTGCTAAATTTAACCAACGCACTATTAAGCATCGGTATATTTTTGCTTCTAAATATTTTGGTTCAAGATTTAACTATCCTGAAATGTCGTCTGTTAGCAATCCGACTACCGGAGTTCACAAAAAAATGCAAGGAAAAAGAGACCGTCTAGGTCCAAAACAGAAGACGAAGCTTCTCCTAAGCCAGTCGCTGGTTCGCCGGTACTCAGGCGCTTTCACAGCCCCTGATGCCCGCTACTTTTGAGTTGCAGGCCTCTACCGAGACCCACTCAGAGTCAGGTGTGCAGCAAGATTCTGCAAGTATTGAACCCGCGGATGTCTCACCGTTGGGTCCAGAGCCGCTAAGCAGGCACCGGCTTCTGAGGGTGTTTTCAGGCCTCAACATTTATATATTAAACTGACGCCATCATCAAAAACGAGTCCAACACCAACTTCTATGTTTAAAAAACCAACGCATGAGCCACGTGCTCAGGCCCCTATTCCTAAAAAACAATTGATCAAAATGGCTGAGGATTTAATTACCTTGATCCGGGGTTCCCAACCCCTCCCTACTTAGAGGCCTAGGCAAGGCACTGATTATGAATCTTCAGATCAAGTTTCCATTTTTTCTGATTCCTCTTTTGATCAGGAATTTTCTATTCCACCTTATGGGAACTCTGATGCAGAGGAATCCATCCCTCTTGCTTCTCCTCCTGAGGATTACTCTTTTGGAGAGACTTTGCATACTTTAAAGGAACATTTTCACTGGGAGAGTCAGTACTTCTCAGAATCTAAAAAGAGGCTTAGGGATTTTTCTCTTCTTCCTCAGCATAGGCCTTTGGCCATACTTCCTGTATTCGACATTGTTGATGATGTGTTCTCGAAATCAAGCATGGCTTCTGATTCCCTGCCTCCGGTTCCTAGAAAGCCAGACAGATATTGCAGGGTTCCAGACTCCCACAAATTTATTTTCAAAAATCCTGCTGCTGACCTTGAAACTATTTCTCAGGGTCCCAAGGGTGTTAAGGCTTCTACAGCCAAAAATCCTACCCCTTCTGATAGAGATTCCAGGGCGCTGGATAGATGGGGAAAGAAGGTTTATACAGCTGCAACCTTTGAAATCAGGGCTTTAAACTGCTGGTTTCATATGCTTAAATATCAACAGCATGTTATGGGCTTACTGAAACAGAAAATGATGATGATTTCTGATTGGAAAATAGAGTTACAGGATTTATTGCATTCAGCAGAACAGGTTGGAAAGCATACTTTGCAATGTGGTTTTGATTCCTTTGAGGCCTCTTGCAAGGCCGCCGTAACTGGATCTGTGTTAAGAAGGCATGCCTGGCTCAAGGAGCAAAATCTGCCTGATCATGTTAAAGCTAAATTGTTGGGTGCCGTTTTACAGCAGGGCAGTTTGTTTGTTAATAAGGCAGAAGAGGTTTTAAAGAAAATGGAATACAAAGCTAAATCTATGCAAACTGTAAAAGATTTCTTGCAAGTGTAGCCACCCAGGTACAGTAGACACTGGCCTACTAAGAATTGGTCCTTTCCTGTGTCCAACAGAGCTGCTCAGGGCAAACCCAGATGCTCCAAAGGCTCCAGATATCAGTCACAAGGATCTTACAGGTCAAAGCAATGGGTTGCCTCCACCTCCAAATCAGGATGTAACAAATCACAACCCTACAATGAACAGTCTCAAGGACTTTCCTCTGCCATCTCCAAGCACTTAACTTTTGGCAGCCCCCTTGGGGGGGGGGGGGGGGACTAGCACTTCATGCTCAAAATTGGCATTTTATTACCCAGGACAAGTGGGTATTAAACATAGTATCCCAGGGGTACAGAGTTCATTTCCACACGTTGCCAATTCCAAACGAATGGCCAGGTCTGCCACCAAACCAGTGGGCAGAGGCCCAGAAACAAATCATGTCCCTCATGGATATGGGGCCTATTCAACCAGTGCCAGAAAAGGACAAGGATTTTATTCAAGACTTTTCCTGGTACCCAAAAAAGACACATCATGGCGTCCAATTCTGGACTTACCAATTCTAAATACGTTCCTGGACATTCCAAAATTCAAAATGCTGAATTTACAACAGCTACTGCCTATTCTAGGCAAGAAAACATGGTTGTTAACTCTAGACTTAAGAGGCATACCTGCATATCCCAATAAGGGAATCTTGCAGAAGAAACCTCTGCTTCAAAGCAGGCTTTTTGCATTGCTAATTCTCTGCACTGCCCTTTGGCTTATCCACTGCGCCCAGGGTCTTTACAAAGTGCCTGGCACCAGTAATTGCATTTTGCAGACAAAGAAACATTCAAATTTATCCTTACCTGGATGATTGTCTCATTCAGGCAGAGGACATGGACACACTTAACATCTGGCGTTTGTAAAAAGACTTAAAGCATGCCTAGGGTACACCATAAACAAAAAGAAATCACAACTGGTAGCCGCTCAAATTACATTCCTGGGTGCAAGCTTGAATACAACTGCCCAGATGGCTTACCTCACACCAGACAAATTCAATTGACAACATACTTCAAACAAGTGGCAACAAAAACCCAGCTATCTGCCAAGACAACTTCTGCGGGCTTTGGGGTTCATGGCATCCTGCATTCTACTAATTCCATATGTGAGACTGCGTATGAGGAAACTTCAATGGTATCTAAAAAGCTTATGGAGTAAACATAGTCACAGCCTGGAAACAATGATTCCTCTCAATTCCCTGCCTGCAACAGGAGTTTCTTTGGTGGGCAGAGGCATGTCACCAAAACAAGGGACAGTCGTTCACTCTACCCTCTGCCACCCAAACCCTATGCTTGGGGAGCCCATCTGGCAGGAAGATGCATTCAGGGCAAATGGAGCCCAAACCCAAATGCATCTACATATCAACCAGAAAGAAATGCTAGCTGTTCAGAATGCTCTGACAGCCTTCAAGGACTTCCTTCATCCAGGACAACTACTGATAAAGACGGACAACACCACAGTTATGTGGTACATAAACAAGCATGGGTGTACCCACTCCTACCCCCTTTGCAGACTAGCCATGGCCTTGTGGAACACAGCCTTGACTTACCAAATACATCTTCAAGCTCAATTCCTGCCAGGAAAGCAAAATTCCCTGGCAGACGATCTAAGCAGAAATCTTATGAACCAGCACAAATGGAAACTGGATCCACAAATCTTCAGCATGTTAACACAAAAATGGGGGAGCCCAGACATCTGTTTGCCTCTCCCCAAAACTATCAGTTGGACAAATTCTGCACAAGAACTCATCACAAAAAAGCATGGAAAGTGGATGCTCTATGCCTTTCCCCCTCTGCCTCTACTCTCCAACGTCTTACTAAAAGTCAGACAGGAAAAAAAAATGATTCTGATTGCTCTGGACTGGCCTCGCCAACACTGGTACCCGCTTCTAAGGAATATGTCACAGCTTCCTCTGTGGTACTTACCTCAAACACCTCAAATATTGTCTCAGCAGAACTATCAAATTCTGCACACTCAGCTACAAACTGTGAATCTTGCAGCATGGCTAATCAACTAATTTCACCAACCACATCTCTCAGTAAACCTGTGATGGATGTCATTTTGGAGGCCAGAAGGCCTTGTACTAGAAAATCTTATGCTGATAAATGGAAGAGATTCTGTGCTTGGAACCAAGCACAAGGAATAGACACAGCAAAGCCCAATATTCCTCAGATTTTGCAGTTCTTAACTGAGATGCTTCACAAGAGCCTATATTTTTCTTTCATAAAAATACATGCATATGCCATCTTGGCTCATTACAACACAGAGCCTCCCCTCTTTTCTCATCCCCTGCTAAAACAGTACCTCAGAGGGGCCAAAAATTTAAGGCCTCCCAGAAGAGCGCCAAATCATGTATGGGACCTCACTTTTGTGCTGGAAAAACTCACCCTACCTCTTTTTGAACCAGCAGTTACTGCGGCTATAAAATTTCTTTCTTGGAAGACAAACTTTCTTTTGGCAGTCACTTCAGCTAGAAGGGTTTCAGAACTACAGGCTGTCATGGCAGTGGATCCTTTTATTATATTTTACCCGGACAGGGTGGCCTTCAGGACCAATCCTCCTTTTATGCCTAAGGTGGTATCCAGTGTGGCGCTTAACCAGACCATTCATCTGCCAACTTTTTTCCGAAATCCGCAGAACAAGGGGGAGTGGATTCTACATTCATTGGATGTACACAGACAACTAAGATTCTACTTAGGACAAAATCTCTAAGAAAGTCTGAGCATCTACTGGTGGCATTTGCTGCAGGATCAGAGTGGAAGGCTATATCAAACAGACTATTTCTAAATGGATAAGCCATTGTATTAGTTTCTGCTATTTGCACCATGGTAGACCTGTGCCCGAGGGGATCAGATCCCATTCCACCAGGGCTGCCTCTACTTCAGCAGCTTTTCTCAGAGGGGTCCCTACCAGAGACATTCCAGAAGCTGCTACTTGGAGCTCAGTTCATACGTTCACAAAGCATTACCATTTACCTCTCTTTTCTAAATCCAGGGCAGGCTTTGCCACTGCAGTCCTACAGGGCCTTATAAGCCGCTCCTAATGCTGTTTAGTTCCATCCTCCCATCCATAGCTTTGGGATTCTACCCAAATGTAATGACTGCAACAGTGAAACACGAAGAACATAGTACAGTTGTGTACACTTACCATAAATGTAGATGTTACAGTGTATTCACTGTTGCAGTCCAGATTACCCACCCGCCAGTCCCCTTTCTATACCTTTTCTTGCTCAAAAGCGTTTATGGTGTATTTGCTTTTAGTTGAAGGTAAATTGTATGTATTCTAAAGTGCAGTTATATATTTATGGTTATATATACATAGTTTTGCTCCCCATTTGGGGGGCATCTGACATCTGGGGCAAGAAAAACTGATTAAAATGGCATCGGCTGCATGTTTTATACCCCTGATGACCTGACGTCATGGAAGAGGAGACGGCAACTGACGCAGGACCCAAGACTTTGTTATTCAGGCCGACTGAGGGCAACCTGCCAGCAGATTACCCTAATGTAATGACTGCAACAGTGAATACACTCGAACATCTACATTTATGGTAAGTGTGCACAACTGTACTTTTTGATTCACTAGAGGCATCTTGCAGGGCTGCGGTAACTGGGTCTGTACTTAGAAGGCATGCTTGGCTTAAGGAGCAATCCTTGCCAGATCATGTTAAAGCGAAATTACTGGATGCTCCCTTAAATCACGACCGCCTGTTTGGCAACAAGACAGAAGAAGTTCTTAAAAAGATGAAGGAAAATGCTAAATCTATGCAAACTGTTAAAGATTTTTTACAAGTACAACCTCCGAGATTTAGTAGGCATTGGCCTTCTAAGAAATAGTCCTTTCCTGCCTCTTCCAGACCTTCTCAGTCCAAACCCAGATCCAGCAGAGCACCCAGGTTTCAGTCCCAAGGGGGACACACGACTAAGCAGTGGGGGGCCTCCATTTCAACTGTCTCATTGACTTATTTTTAAAACTTCCAAGCACTTCTCAGCTGACTGCCTCTTGGGGGGAAAGATTGCACTTCATGCACAGAACCGGGGACTCATTACCCAGGACAAATGGGTTTTAAATATAGTGTCCCAAGGATACAGATTACACTTCCACACATTACCAACGCCAAACGGTTTACAGGATCTACCTCCAAATCAGTGGGCAGAGGCCCAAAAGCAAGTACTCTCTCCCTTAAGCATAGGGGATATTCAGTTGGTACCAGAAGAGGAAAAGGGACAAGGTTTCTACTCAAGATTTTTCCTGGTACCCAGAAAAAACTTCATGGCGTCCTATCCTGGACCTGCCTACCCTAAACACCTTTTTGGTGATTCCAAAATTCAAGATGCTGACTCTTCACCAGTTGCTTCCTATGCTAAGCAAAGATGCCTGGTTGGCAACACTAAATTTAAAGGAAGCATACCTACACATCCCAATCAGGGAATCTTGCAGAAGATACCTACATTTCAAAGCAGGCTACCCGCACTATCAGTTCTCTGCACTGCCCTTTGGCTTATCTACTGCGCCTAGGGTATTCACAAAGTGCCTAGCTCCAGTCATTGCATTTGCAGGCAAAGAAATATTCAAATATACCCATACCTGGATTATGAATCATCTGGCTTTTGTACCAAGGGTGCTAACTTGTCTGGGGTACACCATAAACGAAAAGAAATAACACCTGGTACCCTGTCAACAAATTATATTCCTGGGAGCAAGCTTGAATACAACTTCCCAGATGGATTCCTCACGCCAGAGAAACAAACTCACTTGACAACCTACTTCAAACAAGTGGCCACAAAAACCCTGCTATCTGCAAGGCAAATACTACAAGCCTTTGGGGTTCATGGCCTCCTGCATTCTTCTAATTCCATATGCAAGACTGTATATGAGGAAACTGCAATGGTGTCTAAAAGGCCTATGGTGTCAACATTCTCAGGATCTAGAAGCAATGATTCCTATCATTCCTTGTCTATGCCTAGAGTTCCTTTGGTGGGCAGAGGCCTGCCACCAAAACAAGGAACTACCATTTACACTACCCCCTGCCGCTCAAACCCTAACAGACGCATCAGAATATGCATGGGGGGGGGGCGCACCTGACAGGGAAGTGCATTCAGGGCAAATGGAACCCAATTCAAATGCACCTTCACGTCAGTCATAAAGAAATGTTAGCTGTACAGAATGCTTTGACAGCCTTCAAGGACCACATTCTTCCAGGAAAGTTAATGGTAAAGACAGACGACACCACTGTTATGTGGTACATAAACAAGCAGGGGGGTACACATTCTTACCCCCACTGCAGACTAGCCATGGCATTGTGGAACGCAGCATTGAGCTATCAAGTGCATCTACAAGCTCAATTCCTGTCAAGAAAACTAAATACACTGGCAGACGGACTAAGCAGAAACCTCATGGACCCACATGAGTGGAAACTAGAACCAAGGATTTTCAACATGTTGACAAGCAAATGGAGGAGTCCAGATATAGACCTGTTTGCCTCCCCCTAGAATTATCCGTTGGAAAAATTTTGCGCAAGGGCTCCCCACAGACAAGCTTGGAAAGTGGATGCTCTGTCCTTCAGTTGGAAAAACCTATCAGTTTTTGCTTTTCCTCCTCTGCCTCTTGTTCTCCAAACTGCTACTAATGATCAAACAAGTCAAACCAAGTATGATTTTGATTGCACCAGCCTGGCCATGCCAACACGGGTACCCCTTCCTTCTCTGTCACTGCTGGCCCCATGGCACCTGCCTCAGACTCCTACCCTGCTTGTCAGTAGGAGAACCAGATTCTGCACCCTCAGCTTCAAACACTGAACCTAGTAGCCTGGCTAATTACCTAAGCTCTCCTTTGCCATCCCTCAGTAAACCAGTGATGGATGTCATTTTAGAGGCAAGGAGGCCTAGTACTAGAAAATCTTACGCTGAAAAATGGAAAAGATTCTGTACCTGGAACCAGTCTCAAGGGATGAGCCACAGCACTGCCCAATTTACCTCAGATTCTTCAATACTTAACTGAGATGCTTCTCAAGGACCTTTTTTTTTTCCTCCTTCAAAATTCATGCCTCAGCTATTTCAGCTCATTACAACACAGAACCACACCTCTTCTCTCATCCACTGCTCAAGCAGTTCCTCAGAGGAGCCAAAAACTTAAGACCACCCAGGAGAGCCACAACTCCAGCCTGGGACCTTAACTTTGTATTGGAAAAACTCACTCTACCTCCTTTTGAGCCAGCTGCAAGTGCAGAGTTAAAATTCCTTTCCTGGAATACAGCCTTCCTCTTAGTAATCATTTCAGCAAGAAGAGTATCTGAATTACAGGCCATTATGGCAGTGGAGCCTTTCATCATCTTTCATGCGGACAGGGTGTCCCTCAGGACCAATCCCTCCTTCATGCCCAAGGTAGTATCCAGTGTGGCTCTTAATCAGTTTATTCATTTGCCTACCTTCTTTTCTAATCCACAGAACAAAGGGGAACGTATACTGCACTCCTTAGATGTGCACAGACAACTTAGATTTTACTTGGACAGGACTAAACCTCAAAGGAAATCTGAACAACTGCTGGTGGCATTTGCTGCAGGGGCAGAGGGGAAGGCCATTTCAAAGCAAACCATTTCTAAATGGATAGGTCACTGCATTCATTTCTGCTGTAAGCACCATGGAAAACCTACCCCACCGGGGATAAGACCACACTCAACCAGGGCTGCATCTACCTCTACAGCTTTTATCAGAGGTGTCCCTCCCCAGGGACATCCTAGAAGCTGCTACCTAGAGTTCTGTACATTCACCAAGCATTACCATTTGTCAGTTTTCTCTAAATCCAGAGCTGGCTTTGCCTCTGCAGTCTTGCAGAGCCTTATAGCTGGTCCAAATGCTATCTAAATGCCTCCTCCCATCCTTAACTTTGGGAATGTACCCAAATGTGATGACTGCAACAGTGAAAGACAAACAACATAGTACAGATGTCCTTCAAGGATGCATCTGCAGTCCTTACAAATGGGTTGTCCTGTCGTGAGGCAGCCCTTCGGTCGGCCGGATTCCAAAGTCTGGGTCTGGCCTCGGCTGATGTCGCACTTCACCCGACGTCATAGCTGCAGTTGTTCGGGTATAAAGGTATCAGCCGACGCCATCTTCCTCAGTCTTTCTTGCCGCGTGGCGCCCGAAGCAGAAGCTGTTCGCAAGTGCCGGTCGGTCAGAACCAGAGATTACTACTACCGAAGACTTCTAAAAAGCTAAGTACCCCGTTGGGGACTCTTTCTTGCCTCAGCCGATGTCAGAAAAAGTGAATAACTGTTTAACTTGTGGGAAACAAATACCTCATAAAGATTTCCACTCTTACTGCTTACCTTGTCTAGGCCCAGACCACGACGTAGCAGCTTGTCTAGCCTGTGCTTCTTTCAACCGGCGGACGCTTAGACGTTGGTCGGAATTTGCTGAGGAGTTTTTCAGCTCCGATTTTGCCTACATTATGCCGTCGGATACTCCGACTACGCAAATATCTAAAAAAACGCAAGGAAAAGGACCGGCACTCGCGGTCCGCGGTTTCGGCCAAAACCACGGTTAAGCCAACCGCGAGTGTCTCGGTTTCGGCTGAAACAGAGTCCACGGTTCTTCCTTCGGCCGAAAGCGTACCTCCTACCGAGGCCTTATCCAGCATGGTTGAAACTGCTTCTGAAATCCCACCCGCTCTTGCAGGTTCACAGGATTTATCTGATACTATCCCTTTGGATATTTCTACCCCTGCACATGGAGCTGCTAGGCCACCTGCATCCATGTCGATTAAGGCCTTTGCCAGGGCTAAAGCAGCAAAATCTACCAAAACTGTGCCTGCTAAGACCCCCTCTCACAGGCCTAGCTCTAGTTCACAAATGCTTAGTCTTGCAGAGGATCTCGTTTCTTTGATCCGGGGATCCCAACCTCACCCAGACAGGGCCTCTCACCCACCTCCAGAGAAGAGGCCTAGAGCAGAACCCCCTGAGCCAGTTTCTTCAGATGACTCCTCTGATGAATCAGATAATTCAAACCCTCCAGAGGGCCCTTTTTCTCCTTATGAGGACTCTGATGCAGAAGAGTCCATTCCTTCTGCCTCTCCGCCTGAGGAATTTTCCTTTGGGGAAACCTTGCATGCTATGAGGGAACAATTTCAATGGCAGGGCCAGGATTTTACAGACTCTAGGAAAAGGCTTAGAACCTTTCTGCATTTGCCACAGCATAGGCCTTTAGCCATTCCTCCAGTACTTACTGTTGTGGATGATGCATTTAATGATGCTTGTACTGCTCCTGATTCTCTTCCTCCGGCCCCTGCTAAGCCCGATAGGTACTACAGGGTTCTGGACACACATTATCATTTGTATAAGGCTCCTCTTGCAGATCCCGAAACTATCTCCCAGGGACCCAAGGCTGTAGCAACTACCTCTGCCAAAAAAACCCTCCCCTCTGAAAGGGAATCTAGGGCCTTAGAGAGATGGGGTAAAAAAGTTTACACTTCTGCTACTCTTTCAGCTAGAGCCTTGAACTGTCAATTCCACATGATTCAGTATCAGGAATTTATGTTAGACCAGTTAACTAAAAAACTGTCCTCGCCTGAACCATTAGACAAAAAGTCTCTTCAGGAAATGGTACATAACATTCAGCAGGTCAGTAATCATTCCTTAAAATGCGGCTATGATGCACTGGAGGCTTCCTTTAGATCAGCTATGACTGGTACAGTGATCAGAAGGCGTGCATGGTTAAAAAGAGCAGTCCTTACCAGACCATGTAAAATCAAAGCTCCTAGATGCTCCCATGGATAAGCATAATTTGTTTGGCTCACCTGCACATCAGGTGCTGAAGAAGGTGAAAGAGAAAGCAAAATCTGTCCAGACAGTCAAGGATTTCTTACAGGTCCAGCCTCTAAGGTTTAGTAGGAACTGGCCTTCCAAGAATTGGTCCTTTCCAGACACCACCAGAGCACAGAGAGGCAGGAATAGGCGCCCAAGAGGCAGGGGTCAATCCAGAGGTGCCTACAGGGGACGTCAGTGGCAGCCTAACAACCAGCGGTACTGCCACAGATCCAGCCACCACCACTTCCACAGGACAATCACAGTGACTTGGCTCTGGCACCCTACCAGGGAACAACTAGATGCACCCTTAGGCGGAAGCTAGCCTTATTTTCAGTAAACTGGCATTACATCACAGGAGACAAATGGATTTTACAGACAATAGACAATGGTTACAGGTTTCACTTCCATACTCTACCAAGGAAGAGAGGAATGTCAAACCTACCTCCAAATCAAAGACAAAAGCTCTAGAACAAATAGACAACTTAATAAGGATGAGAGCTATAGAAAGGGTACCATCTATGGAACAAGGGCAAGGATTTTACTCCAGACTTTTCCTGGTGCCAAGAAAAGAAAACCAATGGAGACCTATTCTAGACCTGTCCGCTCTGAACACATATCTCATTGTTCCAAAATTCAAGATGCTGACCCTACAGCAACTTCTTCCCATGCTGGGCAAGGAGTCTTGGCTGGTAACTCTAGATCTCAAGGAGGCATACCTGCACGTCCCCATACGACCAAATTGCAGAAGATACCTCAGATTTCTTGCAGGATCAGAGCATTATCAATTCTCAGCATTGCCCTTTGGCTTATCTACTGGGCCCAGAGTATTCACGAAATGCCTGGCATCAGTAATTGCTCATTGCAGGCTTCAGGGAATTCAAATTTACCCTTACCTGGACGAGTGCCTGTTACAAGCGGACAACAAAAACAAATTAGCAAAAGATTTGAAAAAGGTCCTTCATCTGCTACAAGCCCTGGGATACACAGTCAATATAAAAAAGTCAAGGCTGATATCATCCCAGAGGATAACTTTCTTGGGTGCAGAACTGGACACATCAAATCAAATGGCATTCCTAACAGAAAACAGAAGCAACTCCTCTCTATTTCATGGCATTAACAAACAGAACCAGCTAACAGCAAGGAAAGTCCTGCAAGCCCTGGGTTACATGGCATCCTGCATAATATTGATTCCACATGCCAGACTACATATGAGGAAGTTGCAATGGTACCTGAGGAATTTATGGTCTCAGCACAAGCACAGCCTAGAAACCCAAATTCCAATAATTCCATGCCTGAAGCAAGAATTCCAATGGTGGGCTCAGGCCTGTCAATCAAACAAAGGACTGCCCTTCCACAGACCTCAACCAAGCCAGACTATCACCACGGACGCCTCAGACCTCGGTTGGGGCACACATGCTGGACAAGTGCATACAAGGCTTATGGACTCAAGACCAGCTGAACCTACACATAAATCAAAAGGAGATGCTGGCAGTAAAACTGGCAATTCAGACATTCAGACCATTTCTTCAACAGGGTCAATTGCTGATAAGGACAGACAACACCACAGTTATGTGGTACATCAACAAACAGGGAGGCACACATTCATACCCTCTATGCCGGATGGCAATGGACCTCTGGAATGTGGCCCTGAGCTTCAACATTCAGCTCCAGGCAATATTTGTACCAGGAAAAGAAAATATACTAGCAGACATCCTAAGCAGAACTACCACGGATGCCCACGAATGGATGCTGCATCCAGACATCTTCAAATCCATTACAAGGAAATGGGGACTACCAGAAATAGACTTATTTGCATCCCCACACAACCACCAATTGAAAAATTCTGCACAAGGACATACCACCCTCTGGCTTGGAAGGTGGACTCCCTATCCTTCAGTTGGGAAAACCTGACAGCATATGCATTCCCACCTCTTCCTTTGATGCACAAGGTGCTATTGAAGATCAAAGAAGACCGCCCAAGGATCATCCTGATAGCTCCAGACTGGCCGAGGCAGCATTGGTACCCATTACTGAGGAGTATGTCTCGGGAACAAATATGGCCTCTGCCCCTAGTTCCCTTACTGCTAACACAGAACAACTTCAAAACTCTGCATCCAAACTTGAAAACATTGCAGCTAGCTGCCTGGAACATTGCATAAGACAAAATAACCCAGATTTATCTCAAAGGGTTAAAGACATTATCTTGGAGGCTCGCAGACCCTCAACAAGAAAAACTTATTCAGCAAAATGGAAAAGATATCTCATTTGGAGTACAGCAAAAGGAGAAAATGTGTCACTGGTAAACATAGCTAACATCCTGGAATACTTGGCAGAACTTTTCCACAATGGCCTGTCCTATTCTTCCATTAAGATTCATGCATCAGCTATTTCAGCAGAATACAACATGGATCCTCCAGTCTTCTCTCATCCTCTACTCAGGCAGTTTCTGAGAGGAATTAAAATGTAAAGCCACCAAGGAAGCCACCATTGCCAGCATGGGACTTGAACTTTGTGCTAGAAAAGTTGACACTCCTCCTTTTGAACCAGCAGCAACAGCAGAATTACAGTACTTATCTTGGAAAACTGCTTTCCTGCTTGCAATCACTTCAGCAAGAAGGGTTTCTGAATTACAGGCATTAATGGCAGTACAGCCCTTCCTGATCTTCCATCAAGATAGTGTCCATGAGAACTAATCCTACTTTTATGCCAAAGGTGGTCTCCAGGGTATCTCTAAACCAAGCTATCCACCTACCTACATTCTTCCCCAACCCACAGAACAGGGAGAAAGACTGTTACATACCTTGGATGTACATAGGCAATTGCGCTACTACCTGGATAGAACCAAGAGCAATAGAAAAACTGACCAGCTACTGGTAGCATATGCAACAGGAATGGAAGGAAAAGCAATTTCAAAACGGACAATCTCAAAGTGGATAGGAAATTGCATTAGATTTTCTTACTCTTACCATGGAAAGACAACTCCAGAAAACATCAGACCTCACTCCACAAGGGCTACAGCCACTACTACAGCTTTTTTACGAGGAGTGGCTACCAAAGACATTTTAGAGGCTGCTACTTGGAGCTCCGTGCATACATTTGCCAAGCATTATAATCTACCCTTATACTCCAGATCCCAAGCAGGTTTTGCCACTGCTGTTTTGCAAGGGATCCTAACTACACCATAATCTTATTATTACCTCCTCCCCAGTTTGGCTATGGTATTCTACCCATTTGTTAGGACTGCAGATGCATCCTTGAAGGACATAGTACAGTTTTGTACCTACCATAAATGTAGATGTCCGAGAGGTATGCATCTGCAGTCAGGATTACTTCCCCTCCTTCCCCTCTGTGGTACTCCTAGGGTATTTGCCCATCTTGTAGCTAGCTGGGGGAATCTATTATGGTGTATTTGTTTGTATATATGTATATACATGTTTATTTCTATTTTGCTCTCTATTGTTTGGAAACATTTGCATTTATCCAAATTTAGCCTTCCTAGAGGGCACCTGGCATCTGGGGCAAGAAACTCTGAGGAAAATGGCGTCGGCTGATGCCTTTATACCCGCTGAACTGCAGCTATGATGTCGGGTGAAGTGCGACATCAGCCGAGGCCAGACCCAGACTTTGGAATCCGGCCGACCGAAGGGCTGCCTGAGGCCAGGACAACCCATTTGTTAGGACTGCAGATGCATACCTCTCGGACATCTACATTTATGGTAGGTACAAAACTGTACTTTGTGTACAATTACCATAAATGTAGATGTTAGAGTGTATTCACTGTTGTAGTCCTGGTTTCCCTCCTGGCACCTTCCTTTTTTTCCTTCTCTTTCCTTACAAGAGACATATTGGTATTTACTTTCTACTGGTGGGGTTCTTCCACCAGAACCTGGCTCCTATTTGGTGGCTCCTGACAAATTAGGGCAAGAAAAACTGATGTAATGGCATCGGCTGCCTTACTTTATACTACTGGCGACCTGATGTCAGTCCTGAAGTGACAGCAACCAGCAGGGAAATACTAAGCCTCTGCTATTTGGGCCGGCCGCAGGCCACCCTGGCAGGGATAACCCAAATGTGATGACTGCAACAGTGAATACACTCGAACATACATTTACAGTAAGTGTACACAACTGTGCTTTCCTTTATCCTGGTTTGACTGGACTAACCTATTCTGAAGACTCTCTAAGTGCACTTTTTAGTTCCAGATCAGCTTATGAGCATTCATATTACCTTTGGATAGTCATTAGCGTTTTTATTATTTCTATTATGGGGTTGTCTATATTCTTGGTCTGTCTTTAAGTTAATTTTGGGCTTTGCAGTTGTTGTGGGTAAGGGGAGGGCCCTGAGCTTGGGAACCAAAGTCTTGAATGGCCGACTACTTGTCCAAGGTCCCATCCAAAAACCCATCCATTGTGGAAGGTCAGAAGCAGACAACATATATATGTCATTATGGCAGGTACTAACTTTAGTGTGTTTTTTGATGAGGGTTTTTCTTAAAGCATTGTAACACAAGTGCAAATGGAGATGAGCAAAACCTGTATAAAATCAACCTGCCAAACAGAGTGTGCATGTAAGGCAAAAGCTGAAAATACACTTTCAAAACAACTGTCATGTATAATTGGTATAGCTTTTTAACATAATTACTTCTCTATCCATACTGTGTTGGAATTTTAATGGTCTTAGAGGTGCACATGAAAATGAATGAGGTGTGGAATGCCCTAAACTGTGAGAAACCAGCTTTTCATCAGAAAGTAAAGGAAAAAAGCTTTATTTCAGTTCTGCTTAAATATTTTTTAAGTTGCGCTTATAGCAACATGTGAAGTGGTATTTTTTGTATTTTTGTGCTTTTTCCATGTTTTAGCCAAATTTTTTTCATTTTTTTAGCTTGTTCTGGAACCTTTGGCTTGTAGCTTAATTTGGAGTTGTGGCAGAACTGTGAGCTGCTGCCAAATTTGAGCCTCATTTAGAGATTAAATTATGTTACTAGCACATTTCTGTGGTAGAATTACTGTAGTGAGAATATTGTATATTCTGCCCTGGGGCTAGTGCTTTCACAGCTGTTTATTCCATTTTGTGTCTTTTTACATTGAGTACTGGGATAGGTGGTGGCCTGGTCTGTGTGAGTTGAGAAACATATAAGAAAGCTGTAAATGTAATCATTTTATTGGTCAGAGGACTTCCAAGCCAGTTTCCTGTGATGTTCTTCGTGTTTCACTGTTGCAGTCATCACATTTGGGTTATCTGCTTGCAGTAACCCTTAGTCGGCCTGATTAACAAAGTCTTGGTTCCTGCGTCACTTGCTATCTCTTCTTCCATGTCGTCAGGGGTATAAAACATGCAGCCGACGCCATTACATCGGTCTTTCTTGCTATGCAGTGCGCGAAGCAGAAGTAGTTTGCAAGTGCCGGTCGGACGACTCTTGAATGTTTAGTTTTTGAGTTTCAGAACCGAAGTCTTCAACTAAAGCTAAGTACCCCATTGGGAAAACTTTTTCTTGCTCTTTACCGATGTCAGTAAAAGTTAATAATTGTATTTCTTGTGGAAAGCAAATGCCTCATAAAGATTTTCATTCGCACTGTATTCCTTGCCTAGGCCCTGACCACGACGTACCTTGCTCTTGGTTTTGTGCCTTAATTAAACTACGAACTATCCGTCGTCGGTATGCTTACGGTTCTAAATATTTCGGTTCTCGGTTCAGTTATCCAGATATGTTGGTAAGCCGTCCAACTACCGGCATTCCGAAAAAACGCAAAGATTAAGAGAGAGACAGGCCGCCTAGGTCCAAAGCTGCCGACGACGCTTCTCCTAAGCCAGTCACCAGTTTGGCGGTACTCAGTGAGGTGCTTTCGCAGCCCCTGATACCTGCTACTTCTGATTCACAGGCCTCTACTGAGACCCATTCAGAGTCCGGCATGCCGCGAGATGCTTCCACTGTGGAACCTGCGGATGTCTCTACCTTGGATGGATCTGGATCCACTGTGCAGGCACCGGCTTCTGCGGGGTGTATTCACGCCTGCTGACTTGCATATTAAACCAACGCCGCCTCCTTTAAGGCCTAAAGCTAGAATCATGCCTAGAAAACCGACGCCCAGGCCATATGCTCAGGCCTCTATGCCTAAAAAACAAATGGTAATGGCTGAAGACCTTACAACTTTAATCAGCTGAAGCCAACCATCCCCTTCTAAGAGACCTAGGACTGAATTTGCTTATGAATCTTCTGACCAGGATTCTGAAACTGATGACCTGGATTTACCCTTATCTACTTATGAGGATTTTGATGCAGAGGACTCTATTCCCTCTGCTTCCCCTCCAGAGGGTTTCTCTTTTGGTGAAGCCTTGCATACTCTTAGGGAGTATTTCTGCTGGGAAACCCAGGATTACTCTGATTAGAAAAAGAGGCTTAGGGACATCTTACTCCTGCCTCAACACAGGCCTTTAGCTATCCCTCCTGTACTAGACATTGACGATGCCTTTTCGGAATGTAGTTTGGCCCCTGATTCTTTGCCTCCTGCTCCCAGATAACCTGATAGATATTACAGGGTTCCTGATTCTCACAAGTTCCTTTTTAAAAATCCTATTGCGGATCCTGAGACTATTTCACAGGGACCAAAGAGCATTAAGGCTTCTCAGTCCCTGATACCCACTACTTCTGATTCGCAGGCCTCTACTGAGAACCATTCGGAGTTAGGTATGCCACGAGATGCTTCAACTGTGAACCTTAAAGATGTCTCTACCTTGGATGGGTCTGGAGCCACTGTGCAGGCACTGGCTTCTGAGGGCCTACAGACTTGCATATTAAGCTGACGCCTCCTTCTTTAAGGCCTAAACCTCGAACCACACCTAGAAAACTGACGCCCAGGCCCCATGCTCAGGCCGCTATGCCTAAAAAACAAATGAAAAGAATGGCTGAAGACCTTATAACTTTAATCAGGGGAAGCCAACCTTCCTCTTCTAAGAGACCTAGAACTGAATTTGTTTATGAATCTTCTGACCAGGATTCTGATTTTTCTGATGATCTGGGTTTACCCTTATCTACATATGAGGATTCTGATGCAGAGGACTCTATTCCTACTGCTTCCCCTCCAGAGAATTTTTCTTTTGGTGAAACCTTGCACACTCTTAGGGAGTATTTCCACTGGGAAAGCCAGGATTTTTCCGATTCAATAAAGAGGCTTAGGGATTTCTTACTCCTGCTTCAACATAGCTATACCTCCTGTACTAGACATTGTTGATGATGCCTTTTCGGATTCTAGTTTGGCCCCCGATTCTTTGCCTCCTGCTCCCAGAAAACCTAACAGATATTACAGGGTTTCTGATTCTCGCAAGTTCATTTTTAAAAAACCCTATTGCTGATCCAGAGACTATTTCACAGGGACCCAAGGGCATTAAGGCTTCTACTGCCAAAAATCCTATCCCTTCTGATGGAGATTCCAGGGAGCTTGGCTTTAAGGAGCAATCTTTGCCTGATCATGTTAAAGCTAAACTGTTGGATGCTCCCTTAAATCAGGACTGCCTGTTTGGCAACAAAGCTGAGGAAGTTCTTAAAAAGATGGAAGATAAAGCTAAATCTATGCAAACTGTTAAAGATTTCTTACAAGTTCAGCCTCCAATATTTAGTAGGCATTGGTCCTTTCCGGCCCCTTCCAGGCCTTCTAAATCCAAGCCCAGACACAGCAGAAACCCCAGATATTCATCGTGTTTCACTGTTGCAGTCATTACTCTTGGGTTCTCCTGCTGGCAGGCTACCCGCAGTCGGCCTGAATTCCAAAGTCCTGGTCCGGTGTCGGTTGCTGTCACCTCTTCCCTGACCTCAGTGCGCCAGGGGTATAAAAGATGCAGCCGAAGCCATTTTCTTCAGTCTTTCTTGCCGCGTGGTGCCCGAAGCAAAAGCAGTTCGTAAGTGCCGGTCGGCCGGCTCCTGAGATTTTCAAATCCGAATTTCAGAACCGAAGTCTTCATTAAAGCTAAGTACCTCATTGGGGAAACTTTTTTCTTGCTCCAGACCGATGTCAGAAAAAGTTAACAATTGTATTTCTTGTGGGAAGCAAATACCTCATAACGATTTTCACTTTTACTGTATTCCTTGCCTAAGCCCTGACCACAACGTTGTTAGCTGTCTGTTTTGTGCTAGATTTAACCAAGGCACTATTAAGCTTCGGTTCGATTTTGCATTTCATTACTTTGGCCGAAGATTTCATTATATAATGCCATCGGAACAGCCAACGACCGGAGTTTACAAAAAACGCAAGGACAAGGAAAAAGATAGGCATCCGAGGTCCAAAACAGACTAGGCCTCCATTAGGCCAGTCACCGGTTCTCAGTGAGGCACTTTTGCAGCCCCTGGCGCCCGCTACCTCAGAGCCACAGGCTGCTTCCGACTCCCACGTGGAGCCGACTGGGCCTCTGGATACTCAAGGTATTGGACACTTGGAAATCATTCCCTCAGATGGGTCCGGAGCCACTGAGCAGGCATCGGCTTCTGAGGGTGTCTTCAGATCTACACAGTTGTATGTTAAACCATCTTCAGCTTCAAAGACAGACTAAAGCAGCTCTAAAGACAAAGAAACAAGTACAGCATTCTCCTACTCAGACTTCCATGCCTAAAAAACAGATGCTTAAAATGGCCGAAGATCTAATTACTTTGATCAGGGGTTCCCATCCCCCTCCTGATAAGAGGCCTAGGCAAGAGACAGAATATGATTCTTCTGATCAGGTTTCTATTTCCTCTGATTCCTCGTCTGAACAGGATTATGCTGTTCCTCCCTATGAGGACTCTGATGCTGAAGAATCCATTCCTTCAGCCTCTCCTCCTGAGGATTATTCTTTTGGGAAAACCCTGCATACCATGAGGGAGCATTTCCGCTGGCAGAGCCAGGATAATTCTGAATCTAAGAAAAGGCTCAGAGATTTTCTGTTACTTCCTCAGCACAGACCCCTTGCTATTCCACCTGTTCTAGACATTGTAGATGTATTTTCAGAGTCCGGCCTATCCCCTGACTCTTTACCCCCTGCACCTTCTAAGCCAGACCGATAATACAGGGTCCCTGATTCTCATAGATTCCTAAATAAAAACCCTGCTGCTGACCCAGAAATTATATCTCAGGGTCCCAAAGGGGTCAAGGCTTCCACTGCAAAAAACCATGTCCCCTCTGATAGGGATTCTAGGGCACTGGACAGATGGGGGAAAAAAGTTTACACTTCTGCTACCTTGGCTGTAAGGGCTTTAAATTGTCAGTTTCATATGCTTAAATTGCAATACTTAATGTTACTGCTTAAACAGAAAATGTTGACAAATTCTGAATGTTCAGAGAACAGGGAAATGCAGGATTTATTGCATGCAACTGAACAAGTGGGAAAGCATACTTTGCAATGTGGTTATGATTCATTGGAGGCCTCATGCAGGGCCGCTGTTACAGGTTCTGTTATTAGAATGCATGCTTGGTTAAAGGAACAGAATCTGCCTGTTCATGTTAAAGCAAAATTATTAGATGCCCCATTACAGCATGATACTTTGGTTGCTAAAGCAGAGGAGGTGTTGAAGAAAATGGAGGATAAAGCGAAATCCATGCAGACAGTTAAGGATTTCTTACAGGTACAGCCACCCAGATTTAGCAGGAACTGGCCTTCTACAAATTGGTCCTTTCCAGTGTCAGACAGACCACAAAGAGGCAGATGCAGACGTCCCAGAGGCAGATCTCAGCCCCAAGGCTCTTACAGGCCTAAACAGTGGGGTGCTCCTACCTCCAAAAGCAGAGAAGACAAATCACAACCTTACAGGAAACAGTCCCAATGACTTTCCTCTGACAGATCCAAGCACTTTTCTTTTGGCAGCCCCCTTAGGAGAGAAAACTAGCACTTTTTTCATCAAATTGGCAAAACATTACCCAAGACAAATGGGTCTTGAACATAGTGTTCCAAGGCTACAGGTTCCATTTTCACACCCTACCAAGGGCAAAAGGTATGCCAGACCTGCCACACAACCAATGGGCAGAGGCACAAAAGCAAATTACAGCCCTCATGGACATGAGGGCCATTCAGCAAGTACCACTCCAGACTTTTCGTAGTGCCAAGAAAGGACAAAACTTGGAGACCAATACTGGACCGGTCTATACTAAACATGTTCCTGGAGGTTCCAAAATTCAAGATGTTGACTCTACAGCAGCTACTGCCTATGCTGGGCAAGAAGGTTTGGCTCGTAACTTTGGACCTAAAAGAGGCATACCTGCATGTCCCAATCAGACAATCCTGCAGAAGATACCTCAGATTCATAGCTGACTCAATGCACTACCAATTCTCTGCACTGCCCTTTGGCTAATCTACTGCGCCCAGGGTCTTCACGAAATGCCTGGCACCAGTAATTGCATTTTGCAGACAGAGGAATTCAGATATATCCCTGCTTGGACAACTGACTTATTCAAGCAGAGAACAAAGACATTCTTCTAAAGCATCTGGCGTTTGTAAAAAGATTACTAATTTGCCTAGGGTACACAGTAAATGAAAAGAAATTAAAACTAGTACCCTCTCAAGAGATAATATTCCTGGTGTAAGCTTAAATATAACTGCCTAGATGGCTTATCTCACGCCAGACAAACAAAAGCAACTGATTTCTTACTTCAAAAAGTTGGCAACAAAAACCCAGTTATCTGCAAGGAAAATCCTGCAGGCCTTGGGTTTCATGGCATCCTGCATTCTACTAATTCCATATGCCAGACTGCATATGAGGAAACTACAATGGTATCTAAAAAGTGTTTGGACTCAGCATTGCCACAGCCTGGATACAGTAATTACCCTCATTCCCTGCCTACAACAAGAGTTTCAATGGAGGGCACAGGCCTGTCACTACAACAAGGATGTCCTTCAAGGATGCATCTGCAGTCATCACATATGGGTTGTCCTGCCTCAGGCAGCCCTTCGGTCGGCTGGATTCCAAAGTCTGGGTCTGGCCTCAGCTGATGTCGCACTTTCCCCGACGTCAGAGCGTCTGGGGTATAAAAGCATCAGCCGACGCCATTTTCCTCAGTCTTTCTTGCCGCGTGGTGCCCTAAGCAGAAGCAGTTCGCAAGTGCCGGTCGGCCAGCTCCTGTGATTCAGCTACCGAAGACTTTGAAAAAGCTAAGTACCCCGTTGGGGACTCTTTCTTGCCTCAGCCGATGTCAGATAAAGTTAATAATTGTTTAACTTGTGGGAAACAAATACCTCATAAGGATTTCCACTCTTACTGCCTCCCCTACCTAGGCCCAGACCACGACGTCTCGGCCTGTTCACCCTGTGCTTCCTTCAATCGACGAACTCTTAGACGTCTGTCGGAGTTTGCAGAGGAATTCTTTGGGGCTAGTTTTGCTTACAAGATGCTGTCGGAGACTCCCACTTCGCATTTAGTTAAGAAACGGAAGGACAAGGACCGACACACGCGGGCCGCGGTTTCGGCTGAAACCACGGTTAGGCCTACCGCTAGTCTCGGTCTCGGCTGAAACCGAGTCCTTGGTACTTCCGATTACCGAAACCGCACAACCAACTCCCTCGGCCCCGGAGGCCCCGGCCGAGTCGGTTATTGAATTACCTTCTGAAACTGGTGTCCAGGAACCTTCCGACACCATTCCTTTAGACAAGTCTACTCCTGCACGTGGTGCAGCCAGACCACCTGCATCCATGTCCATTAAGGCTTTCTCTAGGGCTAAAGCTGCTAAACTACCTAAAGCTTTGCCTCCCAAAGTTACCTCTCAGAGACCTTCTACTGGCTCACAGATTCTTAGCTTAGCAGAGGATCTTATCTCTTTAATTAGAGGTTCTCAACCTCATCCGGACAGGGGCTCTCAACCACCTCCAGACAAAAGGCCCAGGGTTGAGCCCTCTCCTCAGATGAGTCCACTGATGGCTCTACTCTGTCAGACCACCAGGAGGAGGCTTATTCGGCCTATGAGGATTCTGATGCTGAAGAATCTCTTCCCTTGGCCTCCCCTCCTGAAGAGTTTTCCTTTGGAGAGACATTACACTCTGAGAGAACATTTTCAATGGCAGGGTCAGGAATTCTCTGATTCTAGAAAGAGATTAAGGACCTTTTTACATTTACCTCAGCATAGGCCTTTAGCTATACCTCCTGTTTTGAATGTTATTGATGATGTGTACTCTAATGCTAGTATAGCCCCTGACTCTCTCCCTCCGGCTCCTGCCAAACCTGATAGGTACTACAGGGTCCCGGACTCACATCTACACCTGTACAAGGCCCACTCTGCTGATCCAGAAACTATTTCCCAGGGCCCAAAAGGGGTTGCAGCTGCCACTGCTAGAAATCCTCTACCCTCCGAAAGGGAGTCCAGAGCTTTAGAGAGATGGGGTAAGAAAGTGTATACTTCTGCAACTCTTTCCATGAGGGCATTAAATTGTCAATTTCATATGATACAGTACCAAGAGTATTTGTTAGATGAATTGCATAAGAAACTATCCTTCTGAACCCCTTGATCGCAAATCCCTTCAGGATCTGGTACATAACTCCCAGCAGGTTAGTAACCATTTCTTGCAGTGTGGTTATGATGCATTGGAAGCTTCATGTAGGTCAGCTATGACAGGTGCAGTCATACGTAGGCATGCCTGGCTGAAGGAACAATCTCTGCCAGACCATGTTAAAGCTAAGCTTTTGGATGCTCCTATGGAAAAGCAAAAATTATTTGGTTCCATGGCTCAAGAGGTCTTAAAGAAATTTGAAGAAAAGGCAAAATCTGTACAAACAGTCAAAGACTTTCTGCAAGTCCAACCGCCGAGATTCAGCAGAAATTGGCCTACTAAGAATTGGTCCTTTCCGGACTCAGACAGATCTCAGAGAGGCAGGAATAGGCATGCCAGAGGTAGAGGGCAAGCTAGAGGCTCCTACAGAGGCTGTCAATGGCAGCCTCCCAACCAGAGAGGTAGTGCAGGAACTACAACTGCTACACCAGGACAGACTCAATGACTTTGTTTTGACTCCGCTGACCAGGGCTCAATTAGAAGCACCTTTGGGCGGAAAGCTTTCCTTATTTTCAAAAAATTGGCACAGCATTACAAGGGACATATGGACACTGCAAATAATAGACAAAATGATACAGGTTCCATTTCCACACATTGCCAAAAAGAAAAGGCATGCCAGACCTGCCACCAAATCAGAGGGCAGAGGCTTTGAAACAAATTTCCAACTTAATACAAATGAAAGCTATAGAAAAGGTACCTCTTTCAGAACAAGGCCAAGGATTTTACTCCAGATTATTCCTTGTTCCAAGAAAAGAAAATCAGTGGAGGCCTATTCTCGACTTGTCCGCACTGAATACTTACCTCATTGTGCCAAAATTCAAAATGCTGACTCTACAGCAACTCCTTCCCATGCTGGGCAAGGGGTCTTGGCTGGTGACTCTAGACCTCAAGGAGGCATACCTGCATGTCCCTATCAGACAAAGTTGCAGAAGACACCTCAGATTTCTTGCAAGGTCAGAGCATTATCAATTCTCAGCATTGCCCTTTGGCTTATCTACTACGCCCAGAGTATTCACAAAATGCCTGGCATCAGTGATTGCACACTGCAGACTTCAGGGGATACAAATTTACCCATATCTAGACGACTGCCTTATACAAGTGGACAGCAAGCAAACTTTGTTAAAGGACTTGGATTATGCCATCCACCTACTGCAGGCCTTGGGATATACAGTCAACATCCACAAATCAAGACTTGTTCCATCCCAAAGAATAACTTTTTTGGGTGCGGATCTAGACACAACCACCCAAATGGCTTTTCTCTCAGAAGAAAAACAAAAACAACAACCGGATTACTTCAAGAATATGACAAGACAAACTCAGCTGACTGCAAGGAAAATCCTGCAGGCCCTGGGTTACATGGCATCTTGCATTCTTCTGATCCCACAAGCAAGGCTGCATATGAGAAAATTACAATGGTACCTAAGGAGTTTATGGACTCAACACAGTCACAGCTTAGAAACTTTGATCCCACTCATTCCATGCCTCCAAAAGGAATTTCTGTGGTGGGCTCAAGCCTGCCAGTCAAACAGCGGGTTGCCCTTCAGCAAGCCAAGAGCCAACCAAACCATCACTACGGACGCTTCAGACCAAGGTTGGGGAGCACACATGGAGGGCAGATGTATCCAAGGGCTATGGTCACAAAGAGCTGCGCATGCACATAAACCAAAAGGAAATGCTGGCAGTGATGCAAGCAATCGAGGCCTTCAAACTTTTTCTTCATCAAGGCCACCTACTCATAAGGACAGACAACACCACAGTTATGTGGTACATAAACAAGCAAGGAGGCACCCATTCCTACCCTCTTTGCAGACTGGCAATGAATCTATGGGAACTTTCCTTGAAACTCAATATACAGCTGCAGTCCCAGTTCGTGCCAGGGAAAGACAATATACTGGCAGACAGCTTAAGCAGAAATATCATGGATGCACACGAATGGATGCTGCACCCAGACATCTTCTTACTCATAACACAATCATGGGGAAGGCCGGAAATAGATCTGTTCGCCTCCCCCCACAATCATCAACTGAAGAAATTCTGCTCAAGGACATACCACCCACAAGCATGGAAAGTGGACCCTCTCTTTCAGCTGGAAAGCTCTAACAGTGTATGCTTTTCCACCTCTCCCATTAATGACCAAGGTCTTACTGAAGATCAGGACAGAGCAGCCCAGAGTGATTCTGATAGCTCCAAACTGGCCAAGACAGCACTGGTACCCACTGTTAAATAGCATGTCACAGACGAAACCATGGCCTCTCCCCCTATGGCCACTTCTACTGACGCAGCACAATTTCAAGACTCTGCATTCCAACCTGAAAACCTTGCAGCTAACTGCCTGGAAAATACCATGACTCCTCCTCAGGATAAGCTATCCCAGAGGGTGAAGGATATTATTATGGAAGCTCGACGGCCTTCCACAAGGAAGGCATATTCAGCAAAATGGAAAAGATTTCACACTTGGAACACAACAAAGGGCCTGGATGTGACAGTGATGAACATGGCACATATACTGGAATATTTGGCAGAATTGTTCCACAACGGCCTGTCTTACTCTTCCATTAAGATACATGCCTCAGCAATTTCAGCAGAATACAGTGTTAATCCACCTGTCTTCTCTCATCCTCTCCTGAGACAGTTTCTAAGAGGAATCAAAAACATCAATCCTCCAAGGAAACCACCTCTACCTACTTGGGACCTTAACTTTGTGTTGGAAAAACTAACACTTCCTCCCTTTGAACCAGCAGCATCTGCAGATCTACAGTTTCTGTCTTGGAAAACTGCCTTCCTTCTGGCCATAACCTCAGCAAGAAGAGTATCTGAGTTACAAGCTCTAATGGCAGTACAGCTATTTCTTCTCTTTCATCAGGACAGAGTTTCATTGAGAACCAATCCTACATTTATGCCAAAGGTGGTATCCAGGGTATCTTTGAACCAAGCTATTCACTTGCCTACATTCTTCCCACAACCACAAAATAAAGGGGAGAAACTTCTGCACACCCTGGACATACACAGTTGCGCTACTACTTGGACAGAACTAAAAGTTACAGAAAGACTGACCAGCTGTTTGTAGCATATGCTGCTGGGGCGCAAGGAAAAGCAATTTCCAAACAGACAATTTCAAAATGGATAGGAAATTGCATTTGTTTTTGTTACTCCTTTCATGGAAAAACTGTGCCAGCTGACATTAGACCTCATTCCACGAGAGCCACAGCCACCACCACAGCCTTCCTAAGAGGGGTGGCTACCAAGGACATTTTAGAAGCTGCTACATGGAGCTCCGTGCATACATTTGCCAAGCATTACAATTTACCTTTATACTCCAGATCCAGAGCAGGCTTTGCTACGGCAGTCCTGCAGGGTATCTTAGCTACACCATCCTTTACTTAGTACCTCCACCCCCAGATTGGCTATGGTATTCTACCCATATGTGATGACTGCAGATGCATCCTTGAAGGACAGTACAGTTTTGTACCTACCATAAATGTAGATGTCCGATAGGTATGCATCTGCAGTCAGGTTTACCCTCCCTCCTTCCCCTCTGTGGTATACTTCTTGGGTACTTACCCCTCTTATAGCTAGCTGGGGGGATCTATTATGGTGTATTTGTTTTTATAGTACTTTGCATGTTTGGATTTGTTTTTGCAATGCATATCTCCAAATTTTAGCCTTCCTTAGAGGGCACCTGGCATCTGGGGCAAGAAAAACTGAGGAAAATGGCGTTGGCTAATGCTTTTATACCCCAGACGCTCTGACGTCGGGGAAATTGCGACATCAGCCGAGGCCAGACCCAGACTTTGGAATCCGGCCGACCGAAGGGCTGCCTGAGGCAGGACAAACCCATATGTGATGACTGCAGATGCATACCTATCGGACATCTACATTTATGGTAGGTACAAAACTGTACTTTCTGCCATTCAGTTTACCCACAGGCAAACAGACACTGACAACGGATTCATCAGACTATGCCTGGGGGGCCCATATGGCAGGAAAATGTATGCAGGGCACATGGCCTGCAAGCCAGATGCATCTTCACATCAATCAAAAAGAGATGCTAGCTGTTCAGAATGCCCTGACAGCTTTCAAGGATCTACTTCATCCAGGACAGCTACTGATGAAGACAGACAATACTACGGTCATGTGGTACATAAACAAGCAGGGAGGTACACATTCCTACCCCCTCTGCAGACAAGCAATGGCCTTATGGGACACAGCATTGACTTATCAAGTTCACCTGCAAGCACAGTTCCTGCCAGGAAAAACAAATACTCTGGCAGACGGACTAAGCAGAAACCTCATGGATCCCCACGAGTTGGAACTGGATCCACAAGTCTTCAGCATGATAACAAGGAAATGGGGATGCCCAGACATAGATCGATTTGCCTCCCCTCACAACTATCAATTACAGAAATTTAGCACAAGGATTTATCACAAAGAAGCATGGAGAGTGGATGCCCTATCCTTCAGCTGGAAAAATCTAACAGTATATGCCTTTCCTCCACTGCCTCTCCTTCCCAGAGTACTCCTAAAGGTCAGACAAGAGAAGCCAAAAATGATACTGATTGCACCAGACTGGCCACACCAGCACTGGTATCCACTCCTAAAAAGCTTGTCTCAAGGTTCAGCATGGATATATTGCCTCAAACTTCTCACTTGCTGACCCAACAAAACAACCAGATCCTGCACAGCCAACTCAGGACCTTAAATCTGGCAGCATGGTGGATAATGTAGCCATTCAGAACACTCCTCTTTCAAAAGCTGTTATGGGTGTTATCTTGGAGGCCAGGAGGCCCAGTACCAGAAAATCTTATGCAGAAAAATGGAAGAGATTCTGTGCTTGGAACCAGGAACAAGGCATTGACTTGTATGTACCAAATATTCCTCAGATTTTACAATACCTAACTGAGATGCTGGACAAAGGCCTTTCCTTTTCATTAATTAAGATTCTTGCCTCTGCCATACAATACGGAACCACCTATCTTTTCTCATTCTTTAAAAAGGCAGTACCTCCGAGGGGCCAAAAACATCAGGCCTCCAAGGAGAGCACCAATTCCGGCATGGGACCTCAATTATGTCTTGGAAAAACTCACACTGCCTCCTTTTGAGCCAGCTTCAACGGCGGATATGAAATTCTTATCCTGGAAAACAGCTCTGCTCCTAGCAATAACCTCTGCAGGACGAGTCTCGGAGTTACAAGCACTCATGGCTGTGGAACCGTTTATCACTTTTCATCCAGGCAGGGTTTCTCTGAGGACAAACCCAACATTTATGCCTAAGGTGGTGTCCAGTGTGGCCCTCAACAAAACCATTCACTTGCCTACCTGTTATCCAAACCCACAGAACAAGGGTGAGAAAATTCTGCATTCTTTGGACATATACAGGCAGCTGTGCTTCTACTTGGACAGAACTAAAGCTTTCAGAAAGACTGAGCAACTTTTAGTGTCATATGCTGCAGGAACACAAGGAAAGGCCATCTCAAAACAGACCATTTCTAAATGAATAGGCCATTGCATCCGTTTCTGCTATTCTCAGCATGGCAAATCAGTGCCTAAGGACATTAGGCCTCATTCTACCAGAGCAGCAGCCACTTCAGCAGCCTTCCTCTGAGGAGTATCAACTAAAGACATCTTAGAGGCTGCAACTTGGAGTTCAGTGCACACTTTTACAAAACACTACCATTTACCTCTTTACTCTAAATCCAGAGCAGGCTTCGTCACTGCAGTTCTGCAGGGCCTCATAGTCTCTCCTAATCCTATTTAGCCCAGCCACCCATCCTCAGCTTTGGGATTCAACCCCTTTCCTTTGTTGGGGTTTATCTGTACTTCTCTATTCTATACAACCTATGTGGTGTATTTGCTTGTAGATGAAGGAAATGTTTCTTTACTGCATGTATGTTTATTGGCATAATATATTTAGCCTACCGTTTTGGGGGCACCTGACATCTGGGGCAAGAAAAACTTAAGAAAATGGCGTCGGCTGCATCTTTTATACCTTTGGCTCATTGACTTCAGGGAAGAGGCGATAGCAACCGATGCCGGACCAGGACTTTGGAATTTAGGCCGACTGCGGGTAGCCTGCCAGCAGGATAACCCAAGAGTAATGACTGCAACAGTGAATACGCTCGAACATCTACATTTATGGTAGGTACACAACTGTACTGTTTCAGTCTCAGGATACGCACAAGACTAAGCAGTGGGGGGCCTCCACTTCCAAATCTGTGAGTAGTATGACTCCCCCCTATGGAAAACTGTCTCAATGACTTGATTTTAAAACTTCCAAGTACTTTTCAACTGACTGCTCCTTTAGGGGTAAAGATTGGTGTGCAGGCCAAAAACTGGGAACTCGGGACAAATGGGTTTTAAATGTAGTGTCCCAAGGACAGGTTACAGTCACTACCAGTTCTCTGCACTGCTCTTTGGCTTATCTACTGTGTCCAGGGTAATCACAAAGTGCCTAGCCCCAGTCATTGCATTTTGCAGGCAAAGAAATATTCAAATATACCCATACGTGGACGGTTGTTTAATTCAGGCAGAAAGCCGTGACATACTTTTGAAACATCTGGCTTTTGTGCAAAGGATGGTAATTTGTCTGGGGCACACCATAAACGAAAAGAAATCACACCTGGTACCCTGTCAACAAATTATATTCCTGGGAGCAAGCTTGAATACAACTTCCCGGATGCCTTTCCTCACGCAAGAGAAACAAATTTATTTGACAACCTACTTCAAACAAGTGGCCACAAAAACCCTGCTGTCTGCAAGGCAAATACTACAAGCCTTGGGGTTCATGGCCTCCTACATTCTTCTAATTCAATATGCAAGACTTCATATGAGGAAACTACAGTGGTAGCTAAAAAGCCTGTGGTGTCAACATTCTCAGGATCTAGATTCAATGATTCCTATCCTACCTTTCCTACGCCTAGAGTTTCTTTGGCGGGCAGAGGCCTGCCACCAAAACAAGGGACTACCATTCACACCACCCCTTGCCGTCCAAACCCTAACAGATGCATCAGATTATGCATGGGGGGGGGGGGGGCTCACCTGGCAGGGAAGTGCATTCAGGGCAAATAGAACCCAAGTCAAATGCACCTGCATATCAATCAAAAAGAAATGTTAGCTGTACAGAATGCTCTGACAGCCTTCAAGGACCGCATTGTTTAGGACAATCAGTGGTAAAGACGGACACCACTGTTATGCGGTACGTAAACAAGCAGGGGGGTACACATTCTTACCCCCTCTACAAACTAGCCATGGCATTGTGGAACACAGCCTACCAAGTGCATCTGCAAGCTCAATTCCTGCCAGGAAAACTAAATGCACTGGTAGACGAACTAAGCAGAAGCCTCATGGACCCACACAAGTGGAAACTGGACCCAAGGATTTTAAACATGTTGACAACAAATGGTGGCGCCCAGATATAGACCTGTTTGCCTCCCCTCAGAACTATCAATTGGACAAATTCTGCACAAGGACTCCCCACAAACAAGCTTGGAAAGTGGATGCTCTGTCCTTCAGCTGGAAAAACTTATCAATTTATGCCTTTCCTCCTCTGCTCTCCAAAGGTACTACTAAAGATCAAACAAGACAAACCAAGGATGATTTTGATTGCACCAGACTGGCCACGCCAGCACTGGTGTACCCTCTCTTGCGCAGGGTGTCACGGTTGGCCCCTGGCTCAGACTCCTACCCTATTGTCTCAGCAGGAGATCTAGATTCTGCACCCTCAGCTTCAAACACTGAACCTAGCAACTTGGCTAATTACTTAATCTCTCCTTTACCATCCCTCAGTGAACCAGTGATGGATATCATTTTAGAGGCAAGGAGGCCTAGTACTAGAAAATCTTATGCTGAAAAATGGAAAAGGTTCTGTGCCTGGAACTAGTCTCAAGGGATGAGCACAGCAGTGCCTAACTTACCTAAGATTTTAAAATACTTAACTGAGATACTTCACAAGGGCCTGTCGTTCTCCTCCATCAAAATTCACGCCTCTGCCATTTCAGCTCATTATAACACAGAGCCTTCCTTCTTCTCTCATCCACTGTGTAAGCTGTTCCTCAGAGGGGCCAAAAATCTATGACCACCCAGGAGAGCTCCAACTCCAGACTGGGACCTTAACTTTGTGTTGGAAAAGCTCACCCTTCCTCCTCTTAAGCCAGCTGCCACTGCGGACTTAAAATTCCTTTCTTGGAAAACAGCCTTCCCTTTAGCAATCAGTTCAACAAGAAGGGTATCTAAATTACAGGCCCTCATGGCCATGGAGCCTTTCATCATCTTTCATGCGGACAGGGTGTCCCTCAGGACCGATCCCTCCTTCATGCCTAAGGTGGTATCTAGTGTGGCCCTTAATCAGTCCATTCATTTGCCAACCTTCTTTCCTAATCCACAGAACAAAGGGGAACGGATACTGCACTCCTTAGATGTGCACAGACAACTTCGATTTTACTTGGACAGGACTAAACCTCAAAGGAAATCTGAACAACTGCTGGTGGCATTTGCTGCAGGCGCAGAGGGGAAGACTGTCTCGAAGCAAACCATTTCTAAATGGATAGGCCATTGCATTCTTTTCTGCTATAAGCACCATGGAAAACCTATCCCACAGAGGATCAGACCCCATTCGACCAGGGCTGCATCTACCTCTACAGCCTTTCTCAGAGGTGTCCCTACCAGGGACATCTAGAAGCTGCTACCTGGAGTTCTGTACATACCATCACCAAGCATTACTATTTGCCAATTTTCTCTAAGTTCAGAGCTGGCGTTGCCACTGCAGTCTTGCAGGGTCTTATAGCTGGTCCTAATCCTATCTAACTTCCTCCTCCCATCCTTAGCTTTGGGAATCTACCCAAGTGTGATGACTGCAACAGTGAAACACGAAGAACATAGTACAGTTGTGTACACTTACCATAAATGTAGATGTTCGAGTGTATTCATTGTTACAGTCCTGGTTACCCTCCCTCCAGTCCCCTAATTTCTTTGGCTATACCTCTGCTCTTCTTTACTATGCTTAAAAGCTTTTTGATGTATTTGCTCTTTTTTTGGAGATATATCCTTGTGTATTTGTATACATATGTTTCATTGCTTCCCATTAAAAGGGCACCTGACATCTAGGGCAAGAAAAACTGATGTAATGGCGTCGGCTGCATGTTTTATACCCCTGACGTCACGGAAGAAGAAGAGAGCAACCGAGGCAGGATCCAAGACTTTGTTAATCAGGCCAACTGAGGGCTACTGAAGCAGATTACTCAAATGTGATGACTGCAACAGTGAATACACTCGAACATCTACATTTATGGTAAGTGTACAAACTCTGCTTTTTTAGGTGCCTATATGAATTTGGAGTGTTTACATGCTGTTGCCAAGTGCGCAATTGTGGTTTGTAGCACCCTGTATAGATGCTGACAAGTAGAAGCCAAATTTTCCATATAAAACAACCGCTGGAGCTGTACCAGTATCGAAGTGTACAGTAACTGCTTTCCACATTGAGTAGCATAGAACAGATAGTTTGCATATTGAGGAACACTGCCTCTTGAATTTAGTTTTTTATGTAACCTAGTCTGGTCTCTAGACCCCCAAAGCACCCTTAGCCAGCCCACTATTGCACAGCACCTTTGTAGCTCACCCATTAATGTACCAGACGTCATGGTTAAAAAAGTACAAGAAAGCACAAACTGGTAAAAAAACAGAAAGCTTCAACAAACGGATAGAACCAGCCACTCGTAACTTAACGCTTGACTTTATTGCACACAAAATACAAGCTTTAAATAACATTAATTGCCAAAATGTATAAATGAAGAGTATGATTCCAATAAATCGATGCTTCCAATAAAAGAATAAAACACAGGAATAAAAAGTTTTTAAAATAAAATGCATTAAGCTTAAATAAATATGTGTTAGCAGACAACACTATTGTCAAAGCAGCAACAAGCTGCTAACCACAAACAACACGAAGAACACTGAATGGATCACATAACGTTATGACAACAGTTATATACTTTTGATTTTAAATAGTGACAACTGTGGATACATCTGTTCTAACATCACCAAAGTAATAAACAGGTCACAGATCACTATTAGAACACTTTAAAACAAGGACTTTATTATATATATATATATGTATATATATATATGTGCCCCTATTAGTACTAAACTTATAGGGCACAATTACTTCATATAAACTGAAACCACTTAAATTGTGAAGGTCTAAAGCAAAAACAGGTAACTAGTACTGTATAACTAACCTCTAGTATGTCATCTCAAATGTGATTTTAATTTCAAAAAGGGTGTGATATTGCAACTTTCGTTCAAACCTGGGGTACTGAAGGCATTCAATTTAAGTTGCCATAATAGTTCACGTACCTCCAGGTTCAAAGGAAGTGGTCCACCTCTGAAGGATTCAGATAGGTGGTCAACACCCATGAATAAAAACGAGTGGCCAGGGCAAAGGCTAACATGCTTAGCCAGAGCGTTCTCAGTGTTTCCAATTCTAATAGCATACAAGTGCTGATATATTCTGTCCTTAAACCTTCTATCGGTTTTGCCGATATAGAAGGCAGGACAGCACACACAGTATGCTATATAAATAATAGATTTAGTATTACAGTCAATTCTGTGGTGAATGAAATATTTGTTATTACAATTTGTAACTGAACAATAGCTACCTGTTCTGATATACATACAATATTTACAAAAACCACATGCAAAAGAACCCTTAGTTCTAGATGTAGAACTAACTACAATACTAGCTTGTAACAGGTCTTTAATATTTTGACCTCGCCTAAAAACAATATGTGGTTTTGCCCCAAGTTTTTCAAGTAGACTACTGTTATTAGTAATAACAGCCCAATTCTTAAAAAGAATGTCTGTTATGCAACCTGAGTCCAAATTAAATGTTGTAATAAAACTACACAGAGCTACCCTTGCTTTAGACCTTCACAATTTAAGTGGTTTCAGTTTATATGAAGTAATTGTGCCCTATAAGTTTAGTACTAATAGGGGCACATATATATATATACATATATATATATATATATAATAAAGTCCTTGTTTTAAAGTGTTCTAATAGTGATCTGTGACCTGTTTATTACTTTGGTGATGTTAGAACAGATGTATCCACAGTTGTCACTATTTAAAATCAAAAGTATATAACTGTTGTCATAACGTTATGTGATCCATTCAGTGTTCTTCGTGTTGTTTGTGGTTAGCAGCTTGTTGCTGCTTTGACAATAGTGTTGTCTGCTAACACATATTTATTTAAGCTTAATGCATTTTTAAAAAAACTTTTTATTCCTGTGTTTTATTCTTTTATTGGAAGCATCGATTTATTGGAATCATACTCTTCATTTATACATTTTGGCAATTAATGTAGTACGTTTTACGTACATCTTATTTGCTATTTAAAGCGCCGCTGTCAGCTTTTATATATCTCTGAAGAAGCTTCCTGATAAGGGCGTAACGCTGTATTTTGTGTGCAATAAAGTCAGCGTTACAGTGGCTGGTTCTATCCGTTGTTGCTTGTTTTTTTTTACCAGACGTCATGGTTATGTAATTTCCATGTAGTCCATTTGGATATGGGTATACTGAGGCAAAGTAACAGTTGTCTAATATTCACTTGAAACCATTTAATCCTCAAAGAAGCAAGTACAGTTTGCAAGAGATGTATATACACTATCTCTAGCGGCAAAAATGTTGCATACAAACACTCAGAACCGAAGTCTTCACTAAAGCTAAGTACCCCGTTGGGGAAACTTTTTTCTTGCTTTTTACCGATGTCAGAAAAAGTTAATTGTATTACGTGTGGGAAGCAAATACCTCATAAGGATTTCAATTATACTGTATTCCTTGCCTAGGCCCTGATCACAATGTGCCTGGCTGTCGGTTTTGTGCTAGATTTAACCAACGCACTATTAAGCATCTGTATATTTTTGCATCAAAGTATTTTGGAAACAGATTTAACTACCCAGAAATGTCGTCTGATAGCAATCCGACTACCGGAGTACATAAAAACCGCTAAGGAAAGGTCAGAGAAAGGCAGTCGATATCCAAAACTGACTAAGCTTCTAAGCCAGTCACTGGTTTGCCGGTACTCTGAGGTGCTTTCGCAGCCCCTGATACCCACTACCTTTGAGTCGCAGGCCTCTACCGACACCCATGTGGAGTCCGGCATGCCGCAAGATACTCAAAGTATTGGACCGACGGATGTATCTCCCTCGGATGGGTCCGGAGCCGCTGAGCAGGCACTGGCTTCTGAGGGTATATTCAGACCTCAGCATTTGTGTATCAAACAAACGACAGCTGCAAAACCAAAGACAAAAGAAACTTCCAAAACTAAAAAACTGATGCATGAGCCATGTGCACAGGCCTCTATTCCTAAAAAAACAGATGATCAAAATGGCTGAAGACCTTATTACCTTGATCAGGGGTACCCATCCCCCTTTGGATAATAGGCCTAGGCATGACACTGATTATGAATCTTCAGATCAGGTTTCTATTTCTTCTGATTCCTCTTATGATCAGGAATTGTCTATACCTCCCTATGAGGATTCTGATGCTGAGGAGTCTATTCCATCTGCATCTCCTCCTGAGGATTATTCATTTGGAGAAGCCTTGCATACTTTGAGGGAGCATTTTCACTGGGAGAGTCAGGGTTTCTCAGAATCAAAAAAGAGGCTCAGAGATTTCCTCCTCCTCCCTCAGCACAAGCCTTTAGCCACCCCCCTGTTTTAGACATTGTGGATGATGTGTTTTTGGAGTCAAGCTTGACCCCTGACTCCTTGCCTCCGGCTCCCAGTAAGCCTGACTGATATTACAGGGTACCTGACTCGCATCAGTTTTTATTTAGAAAACCTGCTGCTGATTCTGAAACTATTTCACAGGGTCTAAAGGGAGATGTTCATCATGTTTCACTATTGCAGTCATTACACTTGGGTTATCCTAGTGGCAGGCGACCTGCAGTCGGCCCGAGTTACAAAGTCTTGGTCCGGTGTCTGTTGCTGTCACCTCTTCCCTGACGTCAGTGCGCCAGGGGTATAAAAGTTGCAACAGACGCCATTTTCTTCAGTCTTTCTTGCCGCGTGGTGCCCAAAGCAAAAGCAGTTCGCAAGTGCCAGTCGGCTGACTCCTGAGTTTTTCAAAATTGAGTTTCAGAACCGAAGTCTTCAATAAAGCTAAGTACCACATTGGGGAAACCTTTTTCTTGCTCCAGACCGATGTCATTAACAGTTAATAATTGTATTTCTTGTGGGAAGCAAATACTTCATAAGGACTTTCACTCTTACTGTATTCCTTGCCTAGGCCCTGACCACGCCGTTACTAGTTGTTGGTTTTGTGCTAGATTCAATAAACGCACAATTAAATGTCTGTTTGATTTTGCTTTACATTATTTTGGCCGAAGGTTTAATTACATAATGCCGCCGGAACAACCGACGACCAGAATTTATTAAAAACGCAAAGACAAAGAAAAGGACAGGCATCCGAGGTCCAAAACCGACGACGAAGCCTCTTCTAGGCCAGTCGCCGGTTCTCAGTGAGGCGCTTTCGCAGCCCCTGATATCCGCTACCTCAGAGCCACAGGCCGTAACCGACAGCCACGTGGAGACACCGAGGCTTGTGGAAACTCAAGGTATTGGGCCTACAGAAACTATACCCTCAGATGGGTCCAGAGCCGCTGAGCAGGCATCGGCTTCTGAGGGTGTTTACAGACCTTCACAGCTTACAATTAAGCCCACTACAGCAGCCAAGACAGAGTCAAAAAACACCATTAAAGACAAGGAAACAAGTACAGCATTCTCCTGAACAGTCATCCATGCCCAAGAAACAGATGCTTAAAATGGCCTAAGACCTAATTACTTTAATCAGGGGTTCCCATCCCCCTCCCCCCTCCTGACAAAAGGCCTAGGCAAGACACTGATTATGATTCCTCTGACCAGGTTTCCATTTCTTCTAATTCATCTTCTGTTCAGGGATAGTCTTTCCCTCCCTATGAGGGCTCTGATGCAGAAGAGTCCATACCTTCAGCCTCTCCGCCTGTGGATTATTCTTTTGGGGAAACCCTGCACACCATGAGGGAGCATTTCCATTGGGAGAGCCAGGATTATTCAGAATCCAAGAAAAGGCTCAGAGACTTCCTTTTATTGCCTCAACACAGGCCCCTGGCTAATCCCCCCGTGCTTGATATTGTTGATGATGTTTTTTGTGAATCCAGTCTGTCTCCTGATTATTTACCCCCTGCACCAGTCAAGCCAGACATGTACTACAGAGTCCCTGACTCTCAGAAATTTTCTTTACAAAAACCCTGTTGCAGACCCCGAAACAATTTCTCAGGGTTTTAAAGGGGTTAAGGCTTCCACTGCTAAAAATCCTGTCCCCTCGGATAGGGATTCCAAAGCTCTGGACAGATGGGGAAAAAAGTTTATACTTCTGCTACTTTAGCTGTAAGAGCTTTAAACTGTCAGTTTCACATGCTTAAATAACAACAGTACCTCATGTCATTGTTAAAACAGAAAATGGTTTCAAATACAGAAGGTCCTGACAGTAAGGAAATACAGGATTTATTGCATGCTGTTGAGCAAGTGGGAAAGCATACTCTGCAATGTGGTTTTGATTTATTAGAGGCTTCTTGTAGAGCCGCAGTTACAGGCTCTGTTATTCGAAGGCATGCTTGGTTGAAAAAACAAAGTTTACCTGACCATGTTAAAGTAAAATTACTGGATGCTCCATTACAGCATGATACTTTGGTGTTAAGGCAGAAGAGGTGTTAAAGAAAATGCAGTATAAAGGAAAGTCAATGCAGACAGTGAAAGATTTCTTACAGGTTCAACCACCTAGATTTAGTAGAAACTGGCCTTCAAAAATTGGTCCTTTCCAGTGTCAGACAGGCCACAAAGAGGCAGATACAGACGCCCAAGAGGCAGATCTCAGCCCCAAGGCTCCTACAGACCTAAACAATGGGGTGCTTCAGCCCCCAAAGGAGGGGAAGACAAATCACAACCTTATAGGAAACAGTCCCAATGACTTCCCTCTGCAAATGCCAAGCACTTAACTTTTGACAGCACCACTGGGGGGAAGCTAGCACTTTTCTCAAAAAATTGGCACATAATCACCCAGGACCAATGGTTTCTGAATATTGTTTCTCAGGGTTACATGTTCCACTTCCACACGCTTCCAAAACCAAAAGATATGCCAGACCTGCCACAATACCAATGGGCAGACGCACAAAAACAAATTGCTGCTCTTATGGACATGGGAGCTATTCAGAACGTTCCACAGCAAGAACAGGGACAAGGATTTTACTCAAGACTTTTCTTAGTACCCAAAAAGGACAAAGCCTGGAGACCAGTACTGGACCTGTCAATCCTAAATACTTTCCTGGATGTTCCAAAATTCAAAATGTTAACACTACATCAACTTCTGCCCATGCTGGGCAAGAAGGTTTGGCTAGTTACTTTGGACCTCAAGGAGGCATTCCTACATGTCCCAATCAGACAATCTTGCAGAAGATACCTCAGATTCATAGCAGGCTCAGTGCATTACCAATTCTCTGCACTGCCCTTTGGCTTATCTACTGCACCCAGGGTCTTCAAAAAATGCCTGGCACCAGTAATTGCATATTGCAGACAAAAAGGAATTCAAATATATCCCTACTTGGACGACTGCCTTATTCAAGCAGGAGACCAAGGACATTCTTCTGAAGCATCTGGCATTTGTAAAAAGATTGCTAATTTGCGTAGGGTACACAGTAAACGAAAATAAATCAAAACTAGTGCCCTCTCAGGTGATATTCCTGGGTGCAAGCTTAAATTCAGCTGCCCAGATGGCTTATCTCACGCCAGACAAACAAAAAGGCAACTGACTCCTTACTTTCAAATGATGGCAACAAAAACCCAGCTCCCTGCAAGAAAAATTCTGCAGGCCCTGGGCTTCATGGCATCCTGCATTCTACTAATTCCATATGCAAAACTGCATTTGAGAAAACTACAATGGTATCTAAAAGTGTTTGGACTCAGCATTGTCACAGCCTGCAGACAATCATAACTTTAATTCCCTGCCTACAACAGGAGTTTCGATGGTGGGCCCGGGCCTGTCACCACAACAAGGGACAGCCTTTCACTTTACCCACAGCCAGGCAGACAATAACCACGGATGCATCAGATTATGCCTGGGGGGCACATATGACAGGAAAATGTATTCAGGGCACGTGGACCAAGGAACAAATGCATCTTCACATCAATCAAAAAGAGATGCTAGCTATACAGAATACCCTGACGGCTTTCAAGGAGCTAATACATCCAGGGCTACTATTAACAAAGATAGACAATACCACAGTTATGTGGTACATAAACAAGCAAGGGGGCACACATTCCTACCCCCTATGCAGACAAGCCATGACTTTGTGGAACACAGCACTAACCTATCAAGTACATCTGCAGGCACAATTCCTGCCAGGAACAAAAAATACACTGGCAGACGAACTAAGCAGAAATCTCATGGATCCTCACGAATGGAATCTAAATCCACAAGTGTTCAGCATAATGGCAAGGAAATGGGGACGCCCAGACATAGATCTTTTTTCTTCCCCTCACAATTACCAAATACAGAAATTTTGCACAAGAACTTATCACTCTCAAGCATGGAAAGTGGATGCTCTATCATTCAGCTGTAAAGGCCTGACAGTCTATGCCTTCCCTCCAATGCCTCTTCTCACCAAAGTGCTACTAAAAGTCAGACAAGAAAGACCAAAAATGATTCTGATTGCACCAGACTGGCCATGCCAGCACTGGTACCCAACCATAAAGAATTTGTCTCAAGGCCCAGCTTGGCTTCTACCTCAAATTCCTCATCTTCTGACACAACAAAACAATCAGATTCTGCGCAGTCAACTCAGAACCTTAAACTTGGCAGCATGGCAGATAACGTAGCCACTCAGACTGCACCTCTCTCTAAAGCTGTTATGGATGTCATTTTAGAAGCCAGGAGGGCCCAGCACTAGGAAATCTTATGCAGAAAAATGGAAGAGATTCTGTGCTTGAACCAGGCACAAGGGCTCGAACCACTTGTCCCCTAATGTACCTCAGATTTTATAATACCTAACTGAGATGCTGGACAAAGGCTTATTTTTCTCATCTATTAAAATCCATGCCTCTGCCATTTCAGCTCATTACAATACGGAACCTCCTGTTTTTTCACTTCCTCTATTACGACAGTATCTCAGAGGGGCAAAAAATATAAGACCCCCAAGGAGAGCACCAGTACCTACTTGGGACCTCAATTTTGTTTTAGAAAAACTCACACTGCCTCCTTTTGAGCCAGCCAGCACAGCTGATCTAAAATTTTTGTTATGGAAAACTGCTCTGCTCCTAGCAATAACTTCAGCAAGAAGAGTCTCAGAGTTACAGGCATTAATGGTTGTGGAACCTTTCCTCATTTTTCATCCGGACAAGGTTTCTCTTAGGACAAACCCAACATTCATGCCAAAAGTGGTCTCCAATGTGGCCTTAAACCAAACCATTCATTTACTTACTTTTTACCCAAATCCCCAGAATAAAGGGGAGAGACTTCTGCACGCTTTGGATATACACAGCTAGGATTCTACTTGGACAAAACAAACGTTTTCAGAAAAACAGAGCAACTGTTGGTAGCATATGCTGCAGGATCACAAGGAAAGCCTATTAAAAAGCAGACTATCTCAAAATGGATAGGACACTGCATCCGCTTCTGTTATGCACAACATGGCAAATCAGTGCCTAAGGGCATTAGGCCTCATTCTACCAGAGCAGCAGCCACTTCAGCAGCTTTCCTCAGAGGGGTACCAACCATAGACATTTTAGAAGCTGCAACCTGGAGCTCAGTGCACACTTTCACCAAGCACTACCACTTACCTCTCTACTCTAAATCCAGAGCAGGCTTTGCCACTGCAGTTCTGCAGGGCTTGTTAGCCTCTCCAAATCCAATTTAGACCCAGCCACCCTACATCACTTTTGGGATTCTACCCAAGTGTAATGACTGCAACAGTGAAACACGATGAACATAGTACAGTTGTGTACCTACCATAAATGTGGATGTTCAAGTGTATTCACTGTTGCAGTCCAGGTTACCCACCCACCATCCCCCTTTTTTCCATTGCTGGGACGTTTCTGTACTTCTCATCTTTATACTACCTATGTGGTGTATTTGCTTGTAGATGAAGGAACTGTTTCTAGTAATATATCCATGTTTTCTCGCATAATTTTATCTTTCCAGCCTTCCTATCTGGGGGCACCTGACACCTGGGGCAAGAAAAACGGAAGAAAATGGCATCGGTTGCAACTTTTATACCCCTGGCGCATTGACGTCAGGGAAGAGGTGACAGCGACTGATGCCGGACCAAGACTTTGGAACTCAGGCCGACTGCGGGTCGCCTGCCAGCAGGATAACCCAAGTGTAATGACTGCAACAGTGAAAGCACTCGAACATCTACATTTATGGTAGGTACACAACTGTACTTCAAGGCCTCAACAGCAAAAAATCCTATACCCTCTGACAGAGATTGATTCAATGGCACTAGACAGATGGGGAAAAAAGGTTTATACATCTGCAACCTTGGCAATCAGGGCCTTAAACTGTCAATTTCATGTGATTAAGTACCAACAACATGTTATGGGATTGCTGAAACAGAAAATGATGTTGATTTCAGAATGTGCAGAAAACAAAGAATTGCAGAATTATTGCATGCAGCTGAACAAGTTGGAAAGCATAATTTGCAATGTGGTTTTGATTCCATAGAGGCCACCTGCAGGGCCGCAGTTACTGGATCTGTAATTAGGAGGCATGCCTGGTTAAAGGAATAAAATTTGCCTGATCATGTTAAAGCTAAATTGCTAGATGCCAGCACGGTGTGATAAAAGAATGGCAAGCAACACAAATAGAGCCAATAACCTACGACCGCAGTTGAATAAACAAATTTATTAATCCACAGGTCACAATTCACAAGTGTAATCCACAGAGAGTCACTGTGTAAAACACAACAGACCTATTGTGTTTTACACAGTGAGACTTTGTGGATTACACTTGTGAATTGTGACCTGTGGATTAATAAATTTGTTTATTCAACTGCGGTCGTAGGTTATTGGCTCTAGGAGTGGAATTTTGTTATTTAAATTGCTAGATGCACATTTACAGCATGATTCTCTGTTTGGTATTAAGGCAGAATAGGTTCTAAAGAAAATGGAAGACAAAGCTAAGTCTATGCAAACTGTTAGACTTCTTACAAGTGCAGCCACCAAGATTCAGTAGACACTGGCCTACAAATAATTGGTCCTTTACCTGTGTCAGAGCTCAAAGGGGCAAATCCAGATGCCGTAAGGGTTCCAGATAACAGGCGCAAGATTCATACAGGTAAAAGCAATGGGGCGCTTCCACCTCCAAATCTGGAGGGAATAAAGCGCAAACCTACAGAAAGCAATCCCAATGACTTCCCTCTGCCTGCACCAAGCACTTATCTTTTGGCAGCACCCATAGGGGGGAAATTAGCACTTTTTGCTCAAAATTGGCAGTTAATAACCCAGGACAAGTGGGGTACTAAGCATCGTATCACAGGGATACAGATTCCATTTTCACACTCTGCCAGTGACAAATGGTTGGCCATATCTGCCAAAAAATCAATGGGCACAGGCACAGAAACAGGTTACGTCCCTCATGGATATGGGGGCCATTCAGGCAGTACCAGAACAGGAAAAAGGACAAGGTTTTTACTCAAGACTGTTCTTGGTACCCAGAAAGGACAAGGCCTGGCGACCAGTACTGGATTTATCGGCTTCGAGCACATACCTGGACGTTCCAAAATTCAAAATGCTGACTTTGCAGCAGCTTCTGCCCATGCTGGGCAAGAATGCTTGGCTGGTGACTTTGGACCTAATAGGCATACCTGCATGTCCCAATAAGACAATCGTGCAGAAGATACCTCAGATTCAAGGCTGGCTTAATGCATTACCAATTCTCTGCACTGCCCTTTGGCTTATCTGCTGCGCCCAGTGTTTTTACAAAGTGCCTGGCACCAGTAATTGCATTTTGCAGACAAAGAAGTATACAAATGTATCCTTACTTGGACGACTGTCTCATTCAAGCAGAGAACAAAGGATACTCCTCTTCGACACCTGGCGTTTGTGAGAAGGCTTCTATCATGCCTCTAGGGTACACAAATGAAAAGAAATCACAACTGGTACCCTCTCAAAAAAAATTACATTCCTGGGTGCAAGCTTGAATACAACTGCCCAGACGGTTTACCTCACGCCAGACAAGCAAAGGCAACTGACTACTTACTTGAAGCTGATGGCAACAAAAACCCAGTCTTCTGCAAGACAAATTCTGCAGGCTCTGGGCTTCTTGGCATCATGCATCCTACTAATTCCATATGCAAAACTGCATATGAGGAAACTTCAATGGTACCTAAAAAGTTTATGGAGTCAACATTCACACAGTCTGGAAACGATTCATCTCATTCCCTGCCTGCAACAGGAGGTTGTATGGTGGGCAAAGGCATGTCACCAAAACATGGGGCAGCCCTTCACTCTACCCCCTGCCAGCCAAACCTTAACAGACGCATCAGATTATGCTTGGGGGGCCCACATGGCAGGAAGATGCATTCAGGTCTTATGGACACCAAAACAAATGCATCTGCATGTCAACCAGAAAGAGATGCTAGCTGTTCAAAATGCCCTAACAGCCTTCAAGGACTTACTTCATCCAGGACAACTACTGATAAAGACGGACATCACCACAGTCGTGGTATATAAACAAGCAAGGGGGGCACACACTTGTACCCCCTTTGGAGATTAGCCATGGCACTGCGGAACACAGCTTTGACCTACCAAATACATCTTCAAGTTCAATTCCTGCCAAGAAAACAAAACACTCTGGCAGACGATTTAAGCAGAAACCTTATGGATCCTCACGAGTGGTAACTAAATCCACAAGTCTTCAGCATAACAGAGAAATGGGAGAGCCCAGACATAGATCTATTTGCTTCTCCTCAAAATTATCAATTGAAAAGATTCTGCACAAGGGCTTACCACAAACAAGCATGGAAAGTGGACGCCCTATCCTTCAGTTGGAAAAACCTGTTTGTTTATGTCTTTCCTCATCTGCCTCTTCTACCCAAGGTCCTCCTAAATGTCAGACAAGAAAAGACAAAGATGATATTAATTGCCCCGGACTGGCCCCGCCAATACTGGTACCCAATCCTAAGGAACTTGTCTCAATACCCAGCTTGGACCTTGCCTCAAAGACCACAACTACTGTCCCAGCAAAACAATCAGATCCTGCACAATCAACTACAGACTCTGAACCTGGTAGCATGGCTAATCATGTAGTCATACCAACAACACCTCTCAGTAAAGCTGTGATGGATGTCATTTTGGAAGCCAGAAGGCCTAGTACTAGAAAATCTTATGCTGACAAATGGAAGAGATTCTGTGCTTGGAATCCAGCACAAGGAACTGATACAGCGGAACCAGATATTCCTCAGATATTACAATACTTAACTGAGATGCTTGATAAAGGCCCATCTTTCTCATCAATCAGAATCCATGCCTCTGCCATTTCTGCTCATTACAGTACAGAGCCACCAATCTTTTCTCATCCTTTACTAAAGCCGTATCTTAGAGGAGCCAAAAATGTAAGGCCTCCTAGAAGATCACGATTACCTGCATGGAACCTCAATTGTGTGTTAGAAAAGCTCACTCTGACTCCATTTGAACAACCTGCTACCGCTGATCTAAAGTTCTTATCATGGAAAACATCTCTGCTGCTAGCAGTTACTTCAGCAAGAAGAGTTTCAGAGCTACAGGCCCTCATGGCTGTAGAGCCTTTTATCATATTTTACCCAGACAGGGTGTCTCTGAGGACAAATCCTACTATGTGAGAGTGTTGAATCTCGCCGTTTGTTCTTACACATGGGTTCGGAGCCGATCCTCGGCTCCGAGTCGGCCGCATAGCAAAGCTCTGCATCTTAGAGAAGCTCGAGACCAGGCTATATCCCACAATCCTCCCTGCCATTACTCAGATCTAGTTTGCCGCTGCAACAGGTCACATCGTTCTGAGAGCTCGACCAGAGAAAACTGTTAGACAGATAAGATAGCTTCCTTTTTTTTGTCAAAGTTCTTATATTCCTATAGTTTTTTGATATTTTATTTCTATCCTATAGTGTGTGTGTCTGTGTATATTGTGTTTAGTTTTTTTATAGGTTTCCCTTTTGGGGCCTACCCTTCTTTAACCTATAGCTTAATTCTTCCTGATATTAGCTAGTGTTAAATTCTCTCTTCTAATTAACATGTCTGAAAAAGCCAAGTCTGGTTTTAAAAGGTGTCAGTGTGGACAGAAAATGTCCGTCACTGACAACCACACTTCCTGCGTCTACTGTCTTGGCCCTCTCCACTTGCAAGAGGATTGCTTTATTTGCCATTCCTTCAGTGGGAGGGTCATGACAGATAGACGCAGGAAACTTATTGACAGGGGACTTCTTAAGCCTGCCTTCAAGGAGGCCTTGGACAAGTCTGACCAGGCTTCTAAGTCCTCGAAGGGGTCGAAGATGTCAGAGCCCATGTCATCGGCTCCGAGTACATCTTCTAAAGTTCGTTCGCCGGTTCCACAGACATCTGGGCCGAGTGTCGAACGTATGTCTCTCACTGAGCCCCAGGTCTTGGAACCGGTGTCGGAACTACCGCCACCGTCTATTCTTCGGTCGGTGCCATCTTCAGCCCCTTCGACCCGATCTTGCAGACCATTATCTGATACTGATGTGGATCGTGTCATGCAGAAACTTATGGAGAACACGGCCCTTTCCAAATTGATTGCAGTTTCCTCCCAGTTGGTGTCGAAACTAGAAGGCCTTCCCTTATCTTCAACAGGTCCTCCTTCGAGACCCATCCAGTCTTCGGAGCCGGAAGAGGATGAACCGATGATAGTGGAGCCCTCGGTGCCAAAACCGTCCATTGCACGATTGACACCATTTACCTCTACTCCATCGGAACCTATAGGTGAGTCGCGGAGTCGACGATCTCTCCTTGGTTCCGAGACCGAGTCGCACGACCTTCGGTGCCGACTCTCCTCTCGGGCCTCGGCGCAGATCGGCTCGGCTCGCCTCGGGTCGAGACCCATGGGCCCCATGTCTCGGATTCTTTCATGTTCTTCGGAACCGGGGGAGTCCTCGACCCGAGGTTCAGGGGATGTCCTTCAAGGATGCATCTGCAGTCATCACATATGGGTTGTCCTGCCTCAGGCAGCCCTTCGGTCAGCCAGATTCCAAAGTCTGGGTCCGGCGTCGGCTGATGTCACCTTTTCCCCGACGTCAGAGCGCCTGGGGTATAAAAGCGTCAGCCATCTTCCTCAGTCTTACTTGCTGCGTGGTGCCCGAAGCAGAAGCAGTTCGCAAGTGCCGGTCAGCCAGCTCCTGTAATTCAGCTACCGAAGACTTCAAAAGCTAAGTACCCCGTTGGGGACTCTTTCTTGCCTCAGCCGATGTCAGATAAAGTTAATAATTGCTTAACTTGTGGGAAACAAATACCTCATAAGGATTTCCACTCTTACTGCCTCCCCTGCCTAGGCCCAGACCACGACGTCTCGGCCTGTTCAGCCTGTGCTTTTTTCAACCGACGCACTCTTAGGCCGGGCGGAGTTTGCAGAGGAATTTTTTGGGGCTAGTTTTTCGTACAATATGCCGTCGGAGACTCCGACTTCACCTTTAACAAAGAAACGGAAGGACAAGGACCAACACACGCGGGCCGTGGTTTCGGCTGAAACCACGGCCAGGCCTACCGCGAGTGTCTCGGTCTCGGCTGAAACAGAGTCCTTGGTACTTCCGACCCCCAAAACCGCTCAACCGACAACCTCGGCCCTGGAGGCCCCTGCTGAGTCGGTTATTGAATTTCCTTCTGAAACTGGTGTCTTGGAAACTTCCGACACCATTCCTCTAGACAAAACTACACCAGCACGTGGTGCAGCCAGGCCTCCTGAATCCGTGTCCATAAAGGCATTCACCAGGGTAAAGCTGCTAAACACACAAAAGCTATGCCTCCCAGGGTTATTCCTCAGGGACCCACTACAAGTTCACAGATTCTGTCTTTAGCAGAGGACCTTATTTCCTTAATTAGGGGCTCTCAACCTCCTCTAGACAAAAGGCCCAGGGTTGAGCCCTCTGATCCCCACTCCTCAGAGGAGGCCTGTGATGGCTCTGCTCTCTCGGACTACCAGGAGGAGGTTTTTTCGGCCTACGAGGATTCTGATGCAGAGGAATCTATCCCCTCGGCCTCCCCTCCTGAAGAACTGTCCTTCGGGGAGACCCTTCACTCTATGAGAGAGCATTTCAAATGGCAGGGCCAGGAATTCTCTGATTCCAGGAAAAGATTAAGAACTTTTCTGCATTTACCTCAGCATAGACCTTTGGCTATTCCTCCTGTTTTGAATGTCAGTGATGATGTGTACTCTGAGTCTAGCATAACCCCTGACACTCTTCCTCCGGCCCCTGTCAAACCCAATAGGTACTACAGGGTCCCGGACTCTCATCATTTTCTTTACAAGGCCCACTCTGCTGATCCAGAAACTATTTCCCGGGGCCCTAAAGGGGTTGCAGCTGCCACTACAAAAAATCCACTCCCCTCTGAAAGGGAGTCCAGGGCTTTAGAGAGATGGGGTAAAAAAGTGTATACTTCTGCTACTCTTTCTATGAGGGCATTAAATTGTCAATTTCATATGATACAGTACCAAGAGTATTTGTTAGATGAATTGCATAAGAAACTGTCTTCACCTGAACCCCTAGATCGCAAATCACTTCAGGATCTGGTACATAACTCCCAGCAGGTTAGCAACCATTTTTTGCAGTGTGGTTATGATGCATTGGAAGCTTCATGTAGGTCAGCTATGACAGGTGCAGTCATACGTAGGCATGCTTGGCTGAAGGAACAATCTCTGCCAGACTATGTTAAAGCTAGGCTTCTGGATGCTCCACTGGAGAAGCAAAAGTTTTTTGGCTGCACTGCCCAGGAGGTCTTAAAGAAATTTGAGGAAAAGGCAAAATCTGTACAAACAGTTAAAGATTTTCTACAAGTTCAACCACCAAGATTCAGCAGAAATTGGCCTACCAAGAATTGGTCCTTTCTGGACACAGAAAGATTTCAGAGAGGCAAGAACAGGCGTGCCAGAGGTAGAGGGCAAGCTAGAGGCTCCTACAGAGGACGTCAATGGCAGCCTCCCAACCAGAGAGGTAGTGCAGGACCTACAACTGCTGCACAAGGACAGATTCAATTACTTTGCTTTGACTCCGCCAACCAGGGCTCAATTAGAAGCACCTTTGGGCGGAAAGCTTTCTTTATTCTCAGAAAATTGGCACAGTATTACAAGAGACAAATGGACACTGCAAATAATAGACAAAGGATACAGGTTCCATTTTCACACATTGCCAAAAAGAAAAGGCATGCCAGACCTGCCACTAAATCAAAGGGCAGAGGCTTTGAAACAAATCTCCAACTTAATGCAAATTAAAGCTATAGAAAAGGTTCCTCTTTCAGAACAAGGCCAAGGATTTTATTCCAGACTATTCCTTGTTCCAAGAAAAGAAAATCAATAGAGGCCTATACTCGACTTGTCCACACTGAATACTTATCTCATTGTGCCAAAATTCAAAATGCTGACTTTACAGCAACTCCTTCCCATGCTGGGCAAGGGGTCTTGGCTGGTGACTCTAGACCTCAAGGAGGCATACCTGCATGTCCCTATCAGACAAAGTTGCAGAAGACACCTCAGATTTCTTGCAGGTTCAGAGCATTATCAATTCTCAGCATTGCCCTTTGGCTTATCTACTGCGCCCAGAGTATTCACGAAATGCCTGGCATCAGTAATTGCACACTGCAGACTTCAGGGGATTCAAATATACCCATATCTGGACGACTGCCTTATACAAGCGGACAGCCAGCAAACTTTGGTAAAGGGCTTGAGTTATGCCATCCACCTACTGCAGGCCTTGGGATATACAGTCAACATTCACAAATCAAGACTTGTTCCATCCCAAAGAATAACTTTTCTGGGTGCAGATCTAGACACAACCACCCAAATGGCTTTTCTCACAGAAGAAAAACAGACAACTACCGGATTACTTCAAGAATCTGACAAGACAAACTCAGCTGACTGCAAGGAAAATTCTGCAGGCCCTGGGTTACATGGCATCTTGCATTCTTCTGATTCCACAAGCAAGGCTGCATATGAGGAAACTACAATGGTACCTAAGGAGTTTATGGACTCAGCACAGTCACAGCTTAGAAACTTTGATCCCACTCATTCCATGCCTCCAAAAGGAATTTCTGTGGTGGGCTCAAGCATGCCAGTCAAACAGGGGTCTGCCCTTCAGCAAACCAATAGCCAGCCAAACCATTACAACGGATGCTTCAGACCACAGTTGGGGAGCACACATGGAGGGCATATGTATTCAAGGACTATGGTCACAAAGGGAGCTACGCATGCACATAAACCAAAAGGAAATGCTGGCAGTGATACATGCAATAGAGGCCTTCAAACTCTTTCTGCATCAAGGCCACCTGCTAGGAGGCACCCATTCCTACACTCTTTGCAGACTGGCAATGACTCTATGGGAACTTTCCTTGAAACTCAATATAGAGCTGCAATCCCAGTTTGTGCCAGGAAAAGACAATATACTGGCGGACAGCTTAAGCAGAAATATCATGGATGCACACGAATGGATGCTGCACCCAGACATCTTCCTACAGATAACACTATCATGGGGAAGGCCGGACATAGATCTTTTTGCCTCCCCCCACAATCATCAGCTGAAGAAATTCTGCTCAAGGACATACCACCCACAAGCATGGAAAGTGGACGCCCTCTCTTTCAGCTGGAGAACTCTAACAGTGTATGCATTTCCACCTCTTCCATTATTGACCAAGGTCTTACTAAAGATCAGGACAGAGTAGCCAAAAGTGATTCTGATAGCTCCGGACTGGCCAAGACAGCACTGGTACCCACTGTTAAAGAGCATGTCACGCATGAAACCATGGCCTCTTCCTCAATGGCCACTTCTCCTGACACAGCACAATTACAAAACTCTGCATTCCAACCTGAAAACCTTGCAACTAACAGCCTGGAAAATACCTTGACTCCTCCTCAGGATAAGCTATCCAAGAGAGTGAAGGATATCATCAACCTTCCACAAGAAAGGCATATTCAGCAAAATGGAAAAAGATTTCACACTTGGAGCACCACAAAGGGCCTAGATGCGACAGTGATCAACATGGCACATATCCTGGAATACTTGGCGGAAGTGCTCCACAATGGCCTGTCCTACTCTTCCATTAAAATTCATGCTTCAGCAATTTCAGCAGAGTACAATACTGATCCACCTGTCTTTTCTCATCCTCTCCTAAGACAGTTTCTAAGAGGAATTAAAAACATCAATCCTCCAAGGAAACCTCCAGTGCCTACTTGGGACCTTAACTTCGTGTTGGAAAAACTAACTCTGCCTCCCTTTGAACCAGCAGCATCTGCGGAACTACAGTTCCTGTCTTGGAAGACTGCCTTCCTTCTGGCCATAACCTCAGCAAGAAGAGTATCTGAGTTACAGGCCCTCATGGCAGTACAGCCATTTCTTATTTTTCATCAGGACAGAGTCTCATTGAGAACCAATCCTTCATTTATGCCAAAGGTGGTATCCAGGGTCTCATTAAACCAAGCTATTCACCTGCCTACCTTCTTCCCAAATCCACAAAACAAAGGGGAGAAACTTCTGCACACCCTGGACATACACAGACAGTTGCTCTACTACTTGGACAGAACTAAAAGCTACAGAAAAACTGACCACCTGTTGGTAGCATATGCTGCTGGTGCACAAGGAAAAGCAATTTCCAAACAGACAACTTCAAAATGGATAGGGAATTGCATTTGTTATTCCTTTCATGGAAAAACTGTGCCAGCTAACATTAGACCTCATTCCACCAGAGCCACAGCCACCTCCACAGCCTTCTTAAGAGGGGTGGCTACCAAGGACATTCTAGAAGCTGCTACATGGAGCTCCGTGCATACATTTTCCAAGCATTACAATTTACCTTTATATTCCAGATCCAGAGCAGGCTTTGCTACGGCAGTCCTGCAGGGTATTTTAGCTACACCATCCTTTACATAGATCCTCCACCCCCAGATTGGCTATGGTATTCTACCCATATGTGATGACTGCAGATGCATCCTTGAAGGACATAGTACAGTTTTGTACCTACCATAAATGTAGATGTCCGATAGGTATGCATCTGCAGTCAGGTTTACCTTCCCTCCTTCCCCTCTGTGGTATTTCTTGGGTACTTATCCCTCTTATAGCTAGCTGGGGTTATCTATTATGGTGTATTTGTTTTATATTACTGTGCATGTTTGGAATTTTTTGCATTTCTCCAAATTTAGCCTTCCTTAGAGGGCACCTGGCATCTGGGGCAAGAAAAACTGACGTCGGGGGAAAGGGCGACATCAGCCGACGCCGGACCCAGACTTTGGAATCCAGCCGACCGAAGGGCTGCCTGAGGCAGGACAAACCCATATGTGATGACTGCAGATGCATACCTATCGGACATCTACATTTATGGTAGGTACAAAACTGTACTTTTTTGACTTTATGAGGAAGGTTTTGTCTACACAGACAACCACTTCATCGGACGCGTCTTCTCCCTCCCTTAAGGAGCCGCTCTCTGTTGCTGTTCCCACGACACATCCAAAGCGTGGAGCACCATTGTCTCAGCCATCCCTAGAGGATGCCTCCTGTTTCTCGGAGGCCTCACCGGAATCTCCCTCAGATGAGGTTCCGAGGAAAAGGTTGTGCAAGAGGAGGCACTTAAATTCCCCACAGGAATCCCTAACTTCTGACACTGACTTGGATGAGTCAGAGGGGTTCCCAAAATCCCCCTCCGAGGATGTCTCATTTGCGGACATCTTGGAGATGTTAAACATAGGGGTGATTGGCCGTCCCTAGCCCCCACTGAGGACGAGTCGGTGTTGCTGAAGGCATTTGGTGCTCAACCATCTACCTCCTGGGTTACTCCGCCCTTCGATGAGTTAATGGATTTGATTGCTCGAAGGGCGTGGGAGACACCGGACACAGTGGAACCGGTCTCTCGAAAACCAAGTAAATTTATTACCGCTCCCCAGGACAAGACTTATCTCACCAAAGGAGTCCCGGTTAATGCTATGGTGGTGGCCGCAGCCACTAAAAAGGCGATGTCGGAGTCTTCCTCTTCTGTTCATCCTCCTAATAAGGATTCTAGGACTATGGACAGATACGGGAAGCGCGTTTTTAGTTCTGCGACTTTTTTCATGCGTTCGCTAAACTATTTGACACATTTTACACAACTACAGAGGGATCTCATCAAGGAGCTGAGAGATACCCTCCAGAGTAACACAGATGCTGCTGTTTCAGATAAGGTAACAGCACAACTTAACACCCTTACCTCCGTAGTGAACTCGTCCATGAGGCTCATCTCGTATGTGGCTGAAGGGTCGAGTAGGGCCGCAGCTTCAGCGATTGCTCTACGAAGACAATCCTGGATGTGGCTGTGCTCTTTTGCGGAAGCCAAGTTTTCTTTCGCCAACGCCCCCTTTGCCACTCTTTTTGGGCCCAAAGTGAAAGAGACATTAACTCGGTGTGAGCAGGAAGGAAAGACTCTGTCTGCTGTCTGTGTCCGTTTTTCCGTTCCATCCAGACCGTACCCCAAAGGGCAACAAGGCGGAAAAATGTGGTTCCGTAGAACTCTGGGATCTTTCCAGGCCATACAGAGTGAACCCTCCCCCAGAGGCAGAGGGGGGGGGCAGACATGGAAGACGCCGCCCTGGCGGCAGAGGGGGTTCGCAGAACCAAGGCAACAGGGATACTATCCCTGGTAAGCCTTTCCAGCACTCCTGAATGGGGGCCCGACTGTCCTGCTCTGGAGGCAGTCGGGGTTCGCTTGGCTTTATACCCACAGGCCTGGCAAACTCTCACCTCAGACTCCTGGGTAAAAAGCATTGTAACCAGAGGATACAAAATACCCCTTATGTCAACTCCACCCCAACAAAGGAGGTCTCCAGATGTGCCACCCCGTCTGCGAGGCCAAGCAGCAATAGAAATTTCAAAGCTGCTCAAAAAAAGAGTCATTCAGCCAGTCCAGGCAGACCAAAAGGGATCTGGAACTTACTCAAGGTTCTTTTTAGTTCCGAAAAAGACACGGACTGGAGACCCATTTTGGATCTCAGCAATCTCAATACCTTCGTGAAGAAGGAAAAGTTCCGGATGGTCACGCTTCAATCGATCCTTCCATATTTGCAGAAGGACGACTGGATGTGCTCGATAGATCTCAAGGACGCGTACTACCACATCAAGATGGCCAGAACGTCCAGAGATCACCTGTGCTTCCGGCTGGGAGCCAGTCATTTTTAATTTCGAGCCCTGCCCTTTGGGCTCACCTCAGCCCCCAGGGTATTCACCAAATGCATGGCAGTGGTAGCGTCTCACTTGAGATGTCTAGGATTCCGGGTGTTTCCCTATCTGGACGACTGGCTCCTCACCGCCACTACCGAGCGTCTCCTCATACAAGCAAGAAACTATACAGTCAACCTTTGTTCCCACCTAGGTATTTCCATAAACTTCAAAAAATCTGTCTTACTGCCCTCACAGCATATTTCATTCATCGGAGCGGACCTAGATATGCGCTTAACATTGGTACAGCTCCCTCAAGTAAGGGCTTCATCCCTCAAGGAACAGGTTGTTCTGCTGCTGCAATGCAGGAAAGCCCCTGCCAAATTGGAGTTGAAGGTTTTGGGACTCATGGCAGCGTCTCTGATTGCGATTCCCAAGGGAAGATTGCACATGAGGCTCCTCCAATGGCTGCTGTTCACGCAGTGGTCGTTCCAGCAGTTACCCCTAACGCACGAGATTCTGATAACAGATTCTTGCAAGCGAGACCTCTCATGGTGGGTGTCCAGCCAGGATCTCACTATGGGTCGTCCATTTGTTCTACCGAATCCGACGGCTACTATAACCACGGACGCTTCCCTGATGGGGTGGGGGGGACTTTTTCAGGGAAGAACAGTCCAAGGGGAATGGTCCAACATGGAGTACAACCTGCACATAAATGTTCTGGAAATGAGGGCGGTGTTCTTGGCGTTGCAACACTTTCAAACCCTCCTACCTTTAGGAACAGTAGCAGTTCAGACAGACAACATCTCTGTAGTCCGGTACATAAACAAACAAGGGGAACCAGATCTTACCCATTATGCAGAGAGGCCATGAGAATTTGGCAATGGGCAGAGTCCACGGGTCGCTTGATAGCAACGCACATCCCGGGTCATCCAACGTCATTGCGGACAGGTTGAGCAGAGCCATCCTGTTACCTCACGTGGTCCTCAGACTACAAGTGGCGGAAAGAATTTTCATAAATGGGCCAGCCTTGCTGCGATCTATTCGCCTCCCCGATGAATACCAAATGCAGAAGCTATTTTGCCCTTCTACCCCCTCCAGGTGATGTCCCCAGGGACGCACTGATACACGATTGGCCCCCGGGTCTCCTATATGCATTCCCACCTACCCCCTTGATTCCCAAATTTCTTCAGAAAGCCATGAACCTGGAAAGGACAATTATACTCATAGCCCCATTCTGGCCTCAACATATATGGTTCCCCTTTCTTCGAGCCCATCAAACAGAGGAAAGTACAGTTTTGTACCTACCATAAATGTAGATGTCCGAACTGGATAGCATCTGCAGTCATAACAAGTGGGTTGTCCTGTCGTCAGGCAGCCCTGCAGTCGGCCGGATTCCAAAGTCCGGGTCCGGCTTCGGCTGATGTTGCACTCCACCCGACGTCATCTCTGTTGGTCTTCGGGTATAAAAGCACCAGCCGACGCCATTTTCCTCAGTGTTTCTTGCCCCAGATGCCAGTAGCCCTCTTGCAGGCTAAAATTTGGATAGATGCCAATGTTTCCAAATAGATAGAGGTAAACACAACAATAAGCATGTATGTACATATATACAAACAAATACACCATAAAGACTCCCTAACAGCTAGCTATTAGGAGGGTAAACACCCTAGAGTACCACAGAGGGGAAGGAGGAGGGTAATCCTGACTGCAGATGCTATCCAGTTCGACATCTACATTTATGGTAGGTACAAAACTGTACTATGTCCTTCATGGATGCATCTGCAGTCATAACAAGTGGGTAGAATACCATAGCCAACTAGGGAGGAGGATAAAAGTAGATTATGGTGTGTTTAGGATCCCCTGCAGTACAGCAGTGGCAAACCCTGCTCGGGATCTGGAATATAGAGGCAAATTATAATGCTTGGCAAATGTATGCACGGAGGTCCAAGTAGCAGCATGAATAATGTATTTGGTTGCCACTCGTCATAAGAAGGCTGTGGTAGTGGCTGTTGCCCTTGTAGAATGAGGTCTTATGTTGTGTGGAATTGGTTTTCCATGGAAGGAGTAACAGTATCGCATGCAATTTCCTATCCATTTGGAGATTGTCTGTTTGGAAATAGCTTTTCCTTCCCTTCCTGTTGCATAGGCTACAAAAGTTGGTCAGTCTTTCTGCTATTTTTGTTCTGTCCAAGTAGTAGCGTAGCTGTCTATGTACATCCAAGGTATGCAGTATTCTTTCCCTCTGTTTTGTGGGTTGGGAAAGAAGGTAGGTAGGTGGATTGCCTGGTTTAAAGACACTCTGGATACCACCTTGGGCATAAATGTAGGATTAGTCCTCATGGACACTCTATCTTGGTGGAAGATTAGGAAGGGTTGCACTGCCATTAAAGGGCCCCCCCCCCCCCCCCCCCCCCCTTTTTTTTTTTTTTTTTTTTTTTTTTTTGCCATTTTTTTTTTCCCAAGCGGGTTTTTTTTTTTTTTTTTTTTTTTTTTTGGGGGGGGGGGGGGGGGGGGGAAATAGCTGATGCATGTATCTTGATGGAGGAGTAGGACAGGCCTGAATGAAATTCCCAGTACTCCAGAATGTAGCATATCTATGTTTGACACATCTTTTCCTCTTTCCTACTCCATGACAAACCTTTCCATTTTCCACAGTTCCTTCTGTTGAAGGTCGCTTCAAGAATAATGTCTTTCTTTGGGAAAGTTCATTAGCATAGCTTCAGATTTCACCCTTTAAATTGTCAGTTTCACATGATACAATACCAAGAGTTATGCTTGATCAGTTAACTAAAAAGCTAACCACTGATGAATCTCTTGATAAGAAATATGTATTAGAAATGGTAAATAACATACAGCAGGTTAGTAACCATTCTTTAAAATGTGGCTATGATGCACTGGAGGCTTCATTTAGATCAGCCATGACTGGCACAGTAATTAGAAGGCATGCATGGCTAAAGGACAAGCTTTACCTGATCATGTTAAATCTAAATTGCTTGATGCTCCTATGGATAAATCAAGTTTGTTTGGTACACCTGCCCAGCAGGTTATGAAGAAAATGGAAGAAAAGGCAAAATCAGTCCAAACAGTTAAAGATTTCTTGCAGGTTCAACCCCCAAGGTTTAGCAGGAACTGGACTGCCAAAATTGGTCCTTTCCTGACTCCACAAGACCTCAAAGGGGCAGGAATAGACGTCCCAGAGGCAGAAAACAATCTTGAGCAGGTGTATACAGAGAGGGACAGGGGCAAGGTAACAATAGAGGCACAGAACCAACACCTGCCTCTACATCAACACAGCCACAGTGACTTAAACCTAAACCCTTCCTACCAGGGAACAAATAGCAGGTCCTCTAGGCCGCACGCTAACCTTATCTTCAAAAACTGGCACCACATAACAAAGGACAAGTGGATTTTACGAACCATAGATCAAGGTTACCGGTTCCACTTCCACACTTTACCAGTCAAAAGAGGAATGCCAAACCTACCTCCAAATCAAAAAACAGAGGCTCTACAACAGATAATGGAATTAGCAAACATGAGAGCTGTGGAAAAAGTGCCAACAGCAGAGCAAGGAAAGGGGTTCTACTCCAGACTATTCCTAGTTCCAAGAAAGGAAAAAAGTTGGAGACCAATTCTAGACCTGTCCACCCTAAATACTTACATCATTGTCCCAAAATTCAAAATGCTGACCCTACAGCAACTTCTTCCCATGCTGGGCAAGGAGTGTTGGCTGGTAACTCTAGATCTCAAGGAGGCATACCTGCACGTCCCCATTCGACCAATTTGCAGAAGATACCTCAGATTTCTTGCAGGATCAGAGCACTATCAATTCTCAGCATTGCCCTTTGGCTTATCTACTGCCCAGAGTATTCACAAAATGCCTGGCATCAGTAATCGCCATTGCAGACTACAGGGAATTCAAATTTATCCATACCTGGACGACTGCCTGATACAAGGGGACAACAAAAGCAAGCTGACAACAGATTTACAAAGGGTCATTTACTTGCTTCAAGCACTGGGATACACAGTCAATTTACAAAAGTCAAGGCTGATACCATCCCAGACAAGGACTTTCCTGGGAGCGGAATTGGACACAGTAAACAAATGGCATTCCTAACTACAGAAAAAAAAGAACTCCCTCTTTACTTCTTGGCACTAACAAACTGAACAAGTTAACAGCAAGAAAGGTACTGCAGGCCTTGGGTTTCATGGCATCATGCATAATCTTGGTTCCATTTGCCAGACTACATATGAGAAAGCTTCAGTGGTACCTAAAGAATTTATGGTCCCAACACAGACACAGCCTAGAAACGGAAATTCCACTAATTCCATGCTTAAAACAGGAGTTCCTATGGTGGGCTCAGCATGCCCGTCATACCCAGGCCTGCCCTTGCGCAAGGTCAAGCAAGCCAGACCATCACAACAGAGGCCTCAGACCTGGGATGGGGGGCACACATGCTGGACAAATGCGTGCAAGGATTGTGGACACAGGACCAACTGCACCTGCACATCAACCTAAAAGAAATGCTGGCAGTAAAACTGGCAATCCAAAAGTTCAGACCATTTCTCAAGGAAGGCCAGTTGATGATAAGGACAGACAACACCACAGTCATGTGGTACATCAACAAACAGGGAGGCACTCATTCCTACCCCTATGCAGAATGACTTTGGAGCTGTGGACCCTGGCACTCAGCTACAACATCCAGTTACAGGCAATATTTGTACCAGGAAAAGAAAACTCTCTAGCAGATATGTTAAGCAGGACTACATCGGATGTCCACGAATGGCAGCTGCACCGGACATCTTCAAGACCATCTCAAGAAATGGGGAATGCCTCAGATAGATCTATTGCATCACCTCTCAATCACCAGCTCAAAAATTCTGCTGGGACATTCCACCCACTAGCATGGAAAGTGGACTACCAGCTCTCATTCAGCTGGAAAAGGACTAACAGCATATGCATTCCCACCTCTTCCCTTGATACACAAAGTATTACTAAAAATCAAGGAGGAGAGCGTCCAAGGATAATCCCTGATAGCTCAAACTGGCCAAGACAACGTTGGTACCCACTGCTGAGGCATGTCGGGGAACTTAATATGTGGCCAATACCCCTGATGCCTTTGATGCTAACTCAGAACCTTTCACAGCACCATGCATCCAAACCTAAAGCGCGTTGCAACTGGCCATGGAATATCACATAGCAACTGCTAATCCACAGCTTTTCACAAAGAGTTAAAGACATTATTATTCTTGAGCAAGACCTTCAGCAAGAAGAAACTATGCTGGGAAATGGAAAAGGTTTGTCATTTGGGCTCAGAAAAGAGGTAGATGTATCAAACATATAGATATGCCCAACATTCTGGAGTATCTGGCCGAACTACTTCATTCAGGCCTGTCCTATTCCTCCATCAAGATTCATTGCATCAGCTATTTCCAGCAGAATACAGCTTTGATCCACCTGTTTTTTCACACCCTTTGCTCAGGCAGTTCCTCAGAGGAATCAAGAATGTAAAACCTCCAAGGAAAGCCATGCCATTACCAGCCTGGGACTTGAACTTTGTGCTAGAAAAATTGACTCTATCACCTTTTTGAACCAGCAGCAACAGCAGACCATGCAACACCTGTCATGGAAAACTGCTTTCCCTACTGGCAATTACTTCTAGCCAAAAGGAGGGTTTCAGAACTACAGGCCTTAATGGCAGTGCAACCCTTTCTAATCTTCCACCAGATAGAGTGTCCATGAGGGACTAATCCTACATTTATGCCCTAAGGTGGTATCCAGAGTGTCCTTAAACCAGGCAATCCACCTTGCCTGCACCTTCTTTCCCAACCCACAAAGGCAGAGGGGAAAAGAATGCACACTGCAACGGATGTACATAGACAGCTCTGCAGCTACTACTTGCAGGCAGAACAAAAATAGCAGAAAGACTGACCAACTTTTTAAGTAGCCTATGCAACAGGAAGGGAAGGAAAAGCTATTTCCAAACAGACAATCTCTGAAATGGATGAGGAAATTGCATCACGATTCTGTTACTCCTTCCATGGAAAGCAAATTCCACAGAACATAAGACCTCATTCTACAAGGGCAACCTTAGCCACTACCACAGCCTTCTTACGAATTGGCTACCAAAGAGACATTATGTAAGAAGTGGCTACTTGGACCTCCGTGCATACATTTGCCAAAGCATTATAATTTTACCTCTATATTCCAGATCGAGCAGGGTTTGCCACTTTCTACTGTTCTGCAAGGGATCCTAAACACACCATAATCTACCTTTATCCTCCTCCCCTAGTTGGCTATGGTATTCTACCCAGTTGTTTATGACTGCAGATGCATCCATGAAGGACATAGTACAGTTTTGTACCCTACCATAAATGTAGATGTCAGGGTGGATAGCTTATCTGCAATCGAATACCACTATCCCTCCTTCCCCTCTGTGGTACTCCTAGGGGTGAGATTTACCCTTCCAATAGCTAGCTAGTGGGGGGACTTCTTTCATGGTGTATTTGTTTGTATTTATGTACATACATGGCCTTATTTTTGTGTTTACCTCTATCTTTTGGAAACATTGGCATCTATCCAAAATTTTTTAGCAGCCTTCTAGAGGGCTTCTGGCATCCTGGGGCAAAGAAACACTGAAGAAAATGGCGATGCGGCTGATGTATATACCAGAAGACCAACAGAGATGACGTGTTCGGGTGAGAGTCGCGACATCAGCGAGAGCCCGGGACTCCCGGACTTTGGAATCCGGCCCGACTGAAGGAGCTGCCTGGCTTGACAGGACAACCCAGTTGTTATGACTGCAGATGCTATCAATTAGGACATCTACATTTATGGTAGGTACAAAACTGTACTTTTTCTTTGCATGGCGCCCTTTGCCACTCTTTTGGGGCCCAGAAGTGAAAGAGACATTAACCTCTGTGTGAGGCAGGAAGGAAAGACTCTGTCTGCTGTGTCTGTGTCCGTTTTTCCGTTCCATCCAGACCCGTACCCCAAAGGGGCAACAAAGGCGGAGAAAATGTGGTTCCGTGGGAACTCTGGGATCTTTCCAGGCCATACAGAGTGAACCACCCTCCCCAGAGGCAGAGGGGGCAGACATGGAAGGCAGGCAGCAGCCCTGGCGGACAGAGGGGAATCACCATATAGAGACCAAAGGCAACAGGGATACTATCCCTGGTGGCAAGCCTTTCCAGCACTCCTGAATGGGGCCCACGATAGGGGCCCATGTATCCCTGCTCTGGAGGCAGTCGGGGATTCGCTGGCTTTATACCCACAGGCCACGGCAGAGCTCTCACCTCAGACTCCTGGGTAAAAGCATTGTAACCAGAGGGGCCACAAAATACCCCTTACTTGTCAACTCCACACCCCAACAAAGGAGGTCTCCAGATGTGCCACCCGTCCTGCGAGGAGCCAAGCAGCAATAGAAATTTCAAAGCTGCTCAAAAAGAGTCATTCAGCCAGTCCAGGCAGACCAAAGGGATCTGGAACTTACTCAAGGTTCTTTTTAGTTCGAAAAGACAGGGACTGGAGACCCATTTTGGATCTCAGCAATCTCAATACTGCCGTGAAGAAGGAAAAGTTCGGATAGTCACGCTTCAATCTGATCCTTCCCATATTTGCAGAAGGGCGACTGGATGTGCTTCGATAGATCTCAAGGGCGATACTACCACATCAAGATGGCAGAGCGTCCAGGAATGCCTCTTCCGGCTGAGGCCAGTCATTTTAATTCGAGCCCTGCCCGCTTTGGGCTCACCTCAACCCCAGGGTATTCACAAATGCATGGCAGTGGTAGCGTACTCACTTGAGATGTCTAGGATTCGGGTGTTTCCTATCTGGACGACCTTCCTCACGCCACTACCAAAGCGTCTCCTCATACAAGCAAGAAACTATACCTCAACCTTTGTTCCCACCTAGGTATTTCCGCAAACTGAAATCTGTCTTACTGCCCTCACAGCATATTTCATTCATCGGGACTCTAACATGATCCGGTAAAGCTTGTTCCTTTAGCCATGCATGCCTTCTTATCACTGTGCCTGTCATGGCTGATCTAAATAAGCCTCCAGTGCATCATAGCCACATTTTAAGGAATGGTTGCTAACCTGTTGAATGTTATTTACCATCTCTAATACATATTTCTTATCAAGAGATTCATCAGTGGTTAGTTTTTAGTTAACTGATCAAGCATAAACTCTTGGTATTGTATCATGTGAAACTGACAGTTTAAAGCTCTAGCTGAGAGAGTAGCTGAAGTGTAGACCTTTTACCCCATCTGTCTAATGACCTTGCTTCCCTTTCAGAAGGAATAGGGTTTTAGCTGTGGTCGTGGCTACTGCCTTGGGACCCTGGGATATAGTTTCTGGGTCTGCAAGTGGGGCCTTGTAAAGGTGGTGATGAGTATCTGGCACCCTGTAAAATCTGTCTGGTTTGGCAGGGGCTGGGGTAAGAATCTGGGCGGAGCAAACATCATTGAAAGCATCATCCACCACAGAGAGAACAGGAGGTATAGCTAAGGGCCTGTGCTGTGGGAGGTGCAGAAAGGTCCTAAGTCTTTTCTGGAGTCTGAAAAATCCTGTTGCTGCCATTGGAACTGTTCTGCATGGCATGCAAGGTTTCCCCAAAGGAGAATTCTTCTGGTGGGAAGCAGCTGGAATGGATTCTTCAGCATCAGAATCTTCAAAATTGGAGAAGGGAGCCTCTGGCTGGTCAGTTATGTCTGATTCATCAGCAGAATCATCAGAAGACACTGGCTCAGGGGCTCTGCCCTAGGTCTCTTCTCTGGGGCTGAGAGGCCCTGTCTGGGTGAGATTGAGATCCTCTAATTAAAGAATTTAAATCTTCTTACAAAGAAAGCACTTGAGAACTAGAACAGTGCCTGAATGTGGAGGGTTTAAGAAGCACTGGTTTAGTAGTCTTGGCTGCTTTAGCCCTGGCGAAGGCCTTAATGGACATGGCTGCTGGAGGCCTAGCAGCACCACGTGCTGGGGTAGAGACATCCAAGGGATGGTGTCTGATAAGTCAACCACCGTAGTGGGTAAAATTTCTGAGGTCGATTCAAGAGTTGTAGCAGGGGCCTCAGTTGTAGAATAGGTTCAGCTGTACTTTGATCAGTTTTCTCGGTTTCGCCGAAACCGAGACACTCATGATTTGCTTTACCGTGGTTTGGCGAAACCGCGGACGCGAATGTCGGTCTTTATCTTTGTTTTTGGTAGATTGGGTAGTCGGAGGATCCGGCATAATGTACGCAAAATCAGAACGAAAAACTGTTCTGCAAACTCCGACCGGCGCCTAAGCTCGTCGGTTGAAAGAGCACAGGCCGAACAGGCTGCTACGTCGTGGGCTGGGCCTAAACAAGGCAGACAGTAAGAGTGGAAATCTTTATGAGGTATTTGTTTCCCACAGGTTAAACAATTGTTAACTTTTCTGACATCGGCTGAGGCAAGAAAGAGTCCCCAGCGTACTTAGCTTTAGAAGTCTTGAAGTAGTATTGGTAGAAGTAATCTCTGGATCCGACCGACCGGCACTTGCGAACAGCTTCTGCGGGCGCACGCGGCAAGAAAGACTGAGGAAAATGGCGTCGGCTGATGCTTTTATACCGAAGACCAGCGGAGATGGCGTCGGGTGGAGTCGACATCAGCGAAGCGGACCCGGACTTTGGAATCCGGCCGACTGCAGGGCTGCCTGACGACAGGACAACCCACTTGTTATGACTGCAGATGCATCCATGAAGGACATCCGTGGATCCTGGACCCAATACCAGATCTACTTACACATTCGTCGGGAGTTCCTCACCCGTCTCTTCTATCCCTCAAACTAGCAGCTTGGCTGCTCCACTTCCCCGCCTAGCCAGGTCTGATCTACTTTCTCTGGCAGTTCAGCGCATTTCTACAAGAGTAAATGGAAACGCTTTGTGTACTGGGCATCTAGTAAACACTTGGACCCCCTGGTTGCTCCTTTACATAAAGTTCTAGAATTTCTTTCCATCCTTTTCCACGAAGGAGCCTCTACTTCCACACTAAGAGTGCAGTTGGCGGCCATATCCAACTTCCTTGTTGGTGAGGACGGTTCTTCTATTATGTCCCACAGGCTTTGTAAGGCTTTTATGAAAGGTTCCTTCCATCTTCGACCGCCCGTCAGACCCTTTATTCCCATGGAATTTAAATTATTTGTTGTCACAACTAATGTTGCCACCCTTCGAACCAGCCTCTTCTTGCCTCCTGAAGTTTCTGTCGTGGAAGACGCTTTTTCTTGTAGCGGTTACTTCAGCTCGGAGAGTGTCAGAGCTGCAAGCACTGTCAATTAAACCGCCTTACTTAATTTTTCACCCAGATAGAGATGTCCTTCAAGGATGCATCTGCAGTCCTAACATATGGGTTGTCCTGCCTCGGGCAGCCCTTCGGTCGGCCGGATTCCAAAGTCTGTGTCTGGCCTCGGCTGATGTCGCACTTCACCCGACGTCATAGCTGCTGTTTATTGGGTATAAAGGCATCAGCCGACGCCATTTTCCTCAGTCTTTCTTGCCGCGTGGTGCCCGAAGCAGAAGCTGTTGGCAAGTGCCGGTCGGTCAGATCCAGAGATTTCTACTGCCGAAGACTTCTAAAAAGCTAAGTACCCCGTTGGGGACTCTTTCTTGCCTCAGCCGATGTCAGACAAAGTAAATAATTGTTTAACTTGTGAGAAACAAATACCTCATAAGGATTTCCACTCTTACTGCCTTCCTTGCTTAGGCCCAGACCACGACGTATCAGCTTGTCTAGCCTGTGCTTCCTTCAACCGACGGACACTTAGACGTCGGTCGGAGATTGCAGAGGAGTTTTTTGGTCCCGCTTTTGCATACAAAATGCCGTCGGAGACTCCGACTACTCAATTAGCTAAAAAGCGCAAGGATAAAGGACCGACATTCGCGGCCCGCGGTTTCGGCTGAAACCACGGTTAGGCCAACTGCGAATGTCTCTGTTTCGGCTGAAACCGAGCCCCCGGTTCTTCCTTCAGCCGAAAGCATGCTTCCGATAGCCGAGGCCTCACAGAGCATGGCTGAATCTGCTACTGAATTTACTGCTACAGAAGCAGGCACCCAGGATTTATCAGACACTATTCCTTTAGACATAACTACCCCTGCACGTGGGGCTGCTAGACCCCCTGCTTCCATGTCTATCAAGGCTTTTGCCAGGCTAAGGCAGCTAAATCTTCTAAGGCCTTGCCTGCCAAAACTCCTTCACATAGGCCTACCTCTAGTTCCCAAATACTCAGCCTGGCTGAGGATCTCATTTCTTTGATCAGAGGATCCCAACCTCACCCAGACAGGGCCTCTCAGCCCCCTCCAGACAAGAGGCCTAGGACTGAACCCCCGGAACCTGTCTCTACAGATTATTCCTCGGATGACTCAGACCTTTCAGACCCTCACGAAGGCCCATATTCTCCTTATGAGGATTCTGATGCAGAAGACTCCATTCCTTCTGCTTCTCCTCCTGAAGAATTTTCCTTTGGGGAAACCTCGCATGCTATGAGGGAACGCTTCCAATGGCAGGGCCAGGATTTTTCAGATTCAAGGAAAAGGCTAAGGACTTTTTTACACTTACCACAGCATAGGCCTTTAGCCATTCCGCCAGTACTAACAGTTGTTGATGATATGTGCATATAATGATGCCTGTACTGCTCCTGATTCTCTTCCTCCGGCCCCTGCCAAGCCAGACAGATATTACAGGGTCCCGGACACACACTACCATTTGTATAAGGCTCCTGTTGCAGACCCTGAAACCATTTCACAGGGCCCTAAAGGTGTGGCAGCTGCCTCTGCCAAAAGCCCTCTTCCCTCTGAAAGGGAATCTAGAGCATTAGAGAGATTGGGTAAAAAGGTTTATACTTCTGCTACTCTTTCGGCCAGGGCCTTGAACTGTCAATTTCACATGATTCAGTACCAGGAATTTTTGTTAGACCAGTTAAATAAAAAACTATCTTCTCCTGAACCTTTAGACTGCAAGTCCCTTCAGGATTTGGTACATAATTCTCAGCAGGTCAGTAACCATTTCTTAAAATGTGGCTATGATGCACTGGAGGCTTCCTTTAGATCAGCTGTGACTGGAACAGTGATTCGAAGGCATGCCTAGTTAAAAGAACAATCCTTACCAGACCATGTTAAGTCAAAACTCCTAGATGCTCCCATGGAGAAACAAAGTTTGTTTGGCTCCCTTGCACAGGAGGTTCTAAAAAAGGTGGAAGAAAAAGCAAAATCTGTCCAAACAGTCAAGGATTTCTTACAGGTCCAACCTCCGAGGTTTAGCAGAAATTGGCCTTCGAAGAATTGGTCCTTTCCAGACAACTCCAGAGCGCAGAGAGGCAGAAATAGACGCCCAAGAGGCAGAGGTCAGTCTAGGGGTGCCTACAGGGGATGTCAGTGGCAACCTACCAACCAGAGAAGTACTGCCACAGAATCAACTACAACCACTTCCACAGGGCAGACACAATGACTTGGCTCTAGTTCCGCCTACCAGGGAACAACTGGAAGCACCCTTGGGCGGAAAACTAGCCTTATTCTCCGACAACTGGCATTACATTACAGGAGACAAATGGACGTTGCAAACAATAGACAAGGGCTTCAGGTTTCACTTCCATACTCTACCAAAAAAGAGAGGAATGCCAAACCTACCACCTAGCCAAAAAACAGACGCTCTAAGACAAATCAACAACTTACTAAGGATGAGAGCTATAGAAGAGGTGCCACCTATGGAACAAGGCCAAGGATTTTACTCCAGGCTTTTCCTTGTACCAAGAAAAGAAAATCAATGGAGGCCTATTCTAGATTTGTCCGCACTGAACACATACCTCATTGTTCCAAAATTCAAAATGCTGACCCTCCAGCAACTTCTTCCCATGCTGGGCAAGGAGTCTTGGCTGGTGACTCTAGATCTCAAGGAGGCATACCTGCACGTCCCTATACGACCAGATTGCAGAAGACACCTCTGATTTCTTGCAGGATCAGAGCATTATCAATTCTCAGCATTGCCTTTTGGCTCATCTACTGCGCCCAGAGTATTCACGAAATGCCTGGCATCAGTAATTGCTCATTGCAGACTTCAGGGAATTCAGATTTACCCATACCTGGACGACTGCCTAATACAAGCGGACAACAAAGCCAAGTTAACAAAAGATTTGGAAAATGTCATACAACTGTTGCAAGCCTTGGGATACACAGTCAACATGCAAAAGTCAAGACTAGTACCATCCCAAAGGATAACATTTTTGGGTGCAGAATTAGACACATCAACTCAGATGGCTTTTCTCACAGAAGAAAAACAAAAGCAACTACCAGTCTACTTCATGACATTAACAACACAAACTCAGCTTACTGCAAGGAAAGTCCTGCAAGCCCTGGGCTACATGGCATCCTGCATAATATTGGTTCCGCATGCCAGGCTGCATATGAGAAAGCTACAATGGTATCTAAGGAATGTATGGTCTCAACACAAGCACAGTCTAGAAGCTCAGATTCCAATAATTCCATGCCTGAAGCAAGAATTCCTGTGGTGGGCTCAGGCCTGTCAGTTGAACAGAGGCTTGCCTTTCCACAAACCATATCCAAGCCAGACCATCACCACGGACGCCTCAGACCTAGGATGGGGGCACACATGGTGGACAAGTGTATACAAGGCCTATGGACCCAAGACCAGCTGAATCTACACATAAATCTAAAGGAGATGCTGGCAGTGAAACATGCGATCCAGGCATTCAGACCACTCCTTCAACAGGGTCATCTGCTGATAAGGACGGACAATACCACAGTCATGTGGTACATCAACAAACAGGGAGGTACACATTCATATCCTCTATGCCGGATGGCAATGGACCTGTGGAATGTGGCCCTGAACCTCAACATTCAGCTTCAGGCCAGATTTGTACCAGGAAAAGAAAATTCTCTAGCAGACACCTTAAGCAGAACTACCACGGATGCTCACGAATGGATGCTGCATCCAGATATCTTCAAAGCCATAACAAAGAAATGGGGACTACCACAGATAGACCTGTTTGCCTCCCCACACAATCACCAATTGAAGAAATTCTGCACAAGAGCATACCACCCACTTGCTTGGAGGGTGGACTCCCTTTCCTTCAGCTGGAAAAACCTGACAGCATATGCATTTCCACCTCTTCCCTTGATGTACAAAGTTCTACTAAAGATCAGAGAGGATCAGCCAAGGGTAATTCTGATAGCTCCAGACTGGCCGAGGCAACATTGGTACCCACTACTGAGAAGCATGTCTCGGACACACGCATGGCATCTACATCTATGTCCCTTACTACTAACACAGGACAACTACAAGATCCTACATCCAAACTTGAAAACACTGCAGCTAACTGCTTGGAATATTGCATAAAACAAAATAACCCAGGTTTATCTCAGAGGGTTAAGGACATTATCCTGGAGGCACGCAGATCCTCTACAAGGAAGACTTATTCAGCCAAGTGGAAAAGATACCTCATTTGGAGTGCAGCAAAGGGAGAAAATGTCTCATTGGCAAACATAGCACACATCCTGGAATATTTAGCAGAGCTGTTCCACAATGGCCTGTCTTACTCCTCCATTAAGATTCATGCATCAGCAATTTCAGCAGAATACAACATGGATCCTCCTGTCTTCTCTCATCCTCTACTCAGGCAGTTCTTGAGAGGAATCAAAAATGTAAAGCCTCCAAGGAAACCACCTTTACCTACATGGGATCTCAACTTTGTGCTGGAAAAGTTCACACTTCCCCCTTTTGAACCAGCAGCAACAGCAAAATTACAATTCTTGTCTTGGAAAACTGCTTTCCTGCTAGCAATTACATAAAGGCAAGAAGGGTGTCTGAGTTGCAGGCATTAATGGCAGTACAACCCTTCCTTATCTTCCATCAGGACAGAGTCTCTCTGAGAACTAACCCTACTTTTATGCCAAAAGTGGTCTCCAGAGTATCATTGAACCAAGCGATTCATTTACCTACATTCTTCCCCAACCACAGAACAGGGGGGAAAGACTGCTACATACCTTGGATGTGCACAGACAATTACGCTATTATCTGGACAGAACTAAGACCAGCAGAAAAACTGACCAGCTTCTGGTAGCATATGCAACAGGAATGCAAGGAAAAGCAATTTCAAAACAGACAGTTTCAAAATGGATAGGAAATTGCATTCGAGTTTGCTACTCTTTTCATGGGAAGACGACAACTGATAATATCAGACCTCATTCCACAAGAGCTACAGCCACCACTACAGCTTTCCTACAAGGAGTGGCTACCAAAGACATTTTAGAAGCTGCTACTTGGAGCTCCGTGCATACATTTGCCAAGCATTACAATCTTCCCTTATACTCTAGATCCCGAGCAGGTTTTGCAACTGCTGTTTTGCAAGGGATCTTAACTACACCATCTTTATCTTAGTGCCTCCTCCCCCAGTTTGGCTATGGTATTCTACCCATATGTTAGGACTGCAGATGCATCCTTGAAGGACATAGTACAGTTTTGTACCTACCATAAATGTAGATATCCGATAGGTATGCATCTGCAGTCAGGATTACCCACCCTCCTTCCCTCTGTGGTATTCCTAGGGTATTTACCCCTCTTTTAGCTAGCTGGGGGAATCTATTATGGTGTATTTGTTGGTATGTATGTATATATATATATATATATATATATATATATATATATATATATATATATTTTTTTTTATATTGTTTGCTCTCTACTGTTTGGAATTATTTGCATTTATCCAAATTTAGCCTTACTAGAGGGCACCTGGCATCTGGGGCAAGAAACACTGAGGAAAATGGCGTCGGCTGATGCCTTTATACCCAATAAACAGCAGCTATGACGTTGGGTGAAGTGCGACATCAGCCGAGGCCAGACCAAGACTTTGGAATCCGGCCGACCGAAGGGCTGCCTGAGGCAGGACAACCCATATGTTAGGACTGCAGATGCATACCTATCGGACATCTGCATTTATGGTAGGTACAAAACTGTACTTTTCTTTACGAACAAATCTGTCCTTCCTTCCTAAGGTATGTTCTGTCATAAATATTAATCAGTCCATTGAACTGCCTACTTTCTTCAAGAACCATACCAGCAAGTTGGAATATATGCTGCACAAGTTAGATGTCTACAGACAGCTCAGATTTTATTTAGACAGGACTAAAGACTACAGAAAAACAGATCAACTTTTATTGCATTTGCAGGCAATAAAAAGGGCATGGCAGTTACAAAACGTACGCTTTCTAAATGGCTTACTGATTGTATAGCCTTTGTGTATTCTAAGTCAAATCAGGCCTTGCCCACTAAACCAAAAGGCCATTCTACTAGGTCCGTCTCCACTTCCTTGGCTCATGCAGCTCGCCTGCCTTTGGACACTATTTGTGCAGCAGCCACGTGGTCTAAACCACATACTTTCATCGCTCATTATAGGGTTGACAAAGCCTCCAAAGACAGGACATCTTTTGGTTCCACTGTGCTCAGGAACATTCTTCCATGAGTCACTCAGGGTGACGGAGCTAGGGACGCTACCCGTGTGTAAGAACAAACGGCGAGATTGAACACTCTCACATAAAGAGGTTATGTTCTTACCATAACGTTCCATGTGGAGTGTTCATCTCGGCTTTGTTCTTACATTCCCCCCTTCCCTCCCTCACGTGTTTGGAAGAACGAGTAGGACTAGAGTCTGGTCCACATGTCTTTACCTCTTCCGGATATATTTCGTTACCCTTAGTTCATTTGTCAGTGAGATGGTGTCTCTGAATTTTTTGTGGCAGTATGTAGCCTTAGCACTTCAGGGTTATTGTTAGTCTGGTTTGTTTGCAAACTAGATCTGAGTAATGGCAGGGAGGATTGTGGGATATAGCCTGGTCTCGAGCTTCTCTAAGATGCAGAGCTTTGCTATGCGGCCGACTCGGAGCCAAGGATCGGCTCCGAACCCGTGTGTAAGAACAAAGGCGAGATGAACACTCCACATGGAACGTTATTGTAAGAACATAACTTCTTTTTTATGCCCAAGGTGGTTTCCAGTGTGGTCCTTAACCAAACAATTCATCTGCCAACTTTCTGTCCAAATCTGCAGAACAAGGGGGAGAAAATTCTGCATTCCTTGGACGTACACAGACAGCTAAGATTCTACTTGAGCAGGACTAAAGCTCTAAGAAAAACTGAGCAATTACTAGTGTCATATGCTGCAGGATCAGAAGGAAAGGCTATTGCAAAGCAGACAATTTCAAAGTGGATAAGCCACTCATCAGTTTCTGCTACTTACACCATGGTAAACCTGTGCCCAAGGGCATTAGGTCTCATTCCACCAGAGCTGCAGCTATTTCAGCAGCCTTTCTCAGAGGAGTACCAACCAAGTAGCAGCCTCTAGTATGTCTTTGGAGTTCTGTTCACACCTTTACAAGCATTACCATTTGCCTCTTTAAGTCCAGGGCAGGCTTTGCCACTGTAGTTCTGCAGGGTCTTATAGCTGCACCTAATGCTGTTTAGCTCCAGTCTCCCAACCATAGCTTTGGGATTCTACCCAAATGTAATGACTGCAACATTGAAACACAAAGAACATAGCACAGTTGTGTACACTTACCATAAATGTAGATGTTAGACTTTATCCACTGTTGCAGTCCAGGTTACCCTCCCGCCATACCCCTGTCTTTCTGAAATTTATCTTTCCTTCTCTATCTTCTACAACCTGTGTTGTATTTGCTTGTAGATGAAGGTGAAGATGTCCTTCAAGGATGCATCTGCAGTCATAACATATGGGTTGTCCTGCCTCAGGCAGCCCTTCGGTCAACCGAATTCCAAAGTCTGGGTCTGGCCTCGGCTGATGTCGCATCTTCCCCGACGTCCGAGCTGCTGGGGTATAAAGGCATCAGCCGACGCCATTTTCCTCAGTCTTTCTTGCCGCGCGGTGCCCGAAGCAGAAGCTGTTCGCAAGTGCCGGTCGGTCAGATCCAGAGATTCAGCTACCGAAGACTTCTAAAAAGCTAAGTACCCCGTTGGGGACTCTTTCTTGCCTCAGCCGATGTCAGACAAAGTAAATAATTGTTTAACTTGTGGGAAACAAATACCTCATAAGGTTTTCCATTCCTACTGCCTTCCTTGCTTAGGCCCAGACCACGACGTATCAGCTTGTTTAGCCTGTGCCTCCTTCAACCGACGGACTCTTAGACGTCGGTCGGAGTTTGCAGAAGAGTTTTTTGGATCCACTTTTGTATATAAAATGCCGTTGGAGACTCCGACTACACATTTAGCCAAAAAACGCAAGGAAAAGGACCGACACTCGCGGCCCGCGGTTTCGGCTGAAACCGAGGCCTCGGTTCTACCTTCTGCCGAAATCATACCTACGACAACCGTGGCCAGCGAGGCCCCGGCCGAGTCGGCTACAGAAATCCCTACCGAAGAAGCAAGCGCACAAGAATTGTCCAACACCATTCCTTTGGATATTTCCACTCCTGCACGTGGGGCAGCTAGGCCCCCTGCTTCTATGTCTATTAAGGCTTTCTCCAGGGCTAAAGCAGCTAAAATTACAAAAGCTTTACCTGCAAAATCAACTTCTCAGAGACCTTTCTCAAGTTCCCAGATTCTCAGTCTTGCTGAGGACCTTATATCTCTGATTAGGGGTTCCCAACCTCACCCAGACAGGGCCTCCCAACCTCCTCCTGATAAAAGGCCCAGGACTGAACCCCCTGAACCTCTCTCCTCTGATTACTCCTCGGATGGATCTGATTTGTCAGACCATCAGGAAGGGCCATACTCACCTTATGAGGATTCTGATGCAGAAGACTCTATCCCTTCTGCTTCGCCTCCAGAGGAATTTTCCTTTGGGGAAACTTTACACTCTATGAGGGAACACTTTCAATGGCAGGGTCAGGATTTCTCTGATTCTAGAAAAAGACCAAGGACTTTCTTACACTTGCCACAGCATAGGCCTTTAGCCATACCACCTGTGCTAACTGTAGTTGATGATGCATATAATGATGTCAGCTCTGCCCCTGACTCACTTCCCCCGGCCCCTGCCAAACCTGACAGATACTACAGGGTTCCGGATTCCCACTTCCACTTGTATAAAGCCCATGCTGCAGACCCAGAAACTATTTCTCAGGGCCCGAAAGGTGTTGCAGCTGCCACTGCCAAAAACCCAGTACCCTCTGAAAGGGAGTCAAGAGCATTAGAGAGATGGGGAAAAAAGGATGTTAAGTTGTCAATCTCACCTTCATTCTTGCTTGATGGGTTCGGAGCCGATCCCTCGGCTCCGACTCGGCACTTGCTAAGCTCGAGAGTCTCTTTTACCAGCTCGAGGCAGCCCCATATCCCATGATGCAAGGCAGTAAGTACCCAGATCTCGTTTGCCGCTTCGCTTAGGAGGTCTTCTTTTTGCCAGCTCCTGGTAAGTTGTTCACTTTTGTGATTTTTAAGCCCCTTTTTAGTCAAAAACCTTTTATTGTTAGTTTTTAAGTTTAAATTGACTTTTTCTGACAGAAATTCCCTGTCTCCTTTAATTTTTTGTTAGTCAATCTTTAATCCCTATCCCATCCCCCCCCTGTTAGGGTGTGTGTGTGTTGGTTTATAGAATACCTTTTGGAATTTTATTTAATTTAATTTTGACTGGTGTGTGTGTGTGTGTGTGTGTTTTTCAGCACCATGTCAAAGGAGAGGGTCTCAGGTTTTAAGAAGTGTGACTCGTGCTGTCAGAAGATGTCTCTGACAGACGGTCACACTTCTTGTTTGGGCCCTCTTCACCTGCAGGACTCCTGTGCTATTTGTCACTCCTTCAGCCAGAGAGTCCTGCAGGAGAGACGGAATAAACTGATTCTTAGGGGCCTTCTTAAGCCGGAGGGCTCTCCGGCTAAGTCGGCTCCACCAAAATCAGTAAAATCTTCCAAGGCCCAGGCTTCTGTATCTAAGCCTGCGGCCTTGGCTCCTTCGTACTGAGTCGAGATCGGCCGGCTGGAGCCGATTCTACAACAAAGCCGGCACCGATGGCTATCGGTGCGAATCTGTATTGACCACCGATGTCGGCTCCGATCGGCTCCGACACCCATGTGGCACAGGCATCGGTGTCGGCTCCGATCGGCTCCGACACCGTTACTTGTGGCTGTATCGGCTCGGCTGGAGCCGATATCGAGCTTCCTGTCGGCTCCGAGGTCGGCTCCGACAGGATCTATTGTATCGGCTCCGATGGCTCATTCCAGGAAGAGGTCGAGGTCTCCTTCCTTGGAGCCGATACTTCGGCTCGGCTTCACCTCTTCTATCGGGAGCCATCGAGCCGATCTTCAAGGTCATCCAGGTTATCAGACCATGACCTAGAGAGTGGTCAGTAGATTACTCAAGTCACAGGTACTGGCCCAAATGTTACACAGTCCGTCTCAACAGGCGACTGTTGGTCCACCCGTTACAGTTCCTCCTTCAACTCTACCCCAGAGCTTGGAGTTGGAGTCTTGGAATGGTTACTGCTACGGCTGGAGGGCGGATACCCCTTCTGTTCCTTCAGCCTCTACTCTTATCTCCTCTTGAGACCTTCCTTAGAGGGATTCGGTGGTCGGGCTTCCATGGTCTCCTCCGAGGGGTGAGTGGCATCGGACCCTTGTCCGAACCCGCTCTTCCCTTGGAGCCTCGGCCTTGGTGAGCTCGGCTCCGACATCTGCCTCGGAGACTTCCCTTCGGTGGTCCCTGGGTTCCTAGCTCTTGGGCGGGTTCTCTCGGACCTGCCTGGGAGGGAGCATTCGAGGTGATGAAGAGTGTACTGGCCACTGGTATCAGTCAGCAGTCTGTTCCCGTAGCTCCTCCCTCTATAGTACCTGTTGACATCTCTGCCACTTCTCTTGCTACAGGACCCAGAGATCCTCCGCCTCAGGTTTCCCCATTGGGAATTTCCCCTCTTCCGAGGATTCTCCTGGCGTTTGGAGATCCTCCTAGGAAGAGGACTTGTAAGAGGAAGCATGTAGACTCCCCGAGTCTGTCACTTGGATACTGACTTTGATGAGTCAGAGGGATCCCTAGATCCCCTCTGAGGATGTCTCCTTCTCAGACATCCTAGAACTTCTAAAACAGAGGGAAACTGGCCCACCAACAATCCCTCTGAGGATGAGTCAGTATACCTAGAGGCGTTTGGATTTCGGCCCTCCACCTCCTGGGTATCTCCGCCTTCGACCCCTTATGCAGGTGATTGCACGGCGTGGGCAGCTCCTGACTCTGTAGAGCCAGTCCCTAGGAGGCCTTCAAAATTTATCACTGCCCCGACAAACAATTCCTTACTAAGGGTGTCCCGCTGATGCCATGGTGGTGGCTGCCACCAAAAGGAACTTGCAGATCCTTCCGTGCCCGTCCATCCTCCTAATAAGGACTCTAGGACCATGGATAGGGTAGCGGATGTTTTCCTCAGCGACCTTTGCTATCGTTCGCTGAATTACCTATGTCACTTCACCAGACTCCAAAGGGATATCCTGAAGGAGCTGGGAGAAGTAGTTCAGGATCCTACAGCTGCAGGGGCTCAAGAAAAATTGCTTCTCAGCTAGGAACCCTCAATTCCATTGCAAACTCCTCCATGCTAATATCTTATGCTGCGGATGGAGCGCAGTAGAGCACAGGTGTGGCTCTTAGGCGCCAAGCCTGGATGCGGCTATGTGATTTTTGGATCCCTTTAAGGCGTCCTTCACAAATTCTCCCTTTGATGGGTCAGCTTTGTTTGGCCCTCAGGTGAAGGAAACCTTGACCAGGTGCGAGCAGGACGGCAAGACTCTTTCTGCTGTTGAGTCCGTTTTCCACCCCTTCTAGGCCTTATCCCAAAGGACAGAAGGGTGGGAAGATGTGGTTCCGTAAATCCCAAGGAGTCACGCCGGATTCACGTGGTCAGTTTACCCCTAGAGGCAGAGGGGTAACAATAACAGGCGCTCTAGAGGCAGAGGGGTCCGAAGAACCAGGGAAACAGGGAGCCTCTCTCTGACAAGCCCTTTCAGCATCCCTGAGGTGTTGCCCGGCTGTCCCTCCTTGGAGGCAGTCGGAAGATTATCACTGTACCCAGAAGCCTGGCATTCCCTCACTCAAGACAGATGGGTACAGTCGATCATATCCAAGGGTTACATAATTCCTTTCGAGGAAAGTCCTTTCCCCTCAAATTCCCTTCCACATGTACCAGCCGGTCTAACGGACATTGCACAGGTAGAAATCGCAAAACTACTGCAAAAGAGCCATTCAGCCAGTTACAATAGACCATTCAGAGCCGGAATCTACTCAAGGTTCTTTTGGTCCCCAAAAGACGGAGACTGGAGACCAATATTGGATCTCAGCAGACTCAACAAGTCTGTCAAGAAGACAAGATTCCGAATGGTCACTCTTCAGTCAATTCTGCCCTTCTTACAGAAGGACAACTGGATGTGCTCAATAGATCTTCAGGATCGTACTATCACATCAAAATTCACAGGCGCTCAGGAGATTTCTCCGCTTTCGGCTGGGGTCCAGTCATTTCCAGTTCAGAGCCCTGCCCTTTGGTCTCACTACAGCCCCCAGAGTGTTCACCAAATGCATGGCAGTGGTCACGGCTCACCTGAGACGTCAAGGATTCCAGGTGTTTCCGTATCTTGATGACTGGCTCCTGTCAGCCACCACCAGACATCAGCTTATACAAGCCAGGGATTACACAATAGACCTTTGTTCTCATTTGGGCATCTCAATCAACGAAAAGTCATCCTTATCGCCCTGCCAGTCTATTACCTTCATAGGCGCAAACTTAAACACTGTTCGGATGTCAGCTACCCTTACAGAACAAAGAGTTTCAGACATTCAGACTCATGTCAGGATCATTCTGGCCAGCAAGAGAATACAGGCCAGAATGGTTCTGAAGGTATTAGGTCTCATGGCTGCGGCCATTACACTTCTTCCCCTGGCTCGATTCTACATGCGCCTTCTTCAGTGGATGCTGTTCACACAGTGGTCATACCAGCAACTTCCAATGCGTCACCAGATTCTGGTGACACAAACATGCAAAGAACATCTTGCTTGGTGGATCACGTCGTCTCAGGTTCACCAAGGCAGGTGCTTTGTACCTCCGTCCCGATAGCCACTGTCACCACGGATGCCTCCCTGATCGGGTGGGGGTCATTATCAGGGCAGGATGGTTCATGGGCCGTGGCAACCGTTCGAGTACCATCTGCACATAAATGTCCTGGAGATGAGAGCAGTGCTTTTAACGTTGCAAGCCCTCAACGACTTTCTTCCCGTAGGGACAATTGCAGTCCACACAGACAACATGTCTGTAGTTTGGTATATCAACAAACAGGGCGGAACCAAGTCCTACCCCTTGTGTCGAGCAGCGCTCAGACTTTGGCAATGGGCGATCTCCTCTCATCGGTTTCTGGTAGCAACGCATATCCCTGGGAAAACCAACATTATAGCGGACAGATTGAGCAGAGCTATCCTCATGCCTCTCGAGTGGTCTCTCAAGCAATCTATAGCGGAAGAGATTTTTCTGGAATGGGGTCGTCCATGTTGCGATCTTTTGGCTACTCCCCAAAACAGCAAATGTCCAGACTTCTTCAGCCTCTTCCCTCTATCAGGCCATCCCCAGAGGCGCTCTGACCCAGGATTGGCCCCAGGGACTTCTTTATGCCTTCCTCCATTTCCTCTGATCCCTCAGGTGATCCAGAAAGCTACCGTTTTGAGAGCCAAATTGATTCTCATTGCCCCTTACTGGCCTCGACAAGTTTGGTTCCCGTTCCTCCATCATCACCTTTTGGTGCAGCCGTGGCATCTGGACCCAGTGCCAAATCTACTGATTCACCAATCCGGTCAGCTGCACCGGTCAATCCCTTCTCTCAACCTCACAGCATGGTTGCTCCACTTCCTTCCTTAGCCAGGCTTCCTTTGATCTCTAACCCAGTTAGAGACATCATAGTAGCTTCACTAAAATCCTCTACCAGGAGGATTTACACAAGCAAATGGAAACGTTTCTCTTAAATATTGATCCTTTTACTGCTCCTGTTCAGGCAGTTCTGGACTTCTTAGCAGAGATTTTTCATGCAGGCTCCTCTTCTTCCACAGTCAGAGTTCAATTGGCTGCTATTTCTAATTTTCATGTCGGGATAGCAGATCATAATATTATGTCCCATAGGCTCTGCAGGGCCTTCTTGAAAGGAATTTTCCTACTAAAGCCTCCAATCAGGAATCCTCCTCCTCAGTGGGATCTAAATTTAGTGCTGACATCCTTGATTCTTCCCGCCTTCAAGCCAGCTGTTTCTTGTTCCTGAAATATCTTTCTTGGAAAACTTTATTCCTAGTGGCTATTACATCTGCCAGGAGGGTGTCTGAACTTCATGCTCTTTCGGTTCGACCCCCCTATTTGATTTTTCACAAAGACAGAGTATCTTTGAGAACTAATCCATCCTTTTTACCTAAGGTCGCTTCAAAGAACAATCTGAATCAATCCATTGCTCTCCTGTATTTTTCCTAACTATTCAGATAGAGCTGAACAAAGCTACATTATCTTGGCGTCCACCGTCAACTTAGATATTATTTGGACAGAACAAAAATTTAGAAAATCTGATCAACTTTTTGTTTCCTATGCGGATAATAAAAAAGGCCTTCCTGTTTCTAAAGTGACTTTGTCCAGATGGCTTTCTTCGGTCATCACTGAAATTTATACGCTCAGGGGAAAACAGCTGTGCTCAAAACCTAAAGCACATTCAACTAGGAGTTTAGCTACTTCTACAGCTTTTCAAGCTAGACTTCCTTTGGACACTATTTGTGCAGCGGCCACTTGGGCCACTCCTCACACTTTTGTTTCCCATTACAAATTGGACTTGGCCTCCAGGGACAGAGCCAGTTTTGGCTCTACAGTTTGTTCCATTGAGCCACCCAGGATAGAGGTGCTAGGGACGCGGTCCCATCAAGCAAGAATGAAGGCGAGATTGACAACTTAACATTAAGTTATGTACCTACCATAACGTTCCATGTTAGTTGTCTTCTCTCGCCTTCTTTCTTGCGACCCTCCCTCCTTCCCCCTGGCCTGGACAGACCTTGTATAAGAAACTATTATGCTAAAGACCATTCAGACCTGGTCCTTTTTCCATCTGTAAGTTTCTTCTTCCTTTGGGAAGTATTTTATGCTTGGTATTATTGCCCTTTGGCAACAAACGAGATCTGGGTACTTACTGCCTTGCATCATGGGATATGGGGCTGCCTCGAGCTGGTAAAAGAGACTCTCGAGCTTAGCAAGTGCCGAGTCGGAGCCGAGGGATCGGCTCCGAACCCATCAAGCAAGAAAGAAGGCGAGAGAAGACAACTAACATGGAACGTTATGGTAGGTACATAACTTCTTATTTACACATCTGCTACTCTTTCTGCCAGGGCTTTAAACTGTCAATTCCATATGATACAGTACCAGGAATATTTGTTAGATCAGCTGAATAAAAAGCTTTCTTCTCCTGAACCTTTAGACCGTAAGGCCCTTCAGGATTTGGTACACAATTCTCTGCAGGTCAGTAATCATTTCTTAAAATGTGGCTATGATGCACTGGAAGCTTCATTTAGATCAGCTATGACTGGGCAGTAATTCGTAGACATACCTGGCTAAAGAGCAATCCTTGCCGGACCATGTCAAGGCTAAACTCCTAGATGCTCCAATGGAGAAACAAAGTTTATTTGGCTCCCCTGCACAGGAGATTCTAAAGAAAGTGGAAGAAAAAGCAAAATCTGTGCAAACAGTTAAGGATTTTCTGCAGGTCCAACCTCCGAGGTTCAGCAGAAACTGGCCTTCAAAGAATTGGTCCTTTCCAGACACCTCCAAAGCACAGAGGGGCAGGAATAGGCGCCCAAGAGGCAGAGGTCAATCAAAGGGTGCCTACAGGGGTCGCCAGTGGCAACCTGCCAACCAGAGGAGTACTGCCACAGCTGCAACTACAACCACTTCCACAGGACAAACACAATGACTTGACTCTGATTCCGCCTGCAAGGGAACAACTGGAAGCACCCTTGGGCGGAAAATTGGCTTTATTCTCAAAAAACTGGCATTGCATTACAAAAGACAAATGGACATTGCAAACAATAGACAAAGGATACAGGTTTCATTTCCACACTTTACCAAGAAGGAGCGGAATGCCAAACCTTCCACCAAACCAGAAGTCAGAGGCTTTAAGACAAATCAACAATTTACTTCAGATGAAAGCAATAGAAAGGGTACCATCTATGGAACAAGGTCAAGGGTTTTACTCCAGACTATTCCTTGTACCAAGAAAAGAAACCCAATGGAGGCCTATTCTCAACTTGTCCGCACTAAACACATATCTCATTGTGCCAAAATTCAAAATGCTGACCCTACAGCAACTTCTTCCCATGTTGGGCAAGGAGTCTTGGCTGGTGACTCTAGATCTCAAGGAGGCATACCTGCACGTCCCTATACGACCAGATTGCAGAAGACACCTCAGATTTCTTGCAGGATCAGAGCATTATCAATTCTCAGCATTGCCCTTTGGCTTATCTACTGCGCCCAGAGTATTCACAAAATGCCTGGCATCAGTAATTGCACATTGCAGGCTTCAGGGATTTCAAATCTACCCATACCTGGACGACTGCCTAATACAAGTGGAGAACAGGACAAGACTTATAAAGGATTTGGCCTATGTCATACACCTGTTACAGGCCTTGGGATACACAGTCAACATCCAGAAGTTTGGCTATGGTATTCTACCCATATGTTATGACTGCAGATGCATCCTTGAAGGACATAGTACAATTTTGTACCTACCATAAATGTAGATGTCCGATAGGTATGCATCTGCAGTCAGGATTACCCATCCGCCTTCCCCTCTGTGGTATTCCTAGGGTGCTTACCCCTCTTTCAGCTAGCTGGGGGAATCTATTATGGTGTATTTGTTTGTATGTATATATATATATATATATATATATATATATATATATATATATATATATATATATATATATATTGTTTTATTCTGTTTGGAATTTTCAACTTTTATCCAAATTTAGCCTTCCTAGAGGGCACCTGGCATCTGGGGCAAGAAACACTGAGGAAAATGGCGTCGGCTGATGCCTTTATACCCCAGCAGCTCTGACGTCGGGGAAGATGCGACATCAGCCGAGGCCAGACCCAGACTTTGGAATCCGGCCGACCGAAGGGCTGCCTGAGGCAGGGCAACCCATATGTTATGACTGCAGATGCATACCTATCGGACATCTACATTTATGGTAGGTACAAAACTGTACTTTTATATTGATGCATGTGTGTGTACATATGTATATATATATTTATTACTTTTTGGGGGCACCTGACATCAGGGGCAAGAAAAACTGAAGAAAATGGCGTCGGCTGCATGTTTTATACCTCTGACGTCCTGGAAGAGGAGACAGCAACCGACGCAGGACCCAACACTTAGGAATTCAGGCCGACTGAGGGCAGCCAGCCAGCAGATTATCCAAATGTAATGACTGCAACAGTGAATACACTCGAACATCTACATTTATGGTAAGTGTACACAACTGTACTTTGTCACACATGCTACAGCCGCCACACACAATATGTACCCCACACTTAAACATACGGGCAGTTAAATGCTATCTTCCCAAACCCCAGATACCACCCAGATATTTCTCCTACAAAAATTATTCTCATAAAGAACTCAGCAGAAGCAAGACCTAACACTACACATACAGCTACACCCAGTGGAACCTCAGCTGCCAAGCCCGTAAGGCAAACCTCGACCCTAGTTACAGGGGACTCCATTGTACAATATACTAATGCCCACACTTCAGGCTGAACAAGAAGATAACTGTAAGTGGTCTATCAGAGGCCACAGTCTGCCAAATTGAGGGCACTCATCATTGCACTACAGGCACCAGTGTTCTTCAGTCACAGTCTTTGTAAGTGTAAATGTTGCTTTGCCAAGGATGGTCTGCACTTGTCCTGTTTAGGCTTTCAGATATTGGCTAAAACATTGACCTCCCCCATAGGCCTTTTTTTAGGCAATGCCAATTTGACAAACTTTCCAACATAGCAAAATCTATCCAAGGAAATCTAGTATTGAGAATTAAAACCTTTAGGAGTCTAGCAAGAAGCTGCACTCCTTTCACGCTCTCCTTACCTTGGAGAATGCGGACATCTGTGCAGTTACTTGAACCGTGGCTTAACAGTGTGTACCCTGGAAGTGCAAGGCGTCAATGCCTTCCACTCATTAGAGCAGCCACTTCACAAACTGGGACTAAAAGTGGAGGTGTCTTTATATAAGTAATCCGTGACAAGCATACTTGTGTGTTGGTTAATCAGGATGATGTAGTGGTGCTCCTCCACATCCAGATTACCTTAGACAAAGTTCCATACCAAATCCTAGCAAGCTTACAGAGCACCATCTACACCATGAAGTCATACTGAAATCTTTTGAAGGCTGCCACTGTTTAACTTGGTACCATGCCCATAAGGGACTTTAATTATCCCTTTTTAAACTGGGAATCCTACACGACCCCAAATTTGCAGGAGCAGAGATGCCTAAATTTTGTAAATGAAAACACCGTGTGCTAATAGGTGCAAACATTGGATATGGTACTCACAAATATGAGAGTGCTGCCCCCCCCCCCAATAAAAAATGTCTCCTCTGGTAAGGTCCCACTGCAAAGGAGTCTCCTTTTAAATAATCAGTTCTGTAACCCCAGCAAGCCCAGTAAGAGTTAAAAAAAACTACTCTGAGGCAAACTGCTGTGTATTAAGCGATAACCTGTTAAAATTTCAAGCCCCTGCAAACCCAGATAATACAGCAGCTTATGCAAATTATTCACAGAAAGCTTTATACAAGTATGCATATAATTGCATAAAGGTTGTTTGCTTAGCAGAAGTAAGCCCAAAGCTAACTCAAAGGTTGTACAAAAGAAAAAAGTTGTAGCCAAAAATTAGGAAGTGTATCAATAAAAACATACTCATCAAACTGAATGGGCAGCTAGGAGGAATAAGCAAATTTAGAAGTAAGATAGTATCACAGGCCAAGGATAACTGGAAGGCCTTCTACAACTATATCTGAAACTTCAAAGGCAGCACACAATATTGTGCTGAACTGTTGTGATTTCCATCCACTGTTCCAGGCTACATATATATGTATATATCCATTGTTCCAAACTGGATTTGAATAGGCTTGTGATTTCCCATCCATTGTTCCAAACTGGATTTGAATAGGCTTAGGGAGGGGCTCTTTTTTGCGTGAATGGCGATTGTGTTCCAGAGAGAGGATAATCTGTGAGAGAAATACCTGTCTCTCCAACATTTTTTTTTTTTTTTTGTCAGACTAAGTTTGGATCCTTAGATTGGGTAATTTTGCTGTTTGTTTTGCAAATGTGTAGCACATCTGTCAGGGCTGCCTTCTAGGTTAGGCCTAGGTTGCCTCTCAGTCTGTAGGCGACTGAGTACAGGGACAGGGCTTTGAGACTGTCCACATTGGACTTATTTACACCCTTTATTCCTTTAGTGAGGAACCTTTGTGGCCACTGCAGCTGTTGAATGCCTAGTCAAATACATGCTGAAGGGTGCACTGTACTTCTCTTATTGGTCTAACAAGGGCTAAGTATAGTGGGACTATGATCTCCTTAGATCTGGATTTGATGCAGTTACGTATAAGTTGCGACATGTAGGAATTTCTCACTACCATGGAGACACAGTGATCAAATTTTAGGTTGCTGTCAACATGAGTTCCCAAGTCCCTTACCACTGGGTCTATTCTTAGGGGATTGTTGTCGATGTTGTAATTTGCAGAGGTGTTAGTCTTCTCTAAGGGCATAATTATGCTTTTTTTTTTTAGGCCATGTTTCTGGCACCAGTTATTTTTATGTCAGACCTTCTGGGGCGATATCTACATCTTTGGTGGAGTCAGTTATTGCACCCAGCTTGCACTCGGCAGATCTGGTCAGTCTAAGTCCCTCTTCACTTGCCTTGACTTTAGCGTAGTATACTCCAAACAGGAGAGATCCAAGTTCCAAGCCCTGTGGGACACCACTAGTAACCACCCAGTTAGTGGAGGTGGATTCCCCCACCCTAACTTCATGAACCATTTGGCTATCCATCTGCATAGAGAGTTATGCCTAAATTTGTGAGTTTGTCTGTAATACCAGTGAGGTATTGTGTCTAATGCCTTTGCCAGGTCAAGGTAGACAGTATGTATCATTTTGCCCTCATCCATGGCTCCATTGACCTTATCAAAGAAGTCCACCAAGTTTAGTAGGCATACCTGACCTTGAGAAAACTGAACTGGGATGGTTCCAGTGTTTGAAGATTTCCTATGTGTTTTGGGTCTACAGTACTTTCCATAGCCTTGCATATAAGACTAATCAAATTTGTGTGTCCGTAGTTCCTTCGGTGTGTTTATTGTCCATCTTTGTATACAGGGATGACAGTTGGCATCTTCCATTCCCGAGAGATGAAGCTTGTCTGAAGGCTTAGGTTTAATAGAGATTTTAATGGGCCTAGCAGGTTATGTTTTGAGCTTTTTAGGAGGCATACTGGAATATTATCAAGACCCACTGATGCAGTATTTATAGCTCTGGAGAGTGCAGTGAGGACCTATTCTTTAGCGATACGTGGGAGAGAAACTATAGAAGGTATTTCCTGAGGGGAACTAGGGAGTGATGGGGGATGAAAATGGAGCTAAATCTATTGGCCAACAAATTTGCTATATCCCCCAGTTCATTATAGGAAGTTCCATGTACTATTATTGCAGTACACTGTTGGGTGTTCCCTTTAAGATTGCGTACATAACTGAAAAATGGCTTATGGATGTTCGTGTTACCCTGCTGCAGTCATCACACTTGGGTTATCCTGTCATCAGGCGGTCCCGCAGTCGGCCAGATTTCCAAAGTCTTGGTCTGACGTCGGTTGCTGTCACCTCATCCCTGACGTCAGTGCGCCAGGGGTATATACACTGCAACCAACGCCATTTTCTTCAGTCTTTCCTGCCGCGCGGTGCCCGAAGCAGAAGCAGTTCACAAGTGCCGGTCAGCCGACTCCTGAGATTGTCGAATTCGAACTTCAGACCGAAGTCTTATATAAAGCTAAGTACCCCGTTGGGGAAACTTTTCTTGCCTCAGACCGATGTCAGAAAAAGTTAACAATTGTATTTCTTGTGGGAAGCAAATACCTCATAAGGATTTTCATTCTTATTGTATACCTTGCCTAGGCCCTGATCACGATGTTACTTGTCATTTCTGTGCTAGGTTTAATAAGCGTACTATTAAAAGACGATTTGATTTCGCACGACACTTTTTTGGTAGGAAATTTAACTATAACATGCTGTCGGGACTACCGGCGTGCACAAAAAGCACAGGGACAAGGACCGACAGCCCAGGCCTAAGCCCGATTCCGAGGCCGCGGTTGATCCGGTCTCCGGTTATCAGAGAGGCTCCGACGCATCCCCTGACTACCACAGTTCTGGAACCCGAGACCGCTACAGATATTTTGACGGAATGTACTAGGCCGATGCAGCCTTTTACTTCAGGCCCTTCTGACGATTTACCTTCCAAGGATGTCGGTGCTTCAGAAACACCATCGGTTTCTGAAGGCGTATTCAGACCGACTACTCTTGCAGTCAAAACATTTTCCAAGTCGAAGACTCCTTCTAAATCAAAAAAGACTACACTTCAGTCTCCTGTTTAAGGGCCCTATGCCTAAGAAACAGATGCTCAAAATGGCTGAAGATTTGATTTCTCTGATCAGTGGTTCTCAGCCTCCTCCTGACAAAAGGCCTAGACAAGAGGATGATTCTTCTTCCTCTGAGCAACTGTCTATTTCTTCGGATTCCTCTGAGACCAAGACTATTCCTTCTCTCCTTATGAAGATTCTGATGCTGAGGATTCTATTCCCTCAGCTTCTCCTCCTGAAGACTACTCCTTTGGGGAAACTTTACACACTATGAGGGGACATTTTCACTGGGAAGGTCAGGATTACTCTGATTCCAAGAAAAGGCTCAGAGTTTCTTTTACTTCCCCAACACAGGCCTCTAGCCATCCTTCCTGTTTTGGACATTGTGGATGAGGTCTACTTAGAATCCAGTTTCAACCCAGACTCTCTACCTCCTGCTCCGGCCAAGTCTGACAGATACTTCCTGATTCCCACAAATTTCTTTACAAAAGCCCAGTAGCTGACCCAGAGGCTATCTCCCAGGGTCCCAAAGGGGCTAAGGCTTCCATGGCTAAAAACCCAGTACCTTCTGAAAGGGATTCAAGAGCACTAGACAGGTGGGGGAAAAAGGTTTAAACCTCAGCCACATTAGCTATGAGAGCACTAAATTGTCAATTTCATATGCTTAAGTATTAGCAATTTCTGATTTCTCAGTTAAAACAAAAGATAACCTCCCTCCCTCAACAATCTGAATTGAAAGAAGTACAGGATTTGTTGCACGCCACCGAGCAGGTGGGCAAACATACCTTACAATGTGGGTTTGATTCTTTAGAGGCCTCCTGCAGAGCAGCTGTCACTGGATCAGTTATACGTAGGCATGCCTGGTTAAAGGAACAAAGTCTGCCTGATCATGTTAAAGCAAAACTACTAGATGCCCCCTTACAGCAGGATGTTCTTTTTGGAGTTAAAGCAGAAGAAGTTTTAAAGAAAATGGAAGATAAGGCGAAATGAATGCAGACAGTCAAAGATTTCCTACAAGTACAACCCCCTCACTTCAGCAGAAACTGGCCAACAAAAAATTGGTCCTTTCCAGCCACTGACAGACCTCAGAAGGGTAAATACAGGCGACCAAGGGCAGAGGACAACCACAAGCCCAGTATAAACCTCGCCAATGGGGCACTCCAACCCAGAAGGGAGGAGAAGACAGGTCTCAACCCACCAGAAGGCAAACTCAATGACTTGCACCTCAGCTGGCCAAACAAAGCTCTTTTGTCAGCCCCCTTGGGGGGGAACTAGCACTATTTGCAGACAACTGGCACATGGTCACAGTCAGCCCCCTTGGGGGGGAACTAGCACTATTTGCAGACAACTGGCACATGGTCACAAAGGACAAATGGGTCCTAGACATAATTTTACGAGGATACAGATTCCACTTTCACACCTTGCCAATGAAAAGAGGAATGCCAAACCTGCCACAAAATCAAAGGGCAGAGGCTCAAAAACAAATTACAGCTCTCATGACCATGAGAGCCATTCAGCGGGTACCAACTCAAGAGCAAGGCCAAGGATTTTACTTGAGGCTCTTTCTAGTACCCAGAAAGGACAACACTTGGAGACCAATTATGGACCTTTCAACTCTAAACACAAGTTCCCAAATTCAAGATGCTAACACTACAGCAGCTACTTCCCATGTTGGGCAAGGAAGCATGGTTGGTAACGTTGGACCTCAAGGAGGCATACCTGCATGTCCCTATCAGACAAAGTTGCAGAAGATACCTCCGTTTCAGTGCAGGTTCAACCCATTATCAATTCTCTGCACTGCCCTTTGGCTTATCTACTGCGCCCAGAGTGTTCACAAAATGCCTGGCACCAGTAATTGCATACTGCAGACAAAGAGGAATTCAAATATATCCATACCTGGACCGACTGCCTCATCCAAGCAGAAAGAAAAGACATTCTCTTACATCATCTGGCTTTTGTGAAGCATCTACTAAATTGTCTGGGGTACACAGTAAATGAAAAGAAGTCAAAACTAGTACCCTCACAAAAAATAACATTCCTGGGTGCCAGCTTGGACACAATGGCCCAGAAGGCTTATCTTACACCAGACAAGCAACTTCAACTGACTCAATATTTCAAGACAATGGCAACAAAGACCCAATTAACTGCAAGAAAAATTCTGCAGGCTTTGGGCTTCATGGCATCTTGCATTCTGATAATACCATTTGCAAAACTGCATATGAGGAAATTACAGTGGTACCTAAAAAGCGTATGGTCTCAACACAGCCACATCTTGGACACAGTGATATCTCTCATTCCCTGCCTTCAGCAGGAATTTCTATGGAATTTCTATGGTGGGCACAGGCATGTCACCTCAACAAGGGTCGGTCTTTTACCTTGCCCCCAACCAGGCAAACTATCACAACAGATGCTTCAGACTATGCCTGGGGGGGGGGGGGGGCACACATGGCAGGGCAATGCATTCAAGGCCTATGGACTGCAGAACAAAGAAAACTGCACATAAATCAAAAAGAGATGCTAGCTGTACAGAAAGCTCTGGCAGCCTTCAAGGATCTACTACAGCCAGGACAACTTGCAATAAAGACGGACAACACCACAGTAATATGTGGTACATAAACAAACAAGGGGGCACACATTCCTACCCTCTCTGCAGGCAAGCAATAATCTTATGGAACACAGCTCTGGCCTACCAAGTCCAGTTACAAGCTCAATTCCTGCCAGGACAAAAAACCACATTAGCAGACGACCTAAGCCGAAACATCAAAGATCCCCACGAGTGGAAACTAGACCCACAGATATTTACAATGATAACTCAAAAATGGGGCCTTCCAAATATAGACCTGTTTGCCAGTCCTCAAAACTACCAACTGACAAAATTCTGTACAAGGACATTCCACCATCAAGCTTGGAAAGTGGACGCTCTTTCCTTCAGTTGGAAAAACCTGAAAGCATATGCCTTTCCTCCATTACCTCTTCTCACAAAGGTTCTTTTGAAGGTCAAAAAAGAGAAACCTTGACTGATTCTCATAGCCCCAGACTGGCCACGCCAGCACTGGTACCCGCTATTGAAGAATATGGTTCACAGCCCACCATGGATATTGCCTCAAATACCTCATTTGCTCATGCAGCAAAACAAACAGATTATACACAGCCAGCTCAAAACCTTAAACCTGGCTGCATGGCAAATCAATTAAGCATCCAACCAGCCCCTCTTTCACAAGCAGTACTGGATGTTATTCTGGAAGCCAGGAGGCCAAGCACCAGGAAGGCTTACTTGGACAAATGGAAAAGGTTTCCTGCTTGGAACCAAGCTAAAGGCGAAGACACTCAGCCTCATATGCCTCACATTCTGCAGTATTTAGCTAAGATGTTGCACAAAGGACTTTCCTTCTCCTCAATTAAAATCCATGCTTAGCTCACTACGACACAAATCCACCTTTATTTTCAAATCCTCTTCTAAGGCAGTTCCTCAGATGGGCAAAAAACATTAGACCACCTAGAAGAGCTCCTACACCAACATGGGACCTCAACTTTGTTCTGGAAAAACTAACACTACCTCCCTTTGAACCAGCTTTCTCTGCAGACCTTCAGTTCCTATCTTGGAAGACTGCCCTGCTCCTGGCCATAACTTCTGCCAGGAGTCTCAGAATTACAGGCACTTATGGCAGTGGAACCTTTCCTCATTTTTTATCAAGACACAGTTTCTCTACGAACTAATCCTTCCTTCATGCCTAAGGTGGTTTCCAGTGTTGCTTTAAATCAAACCATCCACCTACCCACTTTCTTCCCCAATCCACAGAACAAAGGTGAGAGACTCCTGCATTCCTTGGACATTCACATGCAGCTTCGTTACTACTTGGATAAAACTAAGGCTTTCAGAAAAACTGACCAGCTCTTTGTATCCTATGCTACAGCTTCTCAAGGGAGGGCCATATCCAAGCAAACCATTTCTAAATGGATAAGCCATTGCATACGGTTCTGTTATACCCATCATGGGAAACCAGTTCTCCCTACCATTAGATCCCACTCTACCAGGGCAACAGCTACCTCTACAGCCTTTCTCAGGGGGGTTCCTACCAAGGAAATTTTAGAAGCTGCAACTTGGAGTTCTGTACACACCTTCACCAAACACTATCACTTATCTCTTTATTCTAAGTCCAGGGCGGGCTTCGCCACTGCAGTTCTGCACGGCCTCATTGCCTCCACTAACCCTTTGATACCTCCACCCTACCTTAGCTTTGGGACTCAACCCAAGTGTGATGACTGCAGCAGGGTAACACGATGAACATAGTACAGTTTTGTACCTACCATAAATGTAGATGTTTGAGTGTTCACCCTGCTGCAGTCCAGGTTACCCTCCCTCCAACCCCTCTGATCTACTGGGTAAATCTCTGCTATGCCTTACTGATGCATTTGCTTATAGCTGAAGGGATTTTGTGTTTGTACAGTGTTCTCACCATTTTGTACTAATTTGGATCACCTTTTTTGGGGCACCTGACATCTGGGGCAAGAAAAACTGAAGAAAATGGCGTCGGTTGCAGTATATGTACCCCTGGCGCACTGACGTCAGGGATGAGGCGACAGCAACCGACGTCGGACCAAGACTTTGGAAATCCGGCCGACTGCGGGACCTCCTGACGACAGGATAACCCAAGTGTGATGACTGCAGCAGAGTGAACACTCGAATATCTACATTTATGGTAGGTACAAAACTGTACTTTTTCCATGGCCTGAGAGGCTGTTTTTGCCTCAAAGTTGGCTTTGGAGACTTGAATAGTCCCAAGTTACCTCTTGCAACTGATAAGGGAATTTGTCTTTTGGGCACAGTTTTCTTTCTTTTGTTGTACAACCTTATTTATACTGGAGGTTTACCAAGGGTGCTTGTTTCTCGAGTTTGTTTTGGTTTGGTACTCCTGTCTGTACAGTTTACATCCTTGTACAGGGTTTCTGTAAATACTTACACATAGGCCACTGTGTTTTCCAAGTTTAGGGGGCGCTTGGAATTTAGCCATGCATTCACTTAATAGGAGATAATTAGCCTTGGAAAAGTTCTTAAAGGTTCTGGGCTTTGCTGTATATGCAGCCTTTATATGTATTTCAAGGGGTTACGGTTTTGTGATGTGATCTGACCAGAGAGAAAATTACACGGGGGGTGGGGGGGGGGATGCAACATGTTCTCATATTTGTGAGTACCAGATCCAGGATATTTGCACCCCTAGTAGGTGTGTAGACTAGCTGTTCCATGGTGTTTGCATTGACAAAATACATGCATCTTTGAACTTGTATATTCGTGGTTGTGTATGTATCCCAGATTATGGTGAAGTAGTTGAAATATCCCATGAGTATGGTGTTGGGCTGAATTGTGAGTACGCTCCAGTGCGTTCAAGTTTGTGGTAAGGCTGTCCTGGGTTACAGATGGGGACCTGTAGCTGGCAAGGATATGGTACTGGACTTTACTCAAGGATAGTTAGACATGGATTAGCTCAAGCATGTCATGTTGTCGTATAGCAAATCTAACTGACAAATTTAGTTTTAACTTTACTCCCCCTCTCACCCCCAGCAGAAATACCATCTAGCATGCTTTATACAACTGTCAGAGAGCAGTGCTTACATGCACTGTCGAAGGCCAAGAATGCACCTTTGATGGGCCCCAATATTATCCCAGGATGTCTCCTAAATAGCCTGAAATATGACCCATCAGGGCCACTGGTGTCATATATTCAGCAGTAGTCTCCACCTACGCTTTGTGCCACATGAATGGAAGACTGCAGCGGTCATCCCTTTGCACAAGGGAGCTACAGACCCGTTAGTCTTACTAGTCTCATATGCAAAACAATGGAAAGAAATAATCATAGGAATGATTAACTGTGACATAGGAAACAGATACTGGATCCAACCCATTTTGGTTTCGTCAAAGGCAGGTCATGCCTAATGAACCTGGTGGTCTTGTTTGAGAAGGTCACCAAGGCAGTGGATAAGCAAAAAACTGTGCATACTGCCTGCCTTGACTTAGTTAAGGTATTTGATACAATACCCCACTCCGGCATTGTAAACAAACATGGGAACTGGGCAGAAAAAAACCCTATGTAATTCTCTGGATAGCCAGCTGGCTCACCAACAGACAGGACCCAGGAAGTTAAAATTTGAGAGACCACCTCCACAAAGAGACTGGTCTCCAACTGAGTCCCCCAGGGCTCTGTGCTGGGTCCACTTCTGTTTGACATTGATTTTTAAGAAGTCAGGGGCTTCTGGCTTACCAAGTTTGCAGATGATTGCAAGTTAAGAGCGATCTTAGAAACCTCCCAAGATACACACAATATTCTGTGCAGATCACCTCAAAGCCCTATCTTTGTACACGGTTTCCTACAGACTGCTGAGAGGCAGTTTATGCATGGCATACAAGACATCCTTAGATTCCACTCTGGACTTTTTGCATGTCCACAAAATGAACAGCACCAGAAGTTCTAGATCTAGTGATTTAAACTTTGCTTGCAACTTAAATAGGACATGTTGGAGGACAATTATCTCAGGAAATCCCCATTCTCTGGAATAGACTTTCCATCCATGTGAAGTAGAGCCCTTCCAAACCCTATTCAGGTGCAGTCTGAACCAGTGGATGTGAAATGGGAAATGCACCCTTGGTCTGCCACCTATATCTCTGATGACCTGAGACAGCTGCTTAAGTCATGCCCTAACTAACATAAACGCATCTTAAAATTACTAGTAAGGCACAGTAACTCATGAAATACATTTAGGTTGTACGGTTTGGCTTTTGAAGGTCCCAGTGGCAGTCAGCTGTGTACACCTGTGAAAGTGTTGAATTGTATTAAGAAATGTATAGTGCCAAATAGCAGTGCTGTAGGTGACAAATTTGGAAGGAAATGAGCATCTGAATGACAAAATGAGGATGTCAGGATGGATAGTCTGTGGAATATCAGGGACAAAGGAAAAGGAGTAATGCTAATTGCTACAGGTCCCCAATAGTAGTAGAAGAGGAAAAAAAACTTGGTAGATTTGTGGTAGTAAGAGGTTATTGGCAAGGTTAAATATATGCCTGCCCTCTTCTGTATAACTAAAAGGACTAGAAACATTTTCATTGCTTCCATCTTACTATCCATAATCAGGAATGTCCACCTTCTCAAATTTTGTATTAAGTTTTTGTTTAGTCTCTTTTTTTAGATATCCTTAGCTACCACAGTAGAGTCTTCCTTAATCCAAGTATGATTAAAGTTCTTGAAATTAGTACTGTTTCCATCTTTCATGTTAGCCAGAAGTGCTGTTTGCAGCACCTGCAATGTGCCCAGTAGTGACGACTCATGCAATTCATATGGAGTTACATACATCAGTAACACATCTAAGTACAATTGTAAATTTTTTTTTATAAGACGTGTTGCTCCTACTACTATCTGAACTGTCTGGGTATCCTCCTTCCACATTGTCCTTGTTTCTGACTGCAAATTATGTTACACACAAGACAGTATGGCCACTGGTGTAGCAATTGCAGTAATCAATGCTACTTTTGTCATATTTGCTTGGACTACTATATCTGGCTTTCTCACGCCTGTATTTTTAATTGTTAATGGGTGATCCCATGTGATTTAAACATTTTCTATAATGCTTTCTGGCTCAAGTTTCCAGTGTTTTTCAGCTACTTCAGTATTAGAATGTTTGCACAATCCCCAGCACAACAGTCTTGCCACATTATTATGCCTTTTAGTATACAGTCCTTCTGCCATTAGTATATCACAACCAGCAACAAGGTGTGTGTTTCCAATTCTGATGTCCTTCAAGGATGCATCTGCAGTCTTCACAAATGGGTTGTCCTGTCGTCAGGCAGCCCTTTGGTCGGCCGGATTCCAAAGTCTGGGTCTGGCCTCGGCTGGTGTCGCACTTCACCCGACATCATTGCGGCAGTTCTTTGGGTATAAAGGCATCAGCCAACGCCATTTTCCCCAGTCTTTCTTGCCACGTGGCGCCCGAAGCAGAAGCTGTTCGCAAGTGCCGGTCGGTCAGATCCAGAGATTACTACTACCGAATATTACTTCGAAGACTTCTAAAAAGCTAAGTACCCCATTGGGGACTCTTTCTTGCCTCAGCCGATGTCAGAGAAAGTGAATAACTGTTTATCTTGTGGGAAACAAATACCTCATAAAGATTTCCACTCCTATTGCATACATTGTTTAGGCCCAGACCACGACGTAGCAGCATGTCTAGCCTGTGCTTCTTTAACCCGACGGCCGCTTAGCCGCCAGACGGAGTTTGCTGAACAGATTTTCGGCTCCGATTTTGCATATATTATGCCGCCGGTTCCTCCGACTCCGCAAAGTACCAAAAAACGCAAAGAAAAGGACTGACTCTCGCGGTCTGCGGTTTCGCCAAAACCGCGGTTAAGCAAACCATGAGTGTCTCGGTTTCGGCGAAACCGAGCAAGCGGTTCTTTCTTCAGCCGAAATCATGCCTTCTACCGAGGCCTCTTCTAACCTGGTAGAAACGGCTTCTGAAATCCAACTTTCTGTTGCGGTTTCACAGGATTTATCAGATACCATTCCCTGGATATTTCTACCCCTGCACGTGGAGCTGCTAGGCCTCCTGAAGCAATGTCTATTAAGGCCTTTGCCAGGGCTAAATCAGCCAAAGCATCAAAACGGTGCCTGCCAAGCCCCCTCTCAGGCCCAGCACCAGCTCCCATATGCTTACTTTGGCTGAGGATCTCATCTCTTTAATTGTGGAGCCCAGCCTCATCCAGACAGGGCCTCTCTCCTCCTCCAGAAAAAAGGCCTAGAGCAGAGCCCCCTGAGCCAGTATCCACAGATGATTCCTCTGATGACTCAGAACATACAGACCCTCCTGAGGCTGCTTATTCTCCTTATGAAGACTCTGATACTGAGGAGTCCATCCCTTCAGCCTCTCCTCCTGAGGAATTTTCCTTTGGGGAAACCTTGCATGCTATGAGGGAACAATTTCAGTGGCAGGGCCAAGATTTCTCAGACTCCAGAAAACGGCTTAGGACCTTTCTACATTTGCCACAGCATAGGCCTTTAGCTATACCTCCAGTACTTTCTGTTGTTGATGATGCATTTAATGATGCTTCCACTGCTCCTGATTCATTACCTCCGGCTCCTGCTAAGCCCGATAGGTTCTACAGGGTCCCGGACACTCATCACCATTTATATAAGGCTCCTTTTGCAGATCCAGAGACTATCTCCCAGGGTCTTAAAGCCGTAGCAGCTACTTCCACTAAAAACCCCCTCCCCTCTGAAAGGGAATCCAGGTCCTTAGAGAGATGGGGTAAAAAGTTTACACCTCTGCTACTTTGTCAGCTAGAGCTTTGAACTGCCAATTTCATATGATTCAATACCAAGAGTTTATGCTTGACCATTTGACTAAAAAGCTGTCCTCTGAAGAATCTTTAGATAAGAAATATATTCAAGAAATGGTACATAACATACAGCAGGTTAGTAACCATTCTTTAAAATGTGGCTATGATGCACTGGAGGCTTCCTTTAGATCAGCCATGACTGGCACAGTTATCAGGAGGCATGCATGGCTGAAAGAACAGGCATTACCAGACCATGTCAAATCAAAGCTTTTGGATGCACCTATGGACAAGGTCAGTTTATTTGGTTCCCCTGCAACAGGTACTAAAAAAGATGGAAGAGAAAGCAAAATCTGTACAAACGGTGAAAGATTTCTTACAAGTTCAACCTCCAAGGTTTAGCAGGAACTGGCCCTCCAAGAATTGGTCCTTTCCAGACTCCTCTAGGGCACAAAGAGGCAGGAATAGGCTCGAGAGGCAGAAACCAAACCAGGGGTGCCTACAGGGGACGCCAGTGGCAAGGTAACAACCAGCGAGGCACGGATGCAACCACCACCACTACAACAACTCATTCACAGTGACTTGGCGTTGGCACCACCTACCAGGGAACAACTAGAAGCACCCTTAGGCGGAAAGCTAACCTTATTTTCAAAGAACTGGCATTGCATCACAAGAGAAAAATGGATTTTGCAAACTATAGACCAAGGTTACAGGTTCCATTTCCATACTCTACCAAGCAAAAGAGGAATGCCAAACCTGCCACCTACTCAAAGGACAGAAGCTCTAAAGCAAATATCTCAATTACTAAGAATGAGAGCTGTGGAAAAAGTACCACCTTTGGAGCAAGGAAAGGGATTTTACTCCAGACTCTTCCTGGTACCAAGAAAAGAAAACAAATGGAGGCCTATTCTAGACCTGTCCGCTTTAAACACATTCCTCATTGTTCCAAAATTCAAAATGCTGACCCTACAGCAGCTTCTTCCCATGCTGGGCAAGGAGTCTTGGCTGGTAACTCTAGATCTCAAGGAGGCATACCTGCACGTCCCCATAAGACCAATTTGCAGAAGATACCTCAGATTTCTTGCAGGATCAGAGCATTATCAATTCTCAGCATTGCCCTTTGGCTTATCTACTGCGCCCAGAGTGTTCACGAAATGCCTGGCATCAGTAATCGCTCATTGCAGACTTCAGGGGATTCAAATCTATCCCTACCTGGACGACTGCCTGATACAAGCGGACAACAAAATAAAACTAACAGAAGACCTACAAAGAGTCATTTACCTGCTGCAAGCCCTGGGATATACAGTCAATATAAAAAAGTCAAGGCTGATTCCATCCCAAAGAATAACCTTTCTGGGTGCAGAACTGGACACATCAAATCAAATGGCATCCCTAACTGCAGAAAAGAAAGAGCAGCTTCCTCTCTACTTCTTGGCATTAACAAAGCAGAACCATCTAACTGCAAGAAAAGTGCTGCAAGCTCTAGGCTTCATGGCATCCTGCATAATACTGGTCCCTCATGCCAGGCTGCATATGAGAAAGCTACAATGGTACCTAAAGAATTTGTGGTCTCAACACAAGCACAGCCTAGAAACCAAAATTCCAATGATTCCCTGCCTGAAGAAAGAGTTCCTATGGTGGGCTCAGGCCTGCCAATCAAACTCAGGATTGCCCTTCTGCAAAAGCCAACCAAAACAAACCATCACGACAGATGCCTCAGACCTCGGTTGGGGGGCACACATGCTGGACAGGTGCATTCAGGGCCTATGGACTCAAGACCAGCTGCACCTGCACATAAATCTAAAGGAAATGATGGCAGTAAAATTGGCAATCCAGGCCTTCAAACCTTTTCTCCAAGAAGGTCAGCTGATAAGGACAGACAACACCACAGTTATGTGGTACATCAACAAACAGGGAGGCACACACTCATATCCTCTATGCCGGCTGGCACTGGACCTATGGGATGTGGCTCCGGGCTACAACATTCAGTTACAGGCAATTTATGTACCAGGGAAGGAAAACATTCTAGCAGACATATTAAGCAGAACTACCACAGATGCCCACGAATGGATGCTGCATCCGGACTTCTTCAAAGCCATCACAAGAGAATGGGGATTACCACAAATAGACTTGTTTGCATCCCCACTCAATCACCAGCTAAAGAAATTCTGCACAAGGACGTACCACCCACTTGCTTGGAAGGTGGACTCCCTATCTTTCAGTTGGAAAAACCTGATAGCATACGCATTCCCACCACTTCCTTTGATGCACAAGGTGCTTCTGAAGATCAAAGAGGAACATCCGAGGATCATTCTGATAGCTCCAGACTGGCCAAGACAACATTGGTATCCATTGCTGAGGAGCATGTCCCGGGAACAAATATGGACACTGCCCCTGATCCCATTACTGTTAACACAGAACAACTTCAACATCCTGCATCCAAACCTGAAAATTCTGCAGCTAACTGCCTGGAACATTACATGCCAACAATTAACCCAAATTTATCCCAAAGGGTTAAGGACATAATCCTGGAGGCTCGAAGACCTTCAACAAGAAAGAATTATGCAGCAAAATGGAAAAGATATCTCACTTGGAGTACTGCAAAGGGGCAAGAAGTGACACTGGTGAACATAGCCAACATCCTGGAGTACTTGGCAGAGCTCTTCCATACAGGCCTGTCCTACTCTTCCATCAAGATACATGCCTCAGCTATTTCAGCAGAATACAGCTTGGATCCTCCTGTCTTCTAGCATCCTCTGCTCAGACAGTTTCTGAGAGGAATTAAAATGTGAAACCTCCCGGAAACCTCCATTACCAGCATGGGACTTGAACTTTGTACTAGAAAAATTGACACTTCCCCCTTTCGAACCAGCAGCAACAGCAGAATTACAATACTTATCCTGGAAGACTGCATTCCTGCTGGCAATAACTTCAGCAAGAAGGGTCTCTGAACTACAGGCATTAATGGCAGTGCAACCCTTCCTGATTTTCCATTAAGATAGTGTCCATGAGAACAAATCCTACATTTATGCCTAAGGTGGTATCCAGAGTCTCTTTAAATCAGGCTATCCACCTTCCTACATTCTTCCCCAACCCACAGAACAGGGGAGAAAGGCTACTACATACCTTGGATGTGCATAGACAATTACGCTACTACCTGGACAGGACAAAAACCAATAGAAAAACTGACCAGCTTCTGGTAGCATATGCAACAGGGAAGGAAGGAAAACCAATTTCAAAACAGACAATCTCCAAATGGATAGGAAATTGCATTAGATTTTGTTACTCCTATCATGGAAAGAAAACTCCAGAGAACATCAGGCCTCACTCCACAAGGGCTACAGCCACTACCACAGCTTTCTTACGAGGAGTGGCTACCAAGGACATTATAGAGGCTGCTACTTGGACCTCTGTGCATACATTTGCCAAGCATTATAATTTACCTTTATACTCTAGATCCCGAGCTGGTTTTGCCACTGCTGTTTTGCAAGGGATCCTAACTACACCATAATCTCTACTCATTCCTCCTCCCTAGTTTAGCTATGGTATTCTACCCATTTAGAAGACTGCAGATGCATCCTTGAAGGACATAGTACAGTTTTGTACCTACCATAAATGTAGATGTCCGATAGGAATGCATCTGCAGTCAGGATTACCCTCCCTCCTTCCCCTCTGAGGTACTCCTAGGGTATTTGCCAACCTTCAGCTAGCTTGGGGGGGATCTATTATGGTGTATTTGTTTGTATATATGTACATACATGCTTATTTTGTGTGTTTGCTCTCTACTATTTGGAAACTTTGGCATTTATCCAAATTTAGCCATCCAAGAGGGCACCTGGCATCTGGGGCAAGAAACACTGAGGAAAATGGCGTCGGCTGATGCCTTTATACCCGAAGAACTGCCGCAATGACGTCGGGTGAAGTGCGACACCAGCCGAGGCCAGACCCAGACTTTGGAATCCGGCCGACCGAAGGGCTGCCTGACGACAGGACAACCCATTTGTGAAGACTGCAGATGCATTCCTATCGGACATCTACATTTATGGTAGGTACAAAACTGTACTTTTCACAAAGCCTCATTTGTCTGTTTCTCCCACATGTTCAGTTGACTATGTAAACTAGCGTGTACATAGTCCACTATCTTTGGCTAATAATATTAACCTTCATCTTTTGATTTAAATTCACCTCTCCTTAACCATTCCTGCGTTCAGTCCTGATCAACATGAGGTTGTTCCAAGAGTTTTGTATACTTAATTGTACATCATCTACATTTCTTGCTTTCTGTTCTAATCCTTCACCTTATATTCTTTCTTCATTTGTTTGGCACATTCAGTTGCTGCATGATTTTTATCTACTTATGGTTTGATTTCCATTTCTGCTTGATGGCCGATATGCTTCTGCTAAACTAAGCAGGGAAGTCATCTTAGACTTATTCTCCTCATGTTTTAAAACTTTCACTACACTTAGGTCTTGTGAGGTCAAAAGATATGTATGCAGGCCTACAGTTGCAGGTTTACACATGTAGCCAATTTTGAGGAGGGCCATACCTCCTTCAGAATGGAGAATATGTAGTCTTGGTATATTTTTATAAAGCATTTTATAAGCATGAAGCATCCTTTTTGTTTTCCTGTCCAACTGATCCAACACCTTTTGAGACCAGTCATTTGCTCCAAAACTGTACGTTAGGACAGGAAGAACAAACTTGTTCCTCGATGTCAGCACTGTTTTCAGTATTAATTTTAGTCTTCTAAAATATTTCTTAATTTTTATTAACATTTGTTCATGTTTTATTGTTGATCCTTCAATTCCCAAATATTTATATACTCCCTCTTGGTCAAGTTTTCCTATGTCGCTTTCGTGTCTCAGGCTGATGTTTTCTTGGTGCTGCAGCTTTCCTGCTTTAAAGGTTGCTTTTGCACATTTATCAAGACCAAGTGACATTCTTATATTCGAAAAAGTTTTGACCACTTGCAGTTGCGCATTCAGTTCCTCGTCTGATGAACTATACAGTTTTAAGTCACCCACCAAAAGAAAAGTCTTTACACTTTGTTTTTTGGGGGCTAAATTATAGCCATGACCTAATGTGTTAGACAGCTTAATGGGTTAAGGGCAAGGCAAAAGAGCAGTGGTGACAGTCACCCTGGAATATCCCCCTTTGAATTTTTACCCCTGGAATAATCTGTCCTTTATCATGGTTTATAACTGCAAGGTGGTTTGCCACCATTTCATGGTCTCTGTAATGTAACCTGTCATTGTAGGGTGCATCTTCTGTATTTTTAAGCACTCTTTTATCCATGAATTTGGAATACTACAGTGTTTTGTTAAATCTCTGCTGCTTCTTTTTCCCTCTTTCTCTATACTTCTTGTTCCATTGTACTAAAACCCTTTTCCTTTTTTCCTCCTCCCCTGCTCAACTAATGCTTGTGTTGTTCTGCTCTTCTCCCTACAGCTGATTGTGCGTTCAACCCTACCCACAACAGTCCAAAAAACCACCCCTAAAAGACATCCATTTGGGACTCTGCTATAACCCTCTAAGGAGCTTTCAAAAGATAGCCACCCTCCAGATATAATTTAGTGTGTGTACTGTTACTTATTTAACAAAACTGCTAAAAGTGTTTGCTACCATAGTGTTAAATCTCCCCATGCTTGCCAAGCAGCCTACAGCTGTTCCTTCATTTTATGCCTTAACTCTTACCCCTAAGCTGCCCTTTTGTATTTTACCACTAGGTGACGCTGATGTTCATCGTGCATACAGCTGCAGTCATAACAGATGGGTTCTCCTGCCGTCAGGTGGGTCCTCGGTTGGCCGAATTCCAAAGTCTATGTCCAGCGTCTGTTGTTGTCGCTTCTTCCTTGACGTCAGTGCGACAGGGGTATAAAGGAACCAGCCGACGCCATTTTCTTCAGTCTTTCTTGCCGCGCGTGCCCGAAGCAGAAGCAGTTCGCAAGTGCCGGTCGGCCAGCTCCTGAAATTACGAAAATTTTGAAACTGAAGTCTTCTTGAAAGCTAAGTACCCGTTAGAAACTTTTCTTGCCTCAGACCGATGTCAGACAAAGTTAATAATTGTATTTCATGTGGGAAGCAAATACCGCATAAGGATTTCCATTCCCTCTGTATACCTTGTTTAGGCCCAGACCACGACGTCTCGGTCTGTCGTTTTTGTGCTACATTCAACAAACGCACCATTAAGCGTCGGGCGGAGTTCGCCCAGCATTATTTTGGAAAAACATTTAACTATATTATGTCGTCGGATACTCAGACTCCAGTTTTGTCTAAAAAACGCAAAGATAAGGACCGACACACAAGGTCCGCGTCCTCTACTGACACCACCCAAAGCCGACTACACGTGGTCCGGTTCTCAGCGAGGCGCCTACACAGCCCCTGACTACCGACGACACTTTATTGGCGGTGTCTCCTGTGCCGGAGGTCGCAGGCTCCTCGGCCCACACCCCGACTACAGATACCGAAGCCACTCTTGGCGTTGAACCTCAAAATGTGGACAGGTCTACCTCCACTCAAGGTGTCTTCAGACCTTCCTCTTCTTTTTCCATCAAGGCTTTTACTAAGTCTAAAGCAGCCATGCATTCTAAGAGTCAAGCTACACAGGGCCCATCTCCAGGCCCCATGCCTAAAAAACAGATGCTTAAAATGGATGAGGATTTAATTACTCTTATCGGGGGTTCTCAACCCCACGGACAAAGGCCCAGAGTGGAGGAAGAATCCCTCCTCTGATCAGGGCTCCATTATTTCAGAGCACTCTGATGATCAGGAACATTCTTACTCCCCTTTTGAAGACTCTGATGCAGAGGAGTCCATTCCTTCTGTATCCCCCCCCAGAGGATTACTCATTGAAACTTTGCATACCTTAAGGGAACACTTCCACTGGGAAGGCCAAGATTATTCAGATTCCAAGAAAAGGCTTAGGGAATTTCTCTTGCTACCTCAGCACAGGCCTCTGGCTATACCTCTTGTCTTGGACATCCTAGATGATGTTTACTCGGAGGCCTGCCTTAACCCGGATTCTCTGCCCCCAGCCCCAGTCAAGCCTGACAGGTACTACAGGGTTCCTGACTCACACCAATTTCTATACAAAAGCCATGCTGCTGACCCAGAAACCATCTCACAGGGCCCCAAGGGAATTAAGGCCTCCACTGCTAAAAATCCATTACCTTTCCAGAGAGATTCCAGATCCTTAGAAAGGTGGGGGGAAAAGGTATATACCTCGGCTACCTTAACCATGAGGGCCTTAAACTGTCAGGTTCCATATGCTAAAATACCAACAGTTTTTGTTATCACAATTGAAAAGTAAAATGTCACAACCTGAACAACCAGACTTGAAAGAGTTGCAGGATTTGATGCATAGTGCAGAACAAGTGGGTAAGCATACCTTACAATGTGGTTTTGATGCTCTAGAGGCCTCATGTAGAGCTGCTGTTACAGGATCAGTCATACGTAGACATGCCTGGCTCAAGGAACAAACCTTGCCTGATCATGTCAAAGCTAAATTACTAGATGCCCCTCTACAAAAGGATGTATTATTTGGTGCTAATGCTGAGGAGGTATTAAGGAAAATGGAGGAAAAGGCTAAATCAATGCAAACTGTGAAACATTTTCTACAGGTACAACCCCCACGTTTCAGTAGAAATTGGCCTTCCAAAAATTGGTCCTTTCCAGCCATGGACAGACCCCAAAGAGGTAGTTACAGGTGCCCAAGAGGCAGAGGACAATCCCAAGGATCGTTTAGAGACAGACAATGGCAAGCTCCTACACAAAGAGGTGGTGAGGATAACTCGCAGTCATTCAGAAAGCAAACCCAATGACTTCCGCCTTTGCATGCCAAGTAAGACTCAAATGGCAGCCCCCTTAGGAGGAAAACTGGCATTATTTTCAAAAAATTGGCATATTGTCAGAAAAGACAAATGGATCCTGGACATTATAAACAGAGGCTACAGATTCCATTTTCACACCTTTCCAAAAATAAGAGGCATGCCAAACCTGCCACACAATCAAAGGGCAGAGGCACAAAGGCAAATTACAGATCTCATAGACATGAAAGCTATTCGAGGTACCTACGCACGAACAAGGTCAAGGTTTTTATTCCAGACTATTCCTGGTACCAAGGAAGGGAAAAGATTGGAGACTTATTTTGGACCTATCCATCCTAAACACATTTCTACTCGTACCAAAATTCAAGATGCTCACTCTACAGCAGCTTCTTCCCATGCTGGGCAAGGAGTCTTGGCTGGTAACATTGGACCTCAAGGAGGCATACCTGCATGTCCCAATCAGACAAAATTGCAGAAGATACCTCAGATTTCTTGCAGGTTCAACCCATTATCAATTCTCTGCATTGCCCTTTGGCTTATCTACTGCGCCCAGAGTATTCACGAAATGCCTGGCATCTGTAATTGCCTACTGCAGACTTCAAGGGATACAAATATCCCCATATTTGGACGACTGCCTGATCCAAGCAGACAGCAAGCACATTCTTCTGAAACATCTGGCTTATGTAATAATGTTGTTGAACTCTCTGGGATACACAGTCAACAAAAATAAATCAAGGCTAATACCCTCTCGGAAGATAATTTTCCTGGGTGCCAACTTGGACACAAACACCCAGATGGCCTACCTCACGCTAGAGAAGCAGGGGCAACTAACTCAATACTTCAGAGCACTAGCAAATTGCACCAGGCTGACTGCAAGGAAAATCCTGCAGGCTCTGGGATTCATGGCATCTTGCATCTTACTAATCCCATGTGCAAAGCTGCATATGAGGAAACTTCAATGGTACCTGAAAAACCTATGGTCTCAACACAGCCACAGTTTGGAAACAATAATACCACTAATTCCATGTCTACAAAAGGAATTTCTGTGGTGGGCTCAAGCATGCCAAACAAACACAGGTCTTCCATTCAGCAAGCCTCAAGCAAATCAGGTCATCACAACAGATGCTTCGGACTACGCCTGGGGGGCGCACATGACAGATCGGTGCATTCAGGGCAAATGGTCCCAAAAAGAAAAGCACCTTCACATCAATCAAAAGGAAATGTTAGCAGTAATAAATGCTATTATAGCTTTCAAAGACCTTCTGCAACCAGGTCAACTATTGATAAGAACGGACAACACCACAGTTATGTGGTACATAAACAAGCAGGGAGGAACACATTCATACCCCCTATGCAGACTGGCCATGTCACTTTGGAACATGGCCATGGACTTAGAAATCGAACTACAAGCACAGTGCTTGCCAGGCAAGGAAAACACGCTGGCAGACAACCTAAGCAGAAATATGACCGATCCACACGAATGGAAGTTGCATCCAAAAGTTTTTACAGAAATAATCCAAGCATGGGGAAGGCCAGACATAGATCTCTTTGCCTCCCACAAAAATCACCAATTGACAAAATTCTGCTCAAGGATTTTCCATCCAATGGCCTGGAGAGTGGACGCTCTCTCTTTCAGTTGGACATCAATGACAGTTTATGCCTTCCCACCTCTTCCTCTGCTGCCCAAAGTTCTATTGAAAACCAGAGCAGACAGACCAAAGATGATTCTCATTGCTCCAGACTGGCCAAGACAACACTGGTACCCACTCCTGAGGAGCCTGACGCATTCCCCACCATGGACCCTGCCTCTAATGCCTCTTCTCCTGACTCAGCACAGCTTCAAAACTCTTCACAGCCAGCTAAAAACACTCAATCTAGCCGCATGGAAGATTACTTAGCATCACAACAGACCCTACTCTCCAAGGAGGTGCAGGATGTCATTTTGGAGGCCAGGAGGCCGTCAACTAGAAAAGCTTACTCCACAAAATGGAAACTGTTTTGTGTCTGGAATGAGAAAAAGGGCCAGGATCGTGGAAAACTGAATTTACCTCAAATACTACAGTATCTAGCTGAGCTGCTAAGCAGTGGACTTTCATTCTTCTCAATCAAAATCCATGCCTCAGCCATTTCTGCAGAATACAACACTGATCCACCCTTATTCTCTCACCCTCTCTTAAGACAGTTCCTCAGAGGGGCTAAGAATCTAAGACCCCCAAGGAAACAACCAGTACCTGCTTGGGATCTCAATTTCATTCTGTAAAAACTGACCTTGCCTCCCTTTGAGCCAGCTGCCTCATCAGATTTGCAATATTTGTCCTGGAAAACAGCTTTCCTTCTGGCTATTACCTCAGCTCGTAGAGTTTCAGAACTACAAGCTCTCATGGCTATGCAGCCTTTTATCATCTTCCATCAGGACAGAGTTTCCTTACGAACCAACCCGTCCTTTATGCCTAAAGTGGTATCCAGGGTAGCTTTGAATCAGGCCATACACTTACCTACCTTTTATCCTAATCCTCAAAACAAAGGGGAGAGATTACTACATTCCTTGGACATCCGCAGACAACTGCGTTATTATTTGGACAGAACAAAGCCTTATCAGAACAGCTCTTTGTGTCCTATGCTGTAGGAGCTCAAGGAAAACCAATTTCCAAACAGACAATCTCAAAATGGATAGCCCACTGCATATGTTTTTGCTATTCTTTTCATGGCAAAACTGTACCTATAGGCATCAGATCTCACTCCACAAGGGCCACAGCTACCTCTGCAGCTTTCCTCAGAGGAGTTCCAACCAAAGATATTTTGGAAGCAGCCTCTTGGAGTTCTGTGCATACCTTCTCCAAGCACTACCACCTACCATTGTACTCCAAAACTAGAGCAGGCTTTGCCACTGCAGTCTTGCAGGGCATCTTGGCTCCTCCTAGTTCCACCTAGTGCCTACCACTCCTTTCTTAGCTTTGGGATTCTACCCATCTGTTATGACTGCAGCTGTATGCACGATGAACATAGTACAGTTTTGTACCTACCATAAATGTAGATGTTCGCGTGCTAATACAGCTGCAGTCCAGGTTTCCCCTCCCTCCTTCCCCTCTTGGGACAGGCCTTGGCTAACACCTCCTCATACAACCTGATTGGGGTATTCATTTATGGTGTATTTGCTTGCAACTACTGTATTTTGATTATATTGCATTGCTTTATTACACAAATTTATGTATTGCTTTCCTTCTGGGGGCACCTGACATCTGGGGCAAGAAAAACTGAAGAAAATGGCGTTGGCTGGTTCCTTTATACCCCTGTCGCACTGATGTCAGGGAAGAAGCAATGACAACCGACGCCGGACCTAGACTTTGGATTTCGGCCGACCAAGGACCCGCCTGACTGCAGGAGAACCCATCTGTCATGACTGCAGCTGTATTTAGCACTCTAACATCTACTTTTATGGTAAGTACAAAACTGTACTTTCTACTACTTCAAGGCAGGATCCCTTATATTCTTTTCTGTCTCTCCATCAAGCCTATCCCCCACACTCTGGCTTATTTTACCCTACTGGCCTGCTTTGACTTGTGCTTTGTTTCTCTACCTTACTCCCCACAGCCTAGACTTTACCCCTGCTGCTCCTGTTCTTTATCTACTTTCCCATGTTCTGCTACAGCTGGCGGATTGGTTACAGCCAGACATCTTCTATCCCGCTTTTCCTGCTCCGTTCGTCCTACAGGCTCACTCCGCTCCCCTACCCTGCCCCCAATTTCACCCACCCCCACTACTCCTACATTTATTTTAACACCACACCTCTTCCTCTCTTTCTTCCAATCACCTCCCTCTTCAACCCCTCCCCCTCCATCTCCACCCACCTATCACAACCACTTCTCCCCACCCATCAAAGTCCCTATAGCAACTACTTCTACTCCATCTTACCTCATTTACTCTACCATGCCTAGTCGTCTACCTCAGTCCATCCTCATCCCATCTATCTGCATTCTACTCTTAATCCCATTATACCACACCACCTCCTACACCTATAGCCTACTCTATTCCCTCTTTCCTATCCTGCCCCACCACTCCCAACTTCCTTTCTTTTCCCACTAAAACAAACTTCAGCATGTCTGAATCTCTAGTCCAACCCGACTCACTCCACTACTTTCTCCCTCAACTAAATCCTACAAACCTAAACCAATACCTTACTGTCCACAATTCCTAAAAACTAAATCAAAAATACTACTGCCCTACCTCTGCTTAGCTGGAGACATACATCCTAACCCTGGACCAAACAGTTCCTCTAGCCCCAATCCCCCTACCACTAACAACACGGCTAATAATAAATACCTCAAACACCTTACCATCAATGCCCAAAGTTTAAGAAATAAAATAACCCACTTCCATGCTTGGTTAAACCACAACCTGCCTTACATTGTAGCCATCTGAGAAACCTGGTGAAAACCTCATATTGGTGACTCTGAAATCCTCCCTCCTGGATTCCAATCCCTCCAACAGGACTGCTTAAAAAAAAGGTGATGGGGTAGCCTTAATCTACTCTAACCTACTATCCATCACTCCCTACCCAAACCCTATCCCCCCATTCAATAATGCAGAACTAGTAATAGGGCTACTAAAATTAAATAGCCACAAAAGCATCTGTATCATCGCCCTCTACATTACCCCCTGGTAACAACACCACTACTTTTGAGGAAACTCTCCTCTGGAACTCTACCAATATTAAGCTTGAGACCATCACACTTGGAGATGTAAATATCGATTGGAATAGTCAGCAACCCGAATCCCACCTTATCCATCAATCTATTTTACTATACCCAACTAATTAACTCCATTACCAGACCCAATAAACCCCCCCCACGGTACCCCACTAGACTGGATCCTAGCATCCCATCCAAATAATGTCTTAGACTCTGGCATTATACCCAACCGTATAGGAGACCATTTGCCAGCTTTCATTCACCGAGCTACCCACTCCTCTCCTCACTTACACCAATATATTCAAATACGTAACCTCACAAACTTTAATCCAACTACCTTCTCAGACCCCTAAAACAAACTGGAACCCCCTAAAAACTCTTCCACTAGACAATACCGTAGAATTTTTCTACTCAACCTTCTTAAACATCCTCAACTCCCTAGCTCCACCAAGAACCAAAAAATAAAAATCAAGACCGCCGCATGGCTAACCAAAGATACCAAAAAAACTTATGCTACAAAGAAACAAATCTTGGAAAACATACCATCAAAACAAGCAATCAGATACTCTTCTTAAATATAAAGAACTCCGCAACCTTGCTAAAAACTAATCACTCCAACCCAACACAGCTTTCATCCTGGCCATAGTACTGTCACTGCACTTCTCTCCTTCTTAGACACAATAAATCTGGCCCATGACTCTGGAAAAATAGCATCTACAGTTCTACTAGATCTCTCTAAGGCATTCAATACCATTTCCCACACCCATCTCTTAAACCATCTTTATAACCTCAATCTCTCTCAGAATACCTTAACCTGATTCTCAAGCTACTTCTCTGACAGGTCTCAGGCTGTAAAATGGGGAAAGGTACCTCAACCTTCCTTCCTACCCCCTCTGGGGTACCCCAGGGGATCTATCCTCGGTCCATTGCTGTTTAACATCTTTATTAATGATTTCCACAAAGTCATACCCAATACCAAAATTGTGCAATATGCAGACGATTCTACCTTAATCTGCTGCACCTCTAACCTCCCTGAGCTTCAAACTGTGACCCAAACTGCTTTCTCCACCACAGAAAATTGGATGCTTCAAAACCACCCATCGCTAAATGCCAATAAATCCAAAATTCTATTATTCTCTCACTCAAAATCTACCTCTCTTGATAAAAGCTTGTTCCAAATTATTAGCCAAAACAACTGTACTATTGAGGTTGTTCCCTTCGCCAAACTACTTGGGGTTACCATTGGCGAACACCTAACATTCGATACTCTCATCCAGCAAAACATCAAGAAAACCCACATAAAACTAGGTATGCTATATAGGAACTTCCACTTTCTCTCTCCATCCACCAGACAAACTCTTGCCACTATCTACTCCCCTCACTAATGTATGGTGCACCACTATTAAACATATCTGCTGCTCTCAAAATTGGAAGTCTGCTATAATAAGATTTCTAAATTTGCTACTAAAGCAAAATTCTCCTCCCATCATTGTATTGTCCTTCATTTGTTAAATTGGCTTGAACTCTCTAACCATCTTGACTATCCTCAAATAACTGCAGTGCACAAACTATTTTTTCAACCAACTAAGTGCTCTGCACTCTTCAACATCCTTCTGTCTTACTCCCCTCAAAGAACTCTTAGATCTACTCACCAAAACCTAATCACTGTCCGAAAACCCAATCATCTCACTAGTCAGCTTCTGCTATCCTTTTCCTTAGCTAATAAATGGAATTCTCTTCCTTCCTCTCTTAGGACTTGTGCAAACTTTGAAAGTTTTAAAACTCAACTACATGCTTTTCTTTCCTCTTAAGAAATGCAACTGCATGCTCCCCACCTAGTCTAATATATTGATCCTCCCCTAACCTCCTGGCTAACTCTGGGTACTATCTAACCACAAAAATGTGCATATTGTAAAAATCTTAATTGTACTATGTAACAAAAGAACCTATGCCTGCTCTCTCATAGTTTATGAAATTGTAAATTGCATCTTCTGTACTATGGTTGTATCCGTAACTAAACTTTGTAATTGTGGAGTTTTTCTCCCTGGGCCTCCACTGAAAAATGGGCTCCCTGAGCCCAGTGGGACCTCCCCGGTTATCAAACAGGAAATAAATAAATAATACTGTGAAATGCTTTTCTGTAGTCTGTCTATACCATACTTAAATTCTTCCCTTTTTACAGTCTCCATTATGACTTTAACACCAAATGTTTTTTTGTTCCATATGACTTTCTTTTGGTACCCTTTTGCTCTATTGCCATGATTGAATTTTCTTCTAAATGACTATAAACTGTCGGATATCATTTCCAGTGTATAGAAAGGTAAGATCTGAAGTAGTTGACTTCATTTGATCATCATCCTGTGGGTTCCGGATCTGAGCCGGCAGCTTACCAAGCTAAAGATCCTCACTCCATGCTCCTCCCCCTTACCCATACTACACTGCAACCTCCTTCCAATCCCCAGATTTTGTTTGCCACTGCTTCGCCAGCACGGGATTCCTGAGCTCCAGGCAGGTTCGTTAGGTTTTCATCTAACTTTCGGTCTGTGTGTGTTCATTTGAGTGGTAAAACACTTTATATATAAAAAAAAAAAAAAAAAAAAAACCTGTCCTTATTTTCCCCGGGTTTTGCATTTAAAAAAAAAATAGTGTAGTGGTATAGGACAGTTTTCGGACTTTGTCTGTGTAGGCCTCCACTTTCCTCCCTTAGTTTGTTTGTGTGTGTGTGCTTGATTACGTAGCTTGTCTGTTAGTTATGTCGGAAGGTCAGAAACTGACATTTTCTAAGTGCACAGTGCGTGGCCATAAGCTGCCGCCGGCTGATGGTCACACTCTGTGCGTAGTTTGTTTGAGGGTTCCCCATCTGACATACGGCTGCAAGATTTGTGCAGCTTTTAACTCCCGGGCCCTGCGGGATCGCAGGACCAAGCTGTTTCTGGTGGATCTTTTAACCGCAGAGTCAGCTACCTCTTCTGCTGCATCTTCTTCAGTCATGGCTGTGACTGTTCAGCCTTCAAGCCCTCCTCCCCTGTCTGGGACTTGCACTCCCACCTCTAAACAGAGAGAGAGAGGCCAGGAAAGATAAGCACAGAGAAAAAGAGAGAGAGAGACAGGGAGAGGGGTCGCAAGAGGCAAGCGGACTCTGATCCGTCCCCCTGCTAAGGTGATCTCAACACCAGAAAAGATTGCTAGGTCATCTTCCCCTCGGTTCCGTTCTCCACTTTCCTCCCTGGAGCCAGAGGAGGAGGCTCAGCCCTCTTCGAGGTCGTCCCCACTTCGGCTCTCCCGACCGGTGTCGGTGGCATCCTCAAAATCTACAAGGAGCCTCTCTGAAGCCGATATGGACCGGATGATGAGAAGGTTCCTGCAAACTCAATTACAGATGGGAGTGTTGCTGCGCCCCCCCCCCCCCCCAGCCAGAACAGGGAATTTGGCTCCGACATTTGCCTCAATAGCTCGTTCTCCGATCCACCATTGGATTTCGGAGTCAATGGATCTGGGGAGCACCGGAGTCAGGGGCTCAGCGCCGATGGTCCCTCCTACCTCGATGCCGGCCATGCCATCGAGCCTGTCGGATCCAAGGTGATGAGTGTGTCGTCTGCCCCACTGTGATAGGGGCATACCATCTCCTTGGGTCTGGCTGTTCCGGCCTCTGATCCGATCCTCTCGTCAGATCTGAGGGGTACGGCTACCCACACCACCAGTTTCAAAGAAGCCAGTTCCCTTTCGGCTTTCGACGTTGTGGAGAGGGTTCTCTCTGGAGAATCGAGGCCTTTCGCTCTTTCCTCGGAGACCATCCCTGTTCCCTCGCAACTGCGTTTGTCTTCCATCATCCAGTCCTCCCAAGGACAGCCTGTGTCCAGTGTTCCCCAGACAGTTTTTCTTGAGGAATACAAGACGGTTGGTGAGCCCTCCCCAGAGAGTCCCCCTCCCAAATGCCAGTGCAAAAGGAGGCACATGGACTCCCCTGAGTCCCTCACTGAGGATACAGGCTTGGAGGAAGGGGGAGGTTCCCCCAGATCACCCCCCCCCCCGAAGACATCTCCTTCGGAGACATAATGGAAATTCTTTGCTTGAGAGGGGGGGGTTGATCCACCCAAAAACCTTCCTTGGACGAGTCTGTATTTCTGGAAATGTTCGCAGGCCCATCTACCTCTTGGGTGTCCCCCCTTGGCCGACCCTGTGGTGGACCTCATTGCCACAAGAGCTTGGAAGGAACCGGACATTGTAGATCCAGTACCCAAATGGCCAACGTATTGAGCCCTCCTGCGGACAAGCCCACTTGCAGTAAGGGTTCCCCAGTTGATGCCATGATGGTGGCGGCCACCAAAAAGGAACTCTCCCAGGAAAGTTCCTCGGTTCATCCCCCTCCGAACAAGGAGTCCAGCGTGATGGATAGTCCTGGAACGCGGACTTTTGCTTCAGCTACCTTTGCTATAAAGGCACTGAATTATATGGCCCACGTAATTAGACTGAAACGTGACCACATGAAGGAGTATGCAGAGTCTTCCCCAGAGTACATTTTGGCCGAAGATAAACTGACATTCTCGGCTCATATGGCCACTCTCGTCTGTTTCGAATACGTCCATGCGTTTACTCTCTCATGCCACCAAGGGAGCCGCAAGGGCAGCAGTGTCTGGTATTGCCATGAGGTGTCATGCCTGGCTCCGGCTTTGCGATTTTTCAGAACCTTTCAAGGTGTCCTTCGCTAATGCCCCTTTTGACAGTTCGACCCTGTTAGGGAAAACCATCTGACATAAACTTATTCAGAGCGAGAAGGATGGGAAAACACTGTCAACCATCGGGATCCGCTTCTCTAACTCTCAAAAATCCTTCTCCAAGAACCAGCGAGGGCAAAAGAAGCTATGGTTCCAGAAATCTCAGCAGTTCTGGAATGCTCCGGACTCCCCCCCCCCCCCTCCAGAGGGGGACAAGGTAGATGCCGGCCCAGAGGCAGAGGGGGACCGAAGAACTTCGGGTCACGGGAGCCCTTTTCCGATAGACCCGCACAGCAGCCCTGTGGGGTTGCTCGATTGCTCCTCTCTGGAGGCAGTCTGGGGAGTTTTTCGAGGCACCTAGCCCAGTGGAAGTCCATAACGTCAGATTGCTGGGTGCTTCAAATAATATCCAAAGGCTATTCTAGTCCCTTCATAAACAGTCCCCTATACACAAGGTGCCACCTGGACATTCCACCCGCTCAAAGGGAGGTGGCAACTTTGGAAATAAGAAGGCTGCTAGAAAAAAGAGCAATCCAGCAAGTGCCCCCAGACCAGTCAAGCATCTATTCTAGGTTCTTTTTGGTGACAAAAAAGATGGGGGACTTGAGGCCGATTATTGACCTATCCACAATGAAGCTGTCCGTTGCCAAGAAAAAGTTCTGGGTGGTCACTGTACAATCCATCCTGCCCTTCTTGCAGGAGGAAGACTGGATGTGCTCGATAGACCTCAAGGATGCATACTACCATATTCTGATAGACAAGGTGATCCAGGAGGTTCCCCCGCTTTCGGCTAGGAGCCAGTCATTACCAGTTCAGGGTCTTACCCTTCGGTCTCACCACAGCTCCGAGGATGTTTACCAAGGTCATGGCAGTTGTAGCGGCCCACCTGAGGCTTCAGGGCATTCAGGTCTTTCGGTACCTGGACAACTGGCTGTCCACCAGGCATCAGCTTGTACTAGCCAGAAATTTCTTTCCTCAGTTGCCGACTCGGCTGGTTATCACAATGAATCTCAAGAAGGGTTCCCTTCAACCTGTTCAAATTCTAGACTGCATAGGGGCAAGAATAGATTCTCTTCAGGCTAGGATATGTTTGACCCCAGACAAACTTCACAGCCTGGCCCTTCATGTACTGGCGCTCCTTCAGTCTCCTGCACCCCCAGCGGAGTTAGTCTTGAGAGCCCTAGGATCTATGGCAGCAGCTATAAATCTGGTTCCTTGTGCACGTCTGCATATGAGAGTGTTACAGTGGACGTTACAAGTTCAGTGGTCTCTACTACATCTGTCTGTAGACTTTCCGATTCCTGAGCAGTGTGCAAACATTCTCTCATGTGGTGGCTTCAATCCCAGGATCTGTGAGAAGGACGCCCCTTTGTTACGCCTCCGCCCCAAGCCACGGTGACCACAGACGCCTCCCGCTTAGGGTGGGAGGGGCATTGTTCGGGCAGGACTGTCCAAGTCACGTGGACTCTGAGCGAGACCGTTCTGCATATAAATGTTCTAGAGATGAGAGCAGTTCTTTTAGCGTTGCAGGCCTTTCACAGCTCTCTTCCTCTGGGAACTATTGCGATCCAGTCACAGTATGCCAGTGGTGTGGTACATCAACAAACAGTGGGAAACCAGGTCTTATCCACTTTGTCGAGAGGCCATGAGAGTGTGGGAATGGGCGATCTCCACCAACCGCTTTCTGATGGCAATGCGCATCCCGGGTCGGTCCAACATTTTGGCAGACAAATTGAGCAGGACTATCCTCTCGCCTTATGAGTGGTCTCTGAAACCTTATGTAGTGGAACAGGTCTTCCTCAGGTGGGGTCAGCCTTGCTGCGATCTCTTCGCACCACCGTCCAACACGATGTGCAGCGAGTTTTTCGCTCTGATTCCCCAGAGGGGGGAAGCTCCCAGAGATGCTCTTGTCCATGCTTGGCCACCTGGACTTCTTTATGCATATCCCCACTTCCTCTCATGACAAAATTCTTACAGAAAGCTCGTCGGTTGGGGAGCAGAGTTATCCTCATAGTCCCATTCTGGCTTTGTCAGGTTTGGTTCCCTTGCCTGCGGTCTCATCTTCTAGCTCTGCCCTGGATCTTGGATCGCATTCCGGATCTTATCATCCCTTGGGAATTCTTCCTCCAAATCTGGACAGCCTCAAGCTCACAGCTTGGTTGCTCCAGATTTTCATTGTGCATACAGCTGCAGTCATCACACTTGGGTTATCCTGCCGTCAGGCGGGTCCTCGGTCGGCCGAATTCCAAAGTCTAGGTCCGGCGTCGGTTGTCGTCGCTTCTTCTCTGACGTCAGTGCGGCAGGGGTATAAAAGAGGCAGCTGACGCCATTTTCTAAAGTCTTTCTTGCCGCGTGGTGCCCGAAGCAGAAGCAGTTCGCAAGTGCCGGTCGCCAGCTCCTGATATTTACGAACAGTATTTCAGCCGAAGTCTTCTTTAAAGCTAAGTACCCCGTAGGGGAAACTTTTCTTGCCTCAGACCGATGTCAGACAAAGTTAATAATTGCATTTCTTGTGAGAAGCAAATACCGCATAAGGATTTTCACTCTTACTGTATACCTTGCTTAGGGTCAGACCACGACGTCTCGGCCTGCCGTTTTTTTGCTAGGTTTAACAAGCGCACTGTTAAGCGCCGGGCGGAGTTCGCCCTTCATTATTTTGGCAAAAATTTAATTATATCATATCGTCGGATACACCAACGCCAATTTTAGGCAAAAAACGCAAGGATAAGGATAGACATCAGAGGCCTGCACCGAGTACTGAGATCACCCTTAGGCCGACTACCGGTTCTCAGATTCTCAGCGAGGTGCCTACGCAGCCCCTGACTACCGATGAAACTATTTTACCGGCGACTTGAGTACCCGAGGCCGCAGGATCCTCGATCCCCATTCCCACTGCAGATACCGACGCCACTCTTGGCGAGGAAACTGAAATTTCAGTGAGGCCTGCCATTTCTGCAGGCGTTTTTAGGCCTACCACCTCTTCCATTAAATTATTCACCAAGTCTAAAGCTGCAATGAAAATTAAAAAACAAGGGCCTCAGACCCCCTCTCAAGGCCCCATGCCTAAAAAACAGATGCTTAAAATGACTGAGGATTTGATTACTCTCATCAGGGGTTCTCAAACCCCCCCTCCCCAGACAAAAGACCCAGGTTGGAGGAAGACTACTCTTCCTCAGACCAAGCTTCTATTACTTCAGACCATTCTGAGGACCAGGATTACACCTATTCCCCATTTGAAGACTGTGATGCTGAGGAGTTTATTCCCTCGGTCTCCCCCCCTGAGGACTTCTCTTTTGGGGAAACCCTGCATACATTGAGAGAGCACTTCCACTGGGAAGGCCAAGATTACTCATATTCCAAGAAAACGCTCAGGGAATTTCTACTACTTCCCCAGCATAGGCCCCTGGCTATTCCTTCTGTCTTAGATATTTTGGATTATGTGTACGCAGAAGCCAGTCTTAATCCAGACTCATTACCTCCAGCCCCTGTTAAACCAGACAGGTATTACCGGGTTGCTGATTCTCACCAGTTCCTCTGTAAAAGCCATACTGCTGACCTAGAAACAATTTCACAGGGTCCCAAGGAGATTAAGGCATCTACTGTTAAAAACCTTTTGTCTTCAGAGAGAGATGCTAGAGCATTAGAAAGGTGGGGGGAAAAGGTGTATACATCAGCCACTTTAACCATGGAGGGCATTAAACTGTCAATTTCATATGTTAAAATACCAACAGTTCTTGCTATCTCAGCTGAAAGGCAAAATGACACAAACAGAACAGCCAGACTTGAAAGAGTTGCAGGATTTGTTGCATGGAGCAGAACAAGTGGGGAAACATACCTTGCAGTGTGGTTTTGATGCTTTTGAGGCCTCATGCAGAGCTCCTGTCACTGGGTCTGTCATAAATAGACATGCATGGCTGAAAGAGCAAACCTTACCAGATCATGTCAAAGCAAAGTTACTAGATGCACCACTTCAGAAAGATGTATTGTTCGGTGCTAAAGCTGAGGAGGTACTAAAGAAAATGGAGGAAAAAGCAAAATCTATGCAAACAGTTAAAGATTTCTTGCAGGTGCAGCCGCCACGCTTCAGCAGAAACTGGCCTTCAAAAAATTGGTCCTTTCCAACCACGGACAGACCCCAAAGGGGCAGATACCAGACGCCCAAGGGGTAGAGGACAACCTCAAGGATCTTAGAGCTATTTAGAAAACAGATGCAATGACTTTCCCCTATGCCTGCCAAACAAAGATATAATGGTAGCACCTTTGGGTGGAAAACTGGCCTTATTTTCAAAAAACTAGCACATTGTTACACAGGACAAATGGATTATGGATATTATAGACAGAGGCTACAGGTTCCACTTTCACACCCTTCCAAAAATGAGAGGCATGCCAAACCTGCCACAAAATCAATGGGCAGAGGCACAAAGGCAAATTTCCGCTCTCATGGATATGAAAGCAATTCAAGAGGTACCTGCAAAAGAACAAGGTCAAGGTTTTTATTCAAGGCTATTCCTGGTACCAAGGAAGGACAAAGATTGGAGACCCATCTTAGACCTATCAATTCTAAACACATATCTAGAGGTACCAAAATTCAAGATGCTCACATTACAGCAGCTTCTTCCCATGCTGGGCAAGGAGTCTTGGCTGGTAACGTTGGACCTCAAGGAGGCATACCTGCATGTCCCTATCAGGCAAGATTGCAGAAGATACCTCCGATTTCTTGCAGGTTCAATCCGTTATCAATTCTCTGCATTGCCCTTTGGCTTATCTACTATGTCCAGAGTGTTTATGAAATGACTGGCATCAGTAATTGCCTTCTGCAGACAATGAGGAATCCAAATCTACCCATATATAGAAGACTGCCTGATCCAAGCAGACAGAAAGGACCTTCTATTGCAACATCTGGCGTTTGTAATAAAACTGTTAAACTGCCTGGGGTACACAGTAAACAAAAAGAAATCAAAACTAATACCTTCTCAACAGATAATTTTCCTGGGTGCCAGCTTAAATACAACAACCCAGATGGCCTACCTCACGCCAGACAAACAAGGGCAACTGTCTCAATACTACTACAAAATGGCAACTTTAACCAGGCTAACTGCAAGGAAAATCCTGCAGGCTCTGGGGTTCATGGCATCGTGCATCCTACTAATACCATTTGCAAAGCTGCATATGAGGAAACTACAATGGTACCTAAAAAACTTATGGTCTCAGCACAGCCACAGCTTGGAAACAATTATACCACTCATTCCATGCCTTCAGAAGGAATTTGGTGAGGTCAAGCATGCCAAAGAAACACAGGTTTTCCTTTCTGTTTACCACAAGCAGCTCAAATAATCACAACAGACGCCTCAGACTACGCCTGGGGAGCACACATGGCAGGTCAGTGTATTCAGGGAAAATGGTCCCAAAAAGAGATGCACCTACACATCAACCAAAAGGAGATGCTAGCCGTACAAAATGCTCTTATGACCTTCAAAGACCTACTGCATCCATGCCAGCTATTAATAAGGACAGACAACACCACAGTCATGTGGTACATAAACAAACAGGGGGTAACACATTCATACCCCCTGTGCAGGCAAGCCATGACCCTGTGGAACACAGCACTGGAATTACATTTTCAACTACAGGCACAATTCAGGGAAGGAAAACACACTGGCAGACAACTTAAGCAGAAATATGACAGACCCACACGAATGGAAGTTGCATCCTCAGATCTTCTCAAAGATAACTCAGGTATGGGGACTGCCAGACATAGATCTATTTGCTACCCACAGAAATTACCAGTTGGAAAAATTCTGCTCAAGGACCTATCATCCACAAGCCTGGAAAGTGGATGCACTCTCTTTCAATTGGACAAAATTGACAGTCTATGCCTTCCCGCCTCTACCTCTACTGGCCAAAGTCCTATTAAAAACCAGAGCAGAGAGGCCACAAATGATTCTCATTGCTCCAGACTGGCCACGACAGCACTGGTATCCTCTCCTAAAGAGCCTGTCACACACACCACCATGGATCCTTCCTCAAGTTCCTCTTCTGTTGTCCCAGCACAACTACAAGACCCTTCACAGCCAGCTCAGAACTCTAAATCTAGCTGCATGGAGAATGCCTTAGTTTACCAACAAACTCTCCTCTCCAAGGAGGTACAGGATGTCATCTTGGATGCCAGGAGACCCTCTACTAGAAAAACCTACTCCGCCAAATGGAAACGATTTTGTACCTGGAATCAAGCAAAGGGTCAGAATCCTTCAGTAATAAATATACCTCAAATTTTACAGTACCTAACTGAGATGTTTAACAGTGGCCTCTCCTCCTCTTCCATCAAGATCCACGCTTCAGCCATTTCAGCACAATACAATACGGATCCTCCTTTATTCTCACATCCTCTATTAAGGCAGTTCCTCAGAGGTGCAAAAAATATAAAACCCCCACAGAAACTACCAGCTCCAGCTTGGGACCTCAACTTCGTATTGGAGAAGCTGACACTACTTCCTTTTGAGCCAGCTTCTTCAGCAGAGCTACAATACTTGTCATGGAAAACAGCCTTCCTACTGGCTATTACCTCAGCACGCAGAGTTTCGGAGCTACAGGCCCTCATGGCTGTGCAACCATTCATCATTTTCCATCAGGACAGGGTCTCCTTACGAACCCAACCCTACCTTCATGCCAAAGGTAGTATCCAGTGTAGCTTTGAATCAGTCTATTCATTTGCTTACCTTTTATCCAAATCCACAGAACAAAGGAGAGAGGCTACTACACTCCTTGGACATTCACAGGCAACTTCGTTATTACTTGGACAGAAGAAAGTCATTCAGAAAATCTGAGCTGCTCTTTGTGTCCGATGCTACAGGTGCTCAAGGAAAGGCGATTTCCAAACAGACTATTTCAAAATGGATAGCCCACTGCATACGCTTTTGTTGTTCATTTCATGGGAAATCTGTGCCTGTATACATCAGATCCCACTCCACCAGGGCTACAGCTACCTCAGCAGCTTTCCTAAGGGGGGTCCCTACCAAGGACATTTTGGAAGCAGCTACTTGGAGTTCAGTGCACACTTTCTCCAAACACTACCACCTTCCACTATACTCAAAATCTAGAGCGGGCTTTGCCACAGCAGTCCTGCAGGGCATTCTAGCCCCTCCTAATTCCACTTAGTACCAGCCACCCTTACTTAGCTTTGGGATTCTACCCAAGTGTGATGACTGCAGCTGTATTCACGATGAACATAGTACAGTTTTGTACCTACCATAAATGTAGATGTTTGAGTGCACGTACAGCTGCAGTCCAGGTTACCCTCCCTCCATCCCCTCTTAGGACAGGGCTTATGACATACACCTTTTACATACAATCTATTTGGGGTATTCCTTTATGGTGTATTTGCCTGCAACTACTGTTTTGATTTATCTACTTATGTATGTTTGCATGACATCATGTTTTGCCTTCCTTTCTGGGGGCACCTGACATCTGGGGCAAGAAAAACTGAAGAAAATGGCGTCTGCTACCTTTTATACCCCTGCCGCACTGACGTCAGGGAAGAAGCGACGACAATTGACGTCGGACCTAGACTTTGGAATTCGGCCGACCGAGGACCCGCCTGACGGCAGGATAACCCAAGTGTGATGACTGCAGCTGTATGCGCACTCGAACATCTACATTTATGGTAGGTACAAAACTGTACTTTCCATTAGTTGCCAGGACTCCCAGGTATCTCTTCCCCAGTTAAGTCCATCCTGGTAGTGATACACAAGTCCTCTACCAGAAAAGTTTATAGTAGTAAATGGAAAAGTTTTTCTATTTGGGCTTTGCAGAAAAATCTGGATTCTTTTACCTCTGCAGTTCCAGCAGTGTTAGACTTTTTGTCTCATATTTTCCAACAAGGGGCCGGACAGCCGCGGTGGTGCAGCGGTTAGCATTGTCTCCTCACAGCAAGAGGCTCTCCTATTCGATCTTCAGCTGTGGTGTCTTCTGTGTGGAGTCTCCATGTCCTCCCTGTGGTCGTGTGGGTTTCCTCTAGGTGCTCCGATTTCCTCCCACATCCCCAAAGACATGCTGCAAGTGGATTGGACACGCTAAAATTGGCCCTAGGCATGAGTGCGTGTATGTGTGTGCCTTCTGTGGAAGGTTGAGTGCCGGGCTGGAACTCGACACCGTAAAACCCCACTGCCAATCATGAGCAGACAAGGTGATCCATTGTGGCGACCCCTAACCGGGAAAAGCCAAAAGAGAGAGAGAATTTTCCAACAAGGGGTCAGCTCTTCCCAGTAAAAGTTCGGCTGGTGGCTATGTCTCATTTTCACGTAGGGGAAAATTCAGGTTCCCTAGCTGCTGCACGAATTTGCAAGATTTTTGTGAAAGGTACTTTTCTTCTGAGACCCCCTATCAAAAATCCTTCCCTGCCGTGGGATTTGACTGTAGTTCTTCAGGCCTTAGTTGCGCCCCCGTTCGAGCCCACACCATCAGTTGACTTGAAATTTTTGTCGTGGAAGACAGCCTTCCTGGTGGCTATTACTTCAGCCAGGAGAGTATCGGAGCTTCAGGCGCTATGTATGAAACCCCCATACCTAGTTTTTCACAAGGATAGGGTATCTCTCAGGACTAGCCCGTCTTTTCTTCCTAAAGTTGCTTCGTAGTCAAATATTAATCGGTCTATTAATTTGCCTGTGTTTTTCCCTAATTTTCAAAATAAAGGGAAATACAAACTTCATTTGCTGGATGTTCACAGGCACTTAGGTTTTTACTTGCATAGGTCCAAACCCTTCTGTAAATCTGATCAGCTTTTCATTTCCTTTGCTAAACCCTTTTTGGAAAACCAGTTTCAAAGGTTACTCTTGCTAAGTGGATTTCGCGTTGTATTTTACAAGCATGTAAAGAACTTGGATTACCAGCACCAGAAAGGAGGTCCATGCTCACTCTACCCTTCTATGGCTACTTCTGCTGCATTCTGGTCTAGAGTTTCCCTGGACGATATTTGCTCAGTAGCTACCTGGGCCTCCTCTCACACCTTTATTACTCATTATAAGCTAGATTTGGTGTCTAGAGGAAGGGCTTCCTTTGGCTCTGCAGTGCTGCAGAATATCCTTCCTTAAGGGCCTCCCAAGATTTCAGTTAGCTGGGGACTCTGTCCCACAGGTTGATGATCAAATGAAGTTAACTACTTCAGATAAAAAAGTTATGTACTCACCATAACTTTCCATCTGAGTAATTAGACTTCATTTGTCAGCTACCTTCCCTCCCTCCTTCCCCCTGACCTTGATAGTTGTTCCTCTGTTTGGGCTCGATGTCCTGAGTTTGATGAGCCTGGTGTATGTGTTTGGGGTCAGGTTTTTTGGCTTAGGTTATGTGTCACGTATTGGGTGGCAAAATTGATCTGAGGATTGGAAGGAGGTTTCAGTGTAGTATGGGTAAGGGGGAGGAGCTTGGTGCTCAGATCTTTAGCTTTGCAAGCTACCGGCTCGGATCCGGAGCAGACATGTTACTGACAAATGAAGTCAACTCAGATGGAACGTTATGGTGCGTACATAGCTTCTTTTATTGGTCTATAGTTTTGTAGGATAGTTTGCAGGTTCACTCTTAAGTAGGAGTATTTTTCCTGTTAACCAGGTTAGTGTCTGCAAATAAATAGTTCTTACTCATGGCTAAATCGTCATGTAAAGATGTTAATACTTTTAGCCAGAAGTTTCGTACTGCATCTGGGCCTGGGGTTTTTCAATTAGAGGCTTTTGTTAACTTTGTTTCAATCTCTGGGTGTTGCATCCCATTTCAAATCCTGCGCATTTCAATTTATCCTTTCTTTTACTTCTATACATTCAGCATCTTTGTGTTCCACAGGATGAGCTTAAATATTTCTCCAAAGTGCATCTGTTTCTTCCATTTTTGGCTGTGGTTCAATTCCTTTTGCCTTGTTTCCCAATTCTCTATTTTATTGTGTTATCCATAAATTGCTTATTTTTTTTACTTTTTCTTTATTTTTATCTACATATCTGCTAAGTTTTTCTGCCTGTGCTGCTATTTTTAGTTTATTTCTTAATTGCTTTATAGTTCTCTATTTGGTACTTCATAATGACATTTGATTTCTCCCCTTCCTTTCCATGCACCCATTTATGTCCTCCCATTCAGTATTGCAGTATTCTTTGCTTGTGGGAGTTCCTCCACCCAATGACCCAACATCAGTCCAGTATACAACAGCTTCTAGCTACTGCAAGTACGTGGGATGTCGCATGTATGTTCTGACAATGTCGGCCAAAAAAGGATATCTGCACATACAATCCACAGAACTTTTCTGCCGCCATTTGGGACACTTGACTCGTTCATCGGTCTGCTGCCTGAATCCATCTGTTGCTGCCTGATTTCAGATAAGTGGGGATTTCTTTTTTGCTACTGCCTTTTTTATTTAGTTCAGGTTATCCAACCTTTGCCTTTTCTGCCTAGGGCCTAATCACAGCCACCTTTCCCGTTCTTTCTCTCAGGTCTTTGTTCCTAAAATTTTGCAAAGCTGACTTTTGGCTTTAAATCTCCATTTAGAGAATCAGAGGCTTAAATGTTGGTCTAAAGATGTTTTGGAAGGTTTTGGAGGTCCCTTCAGCTGAGCTGATTTTGAAGAGGAAGGTTAGCAAACCTAGGCCTGAGTCTTCTTTGACTGTGCCCCTAACTTCTGATGTATTCCTTGAGGTCATTGAAGATCCCCGTGTTGGGTTTGGAGGTCGTGTCTGGTTCCTCGGTGGGTACCTCGTTGGAAGCCGCTAAGGAATGAGGCCTAGGCACGTCTGCAGGGGCAGTACAAATATCTGTTTCAGACGGACAAAGGGAACCACGGCTTGCTGTGCTTGAGGGCTCCTGGGGCATTCCTTCTACTCCTGCTAGGGATCTTCCACAGCCCGCTCCAGACGTTAGGCCTACATCGGGCTCCTCCACTTCACCTCATAGGGAAATGCATGTCAAGAAAAAGCAAAAACTAGACGCACTCTGGTCCCTTACACTTTTCAGTCTGACTTGGGATGTGTTCTCTCAGGATTTAATTAATGCTCCGATGGCTTTGAAACCACCTTCTGCTATTCCTGTTCCATCTTTTAAATCTTCTCCTGTTCAAAGAGTTAGGGAACAGTTTCTCTGTGGTGATAGTGATGACACCTCCTCTGATGAAAATTCTTTAGCATATTTCACTCGTTACACCTTCAGAATATGCATCTCATAGTTTCATAAGTGTTTACTAGGCTTACAACCACAAGGGCCTTTTTAAGCCTAGCCATAGGTTCATAGGTTTATACTAGGCTATCTGCCCTAAGGCATTTATAAGCCTAGCCCAAATTTTTGTGGCTTACGCCACCCCTTATATGAAAAAATACTGTGCCCATTAGTTTGTTGTGCCTCTGTCCAGCAGTGACACAGAGATGATTCCCGGGGTAAACCTACGATCTCCCAGTCACAGGTCAAGATTTCTCTTGAACAGAGCCAGCGAGGTGCTCTGCCTCACATGGACCGGGACTCTATTCCACAGCATAGGGAGTCTCTGAGTGATAAATCTATCCCTCCAGCACGTCCTATTTATATCCGTGCTAAGGTTTAAGTCGCTTGCTCTAGTGGTTTTGGTGGATTTGGATTTTTTGAGGTGGAGCATGTCCATTAATTCCGGGTTGGACATGGCCTTGTATGTCAGGCACATGTCCCCTCTGAGCAGACGGTATGCGACTGAGTAGAGCTGGAGTTTCTTCAGTCTGGCAGCATATGACAGATTTTGGAGTCCCTTTATCCTTTTGGTGAGGAACTTTTGGAGTCTCTCCAATTGCTGCAGATGTCGGGCGAGATGCATCCCGAATGGGGCATTGTACTCTATCATTGGTCTGATAAGTGAAGAGTACAGGGGAACAATGACCTCACTAGATCTGGATGTGAATCCCTTCATGATCAGGTGGGCAATGTAGAAGGTCTTTCTAACCACTTTAGCAACGTGAGTGTCAAAAGAAAGGCCACTGTCAACCTGGGTCCCCAGGTCCCTGATTACCTCTTCTGTGCTTAGTGGATTGCCACCTATATGGTAGCTTGGGGTTACCTTGTTTTTCCCGAAGGGTATGACTATACATTTTTTGGCGTTTAACTTCAGGCCATGGCTCTGGCACCAGCTATCTGTTTCCGTGAGTCCCTTCTGAAGGATATCCGTGTCCGATGCACTTTCCACTATGGCCCAGTTTGCAGTCGCCTGCAAACTTTGTCAGCCAAAGTCCTCCCATGTTGGCCTGTACTTCTGAGAAGTAGATGCCGAACAATAGGGGGCCAAGGACCGAGCCCTGTGGGACACCACTTGTGACCGGCTTGGAGTCTGACATAGCGCCAGCAACTCTAACCCTGTGGGTTCTGTCCTTAAGCCAGTTTGCAACCCATCTTGTGACATATGGGTTTACATTTAAGCTGGTAAGTTTTTCTACAATACCCGAGTGGGGTATTGTGTCGAAAGCCTTTGCAAGGTCAAGGTAGGCTGTATGGACTGCCTTTCCCTCATCAATGGCCTTGGTGACTGTTTCGAAGAAGTCGACCAAGTTCAAAAGGCATGATCCTCCCTTGACGAAGCCAAACTGGGTCGGGTCCAATGTCTGCAAATCCCCTATATCTTTGTTTATGAGCTCCATTATGATCCTCTCCATAACACTGCAGACTAGACTTGTTAAGCTTATGGGGCGGTAATTACCAGGGTCCATAGAGGCACCGCCTTTGTGGAGTGGGACCACAGTTGCCGTACGCCACTCCTTGGGCACGTATCCTGTGGTAAGGCTGAAATGAAACAGCTGCCTTATGTGTGGGTTTAATTCCTCATTTAGCTCGTGTAGCACACAGCCGGGGACACCATCCGGTCCCATTGATGCTGTGTTTTTAGCTTTAGAGAGAGCAGCTTTCACCTGCACATTTGAGATGTCTGGGAGGCTACACTCCACTGGGATAGTTATCTCTCCTTTAAGGGGGGAGAGGGGGGTGAAGTTTGCACTGAACCTGTCTGCCAGTATGTTGGCAATGTCTGTGGGTTCAGTGATTTTTGTATCATTTTGGACTAATTCTGAGCATATCTGGGAGTTTCCACCCAGGTTCCTAACATAGCTGAAAAAGGCCTTATGATTGTCCTTTGAATCCATGGCAATTTTTCTCTCAAAATTGGCCTGAGTTGATTTTATGAGTGCTCGTATTTTTTTTACTAATAATGATCAGGGGTGACTTCCCTTTTATGGATTTTGTTCTATCATGTAATAGCTTTCTCCTCTTATTGTAAAGTTTGTTAATGGCTGGGGTCCACCAGACTGGACGTTTGCCCTTTGTGGAAAGAGTCTTGGTTTTATTTGGGATTGCCTGATCCATGCAGTCCTGGAAGGTGTTCATAGAAGGCATTTGTAAGGGCTTCCGCAGCTTGGGTTGTGGTTTCCACTGGCTCAGGGGCCTTGAAGGATACCACACCAGTCTTGAGTAGTGTGAAGTTTGCTTTAGAGAAGTTCTTCACTGTGGTCTTTTTGTTTGGGGTGGGGCGGGATGTGGATTTCCAATGAGATTAGTTTATGATCAGATCTCACCAATGAGGGATATACTTCCGATGTGGAGCATTTTGTCCCCATGTTTGTGATAATGAGATCTAGTATATTTTCTCCTCTCGTGGGAACAGTGACTAGCTGTTCCATGGCATTTGAATTTATGAACTCCAGGAACTGTTGGGCTAGAAAGTTAGGGCTTGAGTAATGTTCCCAGTCTATATTCGGGTAGTTGAAGTCACCCAATATGATGGTGTTTGGAGATACATTTATACCCTCCAGTGTCTTCAGGAAGGCTGTGTGGGGTTCCTGAGTTTGAGAGGGTGGCCTGTAGCATGCTACAATTTGTAGAGCAGTTTTGCCTATGGTTAGTTGCACCTGGATGGTTTCCGAAGCTTCGTGCATTGCCACCAACCTGGAGATGTGGGTATCCTTTATGAATATGGATACACCCCCTCCTTTTGTGGTGTGGTCCGGGTCTTGGGGCCGGAACGCATGATATGAGGGAAAACCTAATAGTGCCGGTGTGCTCTCAGGAGCCTTGAACCAGGTTTCAGTTACAGCACAGACATCGATGTTCTCCATACTGAGAAGAGCCTCGAGTGTGTGTATTTTGAGATTTAGACTTCTGGCATTGAGCAGCATTACCCTCAATTTCTTCCCATTTTTGTTTTCTAGGGTGGTAGGTTTAGAATTTGAGCCTTGCCTAAAAAAGGCACTATGGGGGTGGCAAGAGCCTTAGCCAATATCCGGAATCCCAGGCGTGACAGGTGCAAGCCGTCCCTTGCGAAGCAGCGTGGCTTGTCAAGCATGTCATCCCAGGCAGACAGACACTGGATCCCCTTTGAATGACACCAGACATTAAGCCAATTGTTAAAGCTGATCATCTTGTCTCTATATTCTGGCATCATTCTTGGTGAAGGAAGGATACTGCTCAGGGTTAGGGTCATACCTGCCTGGGCTACATAATCAGAGCGCTCCTCTATGTCTCTTTTCATGTAGTCCAGGAGGTGCGTCTCAGGTCGTTCACACCAGCAGGGAGAATGACTGTGTCATATTTGTACTTGCCGTGGAGTGACCCGAAAGTGCTTGTGTTATGTGGCGGATTCTAGCCCGATAGGCAGCTTACTGTGACCCTCTCCTTGTTCAGCCTGGTGAGTGGGACGTCAGTGTGTCTGACTATGAAGTCACCTATGACAAGTATGTTTGGTGTTGTATTTGGCCTTAAGGGCTGTGACTGCTTTGCACACTGCTTTTGTGGTTTATGTGTTGCTTGTGGAGTGTCTTGAGGTAGCAGTTGTTTGGGTGTCTGCTTTGGAGGCCTCTGCTGTTTAGGTAAATTTTTACTCAGAGCCTCCGAGTATGTCTTTGTGTGTTTATGTGTTTGATTCAGTGGTGTGGTAGCATTATGTGAGGCTGGTTTTGTGGTGTGTGTAGTTGCCTTCTCCTCCTGTCTGGTCTTGCCAGTCCTGAGTTGAGAGAGCTCAGCCTCCAGTTTGGCTAAATAGCTGCATCTCTTGCAAGTATTTGTGTTATGTGGGAGGAGGAGAGGGTTGTCTGTGTACATGAGGCAGTTATAACATTGCCTCAAGATTCCCAGATTCAGGACCGGAGAGGAGATTGACAACTGACCTTTGGACATGCTAGAATAATATTGGGAATTCCTTAATTGAAAACAAGGGCCAGTGGGGAGTGAGGGTGTAGTGCTTTTAATTTTTAGTGCTGACTTATATAATTGCTTTAGTGAGCAAGTGCCAGGTAACTTGAGTGCAATGTGTTACAAGTAACTAAATGCAAAAACGACAAACAGTAACTTTCAAGTGAAACAAGGAAATAAGTACAGTAAGCAATGCAGATATCACTAGTGATCCACAGAAGTGCTGAGAAGCCGCGTATTAGGTGGAATTGGCTTCCAGGGAAATAACAAGCAAACAAACAACAAGCATATAAACAAAGCTAGATTCAGCAGGCCTGGATCTAGTCTATGCTAGAGCAAACAAGGTGTACCAATTTCAGTAAGATACAGTTCAAATATTCAGGCACTATAAACCTTTAACCAGAAATTCCCAGCTCAAAAGGGCAGAGTCCAGCCTCTTCTCCCACAAGAGTGCAGACCACGAACATTCTTAATGTAAAATAACTGGCCTGAAGCCCAAGTGCCTAAACCAGAACTAATACACTTGGACACTGGGCTCTCAATCAGCAGTTCCCAACTTAGAAGGATGAAAGCTACCTGTCCTGCCACCACAGTGCTTGCCACAAACCTTCCTAATGTAAAACAACTGGTCTGAAGCCCAAGTGCTTAATCCAAAATACTTAGAATGATAGCTACACTTTAATCAAGTTACAACCAAGCAGTAATAAATACAATTGAATACTTTAGAGAATGTCTGGATTAGTGCTCAAGTTACACAAACAAAGCTAGATCCAGCAGGCCCGAATCCAGTCTATGCCACAGCAAACAAGGCACACCAACTTCAGTAAGAAGCAGTTCAGATATGCATGCACTATAAGCCTTTAACCAGAAATTCCCAGCTCAGAAGGGCAGAGTCCAGCCTCTCCTCCCACAAGAGTGCAGACCACCAACCCTCTTAATGTAAAATAACTGGCCTGAAAGCCCAAGTGCTTAAACCAGAATTAATACACTTTTAGAATAACAGACACTGAGCCCTCAATCAGCAGTTCCCAACCTAGAAGGATGTAAGCTACCTGTTCTGCCACAACAGTGCAGACCACAAACCCTCTCAGTGCAAAACAACTGGTCCGAAGCCCAAGTGTTTAAACCAAAAGGCTTAGAATGAGTTACACCAAGCAGTAATAAATACAATTGAGTATTTTTAAGATGATGCAAAAGTAAAATGAAGTAGGTAAAAACACAAGTACAGTAAAAGCAGATGAAAATTTTTTTTTTTAATCCGAACAAGTGCTGAGATCAAAGAAACAGATTTGAGTGCTGAAACTAGAAAATTGGCTAGTTATAAGGAAAAAAAAAACAAGCTAGAAGGCTTCCCTCAAACACAGAAGGGCTTGGGGGCTCAGAAGCCTACAAATGGTCTATACCACTTAACAGGAAAGGCAGGAAATAAGCTTAATTTTTTTTTGTCTGTTTCCCAGATGCTCTCTTTGTACACAGTAGGAGTGCCTGAAATCAGAATATGATCTCACTGCACTCAGTTGAGTGAGCAAATGAGATCAGCCCAGAGGCGGACTGAGGGGCGGGCAGTTAAAGAGCAGAATAACTGCCAGTTCAGTTAAATATTCCTTCAACACAGTTTAAATCAAATTAAATACTGTATTTTTTTTTTAAAAAAAAGTGCAGATAAAGGTACTTAAATTCTCTTATACATCCAGTTGAATATAACCATGCATCCCAAATCACTGAAAAGTTCTGATACCCTTGATAAATGTAAGCATGGGCCTGGAAGATAAACCGTTTACAGGTTATCTGTGTCCATTAGAGGCATAGGTGCTAAACCAGGATTGAATTTCCAGTTTCCCATCCAATTGTCCAAGTTACGCTTGAATTGGGTTAAGGAGGAACTCTGCTTCACATGGATGGTGACTCTCTTCCATAGACTGGGTAGTCTCTGGGATACATACCTATCTTTGCAACAAGTCCTATTCATATCACAGGCAAGGTTTAAATCTTTGGACCGGATAATTCTGGTGCTGTTTGTTTTGTGGATATGCAGGAGATCAATCAGAATGAGTCTGACAATGCCCTGTATGCCAGACATAGATCTCCCCTCAAAAGCCTGTAGGAGACAGAATACAGGGATAGAGCCTTGAGGTGGTCTGCATGGAGCATTTTACTTGCACCCTGTATAATTTTAGTGCGGTACCTCTGTGGACGTTCAGTTGTTGGATATGCCTGGTTAGGTACATACCAAAGGGGGCATTGTACTCAATGATAGGTCTGATGAATGCTGAATACAGTGGAACAATTACTTAGATGCCATACCTTTGTTTATAAGTTGCGCAACATAGAATGATTTCCTCACCACTGTAGACATGTGAGGGTGAAAGGCTAGATGACTATCTGTGTGTTGTCCCTATGTTCCTGAATACTGGGTCAACTCAAAGGGGTGTGTTGTCAATATGATAGTTGCTAGGGATGGAGGACTTCCCAAAGGATACTATTATGTATTTCTTGGCATTTAGTTTTAGTCCATAGCTCTGACACCAGTTGTTTGTCTGTGTCAAAGAAGTCCACCAGGTTGAGTAGTAGGCATGGTCTGCCCTTGATGAAACCAAACTGAGTTGGGTCCAGTGTCTGCAGGTTTACTATATCTCTGCTGATCATCTCCATGATAATTCTTTCTGTGACTTTACAAGACTAGTGAGATTTATGAGTCTGTAGTTTCCAGGGTCTGTAGATGGCCCACTTTTGTGCAGAGGGATGGCTGTTGCCTTTCTCCATTCATGAGAAAACATAGCCTGTTTGGAGGCTGCAGTTAAATTGTAATTCCGCTGATAGGTCATGATGCTCTTCGTGTTTCACTGTTGCAGTCATCACACTTGGGTTATCTGTCTGCAGGTAGCTCTGTCAGCCCAAATGCCAGAGTCTTTGGATTTCTGCGTCGGATGCTGTCGCCTCCTCCATAATATCAGGTCGTCAGGGGTATAAAACACGCAGCCAACACCATTACATCAGTCTTTCTTACCATGGAGGACCCGAAGCAGAAGCAGTTCACAAGTGCCAGTCAGCCACTACCTGAAATTTTCATTTCTCGTGTTTCAAACCTGAAGTCTTCTAAAGCTAAGTACCCCATTGGGGATCCTTTTCTCTTGCTCTAACAGATGTCAGAAAAAGTTAACAATTGTCTTGCCTGTGGAAAGCAAATACCTCACAGAGATTTTCATTCTTACTGCATCACCTGTTTAGGCCCAGGCCACGACATCCCTCGCTGTCGGTTTTGTGCTTTGTTTAATGCCCGAACCACTCGTCATTGGGCTATCTTTATCGCTAAATTCTTTCGCTCTTGTTCTCCGTATTCCGAAATGGCTTCATTAAGCCATACGACTACCGATCTTCCGGAAAAAAGTAAGGATAAAGACAGAGACAGACCGCATAGGTCCAAAATTGCCGACAAAGCTTCCGTTAAGCTAGTCGCCAGTCCACCGGTTTTCAGTGAGGCGCCTTTGCATCCCCTGGTACCCGCTTCTACAGATTCGCAGGCCTCTGCTGAGACCCATTCGGAGTCCGGTATGCCGCGAGATGATTCTTCAACTATGGAATCTGCCGGATGTCTCTACCTTGGATGGGTCCGGAGCCACTGTGCAGGCACCGGCTTCTGAGGATGTATTCCAACCTACGGATGTTCGCATTAAACCAACCAACTTCGTTTTTAGCTAAAACTACCGAGTTTCTCAGGCCCAGAGTTCGCACTACGCCTAGAAAGCCTACGACTAAAGTGCATGCTCAAGCTCCCATGCCACGCAAACAAATTATTAGAATAACTGAAGACCTTATTACTATAATTAAGGGAAGCCAGCCTTCCTCTGCTAAAAGACAAATAATTTAATTTCCTTCTGATTCCACAGACCAGGAGTCCAATGACTGTCCCTTCTGATTACCAGGACATACCCTTATCAGCCTGTGAGGATTCTGATACAGAGGAATCCATTCCGTCTGCCTCCCCTGCAGAGGATTTTTATTTTGGTGAAACCTTGCATACTTTAAGAGGGAACATTTCCGCTGGGAATGCCAGGACTATCCTCAAGTCTAAAAAGAGACTCAGAATTTTTAGATTTGCCTCAGCACAGGCCTCTAGCTATACCCCCGTCCTGGATATTGTAGATGATGTTTTCATGGAATCCAGTCTTACTCCTGACACACTACCACCGGTCCCTAGAAAACCTGACAGGTACTACAGAGTACCTGATTCTCACAAATTTCTCTATAAGAATCCTACTGCAGATAGAGACCATATGCCAGGGACCTAAAGGCATTATGGCTACTACAGCCAAAAACCCTACCCCTTCAAACAGGGATTCAAGAGCTTTAGACAGATGGGGTAAGAAGGTATTTACCTCTGCAACTCTTGCCATTAGGGCTTTGAATTGCCAGTTTCACATGTTGAAGTACCAGCAACATGTTATGGAACGGATTAAACAAAAAAATGGTGTTACTTCCGGATTGTGCAGAAAATAAAGATTTACAAGAGTTAATGCATTCTGCAAACCAAGTTAGTAAACATACTTTGCAGTGTGGTTTTGATACCTTAGAAGCATCTTGCAGGACTTAAAATACAAAACAGGAACACAAACACTGAACTGTTTGATGAAGTTCTTTAATTCTGGGTTCGCCTCCTGGAGAAGGCGAAGGCCGAGGTACCAGAATTAAAGAACTTCATCAAACAGTTCAGTGTTTGTGTTCCTGTTTTGTATTTTAAGCCATTTTGGAGTATTGGAGGTGTTTGTTTTTGAAGCATCTTGCAGGACTGCAGTTATTGGGTCTGTACTGAGAAGGCATGCTTGGCTGAAGGAACAAGTCTCGCCCTTACCATGTCGAAGCAAAATTACCAGATGCTCCATTAAATCAGGACCGTTTGTTTGGCACCAAAGCAGAAGGTGTTCTTAAAAAGATAGAGGAAAAAAGCTAAATCAATGCAAACTATCAAAGATTTCTTACAGGTGCAGCCACCTAGATCAGTAGGCATTGGCCTTCTAAAAACTGTTCCTTTCTAGTCCATCCCAGACCTTCTCAGTCAAAACTCCGGGGGAACAGACCACCAAGACTACAGTCTTAGGTTATGCAGAGATCTAAACAATGGAGTGCTCCCACCTCAAAAACATGGAGTGGTAAGCCACACTCTTATGGAAAAAGTTCACAATGACTTGTAAATTATCCTTCCCAGCCATGCCCAAGTACTTGCACCCCTAGGAGGAAAACTTGCCCTTCATGCAAAAAACTGAATGTCCATTATTCAGGACCGATGGGTTCTAAACATTGTATGCCAGAGATACAGCTTCTACTTCCACTCACTGCCAACCCCAAGCGGGTTGCCAGACCTTCCTCCAAACCAGTGTGCAGAAGCTCACAAGCAAGTACTTTCCCTTCTCAATCTCGGGGCTATTCAGCCTGTTCCAGTAGAACAAAGGGGACAGGTTTTCTCCTCCAGACTGTTCCTGGTGCCCAGAAAAGAGGGCTCTTGGCACCCTATCCTGGACCTATCAATTATCAGCACCTTTCTAGTGGTCTCAAATTTCAAAATGCTTACACTGCAACAGCTTCTCCCTATGCTAGCCAAGGATGCCTGGGTAGTCACACTAAACTTAAAAGAAGCTTATCTGCATATCCCCATAAGGGAATCTTGCAGGAAATAACTACGTTTCAGGGCAGGCTTTATGCACTATCAGTTCTCTGCACTTCCCTTTTGCTTATCTACTGCACCCAGAGTATTCACAAAGTGCCTGGCTCCAGCCATTGCATACTGCAGGCAGAGAAATATTCAAATTTACCCTTACTTGGATGATTGCCTGATTCAGGCGAACAGTCAGGAATTGCTTCTTCAGCACCTGGCATTTGTAAAAAGACTCCTAACTTCACTGGGGGTACACCATCAACGAAAATAAATCACAACTGGTGCCCACTCAAAAAAACTGTATTCCTGGGAGCAAGCTTGAACACAACTTCTCAGATGGCATTCTTCACTCCAGAAAAGCAGGTCTATTTGACAAACTACTTCAAACTAATGGCCACCAAAACCCAGCTATCTGCAAGGAAAATATTGCAAGCCCTAGGGTTCATGGCTTCATGTATTCTGTTAATTCCATATGCAAGACTGCATATGAGTAAACTTCAGTGGTACTTAAAAAATCTCTGGTGTCAACATTCTCAGGACATGGAAACAGTGATTCCTATCATTCCCTGCCTAACGGCAGAGTTCCTTTGGTGGGCAGAGGCATGCAACCACAAAAAGGGACTACCTTTCACTCAATCCCTCACCTCCCAAACTCTGACAGCTCCCAAACTCTGACAACAGAAGCATCAGACTATGCATTGGGGACTCGCATGGCGGGCAAATGCATTGAAGGCAAATGGAGCCCAGGACAAATTCCCCTGCATATCAATCAAAAAGAAATGTTAGCTGTACAGAATGCTCTGACAGCCTTCAAATACCTCATCCTTCCAGGACAACAACTGATAGACAAGACAACACCACAGTTAAATGGTACATAAACAAGCAGAGGGGAACTCAATTCTTACCCACTGTGCAGGATAGCCATGGCCCTGTGGAACACCGCCTTGAGCAACCAAGTGCACTTAAGCTCAATTCATGCCAGGCAAACAAAATTCACTGACAGATGACAAGTAGAAATCTACTGGTCCCACACGAGTGGAAACTGGAGCCCAACTCACTCAAACTTCTAATCCAGAGGTGGGGGACACTGGAGGTGGACCTTTTTGCCTCCCCCCAAATCCACCAATTGAGCAAAATTTGTACCGGGAACCCTCACAACAGGGCCTGGAGTGTGGATGCCCTATGCTTCACATGGGAAAACCTCTCCATTTATGCCTTTCCCCCTCTGCCCCTCATCTCAAAAGTACTACTCAAGATCAAACAGGACAGACCAAGGGCAATCCTTATTGCCCCAGACTGGCCACGTCAGTACTGGTAACCACTCCTACGCAGTCTGTTAGTAGTGCCACCCTGGCACCTACATCAGACCCCCTCTCTGCTGTCTCAGCAGGAGGGACAGATTTTGCATCCACAGCTGAAAACTCTAAACCTTGCAGCCTGGCTTATCCCCTGAATATACACCACCAGCAACCCTCGGCAAGCAGGTGTTGGACGTCATCCTTATGGCCAGAAGGCCTAGTACTAGGAAATCCTATGCTGAAAAGTGGAAAAGATATTGCTCTTGGAGTCAGTCTCAAGGAAAGGACACAGCCGTGCCCACCTTACCTCAAATCCTTGATTACCTAGTCGAGCTGCTCCACAGAGGCCTATCCTTCTCATCCATTAAGATTCATGTCTCTACCATCTCAGCTCATTATAATACTGAGCCGTCTCTCTTTTCTCACCCTCTTATCAAACAGTTCCTGAGAGGGGCTAACAATTTAAGGCCCCCAGGAGAGCTCCCACCTCTGCCTGGGATCTTAAGTTTGTACTGGAAAAGCTCATGCTTCCCCCTTTTGAACCTGCTGCTTCAGCACAGTTGAAATTCCTCTCTTGGAAACAGCCTTACTTCTAGCCATTACATCAGCAAGAAGAGTGTCTGAGTTGCAGGCACTAATGGCTGTGGAACCCTTCATTATTTTCCATGCTGACAGGGTTTTCCTCCGGACTAACCTGTCCTTTATGCCCAAGGTGTTATCCAGTGTGGCTCTAAACCAATCCATCCATTTGCCAACCTTTTTCCCTAATCCTCAGAATAAAGGGGAAAGGATCCTGCACTCCGTGGATGTGCACAGATAGCTCAGGTTCTACCTTGACAGGACTAAACCTTTCAGAAAGTCTGACCAGCTGCTAGTCAGCTTTGCTGCAGGGGCAGAAGGCAGGGCCATTTCAAAACAAAACATTCCCAAATGGATAGCATACTGCATCCATTTCTGCTACAAGCACCATGGAAAACCTACCCCACAGGGGATCAAAACACATTCCACTAGGGCTTCTTCAACCTCTGCAGCATTTCTCAGGGGAGTCCCTACCAGGGACATCCTGGAAGCTGCAACCTGGAGTTCTGTACACACCTTCACGAAGCATTACCACTTGCCTATTTTTTATAAATCCAGAGCTGGATTTGCTATAGCAGTCTTACAAGGCCTGCTAGCCAGCCCTCACACTTCTTGACTGCCTCCACCCTTCCTCAACTGGAAATCAACCCAAGTGTGATGACTGCAACAGTGAAACACGAAGAACATAGTACAGTTGTGTGCACTTACCATAAATGTAGATGTTCAAGTGTATTCACTGTTGCAGTCCTAGTTTCCCTCCCTCCAGCCCCCTGGCTTTCTCTATCCTTTCTACCTATCCTCTTTATGGCCATCTTTTATGGCAGAGGTATTTACTTTTTACTGGAGGTGTTCCACACCATGTAATAGCTTCCTTGTTTGGGGGCTCCTGACATTTGGGGCAAGACAAACTGATGTAATGGCGTCACCTGCATGTTTTATACTCCCTTGACCTGACATCATGGAAGAGGTGACCGCATCGATGCAGAAATCACAAGACTCTGGTATTCGGGCCGACTGAGGGCTACCTGCAGGTAGATATCCCAAGTGTGATGACTGCAACAATGAATACACTCAGACATAGACCAAAAAAACAGCTGCAAAACGTGGAGCAAGTAACACAAACTTGTAGGAAAAACCACCTTTAATAACAAAGCAAAGCTTTCGGGCAGAACCCTTCTTCAATACTAATACAATCAAGTCTGCATACTAGAAGCTTATATACAGGTCTAGAAGTCACATGATTAGCAGCCAAGAATCATGTGACGAACAAGTCTTAAAGTGCAAACAACATAATAAAACTTTAAAAAAAATTTTTTAAAAAAATCAATAATATTACGTAATCTAGTTAAAATTGGTTTTAAACTAACTTTGCTGTTAATTCCTGGAAATGAATCAGCAGCTAGTCTTAAAATCCATTCAAATTCCTTAGTCTCAAGGCGATTATTCAAATCTCCACCTCTGGCACTAGGACAATTAAAATCAATAACTCTCAACTTAAAAAGAATGTTCAGAGCCATGAATATTGATATGCTTATATAGTGCATTATTTTCACAACACAGTCTGATTTCTGAATTTTGATCAATAACACGATCTTTCAGCTTACGAATAGTTTTTCCTACATAGAACGAAGTGCAGGATTTACATGTAGCCAAATAGATAACACCTGAAGTGTTACAAGTAGCTGAAATTTTAAAATTGAATACTTGACCAGTGCTAGGGTGTGTGAAAATATCACTACCATTACCAAACATCTGTGCACAAGCAATACAGTTAAAACATTGAAAAGTTCCATGCTTAATAAGCCAACGTCATAGGCTTAGGTTTATAAAAATCTTTATAACACAATAAGCTTTTGATAGTCTTCATATTTCTATAAGAGAAGCATGGTTTATCACCTACAATAGCTTTCATTTCATCTGAAGCTAATAAAATTATCCAATTTCTTGAGATAATTTGTTTAACCAGGTGACTTCTATTAAAAGTGGTCATATATCTAACTGAAGTAATCTCTTTATTGCTGTTATTATTTTTCTGGGATGTAGTTAACGAAATATCCTGCCCTTGATTAAAGCTGATAGGTTTCAAATAAGTCTTCCTAGCCTCTAGAATATCACTTCTTGACTTAAGTAGGTGGGCATCATAACCACTCAAGGTAAATTCGACTATCAAATCATCCAGTTGTAACTTGAATACATCATCATCTGTGTTGAGCCTACTTGTCCTAATAAATTGTGATTTTACCACACTTTTGAAAATATGTGGAGCATGCATACTACTGTAATGTAAATATTTACAACAGCTAACTTCCTTCTTATATACAGAAGTATTAAGAATTCCATCATTCAGCTGGATTTTTACTTCTAAGTAACACATAGTATTTTCAGAAACTTGCATTTTAAATTTCAAATAATCAGTTGTGGAGTTCAAATAGTCAACAAAAACATCCAGATCATGAAGTGTACCATTCCAAACAATTAAACAGTCATCAACAAATCTTTGATAAAAACTAATATAGGTAGAAAGATTCCTATTACTATACAGATGTTTATGTTCCCATTGGTAAAGGACTAGGTTAGCGTATGTGTTAGCCACTGAGGTACCCATAGCTATTCCTGTTAACTGTAAATATAAAGTTTCGTTAAACATAAAAATATTGTTTTTCAAAACAACATCCATAAGACAGCAAATGTTGTCAATGGATTTGAAATCAGGGTTAGGTTGTGTTATTAAAAATTCCCTCAGAAGCTCAAGTCCGGCATCATTAGGAATGATGGTAAATAAGGATACGATATCCAAGCTAACTAAATAATGTCTTTTAGGTTTTATATCAGACTCATTTCTAGTGTACCATTGCTGTAGCTTAGATAACAAATCATGTGTATCTTTCAGGATGGTATTACAATTAAGTAGATGTGGTTGTAACTGTTTGTGCAAGTAAACTGAAACCGGTTCTGTAATCCAGCCTCCACCTGAGACGATAGGTCTCATTGGTGGGTTATCCATAGACTTATGTATTTTTGGGATACCATACAAATGAGGTATCAAAGGACAAGGTAAAGTTAAAAAATGAAACAAATCAAGGTCGATATCACCATTAAGCTGAAGTTCAAATATTACCATGTTGACATAACTCACACATTTCTTTACATCAGCATGTGTAACTATTTTAAATGCACTCTCATCGTTCAGAAGTAGAGAAACAGCTGAAAAATATTTATCTCTGTCCATAATAACAGGCATACCACCTTTGTCCGCTTGCTTTATTACAATGTCATTATTATTTTGTAGACTTTTTAATGCTTCATACTCTGCAAAAGTCAGATTGAAGTTCTTATTCCTCATGGGCCGTAGGTATAGTTCTCTTATTTGTAGTTCACACACATCATGAAATGCATTCAGTATAGGTGCATTAAGACCACTTTTAATAGAAGTCACCTGGTTAAACAAATTATCTCAAGAAATTGGATAATTTTATTAGCTTCAGATGAAATGAAAGCTATTGTAGGTGATAAACCATGCTTCTCTTATAGAAATATGAAGACCATCAAAAGCTTATTGTGTTATAAAGATTTTTATAAACCTAAGTCTATGACGTTGGCTATTAAGCATGGAACTTTTCAGTGTTTTAACTGTATTGCTTGTGCACAGATGTTTGGTAATGGTAGTGATATTTTCACACACCCTAGCACTGGTCAAGTATTCAATTTTAAAATTTCAGCTACTTGTAACACTTCAGGTGTTATCTATTTGGCTACATGTAAATCCTGCACTTCGTTCTATGTAGGAAAAACTATTCGTAAGCTGAAAGATCGTGTTATTGATCATAATTCAGAAATCAGACGGTGTTGTGAAAATAATGCACTATATAAGCATATCGATATTCATGGCTCTGAACATTCTTTTAAGTTTAGAGTTATTGATTTTAATTGTCCTAGTGCCAGAGGTGGAGATTTGAATAATCGCCTTGAGACTAAGGAATTTGAATGGATTTTAAGACTAGCTGCTGATTCATTTCCAGGAATTAACAGCAAAGTTAGTTTAAAACCAATTTTAACTAGATTACGTAATATTATTGATTTTTTAAAAAAAAATTTTAAAGTTTTATTATGTTTGCACTTTAAGACTTGTTCGTCACATGATTCTTGGCTGCTAATCATGTGACTTCTAGACCTGTATATAAGCTTCTAGTATGCAGACTTGATTGTATTAGTATTGAAGAAGGATTCTGCCCGAAAGCTTTGCTTTGTTATTAAAGGTGGTTTTTCCTACAAGTTTGTGTTACTTAATACACTCAGACACCTACATTTATGGTAAGTGTACACAACTGTACTTTTCATGCTATTTAGAAGGCATCCTGGGATTTTGTCTGGGCCAGTTGATGCTGTGTTCTTGGTCTTAGAGCATTAAGGACCTCTTCCCTAGTTATAGTAGGGTGAGATATTTGGAAGAGGTGCAGACCATCTGGCAAAGCATCATGGTCTTTTGACCATCTTGTTCCATTTTGACAAATATTGCACCCCCTTAGAATGACACCAGAAACTAAGTCAGTTATTAGTCAGTCATCTTTTGTTTATATTGTGACATCATTCTTGGAAAAGTTAAAATGCTGCTCAGTGCTATTCTCATACCAGCCTGAGACAACTTTACAAGAGCTCCATGATGTCTCTCTTTATGTAGTCTAGGGAGGTGCATCTCAGGTTATTTACACCCACATGGACTGTGACTGAGTCATGTTGGTAGTTGTGGTCCCGTGACTTAAGTGATTGTGTAACGTGGCAGATCCTAGCCCCTGTTAAGCACCTGACCATGACTTTCTGCTTACTCAGCCTGTTAAAAGGGACATCAGTGCGTCTCATGATGGAGTCCCCAATGACTAGAATGTTGGATTGTGTGGTGGCTTGCCTTATGGGCATATAGAGGTAGAGCTCCATGAGATGTAGCTCTGTGTTGATGTGGGGTGTGTTTTAAAAGAGCGGGTTTGGGGCTGCTGAGGGTATTTGGTATGTGTACTTCATCTAGGAGGTCCTTGTGATTTAGGAAGGCTACATTTAATTGCCTCAGCATATGTGGATCGATATGTCTGTTTTGAATTCTGCGTGATGGGTAAAGCATGTGTATTACTGACAGCCTTATTGACATTAGTACTTTTATGTGAGAGCTTTGACTACATTGACATTATATAAATGCAGCTCTCACATACCATATCAGTTTGTTTGAGAATTAATTGGTTATCAGTAAACATGAAGCAATTTCTACATTGCCTCAGGATGCCCATATCCACCAAGCCAGTACGGAGACAGTAGGAAAGTTCATTTCCATGGCCACAGGCCCTTTTTTATTGATCAGACAGTTGGAGTGAGAATATCAATCACTTTCAGGAGTATTCAGTTTGCAACTATGGGGCAGAGCTTGTCACTGCATACTAGTTGTCCTATGTGCAACTAGGTATTTGAGAAATTTCAGTTGTCCTTTTACAAGAAGAATATCACTCAAGATGTCTGAGTCTGTATAGAGCACTGCCAGACACTTGAGAGTAAACTAATACGTAGACCATGAAAATTTAAGGATGAAGTATTTAGGCAGATATTCTGAAGTTAGAAACAAATCAAGCAGTACTTACTGAAAACAAAGAATTAGCTTATCAAGAACGATGAAAAGAGTAGAGTCACAAGAATGGCTACTGTCTGGCTACTACTAATGCTGGTCTCCCCACAGCTTCACTCTGTTCAGATACCATGCTCCTTTGCTTCTTCTCTCACCAGAAGCAAAATGTTGGCATCAATCCCCAGATGAGAAGCAGGCCACAGCCTGTTTGGTTGATCCACAATCTTGTCCCACATGGTGCAAGGGTCTGTAGGCTTTTGTAGCCTTTTCCTGGTAGATGCCTTGAATAGCAACCAGACCAATCAAGAACATTAAGCGCAGACACTCGCTCTCCAACCAGAAATAGACCGGAATCAATGCACTCTGCTCCTTCTCTCACCAGGACCAGAAGGTAAGCACATATTCCAAGTGGTCACCTATAAAGCAGTTAATCTCACCAGGAGAAAACAGAAGCATTAATCCCAAGATGACTACTGAGAGGCAGAATGTGGGACCTCCGATAACTGGTTGCCTTGCAATTGATGTTTAAAGGTAAGATGAAAAAAATGGTTTATCCTAAACACTGCAGTGTGCACTAAGCAGTTAGATATGAATATGGGTAATTGAAGATGTCCTTCATGGATGCATCTGCAGTCATAACAACTGTCATGGATGCCTGCAGCCAAAAAGTTGCTGAAGAATCCACAGCTGCTTCCCCCACCAGAAGAATTCCCTTTTAGCTGTCTAAGTAGAGCGCCACTATTTTTAAAAGAGCAAGATAGATTGAAAGGGGGTGCGCACTTTTGTTTTCTGGCACTATGGAATACAGTGGGATGGCCAATAAATATAAATAGTTAAGGGGAGTGCTTTCAGAAAAAAATTATTTCGTGCTTACACCAGCCATAAGAGGAATCTAATGAAGATGTTTCTTTTGGTGAAACAGTTAAAGTGAGGGAGTTTTTCAAATGGTACTTTTCCCAAATTTCTGATGAGCAAAAACGGTATTACGACCTTTTGCAAATGGAAGTTCCTTCACCTTCTGCAGTACCTCTAGTCCTGCCAGCCTTTCTGGATGCTTTTGCTGCTTCTTGTAAGAGCCTTGATTCTCTGGCGCCTGCCCCCAAGAGCCCAGACAGATTTTATAAGGTGCCTGTTGATTAGGTACTTCTATAAGTGCTCTACAGCTGATCCAGTGTCTGTTTACATAGCTTCAGACAAGTCTTCCCACCTGTTGTCTTCTGCTGAACTTCTTCCTTCTGATAAGGAGAGTAAAATTCTTGAGAGACTTGGTAAAAAGGTTTACACGTCCTCCACTTTAGCAGTCAGAGTTGTGGATTACCAAACTTGTGCGTCTTGGTATTCCTTGGCTCTACTTTCCCAGGCTTCACAAGCTGTTGCTCAGGTACCAGATTCTGAGGTTAAAACTCAGGTTTTATCTTTTGGCATCTTCACAAGTAGCTAGGCATTCCACTAAGTGCAGCTATGATGCTGTTGAGGCATCCTCCAGAGCTGGTGCATCTGATTCTGTACTTGGGAGATGCTCCTGGTTGAGGCTTCACCATTATCAAATGATATTCTAGCAAAACTGTTAGATGCACCTGTAGACAAGTCAGCTCTTTTTGGCTCTGTAGTGGTAAACTTTGACTCTGCAAGGGGAAAGGAAAGCAACTTCAAGATTTGAAGCACCTGTCCCAAAGTTCCGTAGGAATTTTCCTGTTAAAACATCTTTTGTTAGACCAGTTCACTTGTCTTCTGCTTCTCCTCCTAGGTCTAGGAAATCTCTTACGGGGCCTACTGCTTCTACTCCTTCCACTCAGAAGCCTTTTCAAACCAGGCCCAGCTCTCTGTGACTACCAGCAGTCTCTTCCAAGTATTACCCCCATCTCTCTCTCTCTCTCTCTCTCTTTTCCAACTTGGACAAAGATCACACAGGATTCTTGTGTTCTGTCTAGTATCTGACAGGGATACTTCATGACTTGGAAAACTCTTCCCCCTTTCATGAGAATTCCACAGCCCCCTTCAAGTCAACTGCATTTGTTTCCAGAAGTTCTATCTTAACTACTTCCTCAGGGCACAATTCAAAAGGTGCCAATGGATCAGAGAGGCAGGGTTTTTTTCTTGAGGATGTTTTTGGTTCTCAGAAAAGATGGTCTTTGGATACCAATCTTGGATCTTTTCCATTTAAACACTTTCCTAGAAGTTCCATCTTTCTGCATGCTGTCCTTACAAACTCTTTTTCTCTGATTTCTCCTGTTACATGGCCTCTCTAGATAACTATGATGGTTATCTACATATTTCCATCCTTCATCTGTACAGGAAATGTCTTTGTTTCTTGATGGGTTCTTTGCACTTTCAGTTCTCTGCCTTGCCTTTTGGTCTTTCCACTACCCCAAGGGCATTCACAAAGTGCTTGGCCCTTTGATTGCCTTATTTGAGAGTCAGGGGGTATTCAGGTATATCCATATCTGGGCGATCTTCTCTAACAGGCTCCTCTGTCAGATCAGTTGTCTCAAAACCTACAGTTGGCCATTCATCCCCTTCAAAGTCTAGGGTTCACCATAAATTAAAAAAAAAATCATTTGATTCCATCCCAGGATCGCATCTTTCTAGAGTGCAGGTTCAGGACAGACCTTATGATGGTGGTTCTTCCTGTGGTCAACATTCAGTCCCTCATTGCCTCTCTGGAGGCCCCTCTAGCTCTTCCCTCCATTACAGCCAGGGAGCCCCTAAAACTTCTGGGGCTCATGGCTTCTGTACTTCCCATGCTGCCCTTTGCAAAACTCCACATGAGAAAATTCAGTGGTTCTTAGTCAATTTGAACACAGCATGCACACCCACTAGACTTTGTGATTCTTCTTCTTCCCTGCCTAAAAGCAGAGTTTATTTGGTGGATTCAACAGCTCACTCTGAATCTTGGGCTTCCTCCTCTTCTGCCCCAGACGTCTCGGCATCTGTTGACAGATGCCTCAGACCCAGGCTGGGGAGCAACATTTGCTTCCTAGAAGGTTCAGGGTGTTTGGTCTCCCTCTGAAAGGAAAAAGCTTGTCAACATCAAGGAAATGAGGGCTCTCATCCTGACTCTGCAAGCCTTTGATCCTCTCTTTCAACCAGGGCCTCTGAAAATATTTACAGACAACAGCACTGTTCCGTGGTATATAAACAAGTGCGGGGGGGGGGGGGGTTGAGTTCTTAACTTCTTCACAAGTTAGCTGTCAGGGCATGGTAATTGGCATGCCAGTGCAATGTGGCTCTTGCAGTTTACATTCCTTCTGCTCAAAATATTGTGCTGGCAGACGCACTAAGGTCCCATAACTCAATCCCACAAATGGATGCTTCACAGGCATCTGTTTCTGGGTAGATTCACCAGTGGGGTACTCCTGTTCTGGATCCATTTACCTCCCCTCTGAGCAGACTTCCTCTATTTTATGCCAGACTTCCCACATCCTCTGGCTTGGAAGGTGGACACCCTGTCTTTCTCATGGAGGGAGATGTTTTCTGTACGCATTCCTCCCCTTTCCCTCTCATTCAGAATGTTCTGCTGCAAATTCATCAGGATAAACCAAAAATATTACTGGTGACTCCATTTTGACCACGACTGCATTGGTTCTCTTTTCTGCATTTAGCCAAGGGCAGTTATCACAAGTTACCTCAGAGTGGACCTGCTCACACAAAAAAAAGGGATCCCTGCTTCATACACATTTGTCAGCCTTACAACTGACCCTGTGAGTGATCAACTTTTGATTCCTTTAAGGCACCTTTTTTCATAGGACGTACTTAGGGTTTTGCAGGAGCCCGGGAAACCCAATGCTAAAAAGTCTTATTTATCCAAATGGAAGAAATTTTCTATCTGGTGTTTTTGAAGAAAGCTGGATCCATCCTCGGTGGATATTCCAATAGTTCTTTCTCGTATGAATTACTTAACAGTGGCTTGTGCTCATCAGTGAAAGGAAATTTGTCTGCCATTTCTGCATGTCTGCCATTATCTCCACCTTCAGCATCCATATTGGAGGTAAAACTTTTCCTTAAAGGCATCCTACATATCAAACCACCCAAGAAAACAGTTCTATTTTCTTGGGATTTGAGCTATGTCTTAGAGAAGCTTACTTTGGCTCCTTTTTGAAGACATTGCTTCTGTTAGCCTTGACATCTGCCAGGAGCGTTTTGGAGATTCAGGCTTTGATGGCTTCCCCACTTTTCTTGGTTTTCCACAAGGATAGGTTTCATTGCGAATGAAGTGTCTCTTAATCAGTCTATTCAGTTGCCCACCTTTTCCCCCTTCTCAGTCCTCTAGTGAGGGGATCTTGCATACCTTGGATGGTACATAGCCTTAGTCTTAGACAACTTAGGTATCAGGAAGTCTGATCAGCTTTTTGTTTCTTTTCATCCCAGGGCTCTGGGTCTGCCTTTCTCTAAACAAACAATTTCTTCTTGGATTTTCAAATGTATTGTGTTTTGCTATAAATTCCATGTTAAATTTCTTACTGTGTCTGTTAGGGCTCGTTCTGCTAGCTCTGTGGCTTCCTCAGAGGCATTCTTAAAGGTCTAGATACTAATAACATTCTGGAGGCCTCTACATGTTCGTCTGTGCACACTTGCACTAAACATTACAAGCTGGACACTGTTTCTCGACAAGAGTAGGGTTTTCTAGGGCCATTTTCTATGGCTTTGTTAAATTCTTCACTGCAAAGTTCCTCTGTTCCGTCCTCCTTCCAGAAGCTTACTAAGCTTTGGTATTCTCCCACATCTAAAGAATACTGCAACATTGAATAGAAAGACACAGAACTGTTGTGTAAAATCTTACCATAACCATAGATGTCCTTCTCTTCTATGTTGCAGTATTCTCTCCCTCTGCCTTCCCTCTATATCTCATTCCTTCCTTGGATGGTTTTGTATTGTTCTTTAGTCCTGGTGTTACTCCTGGGACATTTCAGATGTTCATCATGTTTCACTGTTGCAGTCATTACATTTGGGTAATATGCTGGCAGGTTTGCCCTCAGTTGGCCTGATTAACAAAGTCTTGGGTCCTGCGTCGGTTGCTGTCCCTTCTTCCATGACGTCAGGGGTATAAAACATGCAGCTGACAGCATTACATCAGTCTTTCTTGCCGCACGGTGCAAGTACCGGTCGGCCGACTCCTGAAATTTTTGATGTTAAGTTGTCTATCTCGCCTTCATTCTTGCTGGATGGGTTCGGAGCCGACCTCGGCTCGACTGCCACTCTAAAAGCTCGAGAGTTGGTTCCACCGGCTCGAGGCTCCCCTTATATCCCACAATGCTAGGCGGTATTACCTCAGATCTCATTTGCCGCTACAGCTATCGAGGTGTGTTGCTTTAACCGGCTCCAGGTTAGTGTACCAAACAGTTTAAAAAACTTAGTAAATCCCTTTTAAATTAGTTTTTTGGTCAGTATCCCCTTAATTTAAAGGTTTTTATTCCCTTTCCTGTGTTTTTCACCCTCTCCTTACCACAAGAACTTATCTGTTCTTCCCTTAGGCCTTCGGGCCCATCTATCCCTCAGAGAGTGTGTGTGTGTTTTTTCTGTAGGGACTTAAAACTTCTAATCTTGTTAGTTTAAATTAGTTTTATTTAGTCAACAGTGTAATCGGTGTGTTTGTGTTGGGTGTGATTGCACTTGTTTTTTGTCATGTCCAAGGATTCGAAGGTCTCAGGCTTCAAGAAGTGTGACTCGTGCTGTCAGAAAATGTCTCTGACAGACGGTCACACTTCTTGTGTGTACTGCCTGGGACCTTTACACCTGCAGGACTCTTGTGCTGTATGCCATGGCTTCAGCCCTAGAGTCCTGCAGGAAAGAAAGAACAAGCTCATTTTACGGGGCTTGCTAAAGCCTGAGGGTCCCCCCCGACTGTATCTTCGGGCAAACCTTCTAAGGCCTCTAGGTCCTCGACTCCAGCTTCTGAGTCGGCACCTAAGACTTCGAAGTCTACTACTACATCGGCTCCGGCTGGAGCCGATGAGACTCTAACTTCCACTTCTGTGGATGTCCTTCATGGATGCATCTGCAGTCATAACAACTGGGTTGTCCTGTCGTCAGGCAGCCCTTCAGTCGGCCGGATTCCAAAGTCCGGTCCGCTTCGCTGATGTCGCACTTCACCCGACGCCATCTCTGTTGGTCTTCGGGTATAAAGGCATCAGCCGACGCCATTTTCCTCAGTCTTTCTTGCCGCGGCGCAAGCAGAAGCTGTTCGCAAGTGCCGGTCGGATCCAGAGATTACTTCTACCCGAATACTCAAGACTTCTAAAGCTAAGTACCCGCTGGGGACTCTTTCTTGCCTCAGCCGATGTCAGAAAAGTTAATAATTGTTTAACCTGTGGGAAACAAATACCTCATAAAGATTTCCACTCTTATTGTCTGCCTTGTTTAGGCCCAGCCCACGACGCAGTGGCAGCCTGTTCGCCTGTGCTTCTTTCAACCCATTAACGCTTAGGCGTCGGTCTGAGTTTGCAGAACAGTTTTCGGTTCTGATTTTGCGTACATTATGCCGCCGGACCTCCTGCATCACCCAATCTGCCAAAGCCAAAGATAAAGACCGACACTGCTGCGCAGTTTCGCCGAAACCATGGCTAAACAGGAAGTGTCTCGTTTCGGCTGAAACCGAAAACTGATCAAAGTACAGCTGAATCCCATCTCTACAACTGAGGCCCCTGCTACCACTCTAGAATCGGCCTCAGAAATTTTACCCACTACGGTGGTTGCCACTGACTTATCAGACACTATTCCCTTGGATGTCTCTACCCCAGCACGTGGTGCTGCTAGGCCTCCAGCAGCCATGTCCATTAAGACCTTCAGGGCTAAGCAGCCAAGACTACTAAAACAGTGCCTGTTAAACCCCTACAACCAGGCCCTCTTCTAGTTCTCAAATGCTTACTCTGGCAGAAGATTTAATTTCATTAATTAGAGGATCTCAATCTCACCCAGACAGGGCCTCTCAGCCCCCAGAGAAGAGACCTAGGGCAGAGCCCCTGAGCCAGTGTCCTCTGATGATTCTGCCGATGAATCAAGTGAGCAAAGGCCTTTCCTTGAGTCTGACCTACCCAGGAACCTTCAAAGTTCCCAGAACGGAAACATTCTGACAGGAGTCGTTCATGGCAGCAACAGGACTTTCAGAAGAAAGCTGACCTTTCTGCACCTCCACAGCAAGGCCTAGCTATACCTGCGGATTCTTTCTGCACCTTTGCTTCGTGATGTTTTCCTCCACCTGCCCAAAGATTACAAGGCCGAAATTTAACCTTTTTAAGGGGGTTTTTTGAGAAACATCCCGGGTCCCAAATTCAAAAACCCCCAAAACCCTTTTTTCGGGGGAAACAAACAAGCCGAGGGGAAAAGGTTTCCTTCGCACCCCCAGCTGGCTTTAACGGCTTTAAAACTCCAATTTATTTCCCCTTAATATACCCTTGGTCTCTTTAAAGAAATTGATTAGGTGGAAATCAAAACCTTTTGGAGGTCCCCTTTCGAGGTCATGGGGAAAAAAAGTTTGTGTTGGAAACCTTTGGTTCAAAACTCCCCCCCCCCCAGTAGGCCCCTTTCCGGCCTCCGCCCCTCCCCCCCTTTTAGGTTTGCCCCCCCAAGGGGTTATCTCGGGGGGTTTTTTAAACTCCCTCATCCCGGGACCCCCAAAGAGGGGGCCAGCTCCTCAAGAATCCTCTGTGGGATCTCATCCTCTTCCGAGGCCTCTCCTGAATTGGCAGGGAGCCCCTAGGAAGAGAAAGTGAAAGAGAAGCACATAGACTCACCTGAGTCTGTCACCTCTGACACGGATTTAGAGGATTCGAGGGTTCCCCTTCCCCTTCTGGAGATGTCTCCTTTGCAGACTTTCCTAGAGATCCTGAAACAGAGGGAAATTGGCCAGCCCTTAACCCTTGAGGATGAATCTGTGTATGTTGAGGCGACTGGCTCTCGCCCTTGCACCTCCTGGGTGTCCCCCCCCTTTGGCCCCCTCATGCAGGTGGTAGCAAAAAAGGCGCGGCTCCTGACTCGTGGACCCTACCCCCAGGAGACCTTCAAAGTTTGTCACAGCACCAGCAGATAAGCAATTTCTGACTAAGGGAGTTTCTGTGGATGCTATGGTGGTAGCTCCCGCCACCAAGAAGGAACTAGCTGATCCTTCAGTGCCTGTCCATCCCCCTAATAAGGAATCTAGGTCTATGGACAGGTACGGGAAGCGGATGTTTTCTCAGCGACCTTTGCTATGCGTTGCTGAATTACCTCTGTCATTTCACTGCCTTCAAAGAGACTTGATAAAGGGAAGCGAGTGAGATGTTAAAGGATCCTACAGCTGGGGTTTTCAGGATAAGATGAACACTCAGCTGGCTACCCTAAATTCTATAGCTAACTCCTCCATGCCTCTTTCTTTTGCGGCTGATGGAGCGAGCAGAGCCGCAGGGACAGGTGTGGCCTTACGCCGGCATGCCTGGATGCGGGTGTGCAATTTGGACCCTTTAAAACGCTCTTTCACTAATTCCCGTTTTATGGATCTCCTTTTTGGGCCTCAAGTGAAAGAAACCTTGACAAGGTGCGAGACAGATGGCAAAACTCTTTCTGCCGCCGGGGTCCGTTTTCTACTCCTTCTAGGCCTTACCCCAAAGGCCAGAAAAGTGGAAAGATGTGGTTCCAAACAATCTCAAGGGACTTTGCCTGGCGAGTCGGTTCCCTCAGAGGCAGAGGGGGAACAATAATGGTAGACGGGCCCCAGAGGCAGGGGGTCCGCAGAACCAGGGCAATCGAGAAACTTTCTCCGATAAGCCCTTCCAGCATCCCTGAGGTGTTGCCCAACTGTCCACCTTCGGAGGCAGTTGGGGGAAGATTGTCACTGTACCCAGAAGCCTGGCGATCCTTAACTCAAGACAAGTGGGTACAGTCCATCATTTCCGAAGGCTATTCCATTCCGTTCTTTCGCATTCCAAACCAATCAAAAAAATCCCTTCCAGATGTTCCACCCGCTCAAAGGGATCAAGCAGCATTGGAAATATCAAAGTTGCTTGCAAAAAGAGCCATTCAGCCAGTGCCAGCAGACCAGCAAGGATCCGGAATCTACTCCAAGTTCTTTTTGGTTCCAAAGAAAATGGGACTGGAGACCCATTTTGGATCTCAGTATCTTGAACAAGTCTGTCAAGAAAACAAGATTTCGGATGGTCACACTACAATCCATCCTACCCCTATTGGGAAAGGAAAACTGGATGTGCTCTATAGACCTCCAGGATGCGTACTATCATATAAAGATGAACAGGCGCTCCAGGAGATTCCTCCGCTTCAGGCTGGGAACCAGTCACTTTCAATTCAGAGCCCTGCCCTTTGGACTCACCACTGCCCCCCGGGTGTTTACCAAATGCATGGCAGTGGTAGCTTCTCACCTGAGACGTCAAGGATTCCAGGTGTTTCCATACTTAGACGACTGGCTCCTCACAGCTCCTACCAAGCATCTTCTTCTACTTGCCAGAGACTATACCTTTCGCATTTTTCAAAAGTTAGGTATCTCAATAAATTGAAAAGTCTGTTTTGTCACCTTGTCTGTTATTACCTTCATAGGCCAAATCTAGACACAGTCAACATGTCTGAGACTCACAGACCAAAGGATAGCAGACATACACAAACTGGTCTCCTTCTCTTCCACAACAACAGAGTCAAAGTCAGATTAGTTCTGAAAGTACTAGGGATTATGGCTGCTATCCCTCTACTTCTATTAGCCAGATTTCACATGAGAATCCTTCAATGGATGCTCTTCACACAATGGTCATACCAACAACTTCCGATGTCCCACACCATTGTGATCGCACATGCAAGAATCATCTTCTTTGGTGGATGTCTTCCCCAGCTCTTCCTAGGAAGACCCTTTGTCCCTCCCCCTCCGGTTGCTACTCTGACAACGGACGCCTCCCTGATCGGGTGGGGGGGGGGCATTATCAGGACAGAACAGTCCAGGGCATATGGCAACCAGCAAGCCACTTGCATTTAAATGTTCTAGAGATGAGAGCAGTGCTTTTAGCGTTGCAAGCCCTTCAAGACTCTCTTCCCTTGGGATTGATAGCAATCCAGACTGACAATATGTCTGTAGTGTGGTATATCAACAAACAAGGCGGAACCAGGTCCTACCCCTATGTCAGAAGCACTCAGACTGTGGCAATGGGCGATTTCTTCTCAGCGGTTTCTGATGCAACGCATCTCCCGGAAGTCCAATCTTATCGGGACAAGTTGAGCAGAGCTATCCTCATGCCTCACGAGTGGTCTCTGAAAGATTCTATCTTGGAGAAATTTTTCTCAAGTGGGGTCAGCCTTGCTGCGACTTTTGCTACTCCCCAAAACAGCAAGTGCAAAGATTATTTCACCTCTTCCCTTACCAGGCCAGCCCAGCAGAGACGCTCTAGTCCAAGTTTGGCCCGGGACTTCTGTATGCATTCCTCCTTCCCACTAATCTCTCAAGTGATACAGAAAGCTATCGCTCAGAAGGCCTCCTTGATCCTCATTGCTCCTTACTGGCCTCGACAAGTTTGGTTCCCCTTTCTACATCAATTTCTGTTGAGCAACCTGGCATCTGGACCTAGTTCCAGATCTTTTGATCCATCAGTCGGGTCAGTTACATCGCCCCTCCCTCTCTGAACCTCACTGCTTGGTTCCTCCAGTTCCAACCTTAGCCAGGCTTCCTTAAATATCTCACTCTGTTCAGATATTTTGATAGCTTCCCATAAATCTTCCACTGAAGATTTATCTTAGTAAGTGGAAACTTTTCCCTATTGGGCTCAAGGAAGGACATAGATCCTTTCACTGCTCCATCCAATAGTCCTTGATTTTCTAGCTGAACTCTTCCATGCAGGTTCATCCCCCATCTTAAAGTTCAATTGGCAGCTATACTAACTTTCATGTGGGCATCTCAATTCTCCAATGTTTAAAAAAAAAAAAACCCCCCCCCCCCTGTTCCCCGGATTCTCCTTTGGGAACCTTTGCATCCCTCCTTTCCCAAGGGAAAATTCGACTCCGAAAGACTTCCTTTCTGACCTCCAAGACCCCAGCCCCCCCCAGATTTTAAGGGTGCCCAGACACCCCATAAAACCAAACTTTTAGGGGGGCCAAAACTTCAACCCGAAAAACAATCCCAGGGTCCCAAGGCAGTAGCAAAAGCTAAAACCCTATTCCTTCTGAAAGGGAAGCAAGGTCATTAGACAGATGGGGTAAAAGGTCTACACTTCAGCTACTCTCTCAGCTAGAGCTTTAAACTGTCAGTTTCACATGATACAATACCAAGAGTTTATGCTTGATCAGTTAACAAAAAAGCTAACCACTGATGAATCTCTTCATAAGAAATATGTATTAGAAATGGTAAATAACATACAACAGGTTGCGAACCAATCCTTAAAATGTGGCTATGATGCACTGGAGGCTTCATTTAGATCAGCCATGACGGCACAGTGATAAGAAGGCATGCATGGCTAAAAAACAAGCTTTACCGGATCATGTTAAAGCTAAGTTGCTAGATGCTCCTATGGAAAGACAAGTTTGTTTGGTACACCTGCCCAGCAGGTTATGAAGAAAATGGAAGAAAAGGCAAAATCTGTTCAAACTGTTAAAGATTTCTTGCAGGTTCAACCCCAAGGTTTAGCAGGAACTGGCCTGCCAAAATTGGTCCTTTCCTGACTCCACAAATTCAAAGGGGCAGGAATAGGCTTGAGGCAGAAACCAATCCAGAGGAGGTGCCTACAGGGGGGCGACAGTGGCAAGGAACAACAGAGGCACAGACACACCACTGCCACTACATCACAAAAAGTGACTTAACCTAAACCCGCCTACCAGGGAACAAATAGCAGCCCTCTAGGGGAAATTTAAACCCTTTTTTTCAAAGAACTGGCACAAATAACAAAGACAAGTGGATTTTACAAACCATAGATCAAGGTTCCCGGTTCCACTTCCACACTTTACCAGTAAAAAGAGGAATGCCAAACTACCTCCAAATAAAAAAACAGAGGCTCTACCAGATAAGGGAGTTAGCAAACATGAGAGCTGTGGAAAGAGTGCCAACAGCAGACAAGGAAAGGGTTCTACTCCAGACTATTCCTAGTTCCAAGAAAGGAAAAATTGGAGACCAATTCTCGACCTGTCCCCCTTTAAATACATACATCATTGTCCCAAAATTCAAAATGCTGACCCTACAGCAACTTCTTCCCATGCTGGGCAAGGGTTTGGCGGGTAACTCTAGATCTCAAGGAGGCATACCTGCACGTCCCCATTCGACCAATCTGCAGAAGATACCTCAGATTTCTTGCAGGATCAGAGCATTATCAATTCTCAGCATTGCCCTTTGGCTTATCTACTGGGGTTTTAAAAATGCCTGGCATCAGTAATGCCCATTGCAGACTACGGGGAATTCAAATTTACCCATACCGGGGCGACTGCCTGCTAAAAGGGGACAACAAAACAAGCTGACAACAGATTTACAAAGGGTCATTTACTTGCTACAAGACTGGGATACACAGTCAATTTACAAAAGTCAAGGCTGATACCATCCCAAACAAGGACATTCTTGGGGGGAATTGGACACAGAAAAACAAATGGCATTCCTAACTCAGAAAAACAAAAGAACTTCCTCTTTACTTCTTGGCACTAAAAAAACTGAACAAGTTAACAGCAAGAAAATTTCTGCAGGCCTTGGGCTTCATGGCATCATGCATAATCTTGGTTCCATTTGCCCGACTACATATGAGAAAACTACAGTGGTACCTAAAAAAAATATGGTCCCCACACAGCACAGCCTAGAAACAGAAATCCCACTAATTCCATGCTTAAAACAGGAGTTCCTATGGTGGGCTCAGGCATGCCAGTCAAACCCGGGCCCTACCCTTTCAGATGTCAAGCAAGCCAGACCATCACAACAGGCGCTTCAGACCTAGGAGGGGGGCCCCACATGCTGGACAAATGCGTGCAAGGATTGTGGACACAGGATCAATTTTGCACATCAACCTAAAAGAAATGCTGGCAGTAAAACTGGCAATCCAAAAGTTCAACCATTTCTCAAAGGGCCAGTTGATGATAAGGACAGACAACACCACAGTCATGTGGTACATCAACAAACAGGGAGGCACTCATTCATACCCTTTTTTTGCTAATGCAAGAATCATCTTCTTTGGTGGATTTCTTCCCCCCAGCTCTTCCTAGGAAGACCCTTTGTCCCTCCCCCTCCGGTTGCTACTCTGACAACGGACGCCTCCCTGATCGGGTGGGGGGGGGGGGCATTATCAGGGCAGAACAGTCCAGGGCATATGGCAACCAGACGAACGCCACTTGCATTTAAATGCTCTAGAGATGAGAGCAGTGCTTTTAGCGTTGCAAGCCCTTCAAGACTCTCTTCCCTTGGGATTGATAGCAATTCAGACTGACAACGTGTCTGTAGTGTGGTATATCAACAAACAAGGCGGAACCAGGTCCTACCCCCTATGTCGAGAAGCACTCAGACTGTGGCAATGGGCGATTTCTTCTCAGCGGTTTCTGATAGCAACGCACATCCCCGGGAAGTCCAATCTTATCGTGGACAAGTTGAGCAGAGCTATCCTCATGCCTCACGAGTGGTCTCTGAAAGATTCTATCTTGGAGAAAATTTTTCTCAAGTGGGGTCAGCCTTGCTGCGACCTTTTTGCTACTCCCCAAAACAGCAAGTGCAAAGATTATTTCACCCTCTTCCCGTTACCAGGCCAGCCCAGCAGAGACGCTCTTGTCCAAGTTTGGCCCCGGGGACTTCTGTATGCATTCCCTCCCTTCCCACTAATCTCGCAAGTGATACAGAAAGCTATCGCTCAGAAGGCCTCCTTGATCCTCATTGCTCCTTACTGGCCTCGACAAGTTTGGTTCCCCTTTCTACATCAATTTCTGTTGGAGCAACCCTGGCATCTGGACCTAGTTCCAGATCTTTTGATCCATCAGTCGGGTCAGTTACATCGCTCCCTCCCCTCTCTGAACCTCACTGCTTGGTTCCTCCAATTCCAACCTTAGCCAGGCTTCCTTAAATATCTCACTCTGTTCGAGATATTTTGATAGCTTCCCATAAATCTTCCACTCGGAAGATTTATCTTAGTAAGTGGAAACGTTTCGCCTATTGGGCTCAAGGAAGGGACATAGATCCTTTCACTGCTCCCATCCAAGTAGTCCTTGATTTTCTAGCTGAACTATTCCATGCGGGTTCATCTCCTATTCTTAAAGTTCAATTGGCAGCTATATCTAACTTTCATGTGGGCATCTCAGATTCTGCCATCATGTCTCACAAGCTTTGCAAAGCTTTCTTGAAGGGAGTTTTTCTTCCTAAGCCTCCTGTAAGAAATCCTCCTCCTTCTTGGGACCTTAATTTAGTTCTCGCATCTTTGATCCTTCCCCCTTTTGAACCTGCAGCTTCCTGTTCAATGAAATTGCTATCCTGGAAGACTCTCTTTCTGATAGCTATTACTTCAGCTAGAAGGGTCTCAGAGCTTCATGCACTCAGCTGTCAACCACCGTATCTGTTGTTTCATAAGGATAGGGTATCCTTGCAAACCAATCCATCCTTTTTACCTAAAGTAGCCTCTGCGGCAAATCTAAATCAAAACATTGACCTCCCTGTGTTTTTTCCTAACTTTTCTAACAGATCTGAACAAAAATTGCATTGGCTAGATGTTCATCGTCAATTAAGGTATTATTTGGATAGGACCAAACAGATCAGAAAAACTGACCAGTTGTTTGGCAGAAAGGGCCTTTCAGTTTCGAAGGTATCACTCTCCAGATGGCTAACATCCCTGATTTCCTTTGTCTATGAAATTAGACACCAAAAGTTGCCTAACAAACCTAAGGCTCATTCGACTAGAGCTTTGGCTACTTCTATAGCCTTTCAAGACAGGCTGCCTATTGATACCATTTGTGCAGCAGCTACATAGGCTACTCCTCACACTTTCATTTCTCATTACAAGTTGTATTTAGCTTCTAGACATAGAGCTAATTTTGGTTCCACTGTACTCAAGAGTCTGTTCCGATAGGCCACCCGGGACAAGGTGCTAGGGACGCGGTCCTATCCAGCAAGAATGAAGGCGAGATAGACAACTTAACATATAGAAGTTATGTTCTTACCATAACGTTCCATGTTAGTTGTCTTCTTCTTCTTCTTTCAAGGCCCCACCCTCCTTCCCCCTAGCCTGGACAGACCTAGAGGAGTTTGATTGTGACCTCTCTTTCTACCACCTCTATTGTATATGTGTATATGCTATTCCATGCATATATTCCTTCATCAGGTTTCAGGTCTCCTTCTCCCTTCCTTTTATAGAGGTGGGTTTATCCTTTTCCAGTAGTTCTGGATTTATTATTGGCTGGGCCTAGCTTACAAACAAGATCTGAGGTAATACCGCCTAGCATTGTGGAATATAAGGGGAGCTCCGGTGGAACCAACTCTCGAGCTTTTAGAGTGGCCGAGTCGGAGCCGAGGTCGGCTCCGAACCCATCCAGCAAGAAAGAAGGCGAGAAGAAGACAAACTAACATGGAACGTTATGGTAAGAACATAACTTCTAATGTTAAGTTGTCTATCTCGCCTTCATTCTTGCTGGATGGGTTCGGAGCCGACCTCGGCTCCGACTGGGCCACTCTAAAAGCTCGAGTTGGTTCCACCGCCTGAGGCTCTTATATCCCACAATGCTAGGCGTGAGTTACCTCAGATCTCATTTGCCGCTACAGCGATCGAGGTGTTGGTTTTTTCTACCGGCTTGTTGGTAAGTGTATTTCTGTAAAAATTAGAATACTTAAACCCCTATATTTTTAAGTTTAACTACTTTTCCCTTAGTTTAGTGGATTTCTACTCCTGTTTTTCGGAAAATCCAGTTTTTTTCCCACAAGAACTTAAAGATGTCCTTCATGGATGCATCTGCAGTCATAACAAGTGGGTTGTCCTGTCGTCAGGCAGCCCTGCAGTCGGCCGGATTCCAAAGTCCGGGTCCGGCTTCGGCTGATGTCGCACTCCACCCGACGTCATCTCTGTTGGTCTTCGGGTATAAAAGCATCAGCCGACGCCATTTTCCCCAGTCTTTCTTGCGTGGCGCCAAGCAGAAGCTGTTCGCAAGTGCCGGTCGGTCGGATCCAGAGATTACTTCACCGAATACTACTTGAAGACTTCTAAAGCTAAGTACCCGTTGGGGACTCTTTCTTGCCTCAGCCGATGTCAGAAAAAGTTAACAATTGTTTAACCTGTGGGAAACAAATACCTCATAAAGATTTCCACTCTTACTGTCTGCCTTGTTTAGGCCCAGCCCACGTAGCAGCCTGTTCGCCTGTGCTCTTTCAACCGGCGAACGCTTAGGCGCCGGTCGGAGTTTGCAGAACAGTTTTCGGTTCTGATTTTGCGTACATTATGCCGCCGGATCCTCCGACTACCCAATCTGCCAAAAACGAAAGATAAAGACCGACACTCGCGGTCCGCGGTTTCGCCGAAACCACGGTAAAGCAAACGCGAGTGTCTCGGTTTCGCTGAAACCGAGGAAACTGATCAAAGTACAGCTGAACCTATTCTTACAACTGAGGCGCCTGCTACAACTCTTGAAACGACCTCAGAAATTTTACCCACTACGGTGGTTGACTTATCAGACACCATTCCCTTGGATGTCTCTACCCCAGCACGTGGTGCTGCTAGGCCTCCTGCTGCCATGTCCATTAAGGCCTTCGCCAGGGCTAAAGCAGCCAAGACTTCTAAAACAGTGCCTGTTAAACCCCCCACATCCAGGCCCTCTTCTAGTTCTCAAATGCTTACTTTGGCAGAAGATTTAATTTCTTTAATTAGAGGATCTCAATCTCACCCACACAGGGCCTCTCAGCCCCCAGAGAAGAGACATAGGGCAGAGCTCCCTGAGCCAGTGTCTTCTGATGATTCTGCTGATGAATCAGACATAACTGACCAGCCTGAGGCTCCCTTCTCCAATTTTGAAGATTCTGATGCTGAAGAATCCATTCCAGCTGCTTCCCCACCAGAAGAATTCTCCTTTGGGGAAACCTTGCATGCCATGCGAGAACAGTTCCAATGGCAGCAACAGGATTTTTCAGACTCCAGAAAAAGACTTAGGACCTTTCTGCACCTCCCACAGCACAGGCCCTTAGCTATACCTCCTGTTCTCTCTGTGGTGGATGATGCTTTCAATGATGTTTGCTGCTCCAGATTCTTTACCCCAGCCCCTGCCAAACCAGACAGATTTTACAGGGTGCCAGATACTCATCACCACCTTTACAAGGCCCCACTTGCAGACCCAGAAACTATATCCCAGGGTCCCAAGGCAGTAGCTGACCACAGCTAAAACCCTATTCCTTCTGAAAGGGAAGCAAGGTCATTAGACAGATGGGGTAAAAGGTCTACACTTCAGCTACTCTCTCAGCTAGAGCTTTAAACTGTCAGTTTCACATGATACAATACCAAGAGTTTATGCTTGATCAGTTAACTAAAAACTAACCACTGATGAATCTCTTGATAAGAAATATGTATTAGAGATGGTAAATAACATACAACAGGTTAGCAACCATTCCTTAAAATGTGGCTATGATGCACTGGAGGCTTCATTTAGATCAGCCATGACAGGCACAGTGATAAGAAGGCATGCATGGCTAAAGGAACAAGCTTTACCGGATCATGTTAAAGCTAAGTTGCTAGATGCTCCTATGGACAAGACAAGTTTGTTTGGTACACCTGCCCAGCAGGTTATGAAGAAAATGGAAGAAAAGGCAAAATCTGTTCAAACTGTTAAAGATTTCTTGCAGGTTCAACCCCAAGGTTTAGCAGGAACTGGCCTGCCAAAATTGGTCCTTTCCTGACTCCACAAAATTTCAAAGGGGCAGGAATAGACGCTCCAGAGGCAGAAACCAATCCAGAGGAGGTGCCTACAGAGGACGACAGTGGCAAGGTAACAACAGAGGCACAGACACAGCCACTGCCACTACATCAGCACAACCACAGTGACTTAATCCTAAATCCGCCTACCAGGGAACAAATAGCAGCTCCTCTAGGCGGAAAGTTAACCTTATTTTCAAAGAACTGGCACTACATAAAAAAGACAAGTGGATTTTACAAACCATAGATCAAGGTTACCGGTTTCACTTCCACACTTTACCAGTCAAAAGAGGAATGCCAAATCTACCTCCAAATCAAAAAACAGAGGCTCTACCAGATAATGGAGTTAGCAAACATGAGAGCTGTGGAAAGAGTGCCAACAGCAGAACAAGGAAAGGGGTTCTACTCCAGACTATTCCTAGTTCCAAGAAAGGAAAAAAGTTGGAGACCAATTCTCGACCTGTCCACCTTAAATACATACATCATTGTCCCAAAATTCAAAATGCTGACCCTACAGCAACTTCTTCCCATGCTGGGCAAGGAGTCTTGGCTGGTAACTCTAGATCTCAAGGAGGCATACCTGCACGTCCCCATTCGACCAATCTGCAGAAGATACCTCAGATTTCTTGCAGGATCAGAGCACTATCAATTCTCAGCATTGCCCTTTGGCTTATCTACTGCGCCCAGAGTATTCACAAAATGCCTGGCATCAGTAATCGCCATTGCAGACTACAGGGAATTCAAATTTACCCATACCTGGACGACTGCCTGCTACAAGGGGACAACAAAAGCAAGCTGACAACAGATTTACAAAGGGTCATTTACTTGCTACAAGGACTGGGATACACAGTCAATTTACAAAAGTCAAGGCTGATACCATCCCAAACAAGGACATTCTTGGGCGGAATTGGACACAGTACAACAAATGGCATTCCTGACTACAGAAAACAAAAAGAACTTCCTCTTTACTTCTTGGCACTAACAAAACTGAACAAGTTAACAGCAAGAAAAGTTCTGCAGGCCTTGGGCTTCATGGCATCATGCATAATCTTGGTCCCATTTGCCAGACTACATATGAGGAAACTACAGTGGTACCTAAAGAATTTATGGTCCCAACACAGACACAGTCTAGAAACAGAAATCCCACTAATTCCATGCTTAAAACAGGAGTTCCTATGGTGGGCTCAGGCATGCCAGTCAAACCCAGGCCTACCCTTTCGCAGATGTCAACCAAGCCAGACCATCACAACAGACGCTTCAGACCTAGGATGGGGGCCCACATGCTGGACAAATGCGTGCAAGGATTGTGGACACAGGATCAACTTCACCTGCACATCAATCTAAAAGAAATGCTGGCAGTAAAACTGGCAATCCAAAAGTTCAAACCATTTCTCAAAGAGGGCCAGTTGATGATAAGGACAGACAACACCACAGTCATGTGGTACATCAACAAACAGGGAGGCACTCATTCATACCCCTATGCAGAATGACCTTGGAGCTGTGGACCCTGGCACTCAGCTACAACATCCAGTTACAGGCAATATTTGTACCGGGGAAAGACAATACTCTAGCAGACATATTAAGCAGAACCACTTCGGATGCCCACGAATGGAAGCTGCACCGGACATCTTCAAGACCATCTCAAAGAAATGGGGAATGCCACAGATAGACCTATTCGCATCACCTCTCAATCACCAGCTCAAAAATTCTGCACAAGGACATTCCACCCACTAGCATGGAAAGTGGACTCACTCTCCTTCAACTGGAAAGGCCTAACAGCATATGCATTCCCACCTCTTCCTTTGATACACAAGGTACTACTAAAATCAAGGAAGAACGTCCAAGGATAATCCTGATAGCTCCAAACTGGCCAAGACAACACTGGTACCCACTACTGAAGAGCATGTCTCGAACAAAATGTGGCCAATACCTCTGATGCCTTTGATGTTAACTCAGAACAACTACAGCATCATACATCCAAACCTAAAACGCTGCAACTGACTGCATGGAACATCACATAGCAGCAGCTAATCCAGAACTTTCCCAAAGAGTTAAAGACATTATTCTTGAAGCACGCAGACCTTCAACAAGAAGGAACTATGCTGGAAAATGGAAAAGGTTTGTCATTTGGAGTACGGAAAGAGGAAAAGATGTGTCAAACATAGATATGCCTAACATTCTGGAGTATCTGGCGAACTTCTTCATTCAGGCCTGTCCTACTCCTCCATCAAGATACATGCATCAGCTATTTCAGCAGAATACAGCTTTGATCCACCTGATTTTTCACACCCTTTGCTCAGGCAGTTCCTCAGAGGAATCAAGAATGTAAAACCTCCAAGGAAACCACCATTACCAGCTTGGGATTTAAACTTTGTGCTAGAAAAATTGACACTATCACCCTTTGAACCAGCAGCAACAGCAGACCTACAACACCTGTCATGGAAAACTGCTTTCCTACTGGCAATTACTTCAGCAAGGAGGGTTTCAGAACTACAGGCCTTAATGGCAGTGCAACCCTTCCTAATCTTCCACCAAGATAGAGTGTCCATGAGGACTAATCCTACATTTATGCCCAAGGTGGTATCCAGAGTGTCTTTAAACCAGGCAATCCACCTACCTACCTTCTTTCCCAACCCACAAAACAGAGGGAAAGAATACTGCATACCTTGGATGTACATAGACAGCTACGCTACTACTTGGACAGAACAAAACAGCAGAAAGACTGACCAACTTTTTGTAGCCTATGCAACAGGAAGGGAAGGAAAAGCTATTTCCAAACAGACAATCTCCAAATGGATAGGAAATTGCATACGATACTGTTACTCCTTCCATGGAAAACCAATTCCACAGAACATAAGACCTCATTCTACAAGGGCAACAGCCACTACCACAGCCTTCTTACGAGGAGTGGCAACCAAAGACATTATTGAGGCGGCTACTTGGACCTCCGTGCATACATTTGCCAAGCATTATAATTTGCCTCTATATTCCAGATCCCGAGCAGGGTTTGCCACTGCTGTACTGCAAGGGATCCTAAACACACCATAATCTACTTTTATCCTCCTCCCTAGTTGGCTATGGTATTCTACCCACTTGTTATGACTGCAGATGCATCCATGAAGGACATAGTACAGTTTTGTACCTACCATAAATGTAGATGTCGAACTGGATAGCATCTGCAGTCAGGATTACCCTCCTCCTTCCCTCTGTGGTACTCCTAGGGTGTTTACCCTCCTAATAGCTAGCTGTTGGGGAGTCTTTTATGGTGTATTTGTTTGTATATATGTACATATATGCTTATTGTTGTGTTTACCTCTATCTATTTGGAAACATTGGCATCTATCCAAATTTTAGCCTGCAAGAGGGCTACTGGCATCTGGGGCAAGAAACACTGAGGAAAATGGCGTCGGCTGATGCTTTTATACCCGAAGACCAACAGAGATGACGTCGGGTGGAGTGCGACATCAGCCGAAGCCGGACCCGGACTTTGGAATCCGGCCGACTGCAGGGCTGCCTGACGACAGGACAACCCACTTGTTATGACTGCAGATGCTATCCAGTTCGGACATCTACATTTATGGTAGGTACAAAACTGTACTTTCTCTCTCGGGCCTTCTGGCCTTTCCCCATTCCCTAGTGGTGTGTGTGTGTTACTCTTAATTAAAACTTTAGTTAATTGTTTTATTTTTGAGTTTTAAAAATGATTAGTGTAATCAGTGTGTCTGAGTGTGTGTGATTACACTTCTTGTCTAGGATGTCTAAAGACACAAAGGTCTCAGGCTTCAAGAAGTGTGATGCGTGCTGTCAGAAAATGTCTCTGACAGACGGTCACACTTCTTGTGTCTACTGCCTGGGTTTGACCTGCAGGACTCCTGTGCTGTATGCCACGGCTTCACCCCCAGGGTCCTGCAGGAAAGAAAGAACAAGTTGATCCTAAGGTGTCTACTTAAGCCTGAGGATTCCCTTTCTGTCTCTGGGAAGCCCTCTAAGGCTAGGTCCTCGGCTCCAGCTACTGAGCCGAGACCAAAGCTACAAAACCTATGTCTGCATCGGCTCCGCTGGAGCCGATGAGTCTACAGCTTAGTGGTTCCCTCGGCTCCGGCTGGAGCCGAGGTAGTAAAATTCTTGTCGGCTCCGACCAGACCTTCGAGCCGACATCTAGAAGAGATCTAGGTCACCATCCCTTGGCTCCGTTCATTCGGCTCCAGCATCTCCTCTGCTGTCTGAACGGAGCCATAAATCTCACTCCTCTAGGTCATCGAGGCTGTCGGATCATGCCCTTCAGAGGGTAGTGAGTCGACTTCTTAAGTCCGAGGCACTGGCCCAAATGCTTGAGCCCGACTCATCAGTCGATGCCTGCCCCTGTCCATCAATATATTCCTCCTCCGACTCCTTTGAGCTCGGGCAGGCGTTGGAACCGAGACTGTGGTAGCGTCGAGCCGATACAGATGTCTTCGGCTCCGCGTCGGCTCGATTTCTTCTTTGGAAGAATCTCGGCGCCAAACTTCCCTCGTCGGCTCGAGGGGTGAGTGGCATCGGACCCTTGTCCGACCCGCCTTCCTCTCGGTGCTGGTGAGTTCGGCTCCGACATCGGCCTCGAGCCATCACTGTCGGTGCCGAGGGAGGTTCTCAGCTTCGGAGCGGGGACCTCTGGCTTTGCCTGACAGGGGTGCGTTCGAGGTCATGCGGTGTGTTAGAGCCTGGCTCTACTCCACAGTCGGCTCCGCCCCTCCCCACGGTGCCTCAGGTCAAGTCGACTCACTCCCTCATCCCGGACCGCAGAGAGCCAGCTCCTCAGGAACCCCTGTGGGATTTCATCCTCTTCGAGGCCTCTCCTGATTTGGCAGAAGAGCCCCTCGGAAGAGGAAGTGTAAGAGGAAACACATTGACTCACCTGAGTCCATCACATCTGACACAGATTTAGATGATTCGAGGGTTCCCCGTTCCCCTTCTGAAGATGTCTCTTTGCAGACATTCTAGAAATCCTCAAACAGAGGGGAAATTGGCCAGCCCTCAACCCTTCGGAGGATGAATCTGTGTACCTTGAGGCGTTGGCTCTCGCCCTTCCACCTCCTGGGTGTCTCCCCTTTGACCCCCTCATGCAGGTGGTAGCTAAAAGGCATGGACGGCTCCTGATTCAGTGGACCCCACTCCCAGGAGACCCTCAAAATTCATAACAGCACCAGCAGACAAACAGTTCTTGACAAAAGGAGTTTCTGTGGATGCTATGGTGGTAGCTGCTGCCACTAAGAAGGAACTAGCTGATCCTTCAGTACCTGTCCATCCACCTAACAAGGAATCTAGGTCCATGGACAGGTGGAAGCGGATGTTCGTCAGCGACATTTGCTATCGTTCGCTGAACTACCTGTGCCATTTCACTCGTCTTCAAAGGGACTTGATTAAAGAAGCGAGTGACATGTTGAAGGACCCTACAGCTGCGGGTTTTCAAGATAAGATGAACACTCAGCTGGCTACCCTTAACTCCATAGCCAACTCCTCCATGCACCTCCTTTCTTATGTGGCTGATGGAGCGAGGGCCGCAGGGACAGGTGTGGCCTTACGTAGGCATGCCTGGATGCGGCTATGCAATTTTATGGACCCTTCAAGACGTCTTTCACTAATTCCCGTTTGATGGATCATCTCTTTGGTCCTCAAGTGAAAGAAACCTTGACTAGGTGCGAGACTGATGGCAAGACTCTTTCTGCCGCCGGAGTCCGTTTTCTACTCCTTCTAGGCCTTACCCCAAAGGCCAGAAAAGTGGAAAATGTGGTTCCGTAAACAATCTCAAGGGACTTCGCCTGGCGACAAAGTCGGTTCCCGCCAGAGGCAGAGGGGAATAACAATGGTAGACGCCGCCTCGAGGCAGGGGCTCGCAGAACCAGGGCAATCGAGAAGCCTTCTCTGATAAGCCCTTTCAGCATCCCTGAGGTGTTGCCTGACTGCCCACCTTCGAGGCAGTCGGGGAAGATTGTCACTGTACCCAGAAGCCTGGCTATCCCTGACTCAAGACAAATGGGTACAGTCCATCATTTCGAAGGCTATTCTATCCCTTCTTTTCGCATTCCAAACCAATCAAAAAATCCCTTCCAGATGTTCCACCGCTCAAAGGGATCTAGCGGTTTTGGAAATTTCAAAGCTGCTTGCAAAAGAGCAATTCAGCCAGTTCCAGCAGACCAGCAAGGATCCGGAATCTACTCAAGGTTCTTTTAGTTCCAAAGAAAACAGGGGACTGGAGACCAATTTTGGATCTCAGTATCTTGAACAGATCAGTCAAGAAAACAAGATTTCGCATGGTCACGCCGCTGTCCATCCTTCCCCTATAACGAAAAGGTAACTGGATGTGCTCTATAGACCTGCAGGATGCGTACTAGCACATAAAATGAACAGGCGCTCCAGAAGATTCCTCCGCTTCAGGCTGGGAACCAGTCATTTTCAATTCAGGGCCCTGCCCTTTGGTCTCACCACTGCCCCCTGGGTGTTTACCAAATGCAAGGCAGTGGTAGCTTCTCACCTGAGATGACAAGGATTCCAGGTGTTTCCATATTTGGACGACTGGCTCCTCACAGCTCCCACCAAGCATCTCCTTCTGATGGCCAGGGATTACACCTTTCGCTTTTGTCAAAAGTTAGGCATTTCAATAAATTGCGAAAAGTCTGTTTTGTCGCCTTGTCATACTATTACCTTCATAGGCGCAAATCTAGACACAGTAGACATGTCTCATGAGACTAACAGATCAGAGAATAACAGACATACACAAACTGGTCTCACTCCTTTTCAACAACAGAATCAAAGCCAGGTTAGTGCTGAAAGTGTTGGGAATTATGGCGGCGGCCATACCTCTGCTTCCATTAGCCAGATTCCACATGCGAATCCTTCAATGGATGCTCTTTACACAATGGTCATACCAGCAACTTCCAATGTCCCACACCATTATGATCACGCATGCAGAAATCATCTCATGTGGTGGATGTCTTCCCCAGCTCTTGTTGGGAAGACCCTTTGTTCCACCCTCCGGTTGCTACTCTGACAACGGACGCCTCCCTGATCTGGTGGGGGCATTATCAGGGCAGGACGGTCCAGGGCACATGGCAACCAGATGAATGCCTCTTGCACATAAATGTTCTGGAGATGAGAGCAGTGCTTTTAGCGTTGCAAGCCCTTCAAGACTCTCTTCCCTTGGGAGCGATTGCAATCCAGACAGACAATATGTCTGTAGTGTGGTACATCAACAAACAAGGCGGAACCAGGTCCTACCCCTGTGTGAGAAGCACTCAGATTGTGGCAATGGGCGATTTCTTCTCAGCGGTTTCTGATAGCAACGCACATCCCGGGAAGTCCAATCAAATCGGACAAGTTGAGCAGAGCTATCCTCATGCCTCACGAGTGGTCTCTGAAAGACTCTGTTGTGAGAGAATTTTTCTCAAGTGGGGTCAGCCTTGCTGCGATCTTTTGCTACTCCCCAAAACAGCAAGTGCAGAGATTATTTCACTCTATTCCCTTTACCAGGCCAACCCAGCAGAGACGCTCTAGTCCAAGTTTGGCCCGGGACTTCTGTATGCATTTCCTCCCTTCCCACTAATCTCTCAAGTGATACAGAAAGCTATCGCTCAGAAGGCCTCATTGATCCTCATTGCTCCTTACTGGCCTCGACAAGTGTGGTTCCCCTTTCTACATCAATTTCTATTGGAGCAACCTTGGCATCTGGACCTAGTTTCAGATCTTTTGATCCATCAGTCGGGTCAGTTACATCGCTCCCTCCCTCTCTGAACCTCACTGCTTGGTTCCTCCAGTTCCAACCTTAGCCAGGCTTCCTCAATTATCTCACTCTGTTCGAGATATTTTGATAGCTTCCCATAAATCTTCCACTCGGAAGATTTATTTGAGTAAGTGGAAACGCTTCACATATTGGGCTCAAGGAAGGGACATAGATCCTTTCACTGCTTCCATCCAAATAGTCCTTGATTTTCTAGCTGAACTCTTCCATGCAGGTTCATCTCCTTCTACTCTTAAAGTTCAATTGGCAGCTATTTCTAACTTTCATGTGGGTATTTCTGAGTCTGCCTTAATGTCCCACAAGCTTTGCAAAGCCTTTTTGAAAGGAGTTTTTCTTCTCAGACCTCCTGTAAGAAATCCTCCCTCTCCTTGGGACCTAAATTTAGTTCTTACTTCTTTGATTCTTCCCCCTTTCGAACCTGCAGCCTCCTGTTCTTTAAAATTGCTATCATGGAAGACTCTCTTTCTGGTAGCTATTACTTCAGCTAGAAGAGTTTCAGAACTTCAAGCACTCAGCTGTCGACCTCCTTATCTATTGTTTCATAAGGACAGGGTATCCTACGAACCAACCATCCTTTTGCCTAAGGTAGTCTCGACGACAAATCTAAATCAAAGCATTGACCTCCCTGTCTTTTTTCCAGAATATTCCAACAGGTCTGAACAAAAATTACACTGGCTAGATGTTCATCGTCAGTTGAGGTACTATTTGGATAGAACAAAACAATTCAGAAAATCTGACCAGCTGTTTGTCTCCTATGCAGAAGGCAGAAAGGGACTTTCAGTTTCAAAGGTATCATTATCTAGATGGCTAACATCTCTGATTTCCTTTGTATATGAAATTAGACACCAAAAGCTGCCTAATAAACCTAAGGCCCATTCCACCAGAGCTTTGGCTACTTCTTTAGCCTTCCAAGACAGACTGCCTATTGACACCATTTGTGCAGCGGCTACTTGGGCTACTCCTCACACTTTCATTTCTCATTATAAGTTGGATTTAGCTTCTAGGCATAGAGCTAACTTTGGTTCCACTGTACTCAAGAGTCTGTTCCGATAGGCCACCGGGACAAGGTGCTAGGGACGGTCCCATCCAGCAAGAATGAAGGCGAGATAGACAACTTAACATATAGAAGTTATGTTCTTACCATAACGTTCCATGTTAGTTGTCTTCTTCGCCTTCTTCTTAGGCCCCACCCTCCTGCCCCTGGCCTGGACAGACCTAGAGGAGTTGTGATTGTGACCTCTCTTTCTACCACCTCTTTTATTAGGTATATGCTGTTGTGCATATTTCCTGGATCAGGATATAGGTCACCCTTCTTTCTCCCTGGTTAGAGGTGGACTTTGTTTATAGTCATTCTCATACTATTATAAGCTGGGGTTAGCTTACAAACGAGATCTGAGGTAACTCACGCCTAGCATTGTGGGATATAAGGGGAGCCTCGAGCCGGTGGAACCAACTCTCGAGCTTTTAGAGTGGCCGAGTCGGAGCCGAGGTCGGCTCCGAACCCATCCAGCAAGAAGAAGGCGAGAAGAAGACAACTAACATGGAACGTTATGGTAAGAACATAACTTCTATTTTTCGAGTTTCAGAACCAAAGTCTTCAACTAAAAGCTGAGTACCCTGTTGGGGAAACTTTTTCTTGCTCCTTACCGATGTCAGTAAAAGTTAATAATTGTACTGTGGGAAGCAAATACCTCATAAGCATTTCTATTTGTACTGTATTCCTTGCTTGGGCCCTGACCACGACGTACCTTGCTGTTGGTTTTGTGCTTTATTTAATCAACACACTATCCGTCGTCGGTATGTTTTTGCTTCATAATGTTTCGGTTCTCAATTTAATTATCAAGAAATGACATCAGTTAGCCATCCGACTACCGGAATACCAAAAAAAACCCAAAGAAAAAGACAGGCTGTTGAGGTCCAAAACTGCCGATGACGCTTCTCTTAAGCCAGTTCGCCGGTACTCAGTGAGACGCTTTCGCAGCCCCTGATACCCTCTACTTCTGATTCGCAGGCCTTTACTGAGACCTATTCAGAGTCCGGTATGCTGCAAGATTTTTCACATATGGAACCCGCGGATGTCTCTACCTTGGATGGGTCCAGAGCCGCTGAGCAGGCACCAGCTTCTGAGGGTGTATTCAGGCCTACAGACTTGCATATTGAACCGACTCCAACTGCAGTTCTAAGGCCTAAATCTCGATCTATGTCTAAAATCCGACACCCAGGCCACATGTTCAGGCCCCTATGCCTAAAAAACAAATGATCAAAATGGCTGAAGATTTAATTACTGTAATCAGGGGTAGTCACCCCCCCCCCCCCCCTGCCGAGGCCTAGGATTGAATTTGACTATGAATCTTCGGAACAGGACTCTTGTTTCTTCTGTTTCTTCTAATGATCTGGATTTGTCCATACCTACTTATGAGGACTCTGATGCAGAGGATTCCATTCCCTCTGCTTCTCCGCCTGAGGATTTCTCTTTTGGGGAAACTTTACATACCTTAAGGGAGCATTTCCACTGGGAAAGTCAGGATTTCTCTAAATCCAAAAAGAGGCTTAGGGATTTCCTCCTCCTTCCTCAGCATAGGCCTTTGGCTGTATCCCCTGATCTAGGTATTGTTGATGATGTGTTTCAGAATCCACTATGGCCCATGATTCCTTACCTCCGGTCCCTAGCAAACTAGACAGGTACTACAGGGTTCCTGAGTCCCACAAATTCCTTTTCAAAAATCCTGTTGCAGACCCTGAAACCATTTCTCAGGGGCCCAGGAGCATTAAGGCTTCTACTGCTAAAAATCGTACCCCTTCTGATAGAGACTCCAGGGCGCTGGATAAATGAGGTAAAAAGGTTTATACTTCTGCAACCTTAACAGTCAGGGCTTTTAAACTGTCAATTCCATATGCTAAAATATCAACAGCATATCATGGGACTGCTTAAACAGAAAATTATGTTGATTTCTGACTGTGTGGAGAATAAAGATTTGCAGGATTTATTGCATTCAGCTGAGCAAGTTGACAAACATACTTTGCAGTGTGGTTTTGATTCTTTAGAGGCCTCTTGTAGGGCCACTGTTACTGGGTCTGTGCTTAGAAGGCATGCTTGGCTTAAGGAGCAATCTCTGCCTGATCATGTTAAAGCAAAACTTTTGGATGCTCCTTTACAGCAGGATCGCCTATTTGGCAATAAGGCTGAAGAAGTTCTAAAAAACATGGAAGATAAAGCTAAATCTATGCAAACTGTGAAAGATTTCTTACAAGTGCAACCTCCTAGATTTAATAGGCATTGGCCTACTAAGAATTGGTCCTTTCCAGCTCCTTCCAGAGCCACTACGGCCAAACCCAGACATTCCAAAAGCACCAGGTTTCAGTCCCAAGGGACTTTCAGAGCTAAGCAATTGGGTGCTACCACATCCAAGTCAGGAAACAACAAGGCACCACCCTATGGTAAACAGTCTCAGTGCCTTCCCTTTGAAATTACCAAGCACTTACCTCTTAGCCGCCCCTTTGGGGGGAAAACTGGCTCTTCATTCAAGAAACTGGCAACTTATAACCCAGGACAAATGGGTTTTAAATATAGTGTCCCAGGGATACAGATTTCATTTCCACACGCTGCCAATTCCAAACGGGTGGCCAGACCTGCCTCCAAATCAGTGGGCAGAGGGTCAGAAACAAGCACCCCCCCTAAACATGGGGGCTATTCAACTAGTACCAGAAGAGGAAAAGGGAAAAGGTTTCTATTCCAGACTTTTCCTGGTACCCAGAAAAGACAAATCATGGCGTCCAATTCTGGACCTGTCTATAAATACCTTTCTGGACATTGCAAAATTCAAGATGCTGACTCTTCACCAGTTACTTCCTATGCCAGACAAGGATGCCTGGTTGGCAACTCTCTACTTAAGAGGCTTACCTGCATATCCCAGTCAGGGAATCTTGCAGAAGATTCCTACGCTTCAAAGCAGGCTGCATGCATTATCAGTTCTCTGCACTGCCCTTTGGCTTGTCTATTGCGTCCAGGGTTTTCATAAAGTGCCTGGCTCCAGTAATTGCATTTTGCAGGCAAAGAAATATTCATATATCTCCATACCTGGACGATTGTCTAATTCAGGCAGAAAGCCAGGCCATTCTTCTAAAACATCTGGCGTTTGTAAAAAGAGTTCTAACCTGTCTAGGGTACAACTTAAACGAAAATAAATCTCAACTGGTACCCTCTCAAAAGATTACATTCTTGGGTGCAAGCTTGAATACAACTGCCCAGATGGCTTTCCTTACGCCAGAAAAGCAAATTCATTTGGTGACTTACTTCAAACAGGTGGCCACAAAACCCTGCTATCTGCAAGGCAAATACTGCAAGCCTTGGGGTTCATGGCCGCCTGCATTCTTCTAATTCCATATGCAAGACTGCGTATGAGGAAACTTCAGTGGTACTTAAAAAGTTTATAGAGTCAACATTGTCACAGCCTGGAAACAATGATTCCTATCCTACCTTGTCTGCGCCTAGAGTTCCTATGGTGGGCAGAGGCCTTCCACCAAAACAAGGGACTGCCATTCACACCACCCACTGCCACCCAAACCCTAACTACAGATGCATCCGACTATGCATGGGGGGCTCATCTGGCAGGGAAGTGCACTCAGGGCAAATGGAGCCCAATTCAAATGCACCTTCATATCAATCAAAAATAAATGCTAGCTGTACAGAATGCACTTACAGACTTCAAGGACTACCTTCTTCCAGGACAATTACTGATGAAGACTGACAACACCATGGTTATGTGGTACAAAAACAAGCAGGGGGGGTACACATTCCTACCCCCTCTGCAGACTAGCCATGGCAGTGTGGAACATGGCCTTGAGCTACCAAATACAGCTACAAGCTAAATTCCTGCCAGGAAAGCAGAATGTTCTGGCAGATGAACTAAGCAGAAATCTCATGGACCCTCACGAATGGAGACTGGAACTACGGATTTTCAACATGTTGACTCACAAATGGGGGAGCCCAGACATAGATCTTTTTGCCTCACCCCAGAACTACCAGTTGGACAAATTTTGCACAAGAACTCATCACAAAAAAGCCTGGAAGGTGGATGCTCTGTCTTTCAGCTGGAAAAACCTGTCAGTTTATGCCCCCCCCCCCCCCTGCCTTTGCTCACCAAAGTACTACTAAAAGTCAAACAGGACAAACCAAAAATGATTTTGATTGCTCCAGACTGGCCTCGCCAACACTGGTACCCACTCCTGCGCAGTGTCACACATTTCTCCGTGGCACCTGCCTCAGACACCTTCCTTACCGTCTCAGCAGGAGAACCAAATTCTGCACCCTCAGCTCCAAACATTGAATCTTGCAGCTTGGCTAATCAATTAAATTCCCCCTTAGCAATTCTCAGCAAACCTGTGATGGATGTCATTTTGGAGGCGAGAAGACCTAATACTAGAAAATCTTATGCTGACAAATGGAAAAGATTCTGTGCCTGGAATCAATCTCAAGGGATGAGCACAGCAGTGCCCAATTTACCTCAGATTTTGCAATACTTAACTGAGATGCTTCACAAGAACCTGTCCTTTTCTTCCATAAAAATCCGTGCCTCAGCCATTTCAGCTCATTACAACACAGACCCCCCCCCTTCTCTTATCCTCTTCTAAAGCAGTATCTCAGAGGGGCCAAAAACATGACAACCCAGGAGAGCTCCAACTCCTGCCTGGGACCTTAACTTTGTATTGGAGAAACTCACTGTACCTCCTTTCGAGCCAGCTGCAACTGCAGACTTAAAATTTCTTTCCTGGAAAACAACCTTCCTTTTGGCAATCGCTTCAGCTAGAAGGATTTCTGAATTACAGGCCCTTGTGGCAGTGGAGCCTTTCATCATCTTTCATGCTGGCAGGGTGTCACTCAGGACCAATCCATCATTCATGCCGAAGGTGGTGTCCATTGTGTCTCTTAATCAGTCAATTCATTTGCCAACTTTCTTTCCCAGTCCACAGAACAAAGGGGAGCAGATTCTACGTTCATTGGATGTACATAGACAACTTAGATTCTTCTTGGACAGGACTAAATCTCACAGAAAATCTGAACAACTGCTGGTAGCATTTGCTGCAGGGGCAGAGGGGAAGGCTGTTTCAATGCAAACCATTTATAAATGGATAAGCTATTTTATTCATTTTTGTTATAAGCACCATGGAAAACCTATCCCCCAAGGGATCAGATCTTATTCCGCCCGGGCTGCATCTACTTCAGCAGCCTTTCTCAGAGGTGTTCCTGCCAGGGATATTCTAGAAGCTGCTACCTGGAGTTCAGTTCATACTTTCACCAAGCATCATCACTTACCAATTTTCTCTAAATCCAGAGGTGGCTTTGCCACTGCTGTTTTGCAGGGCCTTATAGCTGGTCCTAATGCTGTATAAATCCATCCTCCCAACCTTAGCTTTGGGAATCTACCCAAATGTAATGAATGCAACAATGAAACATGATGAACATAGTACAGTTGTGTACACTTACCATAAATGTAGATGTTCGAGTGTATTCACTGTTGCAGTTCTGGTTACCCTCCCTCCAGCCCCCTGTTTTTCTTTTACTATAACTATTTTTTCTTTTAATATGTTTAAAAGCCTTTTTGGTGTATTTGCTTTTGTTTGGAGGTATATTTTTGTGTTTCTAATTATTTATATATAATTTTGCTCCCCATTTGGGGGACACCTGACATCTGGGGCAAGGCAAACTGATGTAAGGGCGTCGGCTGCATGTTTTGTACCCCTGACGACCTGACGTCATGGAAGAAGGGACAGCAACCGGCTCAGGACCCAAGACTTTGTTAATCAGGCCGACTGAGGGCAACCTGCCAGCAGATTACCCAAATGTAATGACTGCAACAGTGAATACACTCGAACATCTACATTTATGATAAGTGTACACAACTGTACTTTGAGGATTGTATGTGTGGACGTCCTTTTATGGCTGATGTTGTCAGAACATACATGGTACGCCCCACGTACTTGAAGTAGTTAAAAGCTGTTGTATACTGGCCGGACATCAGGTCATTGGGAAGAGGATCTCTCACGTGTAGAGAGTACTTCAGCATAAGAGAGAAGGACATCTGTGGTTATGGTAATATTTTACACAACAGAAGTTCATCGTGTTACACTGCTGCAGTCATCACACTTGGGTTATCCTGCCGTCAGGCGGTCCCGCAGTCGGCCAGAGTTCCAAATTCTTGGACCGGCGTCAGTTGCTGTCGCTTCTTCCCTGACGTCAGTGCGCCAGGGGTATATAAGAGGCATCCTACGCCATTTTCTTCAGTCTTTCTTGCCGTGTGGTGCCCGAAGCAGAAGCAGTTCGCAAGTGCCGGTCGGCCGACTCCTGAGATTTTCAAATTGAATTTCAGACCGAAGTCTTCAATAAAGCTAAGTACCCCGTTGGGGAACCTTTTCTTGCCTCAGTCCGATGTCAGAAAAAGTTAACAGTTGCATTTCTTGTGGGAAGCAAATACCTCATAAGGACTTTCATTCTTATTGTATTCCTTGCCTAGGCCCAGACCACAACGTCACAGGTTGTCGGTTTTGTGCTATATTTAATAAACGAACTATTAAACGTCTGTTTGATTTCGCCCGACATTATTTTGGTAGGAAATTTAATTATACCATGCCATCAGAGCAACAGACGACCGGAATGCATAGAAAACGCAGAGATAAGGACAGGCAGCCGAGACCCAAACCAGACTCCGTGGCCTCTGCTGGGCCAGTCGCCCGTTTTCCGGTTTTCAGTGAGGCGCCTACGTAGCCCCTGATGACCGCTGATTTAGAACCCCAGGCGGCATCCGATTCCCAAGCGGAGATTACTAGGCCTCCACAACCTTTACCTTTAGGCCCTTCCGACTCCATGCCTGAAGGAGATTCCGGTGCAGTTGACACGCCTTCAGTTGCAGAAGGTGTCTTCAGACCAACTACACTCACTATTAAATCCTATGCAAAGCTGAAAACTCCTTTAAAAGAAAAGAAGACTGTACAGCAGTCTCCAGTACAAGGCCCCATGCCTAAGAAAACAGATGCTTAAGATGGCTGAAGATTTAATTACCATAATCAGGGGTTCCCATCCCCCGCCTGATAAAAGGCCAAGACAGGAGGAGGATTAAGCCTCCTCTGCCCAGGTTTCAATTTCCTCAGATTCTTCTGAGGAACAGGAATACTGTTTTCCCCTGTATGAAGACTCTGATGCTGAAGAGTCTATTCCTTCAGCATCTCCCCCAGAAGACTACTCTTTTGGGGAAACTTTACACACCATGAGGGAACATTTCCACTGGGAAGGCCAGGATTAATCTGATTCTTTTACTACCCCAGCACAAGACCACTTGCTATTCCACCCGTGTTAGACATTGTGGATGATGTTTATTCAGAATCTAGCCTTAACCCAGACTCACTACCTCCTGCACCAACCTAACTCAGACTCACTACCTCCTGCACCAACCAAACCAGACAGATACTACAGAGTCCCTGACTCTCGCAAATTCCTATATAAAAGCCCTGTTGCTGACCCAGAAACCATTTCCCAGGGTCCCAAAGGGATTAAGGCCTCTATTGCTAAAAATCCTGTACCCTCTGAAAGGGATTCTAGAGTACTAGACAGATGGGGAAAGAAAGTATATACCTCAGCTACTGTAGCTATGAGGGGCTTAAATTGCCAGTTTCACATGCTGAAATATCAGCAATATTTGATGTCTCAATTAAAACAAAAAATGATCACGTATACAGAGCAGCCTGATTACAAGGAAATGCAAGATTTGTTGCTTGCAGCTGAACAAGTGGGAAAACATACTTTGCAATGTGGATTTGATTCATTGGAAGCTTCTTGTAGAGCAGCAGTGACAGGGTCTGTCATACGTAGGCATGCTTGGTTAAAAGAACAAACTTTATTTGATCATGTTAAAGCAAAGTTATTCGATGCACCTTTACAGCAGGATGTTTTATTTGGTGTAAAAGCAGAAGAGGTTTTAAAGAAAATGGAGGATAAGGCAAAATATGCAGACAGTCAAGAATTTTTTTACAGGTTCAACCCCCTCGTTTCAGCAGAAATTGGCCACCCAAAAACTGGTCCTTTCCAGCTTCTGACAGACCACAGAGGGGCAGCAAATACAGACACCCAAGGGGCAGAGGTCAGTCACAAGGCTCTTACAAGCCTCGACAATGGGGTGCCACAACCCAGAAAGGAGGAGAAGACAGGTCTCAAGCTATCAGAATACAAACACAATGACTTACCCCTCAGACTGCCAAGCAAATCCCTCTTGGCAGCTCCTTTGGGAGGAAAATTAGCACTTTTTTCAGACAACTGGCACATCATCACAAAAGACAAATGGGTCCTAAATATTGTTTCTCAAGGATACAGATTCCACTTTCACACTTTACCAAGGATAAAAGGAATGCCAAACATGCCACCAAATCAATAGGCAGAGGCTCAAAAACAAATTACAGCTCTCATGGACATGAGAGCCATTCAACAGGTACCTACACAGGAGCAAGGACAAGGATTTTACTCTACTCTTTCTAGTTCCCCAAAAGGACAAAGCCTGCAGACCCATTCTGGACCTCTCAATTCTAAACACTTATCTGCAAGTACCCAAATTCAAGATGCTAACACTACAGCAACTTCTTCCCATGCTGGGTAAGAAGGCTTGGCTAGTAACGTTGGATCTCAAGGAGGCATACCTGCATGTCCCTATCAGACAAAATTGCAGAAAATACCACCGATTTATAGCAGGTTCAACCCATTACCAGTTCTCTGCACTGCCCTTTGGCTTATCTACTGCGTCCGGGGTCTTCACAAAATGCCTGGCACAAGCAATTGCATACTGCAGACAAAGAGGAATCCAAATATATCCATACCTGGACGACTGCCTTATTCAAGCAGAAAGCAAGGACATTCTTTTAAAGCATCTGGCGTTTGTCAAAAACCTATTAAGTTGCCTAGGGTACACAATAAACGAAAAGTCGTCAAAACTAGTGCCCTCACAAGACATAATATTCCTGGGTGCCAGCTTAAATACAACGGCCCAGATGGCTTATCTCACGCCAGACAAGCAAGGACAACTGACTCAATACTTCAAAATGATGGCAACAAAGACCCAACTCCCTGCAAGAAAAATTCTGCATGCCTTGGGATTCATGGCATCTTGCATACTACTAATACCATATGCAAAACTGCATATGAGGAAATTACAATGGTACCTGAAAAGCGTATGGACTCAACACAGCCACAGCTTGGAAACAATAATACCACTCATTCCCTGCCTTCAACAGGAGTTTCTATGGTGGGCTCAGGCATGTCACCTGAACAAGGGTTAGCCTTTTACCTTACCCACAGCCAGGCAAACTATAACAACAGATGCATCGGATTATGCCTTAGGGAGCACACATGGCAGGACAGTATATTCAGGGCAAATGGTCTGCAGATCAAAGGCATCTACATATCAATCAAAAAGAGATGCTAGCTGTACAAAATGCCCTAACAGCTTTCAAGGACCTCCTACATCCAGGACAACTACTAATAAAGACGGACAACACCACAGTCATGTGGTACATAAACAAGCAAGGGGGCAAACATTCATACCCCCTTATGCAGGCAAGCAATGACCTTGTGGAACACAGCACTGACCTACCAAGTTTAACTACAAGCACAATTCCTGCAAGGAAAGAAAAACACATTGGCAGACTATCTAAGCAGAAACATCATAGATCCTCACGAGTGGAAACTAGATCCATAAGTATTCGCAATGATAACTCAAAAATGGGGGAGCCCAGACATTAATCTGTTTGCCAGCCCCCAAAACTACCAACTTCGGAAATTCTGCACAAGGACATACCACACACTAGCTTGGAAAGTGAACGCCCTCTCATTCAGTTGGAAAACATTAACAGTGTATGCCTTTCCTCCACTGCCTCTTCTGGCAAAGGTGCTGCTGAAAGCCAGATTAGAGAGGCCACAAATGATGCTCATTACTCCAGAATGGCCATGCAAACACTGGTAATCCAATACTAAGGAACATGGCTCAAGGCCCACCATGGATTTTACCTCAAGTTCCTCACCTGCTCACTCAGCAAAACAATCAGATTCTACACAGCTAGCTCAAGACTTTAAATCTGGCTGCGTGGAAAATTACATAAGTAACCAGTCAATACTTCTCTCTAAAGCTGTTATGGATGTCATTCTGGAGGCCAGGAGGCCCAGCACCAGGAAAGCCTATTCAGACAAATGGAAAAGATTCTGCGCCTGGAACCAGGCTAAAGGCCAAAATCCCCTGGTCCCAAATATTCCTCAGATTCTACAATATTTAACTGAGATGTTGCACAAAGGACTTGCTTTTTCATCTGTTAAGATCCACGCCTCCGCTATTTCAGTTCAGTACAACACGGATCCTCCTATAGTTTCACATCCATTACATCCATTACTAAGACAGTACCTCACAGGGGCTAAGAACATAAGACCGTCCAGGAGAGCACCAACTTGGGATCTCAACTTCGTTCTGGAAAAACTTACACTACCACCCTTTGAACCAGCTTTTGCAGCTGATTTACAGTTTCTATCATGGAAAACTGCCCTGCTGCTAGCAATAACTTCAGCACGAAGAGTTTCAGAGCTACAGACCTTAATGGCAGTGGAGCCTTTCATCATTTTTCATCAAGACAGAGTCTCTTTACGAACTAACCCTTCCTTTATGCCAAAGGTGGTATCCAGTGTGGCCCTAAACCAAGCCATTTATTTGCCCTCCTTTTATCCAAACCCCCAGAACAAAGGGGAAAAGCTACACTCTTTGGACATTCACAGGCAATTACGTTACTACTTGGATAAAACTAAGGCTTTCAGAAAGTCTGACCAGCTTTTTGTATCCTATGCTGCAGAATCAAAAGGAAAAGCCATCTCAAAACAGACCATTTCAAAATGGATAGGACATTGTATCCGTTTCTGCTACACACACCATGGGAAACCTGTACCTGGTAACATTAGGTCCCATTCCACCAGGGCTACAGCAACATCAACAGCCTTTCTCAGAGGGGTACTAACCAAGGATATTTTGGAGGCTGCAACTTGGAGCTCAGTGCACACCTTCACCCAGCACTATCACTTACCTCTATACTCTAAAACCAGAGCTGGCTTTGCCACTGCAGTTCTGCAGAGCCTACTAGCTTCTCCAAACCCTGTTTAATTCTACCGCCATCCTTAGCTTTGGGATTCAACCCAAGTGTGATGACTGCAGCAGTGTAACACGATGAACATAGTACAGTTCTGTACCTACCATAAATGTAGATGTTCGAGTGTTCACACTGCTGCAGTCCAGGTTACCCTCCCTCCATCCCCTCTGACCTAGCTGAACTTTTCTATACCTTTCTATCCTGTCCAACCTTTGTGGTGTATTTGCTTGTAACTGGAGGTATTTCTTTTATTTCCTGTATATGTTTTATTAGCAATGTGTATTGCCTACCTACTTGGGGGCACCTGACATCTGGGGCAAGAAAAACTGAAGAAAATGGCGTCTGATGCCTCTTATATACCCCTGGCGCACTGGCGTCAGGGAAGAAGCGACAGCAAACGACGCCGGACCAATACTTTGGAACTCTGGCCGACTGCGGGGACCGCCTGACGGCAGGATAACCCAAGTGTGATGACTGCAGCAGTGTGAACACTCGAACATCTATATTTATGGTAGGTACAAAACTGTACTTTCTTTCCTCTGATGTCCCCATAAATATTTGTATTGCTGAACCAATTTGTATGGATATGTAGTTTACATCTGTAGCATTTGTTTTCTTTTCCTTTATTTTACATCCCGAAGAGACTTCAGTGTTTCACAATATTCCACACAGTGCAACTGCATTTGCAACTAAAGGAAACAAAATACATTTTATGGGAAATCCCTGCCTCACCCCACCCCCATCCCACCAAAAAATCATCATATTGAACCATCCCTTTTACTCGTTCATTATTATTATGTGAAGACCTCAAGGCTCAAAACCTTGGCAGTTTTACCCTCAAGTCCGTACTGTTTTAAAATACTACATAAAATTCATATTTCACATTAGGACTGTGAATAAGGCTTTTGATCATCGTTATTTTATGTAGCTTAATAATCCACTATTTTCTTAGTAAAACTAAAAGTTCTAACTCTGTGTTTCATATCTTACACTCTTGGCATAATTATCTCTTCATAAAGTTATACTCTGCATTAGTCAATAATCTGTTTCCAATTTTTAATACTGTTCTCTGTCTTTTTTCCATGTAGCTTCAGGCTTTCACATAGCTTTCCTTAAAAAAAAAAAAAAAAAACTCCATTTAGCAGTTTATTCAAGGCCTTTAAAACACTTATTTTGCCATACTGTCAGACTTTTATGTATGTCCCATAACCCATTCCATTCCTAGCCCATACAGAATCTTTTCTAAACCTTTTTAGTATTTTAATTATTCTGGAGTTTTCCTTTTGCAAATATTTTTGATTCTTATGACAGCATTTTATGTTCATTTTTCTTTGTACTTTCCCATTTCTGTATATATTCTTCAGTAACCTTCAACATATCTCGCTGTGTATAGTTACCAGTTCCATTTTGTCCTGTATTTCCTTCATCAAACCAATCTTATCCTTTACTCTTGAAGTCAGGTAATCTCTTTTCTGTCAGATGTCCATTTTAGTAAAAGCTCCTCTGCTTTGTGCAGATTAGTTGCATAATTTCGGCTGCCTTGCAAATCCTTTTTCAAAATCATGTTTCATTCTATGCTGCAGTTTTTCGTATTTATACTTTTCTCCTAACCTCTGGTTCTAACTTGTAAGTAAACAGTTTTATATTTATTTTCAGTACAATCCACTGTTCTGTCCACTAATCAGAATAAACAATTAATATGTGGCCTCTAGGCAACTGTTTCATTTCTTCTAGCCGTATCTTTAAGTCACTATTTTTCATGCTGCAAAAAACTATGACGTTTTTACTATCGCCTCCTTTTACCCCTTCTGATAAAATCTCTGTTTTAATTTGTCCATGAACATATGTCCATTGACTGATTCCACAATTTCAGTCTTTCACATCTTATAACTTCATCCAGTCCTTTCTTCTTTTTCATGCCTCTGAAATTGCAATTCCCCCGTCAGATTTTCATGTTTACTGTCTCTAAGAAAATGTTTCTCATTCTTGCATATGCATGTACTCCTATCAGTCTGAAAACCATCAGAAGTCCACTGCAGTTGCCCTACCTCCACATTCTAAACAAAAGTGCAATACTCTTAGTAATAAAAAGAGGAGCATTTCTTGAGCAGTTATGTCCTAAATTCCATACAGTGGTATTTCCCGCAATTACTCTATTTATAGTCTAATTCTTAAACAAATGTGTCTTGTAAAAGTCACATCAGTATATCTTGTTACAATACTTATCCTTATGTATTTGAAGTACTGTAGGCATTGATTGATACTACACGTACATTATTTGCTTTTTGTTTAATTTTAGTTGATAGATTTTTGAATTTACTCCCATATTAGTTTTGATTCCACACCAAGATCTTCCTGCTCAGTCATAAGCACAATTTCATCCTCCATTCCTCTAGATATTACCTCTTGTATCTCCACTTCTGCTTTTCTTCCCCATTCTCACGAACATTTATATGTTTGTAAAATCTGCTATGTCATTTTCCTTCTTGAGTATTTTTACACCATCCTATTGCTGAGTTGTTGTTTTTTTTTTCCACTTGCCATCTCATTTTTACTAATGGAGCACTCTTCAGTACTACCACAACTTGCTCAACTCTCTACCATCTCGCTACTCCTCCCAGCCACCACTGCAGTAGGAACAGGAGTGACATGCATGCTTCACTTCTTCTGTTGCAAAAAGAGGCTATTTTGCTTCAGCCGCAGGTAGGTGACTTCAGTGGTCAAAGATCCTCGGACCACTCATCTTTTTCCTTGGGTCCACTGGTGTAGTGCCTAGAGCCACCATTGACTGAGGGTTAGACCTTCTTGTGTGACTAGTGTGCCATTGTCTGGCAGAAGAGCCACACTCACAGGTTCTGCAAGAAGATGCCTCCCTACATAACCAGAAAGATGTGCCCATCTTTAGGGAGGTGATTGGAATTCTGGGCCTGTTTCTTCAGGAATTCTTGTCAAAAAGAAACAAAAGACTAAGTGGACAGGAGTAATTTATAGGGCTTAGCTCAGGCTTTAGTGCAGGCTCTTGACCTTTTTTATATGGCTGGTATTTTTAGAAGAAAAAGGGATTCTTGATGTTCTTCATTCCACATTGCTGCAGTCCTAACTATTGGGGTAGTCCGCTGTCCAGTCGGCCCGAATACCAAAGTATATGGCTGACGTCGGTCAGGGCGCATTAGACTGACGTCAGTACGTCAGGGTACTATCGCATGACCGGCGTCATATCCTCAGTCTTTTTTGCCGCATGGTCCGATGCAGAAGCAATTTTGCGAGTGCAGGTTGGCGTTCTGAAAGTTTCTGAAGTCAGAGTTTCAGACCGAATCAAAGTTGGCTAAGTACCCGTTGGGGAATATTTTGTTTTTTCTTGCCTCAGTATTTAACGGATGTCAGAAAAAGTGAATAACTGTATTTCTTGTGGGAAACAGATACCTCATAGGGATTACCATACTTTGTGTATACCTTGTTTAGGGCCTGAGCACGGCGTTGTTGGATGCAGCTCTTGTGCTAGATTTAACAAAGCGCACTATTAAGAGAAGGTTAGACTGTGCCAGGTTAGTTTTGGGAAGCGTTGTAATTATAAAATGCCGTCGGAGGCTCCGGCGCTTGACCAAAAGCGCAAGGACAAAGCAGCAAAGCCTAGAGTGGAAGAACCGACAGTCCCAGGCGTCGGATCTTTAGAAGGCTCAGTGGAGCGGAGGTTTTGCCAGGTGTTTCTTTGGAGTCTCAGGGAGACTTTACTGTTACAGGATGTATCCTGCAGGAAGTAGGCCAGGCTGAGGGGCTTCTCAGGTGGCTGTTCTTCCCTCTCTTCCTAAGGTGGTTAGAGCCTCCCCTTCTGTTTCCAAGGCTTCTTTGAGAGGCAGGCCAAGTTTAACTTCAGTGGGGGTTTCTCCTAGTGCTTCAGGGTCTTTGCCTAAGAAACATATGCTTAAAATGGCAGAGGATTTGATTACTATGATTAGAGGTTCTATGCCCCTCCTGATAAGAGGCCTAGGGTGGAACCTGAGTTTGAGAGTTTTGAGCAATGTTAGGAGGCTTCTGAGTCTTGGCTGAAGACTTGCAGGAGTATCCTCCTTATTCTGATTCTGATGTGGATGATTCTACTCCTTCAGCTTCTCCTCCTGAGGATTTTTCATTTTCAGAGACTCTGCATTCCATGAGGAGCATTTTAAATGGGAAGGTCAAGATTTCTCTGATTCCAGGAAGAGGCTTAGGGAATTCTTGTTTTACCCCAGCATAGGCCTTTAGCTATACCTCCTGTTCTGAATGTGGTGGAAGATGTTTTGCAGAGGCTTCCCTCAATCCTGGTTCTTTGCCTCCTGCCCCAGTTAAACCGGATAGGTACTATAGGGTGCCTCAAGCTCATAAGTATCTTTTTAAGAGTCCTAGGGCAGACCCGGAAACTGTCTCTCAGGGGCCTAAAGGTGTGAAGGCCTCTGTTGTTAAAATCCTGTTCCTCCTGATAAAGAGGCAAGGGCTTTGGATAGATGGGGAAAGAAAGTGTCTACTTGTTCCACTTTACGCATGACGGCGTTTTATTGTCAGTTTCACATGTTAAAATATCAGAATTATCTCCTTTCACAATTGAAATCTAAGGTGGATGCTCTGGCAGAAGGTATTGAGTGTAAAGAGTTGCAGGATTTAGTTCATGTGTCTGAACAGGTGGGTAAACATTCCTTGCAATGTGGTTTTGATGCTGTGCAGGCCTCCTCGAGGGTGGCTGCCACTGGTTCTGTTCTTCAGTAGGCATGCCTGGTTGAGAGATCAGAATTTAGCTGAGCATGTTAAAACAAGGATTTTGGATGCTCCTTTGCAGTCTGATGTGTTGTTTGGTTCGCCTGTGGAAGCAGTCTTAAAGAAAATGGAGGACAAGGCTAAGTCTATGCAAACTGTTAAGGATTTTTGCAGGTGCAGCCTCCAAGTTTAGTAGAAATTGGCCTACTAAGGGATGGACTTATCCTGCTTATGGTTCCCAGTCTAGGGCTAGGTCTAGGCGTGATAGGGGCAGAGCTCAAGGTTCTTTTAGGCCTAGGACAGGGAGTTCACCTGCTCAGTCTTCTGGTGAGGGCAGGGGTCAGTCCTTCGTAAGCAGACCCAATGACCTGCCTTTTCAGCTGCCAGTACATTCTCGCCTGGCAGCACCTTTGGGAGGAAGGCTGTCTCTTTTCAAAGAAAATTGGGATTTAATTACCCAAGACAGATGGGTTCTGGATATCATTCACCACGGTTACAGGTTTTATTTCCATACCATGCCTCCTTTCAAAGGCATGCCAGACATTCCTCCTCTACAAAGACAAGAGGCTCACAAGCAAATTTCTCTGTTGCTCCACATAGGGGCCATTCAGCCAGTTCCTGTGCCAGAAAGGGGCCTAGGATTTTATTCTCGCCTGTCCTAGTACCAAGAAGGGGAACACGTGGAGTCCAATTTTGGATTTATCTATCCTCAACACTTATCTGGACATTCCCAAGTTCAAAATGTTGGCGTTACAACAGCTTTTACCTCTGCTGGGCAAGGATCACTGGATGGTAACTTTAGATCTCAAGGAAGCTTACCTTCATGTGCCTATAAGACTAAGTTGCAGGAAGTATCTGCGTTTTCGAGCTGGAAATTCTCATTATCAGTTCTCTGCATTGCCCTTTGGCTTATCCACTGCGCCCAGAGTATTCACAAAGGTTCTGGCTCCAGTGATAGCTTACTTCAGGCTAAAAGGAATTCAAATCTATCCTTACTTGGACGACTGCCTGATTCTAGCTCAAGAAAGGAAGACCTTCTACAGCATTTGGATTATGTCATAGCAGTGCTAAGATGCCTAGGGTATTCTGTGAGCGAAATAAAGTCCAGTCTAGTACCCTCTCAAGACATGTGCTTTCTGGGTGTGAGACTGAATACAGCAGCCAGATGGCCTTTTTAACCCCGGACAAACAAAAGAATCTTTCCAGTTACTTCCATCAACTATCTCTTCAGTCCGGGCTGACTGCAAGGACAGTCCTTCAAGCCTTAGGGTTCATGGCATCTTGTATTCTGGTGCTTCCCAATGCCAAACTCCATATGAGGAAGCTGCAATGGTATCTCAAAAATGTATGGACACAGCACTGCCAGGATTTGGACACTGTCATTCAAATAATACCTTGCATTCAAAAGGAATTTTTGTGGTGGGCTCAGGAATGTCACCTAAACAAGGGACTCTCTGTGACCCGGCCAGAGGCGAGTCAGATTCTAACGACAGATGCCTCAGACATTGCTTGGGGAGCTCATCTAAATGGAAAGTGGATACAAGACAAGTGGCCTGCCAGACTACAGCATCTACATATCAACATGAAAGAGATGTTAGCAGTCCAGTTTGCATTAATGGCTTCCAAGGAGTTACTTCTTCCAGGGCAGGTGTTGATTCTAACCAACAACACAACTGTCATGTGGTACATCAACAAACAAGGGGGAACACATTCTTACCCATTGTGCAGGCAAGCAATGATTTTATGGGAGACTGCGCTCAGCTTGCAACTAACTCTTCAGGCAAGGTTTCTGCCGGGAGCACAGAACTCCTTAGCAGATGTGTTAAGCAGACAAATCATGGATCCCCACGAGTGGAAACTGGATCTTCATGTATTTCAAAAATTGACAGTGTCATGGGGAACTCCAGACATAGATCTGTTCGCTTCTCCACTAAACCACCAGCTGCCAAAGTTTTGCACAAAGAGGTTTCATCACACAGCTTGGAAAGTGGATGCTCTTTCTTTCAGTTGGAAAAATCTTCATGTGTATGCTTTTCCACCTCTGCCTCTTCTCCCAAAGGTGCTTCTAAAGGTCAGACAAGACAAGCCAAGGATGATTTTAATAGCTCCAGATTGGCCTCGGCAGCACTGGTACCCATTACTGAGGAGTCTGGTAAGGAAGCCTCCATGGCCTTTTCCTTGATTCCACACCTGTTGTCTCAGAGGACGGTCACCTGCTCAATGTCAAGCTTCAATCTCTTCATCTAACAGCCTGGCATATTCTGTTTTGAAAGACAGCAGGTCTCAACTTCCTCAACAAGTTTTAAATATGATTATGGAAGCCAGAAGACCTAGTACAAGGAAAGTGTACGCGGAAAAATGGAAGAGATTTTTATTTTGGAGTGCAGCAAACAATTTGGAGATTTCTGAGCCTAATTTGAGTGTGGCTCTTCAATATCTTACTGAGTTATTGGACAAAGGTTTGTCTTTCTCTTCCATTAAGATTCATGCTGCAGCAATTTCAGCTCACTATGATTGTGACCCACCATTGTTTTCGCATCCTTTGTTCAAGCAATTTCTTAGAGGGGCAAAGAATATAAGACCCCCACGTAGAGCTCCTACTCCTGCTTGGGATCTCAATTTTGTGTTGGAGAAACTTACTCTACAACCTTTTGAGCCTGCGGCTACTGCTGAATTGAAATATTTGTCATGGAAGACTGCTTTTTTGTTGGCCATTACTTCTGCAAGAAGGGTTTCTGAGTTGCAGGCCCTTATGGCGGTAGAGCCTTTTGATTTTTCATAAGGATAGGGTATCTTTACGTACTAATCCTTCCTTTATGCCTAAGGTGGTTTCTAGTGTGGCTTTAAACCAAACTATTCATTTACCTACCTTTATGCAGATCCCCAAAATAAAGGGAAAAGATTTTGCACACTTTAGATGTACACAGGCAATTGCGTTATTATTTGAGCAGGACTAAGGATTTTAGGCAGTCTCAGCAGTTGTTTGTTTCTTTTGCTTTGGGTTCAGGGCAAGCCTGTGTCAAAACAAACTATTTCTAGGTGGATTGGGTTTTGCATTGCATTTTGTTATTCCCATCATGGCAAGGAGATTCCAGCTGGAATTAGGCCTCATTCCACTAGGGCTACTGCCACTTCTACAGCATTTCTAAGGGGTGGCCACTAAGGATATTTTGGAGGCAGCTACTTGGAGTTCAGTGCATACTTTCTCTAAGCATTATCACCTTCCTCTCTACTCTAAGTCTAGGGCTGGTTTTGCCACAGCTATTTTGCAAGGCATGTTGTCAGTTCCTGCTTCCTTATGATTTGCCAGCCTCCCTTACCTCTGCTTTGGGATTCTACCCAATAGTTAGGACTGCAGCAATGTGGAATGAAGAACATAGTACAGTTTTGTACCTACCATAAATGTAGATGTTCGAGGATCCACATTGCTGCAGTCAATTTACCCTCCCTCCTTCCCCTCTGTGTTTAAGGGTGGTTGTGTAGGTGAGGTTATATTCTGGTAACTTTGTATATATTGTACATATTTTTGGTGCAGGTATGTTTGGAATTTTTGGTTTTGGCCTTAGCTTTTCAGGGTCTTCTGACATCTGGGGCAAGAAAAGACTGAGGATATGACGTCGGTCATGCGCATTAGTACCCTGACGTACTGACGTCAGTCTAATGCGCCCTGACCGACGTCAGCCATATACTTTGGTATTCGGGCCGACTGGACAGCGGACTACCCCAATAGTTAGGACTGCAGCAATGTGGATCCTCGAACATCTACATTTATGGTAGGTACAAAACTGTACTTTTTCCTGAAAAGATGCAAGAGTTGGATCCTCAAAGGGAGTGTGAGGGGACAGATGTAATTGCTCCACGGATTCCCGATTTAGATTTTGCTGTGTGTGTGTCTTTGGATAGTCCCTGAAGGATTTTCACTCCAAGGCTTTTTCCAGAGTGAATCAGTTGTTTCAGTGGGAAAACACTATTTTGCAGTCCCTCAGAAAGTATGATTTATTGCAACTGAAATTTCTGAACCCATGCCTATTCCTCCTGTTTTTCTGCTTTGTTAGACATTTGTGTCAGCCCACAATTTCCTTGACAGCCTAATGCCCCCAAGAAAATAAATTGCATAAGCTTCCCCAGTCTTTTAGGAAAACTTTGTGGAATTTGGTTTACAGTGTTACCCAAGTCAATTCCCATTGCTTAAAATGTGCATTATGACTCTGCTGATACAGCTTGCTACCATTAAAACTGTTAGTTTGCCTGGCTGCATTTACCAAACCTCACAAAAGTGAAATTTTGAACTCTTCCTTGGATAGAGAGCTAGTTGTCCCTTCTGCTGCAAAAAGGTCATTAAAAACGTGAAAAGGGGCAAGCTGGTTCAGTAGAGATCTCATTTTTTTTCATAACTACCTCTGTTAAGTTTACCAAGGGGTCTTGTGCTACTTTCTTTTTTCAATAAAAAGCAATGTAAACAGTCTCTGCAATCTGCTGGTAAGCAGGCATTTAAAAGCAAGTGGCAGGGAGGTTCCAAAAGGAAAGTTAGACTGCACCCAGAGCAAAGGGCAGTCTAAAAATGAATGACTATATGAGGGGTTTTCTCCTCACCATGGCAGTCCTTTTTCTCTTTCCAAAGTCTGAACCTTCAATCTGAAGTAGGATATTCATTTGTCTGCAACCTGTGGGTTATGGATCCGATATCGGATCCGAACCGGCATAGTTTTCCAGCTATGGATCCAAGCTCTCAGCTCCTCCCCTCACCCATAATGCCCTGCTCTACCCTCATGACCTCAGATCTTGTTTGCCGCGCTGGTAACTAGATGTGGATACATAGCTCTCAGCTAAGTAGACTTTTCTTGTTGAAAAATAGACAATTTTTTCTTTCTTTAATAATTTTTGTGTGAAAGTAGTAGGTTTCCCGTTTATATAGACTGTTTTAAGTGTATTTTAAGTTACAGTAATAATTTTATTCCCTCCTCGCTGTAGAGTGTGTGTGTAGGCCTGTGTGCTTTATTTTTGTTTAAGTTACTTTTCAGTAACTTTGGGTTTTATAGATTATGGCTGACCAGCCTAAGTCTATATTTTCAAATGCTCGAGTGTGGCCATAAGCTCTCCGGCTGATGGCCACACTCGGTGTTAAATGTCTTGGGGTTGAACACCTCACATCTGGTTGTACCATTTGTGCAGGGTTCAACCCCAGGGCACTGAGGGAGCGGAGGTCCAAGCTGGTCTTGGCGGGTCTTTACCGCCGGACTCGGCTCCGACCTCCGCTCCCGGACTCCTGCGGCTGCAGTAGTTCCCCTGTGGCACCCCTCCTGCTCCGGGACTCAAACTCCCGCTTCTGGAGAGGAGAGGGATGCATCTAGAAAGGACGGAGGGAGAAGCACCACAAGGCGGGCGAGACCTCTGTTTCGCCCCGCCAGCTAAGCGGCTTCTCCCGGCTCCGTGTCGTTCGGTCTCCTCCTTCGGCTCCGGTCCCTGTTTGCTTCTCACGGGTCGAGGAGGAGGAGACCGATCTCCGTCGAGGCTATCGAGGAGGCATTCCAGGCCTACCTCGGTAGCCTCGTCGAGATCTACCCATAGCCTTTCCGATGCTGATCTGGACGGATGATGAGAAGGTTCATCCAGGCCCAGATGCAGATGGGAGTGTTCTTGCCTCCCCTCGGGAGCTCAACACCCTTTTAAGCCTATTGCTCCTTCTCCGACCCGCTACCGGGTTGAGCAACTGGAGCCGAGCAGCCGAGCGGGGAGGTCGGAGCCGATAGTACTTGGTACCGGATCCGACCCTGCCCTCAGTCGTCGGACCCGATCTCTCGGAGCCTGGATCGAGCCGGATCCGGGGATCAGTGCTCCTCCGGCGCCGTCTGTGTCGGAGCGCACTGTCCCCCCGGATCCGAGTGCTTCGGCGCCGGCTCCGATCCACTCTTCGGATCCGAGGGGGAGCCGATTGTCGGATCCTTTGGTCGAGGTCGGCTCCCCTTCGGCTTTTGATGTAGTGGAGAGGGCTCTGTTGTGGGTCTCGGACCCCGGCACTTGCCGGCTCCGTCCCGCGCTCCCTCTGCACTGGGCCAGGCTTCCACCATCCGGCCCCTGGGACAGCCCATTTCTGTGCCCCAAGTTGCTCCCATGGAGCAAATTGCTGCTCTTGAGGACACCTCTGATAGCCCCCAGAGGAGGCTCCTCAAGCATCTGCTAAAAGGAGGCACATTGACTCCCTGAGTCTCTCACTGAAGACACGGACTTGGAGGAAGGGAAGGCTCCCCACGGTCACCCCGAGGATGTCTCCTTCGGAGACATCATGGAAATGCTCCGTATTAGGGGGGGGTGGTCTGCCCCAAGTCTTCCTCGGACGAGTCCGTGTTCTTGGAGGCATTGAAATGGGCCCGTCTACCTCTTGGGTGTCCCCTGCCGACCCCTGGTGGACCTTATTACCACCAGGGCGTGGAAGGAACCGGACACCGTGGAGCCAATTCCCAAAAGACCTGATAGAATCCTTAGCCCGCCTTCCGACAGGACCCATTGGAGTAAGGGGCCTCCTGTAGATGCCATGTTGATGGCGGCGCCACAAAGAGGGAACTGGCTCAGGAGAGTCCCTCAGTCCACCCACCGAGCAAGGAGTCTCGGATGATGGACCGCTTGGGGAAGCGGATGTTCAGTTCGGCGACCTTCTCGGTAAGGGCGCTGAACTATTTGGCACATGTTATTCGGATGCAGCGAGACCTTATTAAAGTACGCTGCATCCCCTGAGTCCATTTCGGAGGAGGACAGAGTTCTGCACTCCACCAAAATGGCCACTCTTAGGTCAGTCACAAATACTTCTATGCGGCTACTCTCCCATGCTACGGGCGCCGCTAGAGCCGCTGGGACAGGACTGGTCACGAGGCGTCAGGCCTGGCTCCGCCACTGCGATTTTCTGAGCCCTTCAAGGCGTGGTTGCGAACGCCTTTGATGGTTCTGCTCTGTTTGGCAAGACCGTTCGAGACGTTGACCCAGAGCGAGAAGGACGGAAGACGCTGTCTGCCGTCGGAATCCGCTTCTCTGCACCCCAGAGGCCCTATTCTAGGAACCAAAAGGGTCAGAAGAAGATGTGGTTCCGAAGTCGCAGCAGTCCCAGCCTGCTCGGACAACCAGTCCTTCAGCGGCAGAGGAGGACAGGGAGGACGCCGCCCTAGAGGCAGAGGGGCTCCCAGAAACTTCGGGTCCAGGGAACCTTTCTCTGAACGGCCAGCGCAGCAACCCTGAGGGTTGCCCGACTGCTCTACTCTGGAGGCAGTCGGGGGCGTTCGGGGCACCTAGCGGCATGGGAGTCCATAACATCGGACCGCTGGGTTCTCCAGATCATATCCAGGGATATCGCATTCCTTTCCTTCACCTTCCAAAGATGAAGTCCCTCCCAGACGTACCACCCGGTCAAAGGGAGGCCGCTTTGGCAGAAATTGGCCATCTGCTAGAGAAAAGAGCCATCCAGCCCGTTCCCCAGACCAGATCGGATCAGGGTTCTACTCCAGATTCTTTTAGTGCCAAAAGACGGGGAACTAAGACCAATCCTAGACCTCTCTCTCTTGAATCTGGCAGTCCCAAAGAAAAATTCGAATGGTCACTCTACAATCTATTCTCCCCTTCTGGGAGAAGGCCACTGGATGTGCTCGATAGATCTCAAGGACGTACTACCACATCCTAATGGACAGGCGCTCCAGGAGGTTTCTCCGCTTCGGCTGGGAGCCAGTCACTACCAGTTCGGGTCCTTCCCTTTGGTCTCACCACAGCCCCAGGGTGTTTACCAAAGTACTAGCAGTGGTAGCGGCCCACCTGAGGCTTCAGGGGTGCAGGTCTTTCCCTACCTGGACGACTGGCTCCTTACCCCCAACAAGGCATCTACTTCTCTCGGCGAGACTCCTTTCTCCATCTTGCTCCATTTCTGGGCATCACAATAAATACAAACAAGTCCAACCTGGCCCACTCAGCTCTTAGATTTCATAGGGGCCAGACTAGACACAAGGAGTTCTGAGCCTTCCTCACTGCGGACAGAGTTCTAAATCTGCAGCTCCAGGTGCGGGCCATTCTCCATTCATGTTCTGTTCCAGCGGAGTTGGTCCTGAGGGCTCTAGGGTCCATGGCCGTCGATAGCACTTCTTCCTCTTGCCAGGCTCAATATCGCATTCTGCAGTGGGCGCTCTTAGTACAGTGGTCATACCTTGCTCTCCCCATGCATCATCCCATAGCGATCAGCAAGGCTTGCAAGCGGTCCCTCTTGTGGTGGCTCCACTCCCGGATCTCCACGAGGTCGCCCATTTTGTGCTTCTCCCCTCGCCACGGTGACCACGGACGCCTCCCGCCTCGGGTGGGGGCACTTTGAGCGGACAGTCCAAGGCACGTGGAACGACTCCGAGACCTTACTGCATATCAATGTTCTAGAGATGAGAGCAGTGCTCTTAGCGTTGCTAGCACTTCAGGACTTTCTTCCCTTGGGAACAATTGCGATTCAATCGGACAATATGTCTGTTGTCTGGTACATCAACAAGCAAGGGGGAACAAGGTCTTACCCTCTTTGTCGAGAGGCCATGAGAGTTTGGGAATGGGCAATTTCCACCAATCGCTTTCTCATAGCAACGCACATTCCGGGTCGGTCCAACATCCTAGCGGACAAGCTCAGTCGCACCATTCTGACCCCTTACGAGTGGTCTCTCAATTGTCAAGTAGCGGAGCATATTCGCACGGTGGGGAACCCCTTCATGCGATCTTTTGCTTCTCCCTCAAACACCAAGTGCGACAGTTTTTCGCTCTAATACCTCCTCCCGGAGGTACCCCAAGAGACGCTCTGGTGCATGCTTGGCCACCCGGTCTTCTGTATGCCTATCCACCCTTGCCTCTGATGCTCCAAGTTCTTCAGAAAGCCTCTCGGGTGGGTTGCAGAATGATTCTCATTGCTCCATTCTGGCCTCGACAGATCTGGTTCCCCTTCCTAAGGTCTCACTCGGTGAATCCTCCTTGGATTCTAGATCCCATCGGATCTGATTTCCCATCCATCCTGCATTCCTCCTCCGAACCTGGACAACCTGAAGCTGACCGCTTGGCTGCTCCAGTTCCACTCTTGATAAGGACTCGGTATTTCTTCACGGTAAAGGCTATTTTGGTGGCGGCTCATAAACCATCCACTAGAAAGGTTTACGAAGCAAATGGAAACGTTTCTCTGTTTGGGCGAGCGGCAAGGCCTAAATCCCTTCACGGTTCCTCTCCCTGTAGTGCTTGATTTTCTAACCTCTCTCTTTAATGATGGTGCCAGCAGTTCCACAGTCAAAGTTCAACTGGCGGCAATTTCTCACTATCACATTGGTCATGAGTCTAATCCTCTTATGTCAGCCAAATTGTGCAAAACATTTCTTAAAGGTACTTTCCTTCTCAGGCCCCTATAAAGCAAGCAGTTCCTCCTTGGGACCTTTCTTTGGTCCTACAGGCCTTGACCGCTCCCCTTCGAGCCAGCGCTACGTGGATCTCAAATTCTTGTCCTACAAGACAGCCTTTTGGTAGCCATTACATCAGCCAAGAGAGTTTCTGAACTTCAAGCTTTATCAGCTAAACCTCCTTACTTGGTATTTCATCCGGACCGTGTCTCCCTCAGGACCAACCCGTCCTTCCTTCCTAAAATCGCTTCTGAAGCAAACATCAATCAATCCATTAACCTCCCTGTTTTCTTCCCTAAGTATGAAAACAAAGGTGAATATAAGCTACACTCACTAGATGTTCACAGGCAACTAAGATTTTATCTCAACAGGACAGCTGGTCATAGGCAATCCGACCAGCTGTTTATTTCCTTTGCAAAATTCAATTTGGGCAAGCCAATTTCTAAAGTTTCTCTGTCCGCTGGATTTCACAGTGCATTTTATTGGCTTATCAAGCGTCAGGAAGGCCGCGACCGGGGTGTTCATGCCCATTCAACCCGGTCAGTTTCTACCTCGGCAGCCTTCAAGGCTAGGATTCCTCTAGATGATATTTGTGCAGCAGCCACGTGGGCTTCATCTCATACATTTATTTCTCACTATAAGTTGGATCTTGCATCTAGGGTAGAGCATCCTTTGGCTCCGGTGCTCCGGAATATCCTTCCATGATGGCCCAAGATTCAGGTAGCTGGGGACTCTGTCCCACAGGTTGCAGACAAATGAATATCCTACTTCAGATTTAGAAGTTATGTACTCACCATAACGTTCCATCTGAGTAGGTGTATTCATTTGTCTGCAACCATCCCGCCCTCCTATCCCCCTGGCCTTTCAGTTTCCTGCATATTCCGTGTTACCCTTTTGAGGGTATTGTTGCTTTGGCAAACTCGATCTGAGGTCATGAGGGTAGAGCAGGGCATTATGGGTGAGGGGAGGAGCTGAGAGCTTGGATCCATAGCTGGAAAACTATGCCGGTTCGGATCCGATATCGGATCCATAACCCACAGGTTGCAGACAAATGAATACACCTACTCAGATGGAACGTTATGGTGAGTACATAACTTCTAATTTCTTTCTTTAGCAATGGATTGTTTCAGACAAATGGGACCTGAGAGTAATCCATCAAGGCTACAGAAGGTAGTGGGAGCCTCTTTCCTTTTTTTCAGGGGATTCCTCCTTATCTGCCAGATCAAACTGTCTTCCCTTCTGTCATTCACCGTATGCTGGCTTGGGGTGGTAGATGTCCCTTCTCCATTAGGAGAATTTTATTTATGGATGCTTGTGGTGTCAAAGAAAGAAGCCTCTTGGAGACCAGTTTTGGACCTTTCCTTTCTGAAACAGTATGTGGTGCCCAAGTTTAAAATGCTGTTACTTCATAGATTGTTTATTCCCTTATTCCTAATTTTAATTTGCTAGTGACCTTGGATTTAAAAGAAAAAAATCACATTCCTATACATCCAGATTTCATATGATTCTTGATCTTGTTTGTCTGCATCACATTCAGTCTTCTGCCTTACCCTTTGGGCTATCTTTTGTTCCAAAGGTGGTCAAAGTGTGTAGCTGTTGTGGTAGACTGCAGGGTATTCACATTTTCCTTATTTGGAAGACTTGCTCATCTTTTCAGAGTATTTTTCAAAGTGTTATGAATCACATACATTGGTAAGGGATCTTCCAGCACAGGCTGTGATTCCAAGAGAACATTCAGAAAATGTTTTCTGACTCCTCCTCACAGGATTGTTTTTCTGAGATCCATTGGACACCATTTCAGAGTTTTTTCTTCAACAAAAAAAATAGATTTGCATTTAGATATTTCCCTGAAGTGGTTCTTCATGTTTCACTGTTGCAGTCATTACAGTAGGGTAGTCTCCTGGCAGGTTGCCCTCAGTCGGCCTGAATTCCAAAGTCTTGGGTCCTGCGTCTGTTGCTGTCTTCTCTTCCATGACGTCAGGTTGTCAGGGGTATAAAACATGCAGCCGACGCAGTTTTCTTTAGTATTTCTTCTTGCCGCGAGGTGCCCAAAGCAGGAAGCATTTTGCAAGTGCCGGTCGGCTGACTACTGAAATATTCGCGTTTGAGTTTCTGAACCGAAGTCTTCACTAAAGCTAAGTACCCCGTTGGGGTAACTTTTTTCTTGCTTTTTACCGATGTCCGAAAAAGTTAATAATTGTATTACTTGTCAGAAGCAAATGCCTCATAAGGATTTCCATTTTTACTGTATTCCTTGCCTAGACCCTGATCACAATGTGCCTGGCTGTCGGTTTTGTGCTAGATTTAACCAGCGCACTATTAAGCGTCGGTATATTTTTGCATCTAAGTATTTTGGAAACAGATTTAACTACCCAGAGATGTCGTCGGATAGCAATCCGACTACCGGAGTACATAAAAAAAGCAAAGAAAAGGACAGAGAAAGGCGGTCGAGATCCAAAACCGACGACGAAGCTTCTCCTAAGCCAGTCGCCGGTTCGCCGGTACTCAGTGAGGTGCTTTCGCTTTCCCTGATACCCGCTACCTTCGAGTCGCAGGTCTCTACCGACACCCATGTGGAGTCTAGCATGCCGCAAGATACTCAAGGTATTGGACCGACGGATGTATCTCCCTTGGATGGGTCCAGAGCCGCTGAGCAGGCACTGGCTTCTGAGGGTGTATTCAGACCTCAACATTTTTATATCAAACTGACGAAAGCTGCAAAACTAAAGGCAGACACCTTCTAAAACTAAAAAAACAACGCCTGAGCCACATGGACAGGCCTCTATGCCTACAAACAGATAATCAAAATGGCTGAAGACCTTATTACCTTGATCAGGGGTACCCATCCCCCTCCAGATAAGAGGCCTAGGCAAGACACTGACTATGAATCTTCAGATCAGGTTTCTATTTCTTCTGATCAGGAATTATCTTTACCTCCCTGTGAGGATTCTGATGCTGAGGAGTCTTTTCCATCTGCATCTCCTCCTGAGGATCATTCATTTGGAGAAACCTTGCATACTTTGAGGGAGCATTTTCACTGGGGGAGTCAAGACTTCTCAGAATCAAAAAAGAGGCTCAGGGATTTCCTCCTCCTCCCTCAGCACAAGCCTTTAGCCATTCCCCCTGTGTTAGACATTGTGGATGATGATTTTTCAGAGTCGAGTCTGACCCCTGACTCTCTACTTCTGGCTCTCTCAGTAAGCCTGACAGGTATTACAGGGTCTCTGACTCTAATAAATTTTTATTTAGAAACCCTGCTTCTGTTCCTGAAACTATTTCACAGGGTCCAAAGGGGGTTAAGGCCTCAACGGCAAAAAACCCTACCCCCTCTGACAGAGATTCAAGGGCGCTGGACAGATGGGGAAAAAAGGTTTATACATATGCAACCTTGGCAATCAGGGCCTTAAACTGTCAATTTCATATGCTTAAGTACCAACAACATGTTATGGGATTGCTGAAACAGAAAATGATGTTTTTTTCAGAATGTGCAGAAAATAAGGAATTGCAGGAATTATTGCATGCAGCTGAACAAGTTGGAAAGCATACTTTGCAATGTGGTTTTGATTCTTTAGAGGCCTCCTGCAGGGCCTCAGTTACTGGATCTGTGATTAGGAGGCATGCCTGGTTAAAGGAACAAAATCTGCCTGATCATGTTAAAGCTAAATTGTTAGATGCACCTTTACAGCAAGATTCTCTGTTTAGTATTAAGGCAGAAGAGGTTTTAAAGAAAATGGAAGACAAAGCTAAGTCTATGCAAACTGTTAAAAGATTTCTTACAAGTGCAGGCACCTAGATTCAGTAGACACTGGCCTACAAAAAATTGGTCCTTTCCTGTGTCAGACAGAGCTCAAAGGGGCAAATCCAGACGCCCTAAGGGTTCCAGGTACCAGGCTCAAGATTCATACAGGTCAAAGCAGTGGGGCGCATCCACCTCCAAATCTGGAGGAGATAAAGCGCAAACCTACAGAAAGCAAAACCAATGACTTCCCTCTGCCTACACAAAGCACTTATATTTTGGCAGCACCCATAGGGGGAAACTTAGCACTTTTTGCTCAAAATTGGCAGTTAACCCAGGGAAACTGGGTACTGAACATCGTATCACAGGGATACAGATTCCATTTTCACACTCTGCCAATGACAAATGATTGGCCAGACCTGTGAATAAACCAATGGGCAGATGCTCAGAAACAGGTTACGTTCCCTCATGGATATGGGATCTATTCAGACAGTGCCAGAACAGGAAAAAGGACAAGGTTTTTACTCGTCTGTTCTTGGTACCTAGAAAGGACAAGGCCTGGAGGCCAATACTGGATTTATCGATTTTGAACACATACCTGGACATTCCAAAATTCAGAATGCTCACTTTGCAACAGCTTCTGCCCATGCTGGGCAAGAATGCTTGGCTGGTGACTTTAGACTTGAGGTATACCTGCATGTCCCAATAAGACAGTCGTGCAGAAGATACCTCAGATTCAAGGCTGGCTTAATGCATTACCAATTCTCTGCACTGCCCTTTGGCTTCTCTACTGTGCCCAGGGTCTTTACAAAGTGCCTGGCACCAGTAATTGCATTTTAAAGACAAAGAAGTATTCAAATATATCCTTACTTGGACGACTGTCTCATTCAAGCAGAGAACAAGGACACTCTTCTACGACACCTGGCGTTTGTCAAAAGGCTTCTAGCATGCCTAGGGTACACAATAAACGAAAAGAAATCACAACTGGTACCCTCTCAAAAGATAACATTCCTGGGTGCAAACTTGCATACAACTGCTCAGATGGCTTATCTCACGCCAGACAAACAAAGGCAGCTAACTACCTCAAACTGATGGCAACAAAAACCCAGGCTTCTGCAAGACAAATTCTGCAGGCTTTGGGCTTCATGGCATCCTGCATCCTACTAATTCCATATGCAAGACTGCATATGAGGAAACGTCAGTGGTACCTAAAAAGTTTATGGAGTCAACATTCACACAGTCTGGAAACGATGATTCCTCTCATCCCCTGCCTGCAAAAGGAGTTTCTATGGTGGGCAAAGGCCTGTTGCCAAAACATGAGACGGCCCTTCACTCTACCCCCTGCCAGCCAAACTTTAACAACAGACGCATCAGGTTATGCTTGGGGGGCCCACATGGAAGAAAGATGCATTCAGGGCCATATGGGCACCAAATCAAATGCATCTACATATCAACCAGAAAGAGATGCTAGCTGTTCAAAATGCCCTAACAGCCTTCAAGGACTTACTTCATCCAGGACAACTACTGATAAAGATGGACAACACCACAGTCATGTGGTATATAAACAAGCAAGGATGCACACACACATATACCCCCTTTGCAGATTAGCCATGGCACTGTGAGGCACAGCTTTGACCTACCAAATAAAATCTTCAAGCTCAATTCCTGCCAGGAAAACAAAACACTCTGGCAGACGACAAGCAGAAGCCTTATGGATCCTCACGAGTGGAAACTAAATCCACAAGTATTCAGCATGATAACAGGGAAATGGGGGAGCCCAGACATAGATCTATTTGCCTCACCTCAAAATTATCAATTGAAAAGATTCTGCACAAGGACTTATCACGGGTAAGCATGAAAAGTGGACGCCCTCTCCTTCAGTTGGAAAAACCTGTCAGTTTACGCCTTTCCTCCTCTGCCTCTTCTACCCAAGGTCCTCGTAAAAGTCAGACAAGAGAAGCAAAAGATGATGATAATTGCCCCGGACTGTCCCTGCCAATGCTGGTACCCAATCCTAAGGAACTTGTCTCAATACCCAGCTTGGACCTTGCCTCAAAGACCTCAACTACTGTCCCAGCAAAACAATCAGATCCTGCACAATCCACTACAGACTCTGAACCTGGAAGCATGGCAAATCATGTAATCATACGAATGACACCTCTTAGTAAAGCTGTGATGGATGTCATTTTGGAAGCCAGAAGGCCTAGTACTAGAAATTCTTATGCTGACAAATGGAAGAGATTCTGTGCTTGGAATCAAGCACAAGGATGTGATGCAGCAGAACCCCATATTCCTCGGATATTACAATACTTAACTGAGATGCTTGACAAAGGCCAATCTTTCTCATCAATCAAAATCCATGCCTCTGCCATTTCGGCTCATTACAATACAGAGCCACCAATCTTTTCTCATCCTTTACTAAAGCCATATCTTAGAGGAGCCAAAAATCTAAGGCTTCCTAGAAGATCACCATTACCTGCATGAGACCTCAACTATGTGTTGGGAAAACTCACCCTGCCTCCGTTTGAACCAGCCGCTACCGCTGATATAAAGTTCTTATGGAAGACAGCTCTGCTACTAGCAGTTACTTCAACAAGAAGAGTTTCAGAGCTACAGGCCCTCATGGCCAAAATCAGTGGGCAGAGGCCCAAAAACAAGTACTTTCTCTCCTAAGCATGGGGGCTATTCAACTGGTACCGGAAGAGGAAAAGGGACAAGGTTTCTACTCAAGAGTTTTCCTGGTACCCAGAAAAGATGATTCATGGCGTCCTATCCTGGACCTGTCTACTCTAAACACCTTTTTGGAAATTCAAAAATTCAAGATGCTGATTCTTCACCAATTACTTCCTATGCTAGGCAAAGATGCCTGTTTGGCAGTTCTAGATTTAAAAGAAGCATACCTGCACATCCTAATCAGGGAATCTTGCAGAAGATATATGCTTCAGAGCAGGCTACATGCACTATCAGTTATCTGCACTACCCTTTGGCTTATCTACTGCACCCAGGGTATTCACAAGGTGCCTAGCTCCAGTTATTGCATTTTGCAGGCAAAGAAATATTCAAATATACCCATACCTGGGCGATTGTCTAATTCAGGCAGAAAGCCAGGACATACTTTTGAATCATCTGGCCTTTGTACAAAGGGTTCTAACTTGTCTGGGGTACACCATAAACGAAAAGAATTCACACCTGGTACCCTGTCAACAAATTATATTCCTGGGAGCAAGCTTGAATACAACTTCCGAGATGGCTTACCTCACGCCAGAGAAACAAATTCAATAGACAATCTACTTCAAACAAGTGGCCACAGAAACTCTGCTATCTGCAAGACAAATACTGCATGCCTTTGGGTTCATGGCCTCCTGCATTCTTCTAATTCCATATACAAGACTGCATATGAGGAAACTACAATGATATCTAAAAAGCCTATGGTGTCAACATTCTCAGGATCTAGAAGCAATTATTCCTATCATACCTTGCCTACGCCTAGAATTCCTTTGTTGGGCAGAGGCCTGCCACCAAAACAAGGTACTACCTTTCACACCACCCCCTTCCGCCCAAACCCTAACAGACGCATCAGACTATGCATGGGGGGGCTCACCTGGCAGGGAAGTGCATTCAGGGCAAATGGAACCCAAGTCAAATGCACCTGCATATCAATCAAAAAGAAATGTTAGCTGTACAGAATGCTCTGACAGCCTTCAAGGACCACATTCTTCCAGGACATCTTTTGGTAAAGACGGACAACACCACTGTTATGTGGTACATAAACAAGCAAGGGGATACACATTCTTATCCCCACTGCAGACTAGCTGTGGCATTGCGGAACACAGCCTTGAGCTACCAAGTGCAACTACAAGCTCAATTCCTGCCAGGAAAATTTAATACTGGAAGACGGAGTCGGCAGAAACCTCATGGACCCACACGAGTGGAAACTGGAACCAAGGATTTTCAACATGTTGACAAGCAAATGGGGGGAGCCCAGATATAGAACTGTTTGCCTCTCCCCAGTACTACCAGTTGGACAAATTTTGCACAAGAACTCCCCACAAGCAAGCCTGGGAAGTGGATGCTCTGTCCTTCAGCTGGAAAAACCTATCAGACTATGCCTTCCCCCTCTGCCTCTGCTTTCCAAAGTACTACTAAAAATCAAACAGGACAAACCAAGGATGATTTTAATTGCTCCTGACTGGCCGTGCCACCACTTGGTACCCCCTCCTGTGCAGTGTCACTGTTATCCCCATGGCACCTGCATCGGACTCCTTCCCTATTGTCTGAGCAGGACAACCAGATTCTGCACCCTCAGCTTCTAACACCGAACCTTGCAGCTTGGTTAATTACATAATCTCTCCTCTACCATCCCTCAGTAAACCTGTGATGGACATCATTTTAGAGGCAAGGAGGCCTAGTTCTAGAAAATCTTATGCTGAAAAATGGAAAAGATTCTGTGCCTGGAACCAATCTCAAGGAATGAGCACAGCAGCACCCAGTTTACCTCAGATTTTACAATACTTAACTGAGATGCTTCACAAGGGCCTGTCTTTTTCCTCCATTAAAATCCACGCCGCCGCCATTTCAGCACATTATAGCACAAAACCCTCCCCTCTTCTCTCATCCACTGCTCAAGCAGTTCCTCAGAGGGGCCAAAAATTTGAGACCTCCCAGGAGACCTCCAACCCCAGCCTGGGACCTTAACTTTGTTATGGAGACACTCACTCTACCTCCTTTCGAGCTAGCTGCTACTGCAGACTTAAAATTTATTTCTTGGAAAACAGCTTTCCTTTTAGCAATCACTTCAGCTAGAAGGGTATCTGAATTACCGGCTCTTATGGCAGTGGAGCCTTTCATCATCTTTCATGCGGACTTGGTGTCCCTCAGAACCAATCCATCCTTCATGCCAAGGTGGTATCCAGTGTGGATCTTAATCAGTCTATTCATTTGCCATCATTCTTTCCCAATCCACAGAACAAAGGGGAACAGATACTGCATTCCTTATATGTGCACAGACAACTTAGATTCTACTTGGACAGGACTAAACCTCAAAAGAAATCTGAACTGCTGGTGGCATTTGCTGCAGGGGCAGAGGGGAAGGCTATTTCAAAGCAAACCATTTCTAAATGGATAGGCCATTGCATTCATTTCTGCTATAAGCACTTTGGAAAACCTATCCCCCAGGGGATCAGACCTCACTCCACCATGGCGGCACCTACCTCTACAGCCTTTCTCAGAGGCGTCCCTACCAGGGACATCCTAGAAGCTGCTACCTGGAGCTCTATGCATACTTTCACCAAGCATTATCATTTGCCAATTTTCTCTAAATCCAGAGCTGGCTTTGCCACTGCAGTCTTGCAGGGCCTTATAGCTGGTCCTAATGCTATCTGAATTCCTCCTCCCAACCATAGCTTTGGGAATCTACCCAAATATAATGACTGCAGCAGTGAAACACGAAGAACATAGTACGTTTGTGTACATTTTCCATAAGTGTAGATGTTCGAGTGTATTCACTGTTGTAGTCCTGGTTACCCTCCCTCCAGCCCCCTAACTTTTGGCTATACCTCTACTTTCCTTTACTATGCTTAAAAGCCTTTTTGGTGTATTTGCTTTTTTGTTGGAGGTATATCATTGTACTTTAATTGCTCCCCATTGCGGGGCACCTGACATCTGGGACAAGAAAAACTGATGTAATGGCGTCGGCTGCATTTTTACCCCTGGCAACCTGACGTCAGGAAAGAAGGGACAGCAACTGACGCAGGACCCAAGACTTTAACCAGGCCGACTCAGGGCTACCTGCAAGCAGATTACCCAAACGTAATGACTGCAACAGTGAATACACTCTTAACATCTACATTTATGGTAAGTGTACACAACTGTACTTTTCTGGTGGCTATCACGTCTGTCAGACGGGTGTCAGAGTTGCAGGCATTGTCTGTGAAACCTCCTTACCTGATTTTTCACAAAGACAAAGTGTCCCTCACACTAATCTTTCCTTTTTCCCCAAGGTCTGTTCCCATGCCACCTTGAATCAATCCATAGAACTTCCGATGTTTTTTCCAAATCATTTCAACGCAGCTGAATACAGGTTTCATCAGCTGGATGTTCGTAGACAATTACATTTTTATTTGCACGGGACTAAGGAAATCAGATCAATTATTTATTTCCTTCTCTGAATCCAGGTCGGCCTTACCAGTCTCCAAAGTAACACTCTCAAATTGGATTTCTAGCTGTATAGCTTACATTCACAACTCTGACGGTAGACCTTTACCCTTTAAAATCAAGGCTCATTCTACCAGATCTCAGTCTACCTCTGCAGCCTTTCATGCAGCAGCAATGTGGGCTACCCCTCACACCTTTATTACTCATTACAAGTTGGATTTATTCTCCAGGGGGTAGAGCATCATTTGGTTCCACGGTACTCAGGAGTGTTTTTCCTTGGGCCACGCAAGAATAAGGCGCTAGGGATGCTGTCCCATATGTAAGAATGAAGGTGAGATAAGACTACAGAACATAAAGAAGTTATGTACTCACCATAACGTTCCATGTTTGTAGTCCATCTCACCCTTCATTCTTATGAGCCCACCCTCCTACCCCCATCCTGGAAGTACCTGGAGACAGAAAAATATATTTTTTTTATGGAGACCTTTCAGTATTTGCTTTCTTCTGTATATTTGTTATTCTTTTAGTTAGCAGCAAACAAGATCTGGGGATTCTACTGGTGCACCATGGGATACCTACCTAGCCACGAGCCAACTAGAAGACTTCCAGCTTGTAAGTAGGATGAGTCGGAGCCAAGGATCGGCTCCAATCCTGTATGTAAGAATGAAGGGTGAGATGGACTACAAACATGGAACGTTATGGTACATAACTTTTTTTACCAGGGCCTTTGCTACTTCTACAGATATTTGGAAAGGGTTGGATTCCAGAAATATTTTAGAAGCCGCAGCTTGGTCCTCTGTAATGCTTTGTAAAAGTATGTACAAATTAGACTACTCCATTTCTAGGACAGGCTTTACTTGGGGCTAATCAGGACTCTTAGACCCTCCTCCCAGTCTATCTAATCTGTGGTAATTGTCCATGTAAGTTAGGCTACTGCAGCAGTGATCTAATGAACATAGTACAGTTGTGTAAGTAAACTTGCCGTAACAGTATGTTTGAATGGTCACTGCTGTAGTAACCACTTCCTCCCTCCATCTCCCCTTGGTTTTTTTTTTTTGTACTATTTTATGCCAGGGTGTGTACATTTATAATTTCCCATCATTGTCCACCTCAGAGCTTTAGCCTCTCTGTTGTCATGTAAGCAGTGAAGGGCATGGCACTCAAACCTGACATTTAGTTAACTGGGTGCATAGAAGATGCCCTGAAGCTTTGCAGGTTGGCTGATTGTCCTTGGTAGGATATAACCCATACAGCTTCACCTTCTGTAGCAGTGCTCATTCAGACATTTACTTTAATACTTTAATTTACTTGCACAACTGTACATATGCAGTGTTTGAAGGGGAGTTGCACTGAAAGGCAAAATCTTACTTTTCTACAAAAAAGTTCCACTTTAGGGCATCTGAAAAGGTGGCAACCCTACATTTTATGTCTAGCATGACTCTTACAAAGGAGACTTGAAATGGATTCTAGGGAGGAGAAATGAAAGCAGGAAACCAAAATTGTTAATTTGGACACTGCTCTGTGATGGCCTTTTTGTGGAAAAACATTTTCTAAGTACTGTAGTGCTTTTGATGCATCTTCAAAAACAGTGATATTGGGGGGAGGGGAGTTGAGCCCAGTGGTTGGATTCTTCCTTTAAAAGCCAGTCAGTTCCTCAAGGTTCACTGAGGTTAGTTTCACCAATATGTTTTTGATATGGTGTGAAACAATGATTTGCAGCATAACAAAAATTTGTAATCTTTTAATAGATTTTTAGAGAGTCAAAATTAATGGTAAAAATAGTTTTGTGAAGTTCTGAGTAATAGATTTTTTATATAGTTTTCAGTAGATGTTTTCTTCTTCCATTCTCCTGTTTGCTTTGTCGTTGAGGTTTCTCTCTGCTATCCTGATAGTTTGTTTTTGACTGCCTGATACTGTTAATATGTGGATTTTGGTCATAACAGCATTGTCAGTTCCTGCAGGTATTGAAGGACTAGGCTGATGAACTAGGGAATGTAGTGTTTTTGTGCCATACTGACCCACAACTCTTACTATGTATAGAACTGTTCCTTCTCCTGTACTCTCATCATTTAGGACAGCAGGAATGGGCAACAAGAGTTAGGATCACATATATTATCCTGCAGGGCTTGAGAGATTTATAATGTGCCCACTTTGTTCTCTTTATTGGCCAGAAGGCACAGTGCTGAACCTGCTTTGCTAGACCCAAAGTGAATGCACATTTTGAACGCCTGAAGTTCCCTCTGGAATGCATGCTTATAATTGTCTGTTAGCCTTCCAGGACTCCAGTCCCTCCCCTGGAGTGGGCTAACCAATGGCAGCTGGTAACTCCTATTTCCTCTTTAGCCAGCTCCTCTCCCGCACCCAGACCACAAAATAACTTGGTTGGGGCAAACGAAAAACATACCTCAGGGCTCCCCTGCAGTGTGCAGTCTTTACTGAAAGCCAGTTTAGCCGAATCAGCAAAGATTTACAGAAGCATGAACTAAACTGGATTGGCACACACTGAAAATGTGCTGCTTAGTTTTTGTACTCCAGACTTCATCTCTCTGTGTTTTGTAGAATGGTACAGACCTTCAAGAAGTCTCAGATTTTTGGTTATCTCCTTTAGAATAAAAAAGGCATCAGTTCTTCCAGAGGATCATTTTTCAAAACTCTTTAGGGAGTTCTGCACCATTTCTCACCAGGATTAGTTTCCTAGCAGTTTATATGCCTTCATGAAATCACTTCATTCATGTTTAATTTGCAAAAGCTTAAAAGAAGCATTTCTTGATAGGATTAGTGAACCAAAGTCTTTGAAGTCATCTTTTATGTGTACATGCCAAGCTCTCAATTCCATTTATGTAGTGTCAGTTACAATATGAGGCAATTTTGTCATACTGCTGAACTTAAGAGACTACGTGCCCTTATTAATTTCAGACTGTACGTATTGATCTGATGATGTCAGTCTTAACATAATCCTTGACTGAGCTCGGTTCCGAGTCTCGGAACCAACTTGTCTTATTCTGGCTCGTTCCTTCCATAACTCTCAAGCTAAGCTTTACCCACAATGCTCCTCATCAAATTACCCCAGATGTCATTTGCCACTTTGTAGTGTCTGAAACGTTCTCTCTGATCTCTCGAGTGTTATCTTATTCGTCAAACTGTAAGTCAGTTTTTTTTATATTCTGTCTTTAATTCCTATCTATACTACCCAGCTCCTCTGTTAGGTAGTCTTTATTGTGCGAGTGAGTCTTTTCTCTCCTTTTCTACTGTTTGGTAGATTCAAGGCACCATCATTGGTAATTTCTCCCCTTTACTTTTTGGTAACTCTACATACCATTGTTGGTATTCCCCTTTTCTTTCTTTTCCTTTCTTCAGCTTTTATTTACCTAAAAAAAAAAGCTCTATTCTTTTTTTCTAGTGCAACAGTGCATGTGTGTGTCTGTGTTTATGGTGGCCTTGGTTTTTTTCATTGTCTAACATACCTCTCGCTTCAAAAGATGCCAAAAATGTGAAAGAAAACTGCTTAAATCTGATGGACACAGACTGTGTGTGTATTGCCTCATTGTGGTCCATCTACAAGAAAAATCTGCGATCTGTCACAGATTTAGTACCAGAACCATGATAATCTCAAAAACAAACTTATCTTAAAAGGCTTTCTTAAGTCAGATTTCGAAGAGGCCCTATCTGGTCTGAAAACTGAAGCCAGTTTGTACTCCTCTTCCAAACCAAAAAATCAAAGTCACTCAGTTCCGACATGTTCCTAGGAACAAATTTCTAAAATGGCCAAACCCCCTGTGGTACTGTGACAGCCTTCTCGACACCGGTGGGCCAAGGTATTCAGTCATTGGCACTGACCTCTTCACCATCAATGCCCTCAGTACCGATGTTCTTTTTGTTTCACTGTTGCACTCATCACATTTGGGTTATCTGCCTGCAGGTAGCCCTCAGTCGGCCTGAATACCAGAGTCTTGGGATTTCTGCGTCAGATGCTGTCACTTCTTCCATGACGTCAGGACGTCATGGTTATAAAACATGCAGCCGATGCCATTACATAAGCTTTACTTGCCGTGCAGTGTCCGAAGTAGGAGCAGTTCGCAAGTGCCAGTTGGCCGCCTCCTGAAATATTCATTTTTCGAGTTTCAGACCTGAAGTCTTCTAAAAGATAAGTCCACCGTTGGGGATCCTTTTTTCTTGCTCTAACTGATGTCAGAAAAAATGAGTAATTGTCTTGCCTGTGGAAAGCAAATATCTCGCAGAGATCTTCATTCTTACTGCGTCAGCTATTTAGGCCCAGACTGCGACGTTCCTCACTGTCGGTTTTGTGCCTTGTTCAATGCCCGAACTATTAGTCATTGGGCTATTTTTGTCGCTAAAGTCTTTTGCTCTCATTCTCCATATTCCGAAATGGCTTCGATAAGCCATCCGACTACTGATCTTCCGAAAAAATGTAAGGATAAAGACAGAGACGGACCGTATAGGCCAGTACTCAGTGAGGCGCATTTGCAGCCCCTGATACCTGCTTCTACAAATGCACAGGCCTCTGCTGAGACTCTTTCGGAGTCCGGTATGCCGCGAGTTGCTTCTTCGACTGTGGAACCTGCGGCTGTCTCTACCTTGGATAGGACCAGAGCCGCTTGTGCAGGCACCGGCTTCTGAGGGTGTATTCCAACCTTCTGATCGTATTAAACCGACATCTTCGTTGTTGACTGAAAACCGATGACCAAAGCGCATGCTCAAGCTCCCTTGCCATGGAAACAAATGCTTAGAATAGCTGAAGACCTTATAACTTTAATTAGGGGAAGCAAGACTTCCCCCACTGTAAGACAAAAGATTGATTTTCCTTCTGATTATACAGACCATAAGCCTGATGACTTTGATCCCTCTGATTACCAGGACATTCCCTTATCTACCTATGAGGATTCAGATGCAGAGGATTCCATCTCCTCTGCCTCCCCTCCAGAGGGACTTTTCTTTTGGTGAAACCTTATATACCTTAAGAGAACATTTCCGCTGGGAATGCCAGGACTACCCACAGTCCAAAAACACTCTGAGAATTTTTAGACTTGCCTCAGCACAGGCCTCTAGCTATACCCCCTGTTCTGGAGATTGTAGATGATGTCTTCTTGGAATCCAGCCTTACCCCTGATTCCTTGCCTCCAGCGGCCAGGAAACCTGACAGGTACTACAGAGTACCTGACTCCCACAAGTTTCTCTTTAAGAATCCTACTGTGGATCCAGAGCCCATTTCCCAGGGACCTAAAGGCGTTAAAGCTACAATAGTTAAAAGCCCTACCCCTTCGGTCAGGAACTCTTGGACTTTAGACAGATTGGGTAAGAAGATCTACACCTCTGCTACTCTTGCCATCAGGTCAGGGCTTTAAATTGCCAGTTTCATATGTTAAAGTATCAGCAGCATATTATGGAGCAAATTAAACAGAAAATTATTTTGATTCCTGATTGTGCAGAACATAAAGATTTACAAGAGTTAATGCATTTTGCTAACCAAGTTGGAAAACATACTTTGCAATTTGGTTTTGATGCCTTAGAAGCATCTTGCAGGGCTGCTGTCACTGTGTCTGTTTTTAGAAGGCATGCTTGGCTTAAAGACCATATCTTGCCAGACAATGTGAAAGCAATATTACTAGATGCACCACTAAATCAAGAACTCCTGTTTGGTAGTAAAGCAGAAGTCCTCAAAAAGATGGAGGAAAAATCTAAATCTATGCAAACTGTTAAGTATTTCCTACAGGTACAGCCACCTAGAATTCAGTAGGCATTGGCCTTCTAAAAACTGGTCCTTTCCAAACCCCCCCAGACCTTCTCATTCCTAACTCAGGGGCAGCATACCACCACGATTACAGTCTCAGGGTATGCACAAATCTAAGCAGTGGAGTGCTCCCACCTTTAAAATGGAGTAGTAAGCCAACATCTTATGGTAAAATCTCACAATGACTTATCCTTAATTCTTGCAAGCCTTGCCCTGGTATTTGACCCTTAGGGGGAAAATTTGCCGTACATGCAAAAAACTGGGAGTACATCACCTAGGACAGATGGGTCTTGAACATTATATCCCAGGGATACAGATTCTACTTCCACCCACTGCCAACCCCAAGCGGATGGCCAGACCTCCCCCAAACCAGTGGGCAGAGGCCCAAAAGCAAGTACTTTCTTTTCTCGGTATCAAGGCTATTCAACCTGTCTCAGCAGAGCATAGGGGACAAGGTTTTTACTCCAAACTGTTTGTGGTACCCAGGAAATAAAACTCTTGGCACCCTATCCTGGATCTGTCTAATCTCAACACCTTCCTGGTGGTTCCAAGGTTCAAGATGCTTACTCTCCAACAGCTGCTTCCTATGCTAGCCAAGGACTCCTGGCTTGCCACCCTAGACTTAAAAGAAGCTCATCTGCACATCCCCATAAGGGAATCTTGCAGGAAATACCTACATTTCAGAGCAGGCTCTATGCATGATCAGATGTCCTTCAAGGATGCATCTGCAGTCCTTACAAATGGGTTGTCCTGGCCTCAGGCAGCCCTTCGGTCGGCCGGATTCTAAAGTCTGGGTCTGGCCTCGGCTGATGTCGCACTTCACCCGACGTCATAGCTGCAGTTCTGCGGGTATAAAGGCATCAGCCGATGCCATTTTCCTCAGTCTTTCTTGCCGCATGGCGCCCGAAGCAGAAGCTGTTCGCAAGTGCCGGTCGGTCAGAACCAGAGATTACTACTACCGAAGACTTCTAAAAAGCTAAGTACCCCGTTGGGGACTCTTTCTTGCCTCAGCCGATGTCAGAAAAAGTGAATAACTGTTTAACTTGTGGGAAACAAATACCTCATAAAGATTTCCACTCTTACTGCCTACCTTGTTTAGGCCCAGACCACGACGTAGCAGCCTGTCTAGCCTGTGCTTCCTTCAACCGACAAACACTTAGACATCGGTCGGAGTTTGCAGAGGAGTTTTTCGGCTCCGCTTTTGCTTATATCATGCCGTCGGAGACTCCGACTTCACATTTAGCTAAAAAGCGTAAGGAAAAGGACCGACACTCGCGGTCCGCGGTTTCGGCCAACCGCGAGCGTCTCTGTTTCGGCTGAAGCCGAGTCCGCGGTTCTTCCTTCTGCCGAAAGCATGCCTCCTTCCAGCATGGCTGAATCTGCTACTGAAATTCCACCTACTCTTACAGTTTCTCAGGAATTATCAGATACTATCCCCTTAGATGTATCTACTCCTGCACGTGGAGCTGCTAGGCCCCCTGCATCCATGTCAATTAAGGCTTTTGCCAGGGCTAAAGCAGCTAAATCTTCAAAGGCCATGCCTGCTAAAGCCCCCTCTCACAGGCCTAGCTCTAGTACTCAAATGCTTAGTCTAGCAGAGGATCTCATTTCTTTAATCAGGGGAACCCAGTCTCACCCTGACAGGGCCTCGCACCCACCTCCAGAGAAGAGGCTTAGAGCAGAGCCCCCTGAGCCAGTTTCTTCAGATTATTCCTCTGATGATTCAGAGCATACAAATCCTCCAGAGGGCCCTTATTCTCCATATGAGGACTCTGATGCAGAGGATTCCATACCTTCTGCCTCTCCTCCTGAGGAATTTTCTTTTGGGGAAACCTTGCATGCTATGAGGGAACAATTTCAATGGCAGGGCCAGGATTTTTCAGACTCTAGGAAAAGGCTTAGGACCTTTTTACATTTACCACAGCATAGGCCTTTAGCCATTCCTCCAGTACTTACAGTTGTGGATGATGCATTTACTGATGCTTGTACTGCCCCTGACTCACTGCCTCCGGCCCCTGCTAAGCCCGACAGATACTACAGGGTTCCGGACACACATTATCATTTGTATAAGGCTCCTATTGCAGATCCTGAAACTATTTCACAGGGCCCCAAAGCTGTAACAGCTGCCTCGGCCAAAAAAACCCTCCCCTCTGAAAGAGAAACTAGGGCATTGGAGAGATGGGGTAAAAAAGTTTATACTTCTGCTACTCTTTCGGCTAGAGCCTTAAACTGTCAATTCCACATGATCCAGTATCAGGAATTTCTGTTAGATCAGCTCACTAAAAAGCTGTCCTCGCCTGAACCTTTAGACCGTAAGTCCCTTCAGGATTTGGTGCATAACACTCAGAAGGTCAGTAATCATTCCTTAAAATGCGGCTATGATGCACTGGAGGCTTCCTTTAGATCAGCTATGACTGGTACAGTGATCAGAAGGCATGCATGGTTAAAAGAACAATCCTTACCAGACCATGTAAAGTCAAAGCTTCTGGATGCTCCTATGGAAAAGCACAGCTTGTTTGGTTCCCCTGCACAGCAAGTGTTGAAGAAGGTGGAAGAAAAAGCTAAATCTGTCCAGACAGTCAAGGATTTCTTACAGGTCCAGCCTCCGAGGTTTAGTAGGAACTGGCCTTCCAAAAATTGGTCCTTTCCAGACAACACCAGAACACAGAGAGGCAGAAATAGACGCCCCAGAGGCAGAGGTCAGTCCAGAGGTGCCTACAGGGGACGTCAGTGGCAGCCTAACAACCAGAGAACTACTGCCACAGATCCAGCCACTACCACTTCTACAGGACAATCACAGTGACTTGGCTCTGAAACCGCCTACCAGGGAACAACTGGCAGCACCCTTAGGTGGAAAATTAGCCTTATTTTCAGTAAATTGGCATTGCATTACAGGAGACAAATGGATTTTACAGACAATAGACAAAGGCTACAGGTTTCACTTCCATACTCTTCCAAGGAAGAGAGGAATGCCAAACCTACCTCCAAACCAAAGGACAAACGCTCTACAGCAAATAGACCACTTGCTAAGGATGAGAGCTATAGAAAAGGTACCGGCTATGGAACAAGGACAAGGATTTTATTCAAGGCTTTTCCTAGTACCAAGAAAGGAAAACCAATGGAGACCTATCCTCGACCTGTCCGCTCTAAACACATATATTACTGTTCCAAAATTCAAAATGCTGACCCTACAGCAACTTCTTCCCATGCTGTGCTAGGAGTCTTGGCTGGTGACTCTGGATCTCAAGGAGGCATACCTGCACGTCCCCATACGACCAAATTGCAGAAGATACCTCGGATTTCTTGCAGGATCAGAGCATTATCAATTCTCAGCATTGCCTTTTGGCTTATCTACTGCGTCCAGAGTATTCACGAAATGCCTGGCATCAGTAATTGCTTATTGCAGGCTTCAGGGAATTCAAATTTATCCATACCTGGACGACTGCCTGTTACAAGCGGACAGCAAAGTCAAATTAACACAAGATTTGAAAAAGGTTATTCTCCTGCTACAAGCCCTGGGATACACAGTCAACACAAAAAAGTCAAGGCTGATACCTTCCCAAAGGATAACCTTCCTGGGTGCAGAACTGGACACAACAAACCAGATGGCATTCCTCACAGCAGAAAAACAGAAGCAGTTACCACTTTATTTCATGGCATTAACAACGCAGAACCAGCTTACAGCAAGGAAAATCTTGCAAGCCCTGGGTTACATGGCATCCTGCATAATAATAATTCCACATGCCAGACTACATATGAGGAAGTTACAATGGTACCTGAGGAATATATGGTCTCAGCACAAACACAGCCTAGAAACCAAAATTCCAATAATTCCATGCCTGAAGCAAGAATTCCAGTGGTGAGCCCAGGCCTGTCAATTGAACAAAGGGCTGCCCTTCCACAGGCCTCACCCAAGCCAGACTATCACCACGGACGCCTCAGACCTCGGATGGGGGGCACACATGGTGGACAAGTGTATACAAGGCTTATGGACTCAAGACCAGATGAACTTACACAGATCAAAAAGAGATGCTGGCAGTAAAACAGGCAATTCAGACATTCAGACCATTTCTTCAACAGGGTCATTTGCTGATAAGGACGGACAACACTACGGTTATGTGGTATGTCAACAAACAGGGAGGCACACATTCATATCCTCTATGCCGGATGGCAATGGACCTCTGGAATGTGGCCCTGAGCCTCAACATTCAGCTCCAAGCCATATTCGTGCCAGGAAAAGAAAATATACTAGCAGACATCTTAAGCAGAACCACCACGGATGCCCACGAATGGATACTGCATCCAGACATCTTCAGAACCATCACAAGGAATTGGGGACTGCCAGAAATAGACCTGTTCGCATCCCCACACAACCACCAATTGAAAAAATTCTGCACAAGGACATACCACCCACTTGCTTGGAAGGTGGACTCCCTATCCTTCAGTTGGGAAAACCTGACAGCATATGCATTCCCACCTCTCCCTTTGATGCACAAAGTGCTACTGAAGATCAAAGAAGATCACCCGAAGATCATCTTGATAGCTCCAGATTGGCCAAGACAACATTGGTACCCGCTGCTGAGGAGTATGTCCCGGGGACACACATGGCCTCTACCCCTAATACCTCTACTGCTAACACAGAACAACTTCAAAATCCTGCATCCAAACTTGAAAATACTGCAGCTAGCTGCTTGGAACATTACATAAGAAAAACTAACCCAGACTTATCTCAAAGGGTTAGAGACATTATCTTGGAGGCTCGCAGACCCTCAACAAGGAAAACTTATTCAGCAAAATGGAAAAGATATCTCATTTGGAGTGCAACAAAAGGAGTAGATGCATCATTGCCAAACATAGCTAACATCCTGGAATATTTAGCAGAGCTTTTCCACAATGGCCTGTCTTACTCCTCCATTAAGATTCATGCATCAGCAATTTCAGCAGAATACAACATGGATCCTCCAGTCTTTTCTCAACCTCTACTCAGTTTCTCAGAGGAATTAAAAATGTAAAACCACCGAGGAAACCACCATTGCCTACATGGGACTTGAACTTTGTGTTAGAAAAGTTGACACTTCCCCCTTTTGAACCAGCAGCAACAGCAGAATTACAGTACTTATCTTGGAAGACTGCATTCCTTCTTGCAATCACTTCAGCTAGAAGGGTTTCTGAATTACAGGCATTAATGGCAGTACAGCCCTTCCTTATCTTCCATCAGGATAGAGTATCCATGAGAACTAATCCTACCTTTATGCCAAAGGTTGTCTCCAGGGTATCCTTAAACCAAGCAATACACCTACCAACATTCTTCCCCAACCCACAGAACAGGGGGGAAAGATTGCTGCATACCTTGGAAGTACACAGACAATTGCGCTACTACCTGGACAGAACCAAGAACAATAGAAAAACTGACCAGCTTCTGGTAGCATATGCAACAGGAATGGAAGGAAAAGCAATTTCAAAACAATCTCAAAATGGATAGGAAATTGCATTAGATTTTGTTATTCTTTTCATGGAAAGGCAACTCCAGAAAACATCAGACCTCATTCCACAAGGGCTACAGCCACTACTACAGCTTTCTTACGAGGAGTGGCTACCAAAGACATTTTAGAGGCTGCTACTTGGAGCTCTGTGCATACATTTGCCAAGCATTATAATCCGCCTTTATACTCCAGATCCCGAGCAGGTTTTGCCACTGCTGTTTTGCAAGGGATCTTAACTACACCATAAACTCTTAGTGCCTCGTCCCCCAGTTTGGCTATTCTATTCTACCCATTTGTAAGGACTGCAGATGCATCCTTGAAGGACATAGTACAGTTTTGTACCTACCATAAATGTAGATGTCCGAGAGGTATGCATCTGCAGTCAGGATTACCCACCCTCCTTCCCCTCTGTGGTACTCCTAGGGTATTTGCCCATCTTGTAGCTAGCTGGGGGAATCTATTATGGTGTATTTGTTTGTATATATGTATATACATGTTTATTTCTATTTGCTCTCTTTTGTTTGGAAATATTTGCATTTATCCAAATTTAGCCTTCCTAGAGGGCACCTGGCATCTGGGGCAAGAAACACTGAGGAAAATGGCGTCGGCTGATGCCTTTATACCCGCAGAACTGCAGGTATGACGTCGGGTGAAGTGCGACATCAGCCGAGGCCAGACCCAGACTTTGGAATCCGGCCGACCGAAGGGCTGCCTGAGGCCAGGACAACCCATTTGTAAGGACTGCAGATGCATACCTCTCGGACATCTACATTTATGGTAGGTACAAAACTGTACTTTCTCTGCACTTCCCTTTGGCTTAACTACTGAGTCCAGGGTATTCACAAAATGCCTAGCTCCAGCCATTGCATATTGCAGTCAGAGAAAAATTCAAATTTACACATACTTGCATGATTACCTGATTCAGGCGGACAGTCAGGAATTACTACTCCAGCACCCTACATTTGTAAAGAGACTTCTAATTTCACTGGGGTACACCATCAATGAAAAGAAATCACATCAGGTACCCAGCCAACAGATTGTATTCCTGGGAGCAAGCTTGAACACAAATTCCCAGATGGCATTCCTCACTCCAGAAAAACAAATGTGTTTGACAAACTACTTCAATCTGCTGGCTGCCAACACCTAGCTGTCTGCAAAAAAAAAAAATACTGCGAACCCTAGGGTTCATGGCTTCTTGTATTCTACTAATTCCATATGCAAGAGTGCATGAGGAAACTTCACTGGTACTTAAAGTCTCTGCTGTCAATTTTCTCAGGACCTGGAAACAATGATCCCTATCATTCCTTACCCAAGGCAGAGTTCCTCTGGTGGGCAGAGGCCTGCTACCACAACAAAGGACTCTCTTTCACTCTACCCCTGCCACCCAAACCCTAATCAGACTATGCATGGGGGGGGGCTCACATGGCAGGACAAGGTATTCAAGGCAAATGCACCTGCATATCAATCAAAAAGAAATGTTAGCTAAACAGGATACTCTGACAGCCTTCAAATATCTTATTCTTCCAGGGCAGCTATTGATAAAGACCGACAACACCACAGTTATGTGGTACATAAACAAGCAGGGGGGAACCCATTCCTACCCACTGTGCAGGTTAGCCATGGCTCTGTGGTACATAGCTTTGAGCAACCAAGTGCACCTGCAAAATCAGTTCCTGCCAGGCAAACTAAATTCGCTGGCAGAAATCTGATGGACCCACATGAGTGGAAACTGGCGCCCAGATCATTCAAGCAGCTGATCCACAGGTGGGGGGACCTCTTTGCTTCCCCTCAGAACTTTCAATTGAGCAAATATTGCACAAGAACTCCCCACAGCCAAGCATGGAAAGTGGATGCTCTGTAATTTACATGGGAAAACCTCTTTGTCTATGCTTTTCCCCCTCTGCCCATCCTCTCGAAGGTTCTACTAAAAATCAAACAGGATATGCCAAGGGCAATCCTGATTGCACCAGACTGGCCACGCCAGCACTGAGACCCACCTTTGCGCAGTCTGACAGTACTGCCACCTTGGCACCTGCCTCAGACCCCCTCCCTGCTGTCCCAGCAGGAGGGCCAGATTTTGCATCCTCAGTTACAAACCCTGAACCTAGCAGTCTTGGTTCATCCCCTGAATCCTCAGTAAACAGATGCTGGATCTCATCCTGGAGGCAAAAAGGCCTACTACTAGAAAATCCTATTCAGAAAAGTGGAAAAAATACTGTTCTTGGAGCCAGTCTCAAGGAATGGATACAAATGTGCCCAGCTTACCTCGTATACTAGATTACTTAACAGAAATATTCCACAAAGGTCTATTCTTCTCTTCAGTTAAGCTTCATGCCTCTGCCATCTCAGCTCATTATAATACTGAGCCACCCCTCTTCTCTCATCCTCTGGTCAAACAGTTCTTGAGAGGAGCCAAAAATTTAAGACCCCCCCCCCCCCAAAGAGAGCTCCCACTCCAGCCTGGGACCGTAACATTGTATTGGAAAAATTCATGCTTCCAGCCTTTGAACCTGCTGCTTCAGCAGAGTCAAAATCCTCCCCTGGAAAACACCTTTACTTCTAGCCATCACTTCAGTAAGAAGAGTGTCTGAATTGCAGGCCTTTATGGCTGTGGAACCCTTCATTGTCTTGCATGCAGACAGGGTTTCCCTCAGGACTATCCCATCATTTATGCCAAAGGTGGTATCTAGTGTGGCTTTAAACCAATCCATTCATTTGCCAACCTTTTTTCCTAATCCTCAGAATAAAGGGGAAAGTATCATGCACTCCCTGGACGTGCACAGGCAGCTTAGGTTCTATCTAGACAGGACTAAACCTTTCTGAAAATCTGACCAGCTGCTAGTCAGTTTTGCTATAGGGGTAGAGGGCAAGGCCATTTCAAAGTAAACCATTTCTACATGGATAGCACACTGCATCCATTTCTGCTACAAACATCATGGGAAACCTGCCCCACAGGGGATCAAAACACAATCCACTAGGACTACATCAACCTCTACAGCATTTGTCAGGGGAGTCCCTGCCAGGGACATCCTGGAATCTGCAACCTGGAGCTCTGTACACAGCTTAACCAAGCATTACCACATACCTATCTTTTCTAAGTCCAGAGCTGAATTTGCTACAGCAGTCTTACAGGGCCTGGTTGCTAGCCTTAATGCTTCTTAACTGCCTCCACCTATCCTCAGCTTCGGGAATCAACCCAAATGTGATGACTGCAACAGTGAAACATGAAGAACATAGAACAGTTGTGTACACTTACCATAAATGTGGATGTTCGAGTATATTCACTGTTGCAGTCCTGGTTACCCTCCCTCCAGCCCCCTGACTTCTCTCTATACTTTTACCTATTCGTTTTTGTTTGGCCATATCTTATAACATTGGTATTTACTTTCTACTAGGGGTGTTCCACACCATGTAATTGCTTCCTATTGTGGGGGCTCCTGACATCTGGGGCAAGAAAAACTGTTGTAATGACGCAGAAATCCCAAGACTCTGGTATTCAGGCTGAGGGCTGCCTGCAGGCAGATAACCCAAATGTGATGACTGCAACAGTGAATACACTCGAACATCTACATTTATAGTAAGTGTACACAGCTGTACTGTATCAGTGCAGACAACGGCCCCTTCAGTACCAACTGAGCACTTGGAACCAAAGGACCCTCGGACAAAAATTTTATCTCGCACTGCTTACTCCCCATCAGTGGATCGTTTCATGAACTGTACTCCCAGTCCTTTTTTGGAGACACATCCACCAGGATCTCCATTGGCATCCCCTGTTCGGTCTGTCAAGAGTTTGTCTGAATTTGATATTAGGAGACTGGTGGACCATTTCCTTGCGGTGAGGGCATTACCTCCTTCCACAGTTTACTAGTCTTGTTAGCTCTGGAACCTTACCTTCTTCCACACCTCTACCTACTCCTCCTTCGACTTCAACTGAGATTTCAGAGCCCCTGGTACTGACCTTCATGGGTTGGATTGTTTTGGTGCCAGTCAGAGCTCCTCCTTTGGCACGGATAGTTACCCTGAGTTCTTCCAGTTTGTCGGAACCTGAGACTTCCTGGAGTTGGGGCTTCATTGCCTATTCCGAGGGGCAAGGTTCGATTTCGATACTTGCCGAGCCTCCCATGCCCCTCAGTGCTTTGGCATGTATAAGCTCATCCCTGGCTTCTGCTTCAGAGGTGGCCTCCTCAGTGCGGGATGGGACCATGGTTCCAAAGGAGTCTATTTTGGTTCTGGGCTCCTATCCCTCTATTGGGGGGGGGGTTGCCTTCCAGGCTATGGGAGAGGGCCTTGTCCATTGTGGGCAATCATTTCATGCCTTCCCTATTGGACCAAACATAGTTTCCACCCCCTCAACCGGAGCTTCCTCCAGTCTTTACCCTGGGACAGAGGGCACAAAAGTCTCAGGATCAAGCCACTTTGGTTGTGTTATCTTCAGGTATCTGTCCAGAGCACCCCTCCAAAGAGGTACCTTTGAAGAAAAAGTGCAAGAGGAAGCACTTGGACTCACCTGAAGAGTCCTTCACTGAGGATACTGATTTTGATGAAGGAGAAAGTTCACTTAAGATGTTTCCTTTAGGGACATCCTAGAAATCCTTAAACAGAGAGGTGGCTGGACTACCTTCCAGCCTTCCTCAGAGGAATTGGCATACCTACAGGCTTTTTATGCCTAGCGCTTTACCGCCTTTGACTATCTTGTTAAGTTGATCGCTCAGCGGGCTTGGAAGTTACCTGACTCTGTCGAGCTGATCCCAAAGAGACCTGACCATATTCTCTCTGCCCCTAAAGATCAGCAAAACTGTGCCAAAGGTATACCTGTGGACAACCAGAGTGGTTGCTACAGCCACCAAGAAGGAACCCGATGACAAAAGTCCTACAATCGCTCCTCCTAACAAGGAGTCTAGGAAAAAGAATAGATTTAGGAAGCTCGTATACACTTCATTGACCTTCTCTTAGATCCTTTAACTATATGGCATATTTTACCAGATTTCAAAGAGATCGGATTAAAGAGCTTTCAGATACTCTTTTAGGAGCAGTAGCTGAAGGAGTTCAAGACAAAGTTGCTTCTCAGCTTGCTACCCTAGAATCTATCTCCAGTTCATCCATGAGATTAATTGTTCATGCTCCCAAAGGACGACAAGAGCAGAAGGTTCAAGCGTGTAGCCATCAGGAGATGCACCTGGATGCGCTTATGTGATTTTGCGAAGCCATTTGTCGTCTTTCATCAACAGTCTGACCCCAAATTTAGAGAGAGTAGCCTGATGCAAGAAATATGGGAAGACCCTTTCTGCCATGGGCGTACACTTTTCCACTCCTCAACGGCCTTATTCCAGGAACCAGAGAAGTGGTAGGCTGTGGTTCAAAAAGACCCAAGGACCATTCCAGGACTCGCATGGCACTAACGTCCCCCGGGGGGGGGTAATAATGGAAGACGCCATTTAAGAGGCAGAAATGGCCCACAGAATCAGGGTTCCAGAGACTTTCCCTGGTAACTCCCATCAGCATTCCTGAAAGGAGGCCCAGTTGTCTTCCTCTGGGGATGATTATCTCTCCACCAGTCTTCCTGGCTAAGAGTAATGATGGACAGATTTGTGCAGAGGATCATTACCACAGGTTACAACATCCCCCTTTTAAAGGAACCAAAAACACACAGAAAAATCCTGAACATTCCACCCAGTCACAGGGCGGCAGCAGTCTTAGAAATTTGAAAACTGCTCGACAAGTGTTATCCATGCAGTCCCAACAGACCAGAGAGGTTCTGAAATTTGCTCAAGGTTCTTTTTAGTGCCAAAGAAGACAGGGGACTGGAGACCGATTTTGGACCTCTGTTAAACAGTCAGTGCAACAAACCAAATTCCGGATGGTCTCTGTTCAGTCTGTACTTCGGTTCTTGGGAACAGATGATTGGATGTGCTCAATAGATCTTCAGGATGCATATTACCATTAAAAAAAAAAAAAACTGTAAGCCTGTTTCACTACCTTTCCTGTAACTAGTGTTCCAGATACAGATTTGCTGTGTCCAGGATTGTATGTAAGCTTCTGAGCCCCCCAAGCCTTTCTGTGTTGGAGGGAAGCCTTCTAGCTTATCAGCGGGAGTGGTAAGCACTAGGTAATCTGCCTAACACATAAGGAGTGGCTCTGGCCCAGAAATTGTAGATGTTCATCGTGCTTCACTGTTGCGGTCATTACACTTGGGTTATCCTGCTGGCAGGCGACCCGCAGCCGGCTCGAGTTACAAAGTCTTGGTCCGGCGTCGGTTGCTGTCGCCTCTTCTCTGACGTCAGTGTGCCAGGGGTATAAAAGTTGCAACCGACGCCATTTTCTTTAGTCTTTCTTGCTGCACGGTGCCCGAAACAAAAGCAGTTCGCAAGTGCCGGTCGGCCGACTCCTGAGATTTTCAAAATTTAATTTCAGAACCGAAGTCTTCAATAAAGCCAAGTACCCCGTTGGGGAAACTTTTTCTTGCTCCCGACCGATGTCAGTAAAAGTTAATAATTGTATTTCTTGTGGGAAGCAAATACCTCATAAGGACTTTCACTCTTACTGTATTCCTTGCCTAGGCCCTGACCACGACGTTACTAGTTGTCTGTTTTGTGCTAGATTCAATAAACGCAATATTAAATGTCTGTTTGATTTTGCTTTACATTATTTTGGACGAAGATTTAATTATATAATGCCGTCGGAACAACCGACCGGAATGTATAAAAAAACGCAAAGAAAAAGACAGGTATCCGAGGTCCAAAACCGACGATGAAGCCTCTTCTAGGCCAATCGCCGGTTCTCAGTGAGGTGCTTTCGCAGCCCCTGACACCTGCTACCTCACAGGCTCAGGCCATAACCGACAGCCACGTGGAGAAACCGAGGCCTGTGAAAACCCATGGTATTGGGCCTATGGAAACTATACCCTCAGATGGGTCCAGAGCCGCTGAGCAGGCACCGGCTTCTGAGGGTGTTTTCAAACCTTCACAGCTTACAATTAAGGCTACTACAGCAGCAAAGGCAAAGTCAAAAACACCATTAAGACAAGGAAACAAGTGCAGCATTCTTCAGAACAATCATCCATGCCAAAGAAACAGATGCTTAAAATGGCCGAAGACCTTATTACTTTAATCAGGGGGCTCCCATCCCCCTCCTGACAAAAGGCCTAGGCAAGACACTGATTATGATTCCTCTGATCAGGTTTCCATTTCCTCTGATTCTTCTTCAGATCAGGGCTACTCTCTCCCTCCCTATGAAGACTGTGATGCTGAAGAGTCCATCCCTTCAGCCTCACCTCCTGAGGATTATTCTTTTGGGGAAACCCTGCACACTATGAGGGAGCATTTCCATTGGGAGAGCCAGGATTACTCAGAATCCAAGAAAAGGCTCAGAGATTTCCTTTTATTGCCTCAGCACAGGCCCCTGGCTAATCCCCCCTGTGCTTGATATTGTAGATTATGTTTTTTCTGAATCCAGTCTGTCTCCTGATTCTTTACCCCCTGCACCAATAAAGCCAGACAGGTACTACAGAGTCCCTGACTCTCATAAATTTCTTTACAAAAACCCCGCTGCAGACTCAGAAACAATTTCCCAGGGTCCTAAAGGGGTTAAGGCTTCCACTGCCAAAAATCCTGTACCCTCAGATAGGGATTCCAGAGCTCTGGACAGATGGGGGAAAAAAGTTTACACTTCTGCTACTTTAGCTGTAAGAGCTTTAAACTGTCAGTTTCACATGCGTAAATATCAACAGTATCTCGTGTCATTGTTAAAGCAGAAAATGGTTACCAATATAGAACTCCAGAAAGTGTTGAGCTAAGGAGTTGGTACACGAGTAGTTTTCTCAGTTAATGGTGGGGTAGTTGAAGTTGCTCATTATTAGGGTGTTTGGTTGAACCCTAATATTTTCCAGTACATCAATAAAAGAGGAGTGGGAATCTTGGGGCATGGTGGAGGATCTGTAGCAAGCTACAGTTTGGATTGCAGTTTTGCCCAGAGTTAGTTGCACTTGGATAACCTCGGATGCATTATGTTGAGCAACTAGCCTGGAGGTGTGGCTATCCTTAATGAATATGGACACACCTCTGCCTTTGGTGTTTCGGTCCAGGTTACATGGCCGAAAAGTATGGTATGAGTTATAGCCTGGTAGTGCATGGGGTGCTCTCTGGAGCCTTGAACTAGGTCTCAGTCACTGCACAGATATAGATGTTCTCTATTTTAAGGAGTGCCTCGAGTGAGTGCATTTTGAGATTTAGACTTCTAGCATTGAGTAACATTACCCTCAGTTTTTGCTTGCCTGTTCCTGCTACGGTGGTGAATTTGTCATTTGAACCTTGCCTAAAAAAGGCCCTATAGGGGCAGCAATAGCCTTAGCCAGTATCCAGAATCCCAGGGGTGACAGGTGCAGGCTATCTGTGGCAAAACATCGTGGTCTGTCGACCATGTCATCCCAAGCAGACAGATACTAGATCCCGCTTAGAATGGCACCAGAAGCTTAGTCAATTGCTGAAGTCAATCATTTTGTCCTTGTACTGCGGTATCATTCTGGGCGATGGCAGAATGCTACTCAGGGCTAGGGTCATACCTGCCTGGGCTACAAGATCGGAGAGCTCTTCCATGTCTCTTTTCATGTAGTCCAAGGAGGTACGTCTCAGGTCATTCACAACAACATGGACAATTACAGTGTCATATTTGTACTTGTTGTGGAGTGACCTGAGTGTGTGGATTATGTGGCGGATCCAGACAGCGGGCAGTAACCTTCTCCTTGTTTAGCCTGGTGAGTGGGACATCAATGTGCCTGACTATAGGGTCATCTATCTAGTGTGTTGGGTACGTTGTTTTGCCTTATTGGCTGTGGTTGAGTGGCACACTGAGTCTGTGGGCAATGTGTCATTTGGGTTGTGTTGGGGGGGTGGAAGTTGCTTGCATTTCTGCTTTGGAGGTCTCTGTTACTTAGACAGATTATTATTGAGAGCCTCCGTGAATGTTTTTGTGCTACTATGTGTGGATTTTGGTGGTGTAGATTTAGTGAGAGTATGTAATGAGTGTGGTGTGGTGCAAATGTTTACCTTCTCTTCATGACTGTCAAGTTCAGTCTTGGTTGGAGAGAGCTTTACCCTCCAGTTTAGCTAGGTAAGTCCATCACTCACAGGTTGTAGTGTTGAGTGGTAGGAGGAGAGGGTTGTCTGTGTACATGAGGCAATTTCTACATTGCCTCAAGATGCCTAGATTCATCAGATAGACAGGAGAGAACACTGGGAGCTGACCCTTAGACATGCCTGAATAAAAAAAAACTATTTTTCTCTAGATAAGTGAGGAAAGTGAGTACAAAAGCTGTTTTCCTCTAGGTAATGAGGAAGGTTGAGTGCTATAGTAATTAGTAGCCATAGCCGGCCTTAGGCATAGGCCAACTAGGGTTCAACCAAACACCCTAATAATGGGCAATTTCAACTACCCCACCATTAACTGGGAAAACTACTCGTGTACCAACTCCTTCGCTCAACGCTGTCTGGAATTCATAAACTCCAGTGGCCTGGATCAACTTATCCACACCCCCACAATGGGCAACAATATCCTAGATCTAGTCATTACCAACATGAGCGACCGGTGTTCCACACCTGAAGTCAACTCCTCGTTGGTCCGATCCGACCATAAGCTAATCAACCTTGATATCCACATCCCGCCCCTACCCCCCATTAATTAAGCCATGGTAAAAAATTTCTCCAAAGCCAACTTCATGCTTCTTAAGACAGAAGTGTTGAACTTCATAACACCCATGCAGATGGACAATACTGTTATGACTGCTGAATCCTACAGAGATACACTGTATAAGCACTTACACGAGTGCATGGATCATGCTATCCCAAACAGAACCAAGACACTATCCTCCAAAAAAAGGAAGCCAATCTGGTAGTCCCCTGCCATAAACAAACTGTACAACAGATGGAAGAAACTGTTGCAAAAGAGAGTAAAATCCCATGAGTGGAGGAGCTCCCTGGTTAGCCTCAGTAAGAAGCTGAGATCCCTTATAAGATCCTCCAAAGCTAGCTACAAAAACAAAATCGCCACTAATTCTAAGGACAACTACAAAGCATTCTTTAGCTATGTCAAGAATCTCAATGGCAACACTCAGATCTGCTCTGAGTTACAGCACAAAAATTACAGAACCAACTGATATTGCCAACATCCTGGCAGATAGGTTCAGTGCTAACTTTACCCCCCCCCCCCCTAAAGGGCCCATATCTATACAGGAAGAATGTAGAGTGCCTGTAATCACAACTACGCAGGTAAAAGCTGCACTCTCTAAAGCCAAAAACACACCATCCATGGGACCGGACAACATCCCAGGCTGCATTTTACACGAACGTCAGGACGAACTGACTCCCCACTTAAGCACAATGTTCAGTAATAGCCTCGCATCAGGCTTTGTGCCCACTGAATGGCGCACAGCAACAGTTATCCCACTCCACAAAGGGGGAGCCACCACTGATCGGGGAACTATCGACTTAATAGCCTGACAAGGATGGTCTGCAAGGCCATGAAACGCATCATTGTGGAACTCATAAACAAAGACATTGGTAACCTCCAAACTCTGGATCCCACCCAGTTCGGGTTTGTGAAAGGCAGATCATGCCTCCTGGACCTGATCGACTTCTTTGAAGCAGTCACCAAAGCTGTAGATGAGGGTAAGGTGGTTCACACAGCATATCTTGACCTCACCAAGGCTTTCAGCACCATCTTCCATTCTGGAATTATATCTAAACTCACTAAAGTAGGTATAAATCCCTACATCACAAGATGGGTTACCAACTGGCTCACTGACCGAACCCACACTGTAAAAGTTGCAGACTCCAAATCTGACCTCAAAGCAGTGACAAGTGGAGTACCACAGGGTTCTGTCCTGGGACCTCTCCTGTTGGTATCTGCTTCTCTGAAGTACAGGATAACACAGAAGGCCTCTGACTAACGAAGTTCGCAGATGACTGCAAACTAGAAGCCATAGTCAAGTCCCCAAATGATGTGGACATCCTACAGAAGGGCCTCGCTGAGACAGATGCCTGGTGTCAGAGCCATGGCCTCAAGCTCAGTGCCAAAAAGTGCAGTGTCATCCCCTTTGGTAAAAACTCTGTACCTATGAACTACCACATAGGCAGCAATCTACTTGACACCGAATGTGTGATGAGACCTTGGGACCCAGGTGGACAGTAGTCTCTCCTTTGATAGTCACATCGCCACAGTAGTCAGGAAGTCCTTCTATGTGGCACACCTCATCGCAAAAGGGTTCTCATCCAGGAAAAGAGAGGTCATTGTTCCTCTCTACTCGACACTAATTAGACCCATTATAGAGTACAATGCCCCTTTTGGAATGTACCTCACAAGACATCTGCAGCAGCTGGAAAGGCCACAGAAGTACCTCACAAAGAGGATTACTATCCTCAAACAAATGCCCTACACTGACAGTCTCAAAAAACTCAAGCTGTACTCAGTAGCATATCGCCTACTCTGAGGTGAACTCTGCCTAACATATAAAGCTATGTCAAATCCAGAGCTGGGACATGCTACACCTAAAGAAATCCCAATCCCTCCTAGCTACACGCTCTAGTGACCTAAGCCTTGTCACCACAATAAACAGACATGCTGGAGGGATAGATTCCTGTCCCAAAGACTTCCCATGCTCTGGAACAGGCTACCCATCTATGTCAAGCAAAGTTCTTCATTAGCACTCCAAGAAAAATCTTGATGAGTTGTTGGGAAATAGGAAAGTACACCCAGGGGATCACTTCTGTGTCTCTGCTCGACAGTGGCACAGGAAAATAACTTTCTTGGGTGGCTAGGCTTACGTAAGCCCTTTGCCCGATAGCCTAGTACCAACCTATGAACCTATAAAAATGGACAAGTGGTGCAGAAGATTCCTGCTCTTCTGGCTGTGAGCCAGTCACTGTCAGTTCAGGGCACTGCCCTTTGGTCTCACCACAGCCCTTAGGGTGTTCGCCAAATGCATGCCAGTGGTAGCAGCCCATCGCAGACTGCTAGGATTCAAAGTGTTTCCATATCTAGTTGACTGGCTCCTTACCACTCCCATCAGGTGTCAACACCTAAAGGCACGAGATTGCACTTTTCTTCTTACATCTTATAAACTACGAAAAATCCCATCTAAGACTATCACAGCAGCTGGAGTTCATTAGAGCTATGCTTGACAGTCACCGGCTTTGCGTCACTTCCCTAGAAAGACTCCGGAGGATCAGATCACAAGTGAGCCAGATCATTTGAAGCAAGAAAATAACAGCGAGACTCATTCTACAGGATCTGGGGTCAGTGAAGCAACCTTTGTCACTCTAGTTCCCCCGGCCAGATATCACGTATGAATTCTTCATTGGCCTCTGACCTCCCAATGGTCCTTATTGAATCAAACAGTGTCCCATCTGGTTGTAATCAGTCGATGCAAGGAAGACCTAAGTTGGTGGCTTCACTCCAACGAAATATTGTTGGGCCATCCCTTTGTCCCTCCTCAACCCCAACCCATAGTGACCACAAATGCATCCCAGATTTGGGGGGGGGCATTTTCTGGGAAAGATGGTTCAAAGCACTTGGTCCCAGCTGGAGGCCAACTTGCATGTCAGTGCTCTAGAGATGAGAGTGGTGGTCTTAGCTTTCCAGGCATTTCAAGATACCCTCCCTTTGGGAAAGATTGCAATACAGGCAGACCGTATGGTGGTAGTCTGGTACATCAACAAGCAAGGGGGAACCAGATCTTACCCTCTTTGTCAAGAAGCGCTCAGAGTTTGGCAGTGGGCGATTTCCTCCAACCGCTTTCTGGCGGCAATGCACATTCCGGGTAGCTGCAACACCATTGCTGGCAAATTGAGTAGAGGCGTTCTCATGCCTCACAAGTGGTCTCTCACTCCAGTGGTGGCTGACAAGATATTCCCCCACTGGGGTCAACCTTGCTGCTACCTGTTTGCCTTCCCTCTGAACAACAGGTGCAGCCGTTTCTTTGCCCTTTCAGATCTGAAGACATTTGGCAATGTTTAAACTTTAGCACTAATAATAAAATTGGGGTTAGTATATACAGAGTTTTCTGCTTTGCATTGTTTTTTTTCTCCACGTAATGTGAAGACAGGATTCAGTAGAGAAGACCTTAATGCATAATAGCGGATGGCAGAGGGCAATGTGGATGGACAGCTTTACTGAAATTAATATTTGTTTGTAGGAACTTCGACACAAGTTCTTGACAAACAGGACTAGTATGGTAAAATCCTTGATGTCATAAATCTGATTCGGCTAACAACTAAGCAACACTTAGTTCTTGCATTTGATTTGTAAGTAGAGAGCTTAATGCATTAGAGATTTTCTAACTACTGTCCTTGGATGTCATGGGAACATTAAGCGCTTAGTGCAGATCATCTTAGGCACTGGCAGGGGAATTGCAATTCAGAAACATGTTTGGTTGAAATGAGAAAGACCTTGTTATCTAATTTGCATGTATCTGAATTACTTCTTATTGCCACAAGTGCCAAAAGTACTTTGCAGCAATAATCACCCCTGGCAGCCCTTGCACGTTATTGGCACAGACAACCCCCCCCTTTTTACACACACATTCAGATATTCATGCGTGCACCCACTTATGGACGCCCACACACATCCACTCTGTCATACACACACCCATTTGAATGGACGCACACAATCCACACTCCATTCCATAACTATCCCCCTACTGCTATCACCCATGCAAGAGACATTTGTGCTTCCACGTACAGTCATCCTAGTCCATTCATAGCCATGCAGATACGTACACACACCTCACCATCACTAGCGCCCTGCTGAACTTCACTAAACTTGCCTGCAAAACAGTCTCTCCCTTTGACTTAAATGCGGGACTGCACCACTTAGGCAGTGCTCATCATCATCAGTTGGCTAATGCTAATTGATGCATCTGAGTGATTTTTTTTAAATTGCTTAGTAGTCGAGATGGATTACTGCAAGCATTTCCAAGGTGCCTACTAGTTTAACATTAGTTTCTCCCCCAGATTGCCTCACCTATAGAACAGCTGATGGGATAGCCCACTGCTGCTGTTCTGCTCCCTGTAAAATAAAGCCCACTATGATGGGCTTGTCTCTGAACTGGAAAAGGTTACCATGAGGAGTTGACTGTGGTGCTGCTTACCACTCACAGTAACACTTTCTAAGTTTGATTGCTTGTGTAGCACACACTGCCACTTGTTTTCTCTTAGACTTAGTATTTTTGAATCTGTAAGTTGCTGAGCCTAAATATAATTAAAATCTACTTCAAAATAAAAAAAATTGTGCATGCTACTCACCGTAACTGCCTAGATCAAATGGTAGATAGTATTTTTGAGCAGAAAGCCAGAGATCATGACTGACAGTTGTGCAGGATGAAGTGCCAAGTGGTCTCTGTGGGTGGGTGGTCTCGTTGCTTTGATACCTGGAGAGGCTCATATATTTTTAAATATGTTGACTTGATTGTTGAGTAGTTACTGTTAATCAGTGTGTGCAAGTTTGAAATTGTTAGTTAAAAAAAAAAGAAAAAAAAAAAACGTATGCTCAAGTGCCACTCTTTATCCCCTGGTGTCAGAGTTGCCTGTCCTTTGTCTAGGTGCTGTTGATTACTGCACTCCTGAGTTGTTAATCCAACTTTTGCTATAACTTAGGTGACCACAGTTACCAAAAAAAAAAAAATCTGATTTAATTTTATGTATTCAAGGGAACTCCTGTGTCTGGCTTTGGAAGTCTGAGAATTTTTTTCTTAAAAGCAAAATTCCAGTGAGTCAGCCATTGTTGAAGTTGCTTGACTTTTCCTTAGCTTGCGTGATTATAACTTGATGTGTAGAAATGTATATTATTCTGTGTTTTTACCCATCGTTAGAAAATCTTTATTTGAATTTTTGATGTTTTGCCGTTTTATGTGAAATGTATGATGCTGTGCAACTAATTAATATATTTCTTCTCTTTCTTTGCAGGGCTGTGATTCTGTGTATACCAGTGTTTCGGGACTGAAAGCTCATCTTGGCTGCTGTCATATGGTTTGTAGCAAAGCATGTGCTTTTTAGTGAAAATACTTCCTTCCACCCTGTTTTGGAAACTAACAGCATTGCTCTTGTGATTTGTGTTTTGTAATGAAATTAAGGGATATCCTGGCTTTACATGCAGCATATTATGATTAACATTGTCTGGAACAACAAGGTCCATGTTTAACTGATGGGTTGATGCCATGAGGTGTTGGGCATTTTGACATTTAAAATTTCTGTAGGCTACTAAACCTCTCTCCCATGCCTATAATGCCATCCAAAAAGACCTTGAACTGGAAATCAGAGCCTTTTTTTTCCCCTTTTGTTATGTCGTCTTTAGTTCTAGCTCTGGTTTTGTCACACTGCTTTTTTTGTAATAATGAAACTAGTCTTAGGTTTTTGTTCCCTTTCTTTAGGTCTTTATATATATTCACTTCTCAACGCAGTTTAACATTCTTCGTGCTTTTGGCTGTGGTGTTTCAGAGACAAACAAAGATGTGTGCATCTTTGAAATAGTTTGTTGTAGCATTTAAACGTTTTCATTCGTTGAATTTTTATGGGGGGTTTTGGTTGTCTAGTGGTTAGAATTTTGGTTCTGCATGGCCTGGGTTCAGTTCTTTGTCAGGAAATCAGGGCCTGCCCTAGGTTAAATGGTGCCCTAGGCAAATGGCTCCACTACTCCCACTGCTCCCTCCAAAGCACATCACCCGGTGCTCCACTGCTCCTCCTCCTTCATGGCCTTCCAAAACCCTACAGATTATATTTTTTCTTAATTTTCTGTGTCTTATTCTTAGGTTTGTTGTTTGCATTCATTCAGTACATCCTAAGTAGACAAAACTGCATCCTGATAACTGTAGAGAAAATAACTGCATTAAGTTGGGGATGAAGTGCCAAGTGGTCTCTGTGGGTGGGTGGTCTCGTTGCTTTATGATGCCTGGAGAGGCCCATATATTTTTAAATATGTTGACTTGATTGTTGAGTAGTTACTGTTAATCAGTGTGTGCAAGTTTGAAATTATTAAAGTTAAAAAAAAAAAAAAAAAAATGCTTGACCCTCAGAAGCAGTGGGGGTTCTAGATATTCTGAGGTACATTTTAATGTTTGTAAACAAACCTCATTTAGTGATGGCCTAAAAAAACATGATTAAGGAAAGAAATTCAGCCTCGACGACTCAACTTTTCCATTTCCTGCATCCTGTCAGTACACCCTGACCCGATTAAGAAGACTACACTGTATTAACTTTGGGGGGAGATTACTGAATTAACCCAGGGGTCTGGGTGTCACTAGGCCCCTTGAAGTTCCAGATGCTCTGAGGTGTAGTTAACATTTTTTTAATAATCCTTTTCATCTAGTGATCACCTGAACAAACTTCATGATTAAGGAACAAAGTTCAGTCTTTTTAAGGAAGAAATGAGCTGTAACCATGGCTTGGTTCTGAAAGCTGACAGAATAGCAGTTCATAGTAAACTGATAAGAGATGCTTGTATGGATATGCAAGGCATATCTGGGAATATTAACTTCCTTTCTACACCTCAGGGGGAAAAGTTCCTCTCTGGTTTTAGATTAAGATCACAAATGAACACAGTCATATGTTTCGTATTTGTGTGTGTTTATAAATACTATATGTATGCTGTGCCCCCCACACCCCCCTACTTAAATATTCTCACTCCAAGATCACACTACAGTGGGGAAAAGGGAACGTTCCCTCATCCCCACTGTACCACGATCTCAGTAATAATCCCGTTGTAAATCAACACTAAATGTTGATGTACATCTAATATAACATGCAAACAGCAGGTTTTCAATCCGCATCCACCTTACCACTCTATTTTTTAAACTTTATTACGCGAAAGTGCATTTTCGATAAAATGCACTTTCATGTAATTATATTAGCGGATTTACATTTCGGTGAAACGTGAATTCGCTAATGTACTGTAAATCCATATATATCACACGCACATATATATGTATATATATATATGTATGTATGTATGTATATGTGTGTGTGTATATATATATATATATATATATATATATATATATATATATATATATATATGTGTGTGTGTATGTATATATATATATATATATATATATATATATATATATATATATATATATATATATATATATAGGTTCCCTTTGGAATCTTGAAATACTGACATGTCGAATTTCAGTATTTCGAGACCAAATTATCAAATCTGCAGTTGTGGAAACTGCAGATTATCGAACCCAGTAATGTCAAACCCACGGTACTAATGGAGTGTTAGGTTAGTGTTTTTTTTTATTTTTTTTTAAGGGTTTTGGGGAGGGTTTGTGTATGTGAGTGTTCTGGGCCTTGTTAGGTGTGGGTGAGGTTAGATAGGTAAGTAAGTGTGTGTATTAGTGTTGAGAGTGGTGGTGTTTGTATGTATGTGGTGTGTTTGTGAAGGGGGGGTGTAGAATGTGTGTGGTGGGTTTTCTGTATTTCAGTTTTTAATGCGGCCTCGAGTTAGTATATATAAGTAGTGGGGGTGTGGGGGCAAGGGGCTTGGCCTTTATAGGAAGAGTAGGTGTGTGTGTTGTGTTAAGTCTGTGTTGTTTTGCTAGGTGTATTTGTGTTTGCATGTGTGGTATAGTGTTTTGTTTATGTTCATGTTTGGTTTTGGTTTGAGTTTTCAGCTTTATAGTCGCGAGATACTGAAATTTTATATTTCAGTATTTCTAGATTATCAAGTGAATCTATATACATATACACAGCATGGCTTGTCACTTCTACTCAAAAGACAGCCACCATCTTTACCCCACTGGGATGAAACTTAAAAAGAAAATGGAATTAACACATTTTAGTCTGTTGCTGTTGGACATATGTAAGCAACATGCCTCTTGGTGATTCCCAAGTTCAAAATACTCACTCTTCAGCAGTTGCTGCCAATGCTGGCCAAGGATTCCTGGCTGGTGACTTTGGGTCTCAAAGAAGCTTATCTGCACATCCCAATAAGGGAAAGCTGCAGACAGTTCCTTCGCTTCAGGGTGGGGAACAGGCACATGTTTGTGTTACACTGCTGCAGTCATTACACTTGGGTTATCCTGCCGTCAGGCGGTCCCAGCTTCGGACCAGAGTTCCAAAGTCTTGGTCCGGTGTCGGTTGCTGTCTCTTCTTTCCTGACGTCAATGCACCAGGGATATATAAGATCCAGCCGACGCCATTTTCTTCAGTCTTTCTTGCCGCGTGGTGCCCAAAGCAAAAGCAGTTCGCAAGTGCCGGTCGGCCGACTCCTGAGATTTTCGAAGTCAAATTTCAGAAACAAAGTCTTCAATAAAGCTAAATACCCTGTTGGGGCAACTTTTTCTCGCCTCAGACCGATGTCAGTAAAAGTTAATAATTGCATTTCTTGTGGGAAGCAAATACCTCATAAGGATTTTCATTCTTAATGTATTCCATGCCTAGGCCCAGACCACGATGCCACTAGTCGGTTTTGTGCTAGATTTAACAAGCGCAATATTAAATGTCGGTTTGATTTTGCTCGCCATTATTTTGGCCGAAGGTTAATTATACCATGCCGTCGGAACAACCGACGACCGGAATACACAAAAAAACGCAAAGACAAAGATAAGGACAGACATCCAAGGTCCAAAACTGACGATGAAGCTTTTTCTAGGCCAGTCACCAGCTCGCCGGTTCTCAGTGAGCCGCTTTCGCAGGCCCTGACACCTGCTACCTCAGAGCCGCAGGCCGCCTCCAACTCCCACGTGGAGATTACTAGGCCTCTGGAAACTCAAGGTATTGGGCCTATGGAAATTAACCCCTCAGATGGGTCTGGAACCGCTGAGCAGGCATCTGCTTCTGAGGGTGTTTTCAGACCTTCACAGATTACCATCAAAACAGTAAGTCTAAAACTCAAAGACAAAGAAACAAGTACAGCATACACCTGGACAGGCCTCCATGCCTAAAAAACAGATGCTCAAAATGGCCGAAGACCTAATTACTCTAATCAGGGGTTCCCATCCCCCTCCTGATAAAAGGCCTAGGCAGGATACAGACTGATTCCTCTGACCAGGTTTCCATTTCTTCTGATTCCTCTTCAGACCAGGGATACTCTTTACTCTCCTATGAGGACTCTGATGCTGAAGAATCAATCCCTTCAGCCTCTCCTCTTGAGGATTACTCTTTTGGGGAAACTTTGCATACCATGAGGGAGCATTTCCATTGGGAGAGCCAGGATTATTCAGAATCCAAGAAAAGGCTCAGAGATTTTCTTTTATTACCTCAACACAGGCCCCTTGCTGGTTCCGCCAGTGTTGGATATTGTGGATGATGTGTTCTCCGAAACCAGTTTAACCCCTGATTCTTTGCCTCCAGCACCAGTCAAGCCAGATAGGTACTACAGAGTCCCTGACTCTCACAAATTTCTTAATAAAAACGCTGCTGCTGACCCAGAAACTATTTCCCAGGTCCCAAAGGGGTAAAGGCTTCCACTGCTAAAAATCCATTTCCCTCTGACGAGATTTTAGAGCGTTAGATGGGGGAAGAAAGTATACACTTGTGCAACTTTAGCAGTAAGAGCTTTAAATTGCCAGTTCCACATGCTTAAATACCAACAATATATGTTAAGTTGTCTATCTCGCCTTCATTCTTGCTGGATGGGTTCGGAGCCGACCGCCCGACCGCCACTCTAAAGCCTTCCGCCAGAGTTGGTTCCAATTGCTCGAGGCTCCCCTTTATATCCCGACAATGCTAGGGCGAGAGCGCCTTAGATCTCGCTTTTGCCGCTACAGCTATCGAGGTAAGCCGGTTTCTTACCGTTCTTGGTAAGGACTTTTCTTGTGTAGTTAGTCTATTAAAACCCCTTTAATTTTAATATTATTTTTACTTATTTCCCTTAGTTTAGAGAAATTATCCCCTTCTTAAAATTCCTGTTTTTTCCCCTCACAAGAACTTTAAGTTCTTCCCTTGGGCCCACGGGCCTTTTTCTTCCCTAGTGGAGAGTGTGTGTTATTTTTCAAAACCTAGTTAGTGGCTTCTGCCGGCTTATCGGAACTAGACAGGGTGTAATTAGTGTGTGTTTGGTGGACTGTGTGTGTGTGCATCACCTGTAGATATGTTCAAAGAAGCAAAGGTCTCGATATCTTAGTGTGTACGCGTGCTGTCAGAAAATGTCTCTGACACGCCACACTCCTGTGTCTACTGTCTGGGATTCTGACCCGCAGGACTCCTGTGCTGGGAAGCCCTCTATATCTAGGTCTTCGGCTCCACAACTGAGCCGAGACCTAAGGTTTCAACCCTGGAGCCGATGAGTCTCAATACAGTTTCTGTGGTTCCTCGGCCCGCTGGAGCCGAGGTAACAGACCCCGTGTCGGCTCCGACCAGACCTTCGGAGCCGACAACCAGAAAACCGAGACTGATAGCGCCGGAGCCGATACAATTGTCTTCGGCCCGCCGCCTCGATTTCTTCCCCGACTTGCCGTTCGGTGCTGGTGAGTTCGGCTCCGACATCGGCCTCGAGCCATCACTGTCGGTGCCGAGGGAGGTTCTTAGCTCGGAGCGGGGACCTCTGGCTCTGCCTGACAGGGTGCATTCGAGGTCATGCGGAGTGTTAGAGCCTGGCTCTACTCCACAGTCGGCTCCGCCCTCCCTCCATGGTGCCTCAGGTCAAGTCACTCCCAAACACATTGACTCACCTGAGTCCATCACGCTGACACAGATTTGCCCTGCTCCCTTCTGAAGATGTCTCATTTGCAGACATTCTAGAGATCCCAGAGGGGAAATTGGCCAGCCCTCAACCCTTCGGAGGATGAATCTGTGTATCTTGAGGCGTTGGCTCTCGCCTTCCACCTCCTGGGTGTCCCCTTGACCCCCCCTCATGCAGGTGGTTGCAAATTCAAAGGGACTTGATCAAGGAAGCGAAAAATGTTAAAGGACCCTACAGCTGCGGGTTTTCAAGATAAGATGAACACGCAGCTGGCTACCCTTAACTCCATAACCAACTCCTCCATGCGCTCTTTCTTACGCTGATGGAGCGAGTAGAGCCGCAGGGACAGGTGTGCCTTTAATGCGGACCTTCAAGACATCTTGACGACAGAGTCGCTTCTCGCCAGAGGCAGAGGCGGAATAACAATGGTAGACGCCTAGGGGCAGGGGTCCGAGAACCAGGGCAATCGGAAGCCTTCCTGACAAGCCCTTTCAGCATCCCTGAGGTGTTGCCCGACTGCCCACCTTCGGAGGCAGTCGGGGAAGATTGTCACTGTACCCAGAAGCCTGGCTATCCCTGACTCAAGACAAATGGGTACAGTCCATCATTTCAAGGCTATTCTATCCCCTTTCTTCGATTCCAAATCAATCAAAAATCCCCCCCTTTTGGGCAAAGGAAACTGGATGTGCTCTATAGACCTTCAGGATGCGTACTATCACATAAAAATGAACAGACGCTCCAGAAGATTCCTCCGCTTCAGGCTTCAGGCTGGGAACCAGTCATTTTCAGTTCAGGGCCCTGCCCTTTGGTCTCACCACTGCCCCCCGGGTGTTTACCAAATGCATGGCAGTGGTAGCTTCTCACCTGAGACTACAAGGATTCCAGGTGTTTCCATATTTGGACGACTGGCTCCTCACAGCTCCCACCAAGCATCTCCTTCTGATGGCCAGGGATTACACTTTTCGCATTTGTCAAAAGTTAGGCATTTCAATAAATTGCGAAAAGTCTGTTTTGTCGCCTTGTCGTACTATTACCTACATAGGCGCAAATCTAGACACAGTAAACATGTTCAAGACTAACACATCAGAGAATAGCAGACATTCACAAACTGGTCTCACCCAAAGCCAGGTTAGTTCTGAAAGTGTTGGGAATTATGGCGCTGCCATACCTCTGCTTCCATTAGCCAGATTCCACATGCAGATCCTTCAATGGATGCTCTTTACTCAATGGTCATACCAGCAACTTCCAATGTCTCACACCATTATGATCATGCGTGCAAAATCCGGTTGCTACTCTGACAACGGATGCCTCCCTGATCGGGTGGGGGCATTATCAGGGCAGGACGGTCCAGGGCACATGGCAACCAAACGAATGCCACTTGCACATAAATGTTCTGTTGGGAACGACAGCAATCCAGACAGACAATATGTCTGTAGTGTGGTACATCAACAAACAAGGCGGAACCAGGTCATACCCCTGTGTCGAGAAGCACTCAGACTGTGGCAATGGGCATTTCTTCTCAGCGGTTGCGGACAAGTTGAGCAGAGCTATCCTCATGCCTCACGAGTGGTCTCTGAAAGACTCTGTTGAGAGAAATTTTCTCAAGTGGGGTCAGCCTTGCTGCGATCTTTTGCTACTCCCAAAACAGCAAGTGCAGAGAATATTTCACTCTATTCCCGGGACTTCTGTATGCATTTCCTCCTTCCCACTCTCTCAAGTGATACAGAAAGCTATCGCTCAGAAGGCCTCATTGATCCTCATTGCTCCTTACTGGCCTCGACGGTGTGGTTCCCCTTTCTACATCATTTCTTTTGGAGCGATGTGGAATCTGGACCTAGTTCCAGATCTTTTGATCCATCAGTCGGGTCAGTTTCATCGCCCCTCCCTCTCTGAACCTCACTGCTTGGTTCCTCCAGTTCCAACCTTAGCCAGGCTTCCTCAATTATCTCAATTCGAGATATTTTGATAGCTTCCCATAAATCTTCCACTGGAAGATTTATTTGAGTAAGTGGAAACGCTTTCATATTGGGCTCAAGGAAAGGACATAGATCCTTTCACTGCTTCCATCCAATTAGTCCTTGATTTTCTAGCTGAACTCTTCCATGCAGGTTCATCTCCTCTACCAAAGTTCAATTGGCAGCTATTTCTAACTTTCATGTGGGTATTTCTGAATCTGCCTTAATGTCCCACAAGCTTTGCAAAGCCTTTTTGAAAGGAGTTTTTCTTCTCAGACCTCCTATAAGAAATCCTCCTTCTCCTTGGGACCTAAATTTAGTTCTTGCTTTGATTCTTCCCCTTTCGAACCTGCAGTTATAAGGACAGAGTATCCTTATGAACTAACCCTTCCTTTTGCCTAAGGTGGTCTCGACATCAAATCTAAATCAAAGCATTGACCTCCCTGTCTTTTTTCCAGAATATTCCAATAGCTCTGAACGAAAATTACACTGCCTGGATGTTCATCGTCAATTGAGGTACTACTTGGACAGAACAAAACAATTCAGAAAATCTGATCAGCTGTTTGTCTCCTATGCGGAAAGCAGAAAGGGACTTTCAGTTTCAAAGGTATCATTATCCAGATGGCTAACATCTTTGATTTCCCTTGTGTATGAAATTAGACACCAAAAACTGCCTAATAAACCTAAGGCCCATTCCACCAGAGCTTTGGCTACTTCTTTAGCCTTCCAAGACAGACTGCCTATTGACACCATTTGTAGCGGCTACTTGGGCTACCTCAGACTTTCATTTCTCATTATAAGTTGGCCTTAGCTTCTAGGCATAGAGCTAACTTTGGTTCCACTGTTCTTGGAGTGTTCGCTAGGGCCACCCGGGACAAGGTGCTAGGGACGCGGTCCCATCCAGCAAGAATGAAGGCGAGATAGACAACTTAACATATAGAAGTTATGATGTCCTTCATGGATGCATCTGCAGTCATAACAACTGGGTTGTCCTGTCGTCAGTCAGCCCTTCAGTCGGCCGGATTCCAAAGTCCGGGTCCGGCTTCGGCTGATGTCGCACTTCACCCGACGTCATCTCTGTTGGTCTTTGGGTATAAAGGCATCAGCCGACGCCATTTTCCTCAGTCTTTCTTGCCGCGTGGCGCCCGAAGCAGAAGCTGTTCGCAAGTGCCGGTCGGTCGGATCCAGAGATTACTTCTACCGAATACCCCTGCTTTCAACCGACAACGCTTAGGCGTCGGTCGGAGTTTGCTGAACAGTTTTTCGGTTCTGATTTTGATATTATGCCGCCGGATCCTCCGACTACCCAAACTGCAAAAACGCAAAGATAAGAGAGTGTCTCGGTTTCGCCGAAACCGAGAAAACTGATCAAAGTACAGCTGAATCTATCACACTGAGGCCCCTGCTACTCTCTAGTTCTCAAATGCTTACTGGCAGAAGATTTAATTTCATTAATTAGGGATCTCAATCTCACCCAGACAGGGCCTCTCAGCCCCCAGAGAAGAGACCTAGGGCAGGGCCCCTGAGCCAGTGTCCTCTGTTGATTCTCCAGATGAATCAGACATAACTGACCAGCCAGAGGCTTTTTTCTCCAATTTTGAAGATCAGATGCTGAAGAATCCATTCCAGCTGCTTCCCAGCAGAAGAATTCTACTTTGGGGAAACCTTACATGCCATGCGAGAGCAGTTCCAATGGCAGCAACAGGATTTCTCAGACTGCAGAAAGAGACTTAGGACCTTTCTGCACCTTCCACAGCAGAGGCCCTTAGCTATACCTCCTGTTCTCTCTGAGGTGGATGATGGCTTCAATGATGTCTGCTCTGGTCCAGATTCTTTACCTCCAGGCCCTGCCAAACCAGACAGATTTTACAGGGTGCCAGACACTCATCACCACCTTTACAAGGCCCCACTTGCAGACCCCAAACTATATCCCAGGGTCCCAAAGCTAAAACCCTATTCCTTCTGAAAGGGAAGCCAGGTCATTAGACAGATGGGGTAAAAGGTCTACACTTCAGCTACTCTCTCAGCTAGAGCTTTAAACTGTCAGTTTCACATGATACAATACCAAGAGTTTATGCTTGATCAGTTAACAAAAACTAACCACTGATGAATCTATTGATAAGAAATATGTATTAGAAATGGTAAATAACATACAACAGGTTAGTAACCATTCCTTAAAATGTGGCTATGATGCACTGGAGGCTTCATTTAGATCAGCCATGACTGGCACAGTGATAAGAAGGCATGCATGGCTAAAGGAGCAAGCTTTACCGGATCATGTTAAAGCTAAGTTGCTAGATGCTCCTATGGATAAGACCAGCACAACCACAGTGACTTAACCTAAACCGCCTACCAGGGAACAAATAGCAGCTCCATTAGGCGGAAAATTAACCTTATTTTCAAAGAACTGGCACTATATCACAAAAGACAAGTGGATTTTACAAACCATAGATCAAGGTTACCGGTTCCACTTCCACACTTTACCAGTCAAAAGAGGAATGCCAAATCTACCTCCAAATCAAAAAACAGAGGCTCTACAACAGATAATGCAGTTAGCAAACATGAGAGCTGTGGAAAGAGTGCCAACAACAGAACAAGGAAAGGGATTCTACTCCAGACTATTCCTAGTTCCAAGAAAGGAAAAAAGTTGGAGACCTATTCTCGACCTGTCCACCTTAAATACATACATCATTGTCCCAAAATTCAAAATGCTGACCCTACAGCAACTTCTTCCCATGCTGGGCAAGGAGTGTTGGCTGGTAACTCTAGATCTCAAGGAGGCATACCTGCACGTCCCCATTCGACCAATCTGCAGAAGATACCTCAGATTTCTTGCAGGATCAGAGCATTATCAATTCTCAGCATTGCCCTTTGGCTTATCTACGCCCAGAGTATTCACAAAATGCCTGGCATCAGTAATCGCCCATTGCAGACTACAGGGAATTCAAATTTACCCATACCTGGACGACTGCCTGCTACAAGGGGACAACAAAAGCAAGCTGACAACAGATTTACAAAGGGTCATTTACTTGCTACAAGCACTGGGATACACAGTCAATTTACAAAAGTCAAGGCTGATACCATCCCAAACAAGGACATTCTTGCTGAATTGGACACAGTAAAACAAATGGCATTCCTAACTGCAGAAAACAAAAGAACTCCCTACAGTGGTACCTAAAGAATTTATGGTCCCAACACAGACACAGCCTAGAAACAGAAATCCACTAATTCCATGCTTAAAACAGGAGTTCCTATGGTGGGCTCAAGCATGCCAGTCAAACCCAGGCTACCCTTCCCCACATGCTGGACAAATGCGCAAGGATTGTGGACACAGGATCAACTTCACCTGCACATCAACCTATGAGTAATGCTAGCAGTAAAACTGGCAATCCAAAAGTTCAGACCATTTCTCAAAGGGGGCCAGTTGATAAGGACAGACAACACCACAGTCATGTGGTACATCAACAAACAGGGAGGCACTCATTCATGCCCCCTATGCAGAATGACTTTGAGAAGCAGAACCACATCGGATGCCCACGAATGGAGCTGCACACGGACATCTTCAAGACCATCTCAAAGAAATGGGGAATGCCTCAAATAGATCTATTCATCACCTCTCAATCACCAGCTCAAAAAAAAGGATAATCCTGATAGCTCCAAACTGGCCAAGACAACACTGGTACCCACTACTGAGGAGCATGTCTCGAACAATATGTACAATACCCCTGATGCCTTTGATGTTAACTCAGAACAACTACAGCATCATGCATCCAAACCTAAAAACGCTGCAAAATGACTGCAGTTTGGAACATCACATAGCAGCAGCTAATCCAGAACTTTCCCAAAGAGTTAAAGACATGTCAAACCCACGGTACTAATGGAGTGTTAGGTTAGTGTTTTTTTTTTTTTTTTTTTTTAAGGGTTTTGGGGAGGGTTTGTGTATGTGAGTGTTCTGGGCCTTGTTAGGTGTGGGTGAGGTTAGATAGGTAAGTAAGTGTGTGTATTAGTGTTGAGAGTGGTGGTGTTTGTATGTATGTGGTGTGTTTGTGAAGGGGGGGTGTAGAATGTGTGGTGGTGGGTTTTCTGTATTTCAGTTTTTAATGCGGCCTCGGAGTTAGTATATATAAGTAGTGGGGGTGTGGGGGGGCAAGGGGGCTTGGCCCCCTTGCTTATAGGAAGAGTAGGTGTGTGTTGTGTTCGTCTGTGTTGTTTTGCTAGGTGTATTTGTGTTTGCATGTGTGGTATAGTGTTTTGTTTATGTTCGCGGTTTTGGTTTTTGGTTTGAGTTTTCAGCTTTATAGTCGCGAGATACTGAAATTTTATATTTCAGTATTTCTAGATTATCAAGTGAATCTATATACATATACACAGCATGGCTTGTCACCTCTACTCAAAAGACAGCCACCATCTTTACCCCACTGGGATGAAACTTAAAAAGAAAATGGAATTAACACATTTTAGTCTGTTGCTGTTGGACATATGTAAGCAACATGCCTCTTAGTGATTCCCAAGTTCAAAATACTCACTCTTCAGCAGTTGCTGCCAATGCTGGCCAATGATTCCTGGCTGGTGACTTTGGGTCTCAAAGAAGCTTATCTGCACATCCCAATAAGGGAAAGCTGCAGACAGTTCTTTCGCTTCAGGGTGGGGAACAGGCACATGTTTGTGTTACACTGCTGCAGTCATTACACTTGGGTTATCCTGCCGTCAGGCGGTCCCGCAGTCGGCCAGAGTTCCAAAGTCTTGGTCCGGTGTCGGTTGCTGTCTCTTCTTTCCTGACGTCAATGCACCAGGGATATATAAGATGCAGCCGACGCCATTTTCTTCAGTCTTTCTTGCCGCGTGGTGCCCAAAGCAAAAGCAGTTTGCAAGTGCCGGTCGGCCGACTCCTGAGATTTTCGAAGTCAAATTTCAGAAACAAAGTCTTCAATAAAGCTAAATACCCTGTTGGGGCAACTTTTTCTCGCCTCAGACCGATGTCAGTAAAAGTTAATAATTGCATTTCTTGTGGGAAGCAAATACCTCATAAGGATTTTCATTCTTAATGTATTCCATGCCTAGGCCCAGACCACGATGCCACTAGTCGGTTTTGTGCTAGATTTAACAAGCGCAATATTAAATGTCGGTTTGATTTTGCTCGCCATTATTTTGGCCGAAGGTTAATTATACCATGCCGTCTGAACAACCGACGACCGGAATACACAAAACTAAAGACAAAGATAAGGACAGGCATCCAAGGTCCAAAACTGACGATGAAGCTTTTTCTAGGCCAGTCACCAGCTCGCCGGTTCTCAGTGAGCCGCTTTCGCAGGCCCTGACACCTGCTACCTCAGAGCCACAGGCCGCCTCCAACTCCCACGTGGAGATTACTAGGCCTCTGGAAACTCAAGGTATTGGGCCTATGGAAATTAACCCCTCAGATGGGTCTGGAACCGCTGAGCAGGCATCTGCTTCTGAGGGTGTTTTCAGACCTTCACAGATTACCATCAAAACAATAAGTCTAAAACTCAATTAAAGACAAAGAAACAAGTACAGCATACACCTGAACAGGCCTCCATGCCTAAAAAACAGATGCTCAAAATGGCCGAAGACCTAATTACTCTAATCAGGGGTTCCCATCCCCCTCCTGATAAAAGGCCTAGGCAGGATACAGACTGATTCCTCTGACCAGGTTTCCATTTCTTCTGATTCCTCTTCAGACCAGGGATACTCTTTACTCTCCTATGAGGACTCTGATGCTGAAGAATCAATCCCTTCAGCCTCTCCTCTTGAGGATTACTCTTTTGGGGAAACTTTGCATACCATGAGGGAGCATTTCCATTGGGAGAGCCAGGATTATTCAGAATCCAAGAAAAGGCTCAGAGATTTTCTTTTATTACCTCAACACAGGCCCCTTGCTGGTTCCGCCAGTGTTGGATATTGTGGATGATGTGTTCTCCGAAACCAGTTTAACCCCTGATTCTTTGCCTCCAGCACCAGTCAAGACAGATAGGTACTACAGAGTCCCTGACTCTCACAAATTTCTTAATAAAAACCCTGCTGCTGACCCAGAAACTATTTCCCAGGTCCCAAAGGGGTAAAGGCTTCCACTGCTAAAAATCCATTTCCCTCTGACGAGATTTTAGAGCGTTAGACAGATGGGGGAAGAACGTACACACTTGTGCAACTTTAGCAGTAAGAGCTTTAAATTGCCAGTTCCACATGCTTAAATACCAACAATATTTAATGTCTCTGTTAAAACAGAAAATGCTTACAAGTTTAGAAGGTCCTGATTATAAGGAAATGCAGGATTTATTGCATGCAGCTGAACAAGTGGGAAAACATACTCTGCAATGTGGTTTTGATTCTTTAGAGGCTTCTTGTAGAGCCGCAGTTACAGGAACTGTAATTCGAAGGCATGCTTGGTTAAAAGAACAAGGTTTACCTGACCATGTTAAGGCAAAATTATTGGATGCACCTTTACAACATGATATTTTGTTTGGTGTTAAGGCAGAAGAGGTATTAAAGAAAATAGAGGATAAGGCAAAATCTATGCAAACAGTGAAGGATTTCTTACAGGTACAGCCACCTCGATTTAGCAGAAATTGGCCTGCAAAAAGTTGGTCATTTCCAGTGTCAGGCCACAAAGAGATAGACGCCCAAGAGGCAGATCTCAGCCCCAAGGCTCTCTCCGACCACGTCAGTGGGGTGCTTCAACCCCAAAAGGAGGAGGAGACAAGTCACAACCTTCTAGGAAACGGACCCAATGACTTCCCCCTAAAAATGCCAAGCACTTACCTTTTGGCCACTTCCTTAGGTGGAAAACTAGCACTTTTTTCATGAAATTGGCATATAATAACCCAAGACAAATGGGTTCTGAATATTGTGTCTCAAGGTTACAGGTTCCACTTTCACACTCTACCAAGGCCAAAAGGAATGCCAGACCTGCCACAAAATCAATGGGCAGAGGCACAAAAACAAATTAAGGCCCTCATGGACATGAGAGCTATTCATAAAGTGCCACAACAGGAACAAGGACAATGATTTTACTCAAGACTTTTCTTGGTCCCCAGAAAGGACAAAGCCTGGAGACCCATAATGGACCTATCTACTCTAAATACTTACCTGGATGTTCCGAAATTCAAAATGTTGACACTACAGCAGCAGCTTCCCATGCTGGGCAAGAAGGCTTGGCTTGTTACCTTGGACCTCAAAGAGGCATACATGCATGTCCCAATCAGGCAAAATTGCAGAAAATACCTCAGATTTATACCAGGCTCAATGCATTACCAATTCTCTGCACTGCCCTTTGGCTTATCTACTGCGCCCAGGGTCTTCACAAAATGCCTGGCACCAGTAATTGCATTTTGCAGACAAAAAGGAATTCAAATATATCCCTACTTGGACAACTGTCTTATTCAAGCAGAGAGCAAGGACATTCTTCTAAAGCATCTGGCGTTTGTAAAAAGATTGCTAATTTGCCTAGGGTACACAGTAAACGAAAAGAAGTAAAAACTAGTGCCCTCACAAGCGATAATATTCCTGGGTGCCAGCTTAAATACACCGGCCCAGATGGCTTATCTCATGCCAGACAAGCAGAGACAACTGACTCGGTGCTTTCAGTTGATGGCAACAAAAACCCAACTCCCTGCAAGAAAAATTCTGCAGGCCTTGGGGTTCATGGCGTCCTGCATACTAGTAATACCATATGCCAGACTGCATATGAGGAAATTACAGTGGTACCTAAAAAGTGTTTGGACTCAACACTCTCAAAGTTTGGGAACAGTAATATCACTTTTTCCCTGCCTACAACAGGAGTTTTCGATGGTGGGCACAGGCATGTCACCACAACAAGGGACAGCCTTTCACTTTACCCACAGCCAGGCAGACACTAACAACAGATGCTTCGGATATCGCCTGGGGAGCACACATGGCAGGAAAATGTATTCAGGGCAAGTGGCCAGCAGACAAAATGCATCTTCACATCAATCAAAAAGAGATGCTAGCTGTACAAAATGCCCTAACAGCTTTCAAGGACCTTCTGTATCCAGGACAACTATTACTAAAGACTGATAACACCACAGTTATGTGGTACATAAACAAGCAAGGGGGCACTCGTTCCTACTCCTCTGCAGACAAGCAATGACTTTGTGGAACACAGCACTGACCTGTCAAGTTCATCTGCAAGCACAATTCCTGCCAGGAAAGAAAAATACTCTGGCAGACGATTTAAGAAGAAACATGGATCCTCACGAGTGGAAATTAAATCCACAAGTATTCAGCATGATAATACAAAAATGAGGGTGCCCAGACATAGATCTATTTGCCTCCCCTCTGAACTGCCAACTACAGAAATTCTGCACAAGGACTTACCACTCACAAGCATGGAAAGTGGATGCTCTCTCGTTCAGCTGGAAAACCCTAACAGTTTATGCCTTCCCACCACTGCCTCTCCTTTCAAAGGTACTCCTAAAAGCTAGACAAGAAAGGCCAAAAATGATCCTGATTGCCCCAGACTGGCCATGCCAGCACTGGTACCCAATCTTAAAGAATTTGGCTCAAGGCCCACCATGGATTTTGCCTCAAATGCCTCAATTTCTGACTCAACAAAATCAGATCCTACACAGCCAGCTCAAAACCTTAAACCTGGCTGCATGGCAGATTACTTAGCCAAGCAACCAACACCTCTATCTAAATCTGTTATGGATGTTATTTTGGAGGCCAGGAGGCCCAGCACCAGGAAATCCTATTCAGAAAAGTGGAAGAGATTCTGCGCCTGGAACCAGGCTCAAAGCTTTGACCCTCTTGTTCCAAATATTCCTCAGATATTACAATACTTAACTGAGATGCTGGACAAAGGCCTATCCTTTTCATCCATTAAGATCCACACCTCTGCCATCTCAGCTCATTATAACATGGATCCTCCTATTTTCTCTCATCCATTATTAAAACAGTACCTCAGAGAGGCTAAAAACATAAGACCGCCCCAGAGAGCACCAACACCAACTTGGGACCTCAACTTTGTCATGGAAAAACTAACATTACCTCCTTTTGAGCCAGCCAATACAGCAGACTTAAAATATTTGTCATGGAAAACTTCTCTGCTTCTGGCAATAACCTCAGCACGAAGAGGCTCAGAGTTACAGGCACTAATGGCAGTTGAACCTTTCATCATTTTTCATCAGAACAGGGTTTCTTTAAGAACAAACCGTACATTTATGCCAAAGGTGGTATCCAGTGTGGCTCTTAACCAAACTATTCAATCGCCAACATTCTATCCAAATCCACATAATAAAGGGGAGAAACTTCTGCACTCATTGGACATACACAGGCAGTTATGCTTCTACTTGGACAAAACAAAAGCTTTCAGGAGAACTGAGCAATTGTTTGTTGCATATGCTGCAGGATCACAGGGAAAGGCTATTTCAAAGCAGACCATTTCAAAGTGGATAGGACACTGTATCCGATGTTCTTGTTACACTGCTGCAGTCATTACACTTGGGTTATCCTGCCGTCAGGTGGTCCCTCAGTCGGCCCGAGTTCCAAAGTCTTGGTCCAGCGTCGGTTGCTGTCGCTTCTTCCCTGACGTCAGTGCGCCAGGGGTATATAAGATGCAGCCGACACCATTTTCTTCAGTCTTTCTTGCCGCACGGTGCCCGAAGCAAAAGCAGTTCGCAAGTACCGGTCGGCCGACTCCTGAGATTTTCATTCCAAATCCAGAACCAAAGTCTTCTACAAAGCTAAGTACCCCGTTGGGGAAACTTTTCTTGCCTCAGACCGATGTCAGTAAAAGTTAATAATTGTATTTCTTGTGGGAAGCAAATACCTCATAAGGATTTCCACTCTTTCTGTATACCTTGCTTAGGCCCAGACCACGACGTCTCGGCCTGCCATTTTTGTGCTAGATTCAACAAGCGCACTATTAAGCGTTGGGCGGAGTTCGCACTTCACTTTTTTGGCAAAAAATGTAATTATATTATGTCGTCTGATACTCCTACTCCAGTTTTGAGCAAAAAACACAAAGATAAGTACCGACATACGCGGTCCGCACCTCCGACTGAAACCACGCTAAGGCCGACTACCGGTTCTCCGGTACTCAGCGAGGCGCCTACGCAGCCCCTGAGTGCCGATGACAATGCATTACCGGTATCTTCAGTACCTGAGGCCGCAGGCTCCTCGGCCCCCATTCCTACTACAGATACCGACGCTTTTCCTGGCGGGGAAACTCAGAATTTAGACAGGCCTGCCATTTCTCAAGGGGTCTCCAGGCCTTCCTCCTTCTCTATTAAAGCCTTCACTAAATCTAAAGCAGCCATGAAAACCAAAAAACAGGTTCCTCAGACCCCATCTCAAGGCACCATGCCTAAAAAACAGATGCTTAAAATGGCTGAGGATTTGATTACTCTTATCAAGGGTTCTCAACCCCCCTCTGACAAAAGGCCCAGATTAGAGGAAGACTACCCTTCCTCAGATCAAGCTTATATTACCTTAGAACTATCTGAGGACCAGGATTATGCCTATTCTCCATTCGAAGACTCTGATGCAGAGGAGTCTATTCCCTCGGTCTCCCCCCCTGAGGACTTCTCCTTTGGGGAAACCCTGCATACATTGAGGGAACACTTTCACTGGGAAGGCCAAGATTACTCAGATTCCAAGAAAAGGCTCAGGGAATTTCTTCTGCTCCCCCAGCATAGGCCTTTGGCTATCCCTCCTGTTTTAGATATATTAGATGATGTGTACACAGAAGCCAGCCTTAATCCAGATTCTTTGCCTCCAGCTCCTGTTAAACCAGACAGGTATTACCGGGTTCCTGATTCTTACCAGTTACTATATAAAAGCCATACTGCTGACCCAGAAACAATTTCACAGGGTCCCTTGGGAATTAAGGCCTCTACTGCTAAAAACCCATTACCTTCAGAGAGAGATTCCAGAGCTTTAGAAAGGTGGGGGAAAAAGGTGTACACCTCGGCCACTTTAACCATGAGGGCATTAAACTGTCAGTTCCATATGTTAAAGTATCAACAGTTTTTGATATCTCAGCTGAAAAGCAAATGACACAACCACAACAACCAGATTTAAGAGTTACAGGATTTGTTGCATGGTGCAGAGCAAGTGGTAAACATACCTTGCAGTGTGCTCATGTAGAGCTGCTGTTACGGGGTCTGTTATACGTAGGCATGCTTGGCTCAAAGAGCAAACCTTACCAGATCATGTCAAAGCTAAATTATTAGATGCACCTCTTCAAAAAGATGTATTGTTTGGTGTTAAAGCTGAGGAGGTGCTAAAGAAAATGGAGGAAAAAGCAAAATCAATGCAGACAGTTAAAGATTTCCTGCAGGTACAGCCTCCACGTTTACTGGCTTTCAAAAAATTGATCCTTTCCAGCCACGGACAGACCTCAAAGGGGCAGATACAGGCGTCCAAGGGGTAGAGGGCAACCTCAAGGATCTTTCAGAGCCAGACAGTGGCAAGCACCAACCCCAAGAGGTGGTGAAGATAGATCACAGTCTTTTAGAAAACAGACACAATGACTTCCCCCTATACCTGCCAAGCAAAGCTTTAATGGCAGCACCTTTGGGCGGAAAACAGACATTATTCTCAAAAAATTGGCATATTGTTAACAAAAGACAAATGGATTCTGGACATTATAGACAGAGGCTACAGGTTCCACTTTCACACCCTTCCAAAAATGAGAGGCATGCCAGACCTGCCACACAATCAAAGGGCAGAGGCACAAAAACAAATTTCAGCTCTCATGGACATAAAAGCAATTCAAGAGGTACCTGCAAAAGAGCAAGGTCAAGGGTTTTATTCCAGACTATTCCTGGTACCAAGGAAAGACAAAGATTGGAGACCTATCTTAGACCTATCCATCCTAAACACATATCTACAGGTGCCAAAATTCAAGATGCTCACATTACAGCAGCTTCTTCCCATGCTGGGCAAGGAGTCTTGGCTGGTAACATTGGACCTCAAGGAGGCATACCTGCATGTCCCTATCAGACAAGATTGCAGAAGATATCTCAGATTTCTTGCAGGTTCAACCCATTACCAATTATCTGCATTGCCCTTTGGCTTATCTACTGCACCCAGAGTGTTTACGAAATGCCTGGCATCAGTAATCGCCTTCTGCAGACTTCAAGGGATACAAATCTACCCATATCTGGACTGCCTGATCCAAGCGGACAGTAAGGGCATACTATTGCAACACCTGGCGTTTGTAATAAAACTGTTGTACTACCTGGGATACACAGTCAACAAAAAGAAATCAAAACTAATACCCTCTCAACAAATAATTTTCCTGGGTGCCAGCTTGGATACAACCACCCAGATGGCCTACCTCACGCCAGACAAGCAAGGGCAACTGTCTCAATACTTCAGGAAAATGGCAACTTACACCAGGCTAACTGCAAGGAAAGTCCTGCAGGCTCTGAGATTCATGGCATCTTGCATCCTACTAATCCCATGTGCAAAGCTGCATATGAGGAAACTTCAATGGTACCTAAAAAACTTATGGTCTCAACACAGCCACAGCTTGGAAGCAATTATACCACTCATTCCATGCCTTCAGAAGGATTTTATGTGGTGGGCTCAAGCTTGCCAAAGAAACACAGGTCTTCCTTTCTGTGTACCTCAAGCAACTCAAAGCATCACAACAGATGCCTCAGATTATGCCTGGGGAGCACACATGACAGATCAGTGTATTCAGGGAAAATGAACCCGAAAAGAAAAGCACCTTCACATCAACCAAAAGGAAATGCTAGCCGTGCAAAAGGCTATTATGACCTTCAAAGACCTACTGCATCCAGGCCAGCTATTGATAAGGACAGACAACACCACAGTGATGTGGTACATAAACAAACAGGGGGGAATTCCTTCATACCCCCTGTGCAGGCAAGTCATGACCTTATGGAACACAGCACTGGAATTGCAAATTCAACTACTGGCACAATTCCTGCACACACTGGCAGACAACCTAAGGAGAAATATGACAGATCCACACAAATAGAAGTTGCATCCTCAAGTTTTCACAAAGATAACTCACGCATGGGGACAGCCAGACATAGATCTCTTTGCTACCCACAGAAATTGCCAGTTGAAAAAATTTTGTTCAAGGACCTATCCTCCACAGGCCTGGAAAGTGGACGCACTTTCCTTCAATTGGGCAACATTGACAGTCTATGCCTTCCCGCCTCTTCCTCTGCTGCCCAAAGTTCTATTAAAAGCCAGAGCAGAGAGGCCGAAAATGATTCTCATTGCTCCAGACTGGCCAAGACAACACTGGTATCCGCTCTTGAAGAGCCTGACACATTCCCCACCATGGACCCTACCTCTAGTCCCTCTTCTGTTGTCCCAGCACAACTACAAAACCCTTCACAGCCATCTCAAAACCCTAAATCTAGCTGCATGGAGAATTCCTTGATTTCCCAACAGTTTCTCCTCTCCAAGGAGGTGCAGGAAGTCATCTTGGAGGCCAGAAGATCTTCTACTAGAAAGGCCTACTCCGCCAAATGGAAACGATTTTGTGCCTGGAATAAAGAAAAGGGACTGAATCCTTGGGTAATAAATATACCTCAAATTTTACAGTACCTAGCTGAGATGTTAAACAATGGGACTTTCCTTCTCCTCCATCAAGATCCACGCTTCAGCCATTTCTGCACAATACAACACAGATCCTCCTTTATTCTCGCATCCTCTCTTAAGGCAGTTCCTCAGAGGGGCAAAGAATATAAAACCCCCAAGGAAACCACCAGTCCCTGCTTGGGACCTCAACTTTGTATTGGAAAAGCTGACCCTTCCTCCCTTCGAGCCAGCTTCTTCAACAGAGTTACAGTACTTGTCATGGAAAGCAGCCTTTCTTCTGGCTATCACCTCAGCACACAGGGTTTCGGAGCTACAGGCCCTCATGGCTGTGCAACCATTCATCATTTTCCATCAGGACAGAGTTTCTTTACGAACCAACCATACCTTTATGCCAGAGGTAGTATCCAGTGTAGCTTTGAATCAGACTATCCACTTATCTAACTTTTATCCTAATCCACAAAACAAAGGAGAAAAACTACGACATTCCTTGGACATTCACAGGCAACTTTGTTACTATTTGGACAGAACAAAGCCATTCAGGAAATCTGAGCAACTCTTTGTGTCCTATGCTGCAGGTGCTCAAGGAAAGGCTATTTCCAAACAGACAATTTCAAAATGGATAGCCCACTGCATACGCTTTTGTTACTCATTTCATGGAAAAACTGTGCCTGCATGCATCAGATCACACTCCACCAGAGCCACAGCCACCTCTGCAGCCTTCCTCAGGGGGTCCCCTACCAAGGACATTTTGGAAGCAGCCACCTGGAGTTCAGTGCACACTTTCTCCAAGCACCATCACCTCCCACTATACTCAAAATCTAGAGCGGACTTTGCCGCAGCAGTCCTGCAGGGCATCCTAGCTCCTCCTAGTTCCACTTAGTGCCTACCACCCTTACTTAGCTTTGGGATTCTACCCGTCTGTTATGACTGCAGCTGTATGCATGATGAACATAGTACAGTTTTGTACCTACCATAAATGTAGATGTTCGAGTGCTCATACAGCTGCAGTCCAGGTTTCCCTCCCTCCATCCCCTCTTAGGACAGGTCTTATGACAAATACTTTTCATATAACCTTTTTGGGGTATTCTTTTATGGTGTATTTGCTTGCAGCTACTGTTTTTGATTTATCAACATTGCATCTTTGCATAACATTATGTTTGCCTTCCTTCTGGGGGCACCTGACATCTGGGGCAAGAAAAACTGAAGAAAATGTCATCGGCTGCCTCTTTTATACCCCTGTTGCGCTGACGGGGAAGAAGCGACGACAACCGACGCCGGACCTAGACTTTGGAATTCGGCCGACCGAGGACCCACCTGACGGCAGGATAACCCATCTGTTATGACTGCAGCTGTATGAGCACTCGAACATCTACATTTATGGTAGGTACAAAACTGTACTTTCTGCTACCCAGAAAGGAGGAGAAGACAGGCCCCAAGCTAACAGAAGGCAGACACAATGACTCTATCCTCAAACTACCAAGCAAATCTCTCCTGGCAACACCCTTGGGAGGAAAACTAGCATTTGTTGCAGACAACTGGCACATCATCACAAAAGACAAATGGGTTCTAAACACTATCTCTCAAGGATACAGATTACACTTTCATACCTTAACAAGGATCAAAGGAATTCCAAACCTGCCACCAAATCAATGGGCAGAGGCACAAAAACAAATTACAGCTCTCATGAACATGAGCCATTCAACAGGTACCTACACAGGAGCAGGGACAAGGATTTTACTCAAGACTCTTCCTAGTTCCAAGAAAGGACAAAGCATGGAGACCCATTCTGGATCTTTCAATTCTGAACACCTATCTGCAAGTACCTAAATTCAAGATGCTAACACTACAGCAGCTTCTTCCCATGCTGGGCAAGAATGCTTGGCTAGTCACTTTGGACCTCAAGGAGGCATACCTGCATGTCCCTATCAGACAAAGTTGCAGAAGATGCCTCCGCTTCATTGCAGATGTTCTTCGTCTTCCATTGCTGCAGTCCTGACTATTGGGGTATAGTCCGCGTCCAGTCGGCCCGAATACCAGAGTATAAGGCTGGCGTCGGTCATGGCGCTTAGACTGGCGTCAATGCGTCAGGGTACTAATGCGCATGACCGACGTCATATCCTCAGTCTTTTTTGCCGCATGGTCCGATGCAGAAGCAATTTTGCGAGTGCAGGTTGGCGTTCTGAGATTTTCCGAAACCGGAGTTTCAGACCGAAACAGAGTTGGCTAAGTACCCGTTGGGAACATTTTGGTTTTTCTTGCCTCAGTATTTAACCGGATGTCAGAAAAGTGAATAACTGTATTTCTTGTGGGAAGCAGATACGCATAGGGATTATCATACATTGTGTATACCTTGTTTAGGGCCTGAGCACGCGTTGTTGGTTGCCGTTCTTGTGCTAGATTTAACAAGCGCACTATTAAGAGGAGGCTAGATTGTGCCAGGTTAGTGTTTGGGAAGCGTTGCAATTATAATATGCCGTCGGATGCTCCGACGCCCGCTTCATCCAAGAAGCGCAAGGACAAAACAGTGAAGCCTAGGGTTGATGAACCGGCAGTCCCGGACGTCGGTTCTTTAGAAAGCTCTGTGGAGCCAGAGGTTTTGCCAGGAGTTTCCATGGAGTCTCAGGCAGAAACTTTATTGTTACAGGATGTGCCCTCTCAGGAGGTAGGCCAGGCTGAGGGGGCTTCTCAGGTAACTGTTCTTCCCTCTCTTCCCAAGGTAGTTAGGGCCTCTCCTTCTGTTGCCAAAGCTGCCTTTAGAGGTAGGCCAAGTTCAGCTTCTGTGGGGGCTTCTCCTAGCATTTCGGGCTCTGTGCCTAAGAAACATATGCTTAAAATGGCAAAAGATTTGATTACTATGATTAGAGGTTCTATGCCCCCGCCTGATAAGAGGCCTAGGGTGGAACAGGAGTTTGATAGTTTTGAACAGTGTTCACAGGCTTCGGAGTCTTCTGTGGAAGACTTACAGGAGTATCCTACTTATTCTGATTCTGATGTGGATGATTCCACTCCTACAGCTTCTCCTCCTGAGGATTTTTCATTTTCAGAGACTCTACATTCCATGAGGGAGCACTTTAAATGGGAAGGCCAGGATTACTCTGATTCCAGGAAAAGGCTTAGGGAATTCTTGTTTTTACCCCAGCATAGGCCCTTAGCTATTCCTCCTGTGTTGAATGTGGTGGAGGATGTTTTTGCAGAGGCTTCACTGAACCCTGACTCCTTGCCTCCTGCTCCTGTAAAGCCTGATAGGTATTATAGGGTGCCCGAAGCTCATAAGTATTTGTTTAAGAGTCCTAGGGCGGACCCAGAAACTGTTTCTCAGGGGCCTAATGGTGTTAAAGCTTCTGTGGTTAAAAATCCTGTACCCTCTGATAAAGAGGCAAGGGCTTTGGATAGGTGGGGAAAGAAAGTGTATACTTCTTCCACTCTAGCCATGAGGCGTTGAATTGTCAGTTTCACATGCTAAAATATCAAAATTATCTCCTTTCACAATTGAAATCTAAGGTGGATGCTTTGGCGGAAGGTATTGAGTGTAAAGAGTTGCTGGATTTGGTTCATGTGTCTGAACAAGTGGGTAAGCATTCTTTGCAGTGTGGTTTTGATGCTGTACAGGCCTCCTCGAGGGTGGCTGCTACTAGTTCTGTTCTTCAGACATGCCTGGTTGAAGGATCAGAATTTAGCTGAGCATGTTAAGACAAGGATTTTGGATGCTCCTTTACAGTCTGATGTGTTGTTTGGACCGCCTGTGGAAGCAGTTTTAAAGAAAATGGAGGACAAAGCTAAGTCTATGCAGACTGTTAAAGATTTTATGCAGGTGCAGCCTCCGAAGTTTAGTAGAAATTGGCCTGCTAAGGGGTGGACATATCCTGCTTATGATTCCCAGTCTAGGGGTAGGTCTAGACGTGGTAGGGGCAGGGCTCAAGGTTCTTTTAGGCCTAGATCAGGGAGTTCACCTGCTCAGACTTCTGGTGAGGGCAGGGGTCAGTCCTTTCGTAAACAGACCCAATGACCTGCCTTTTCAGCTGCCGGTGGATTCTCGTCTGGCAGCTCCTTTGGGAGGAAGACTGTCTCTTTTCAAAGAAAATTGGGATTTAATTACTCAAGACAGATGGGTGTTGGATATCATTCATCACGGTTACAGATTTTATTTCCACATTGCCCCTTTCAAAGGCATGCCAGACGTTCCTCCTCCACAAAGAAAAGAGGCTCACAAGCAAGTTTCTCAGTTACTCCAGATGGGGGCCATTCAGCCAGTCCCTGTATTAGAAAGGGGCTTAGGATTTTATTCTCGCCTGTTCCTAGTACCAAAGAAGGGGAACACGTGGAGACCAATTTTGGATTTATCTATCCTCAACACTTATCTGGACATTCCCAAGTTCAAGATGTTGACGTTACAACAGCTTTTACCTCTGCTGGGCAAAGATCACTGGATGGTAACTTTAGATCTCAAGGAAGCTTACCTTCATGTGCCTATAAGGCTAGGTTGCAGGAAGTATCTGCGGTTTCGAACTGGAGATTTTCATTATCAGTTCTCTGCATTGCCCTTTGGCTTATCTACTGCCCAGAGTATTCACAAAGGTTCTGGCTCCAGTGATAGCTTACTTCAGGCTTCAAGGAATTCAAATCTATCCTTACTTGGACGACTGCCTGATTCTGGCTCAAGAAAAGGAAGACCTTCTACAGCATCTGGAATATGTCATAGCAGTGCTAAGATGCCTAGGGTATTCTGTGAGCGAAATAAAGTCCAGTCTAGTACCCTCTCAAGACATGTGCTTTCTGGGTGTGAGACTGAATACAGCAGCCCAGATGGCCTTTTAACCCCGGACAAACAAAAGAGTCTGTCACTTTACTTCCATCAACTATCTCATCAGTCCGTGCTGACTGCAAGGACAGTCCTTCAACATTAGGGTTCATGGCATCTTGTATTCTGGTGCTTCCCAATGCCAAACTGCATATGAGGAAGCTGCAATGGTATCTCAAAATGTATGGACACAGCACTGCCAGGATTTGGACACTGTCATTCAAATAATACCTTGCCTTCAAAAGGAATTCTTGTGGTGGGTTCAGGAATGTCACCTAAACAAGGGACTCTCTGTGACCCGGCCAGAGGCGAGTCAGATTTTAACGACAGATGCCTCGGACATTGCTTGGGAGCTCATCTAAATGGAAAGTGGATACAAGACAAGTGGCCTGCCAGACTACAGCATCTACATATCAACATGAAGGAGATGTTAGCAGTCCAGTTTGCATTGATGGCTTTCAAGGAGTTACTTCTTCCAGGGCAGGTGTTGATTCTAACAGACAACACAACTGTCATGTGGTACATCAACAAGCAAGGGGAACACATTCTTATCCTCTATGCAGGCAAGCAATGATTTTATGGGAGACTGCGTTAAGCTTGCAACTAACTCTTCAGGCAAGGTTTCTGCCAGGAGCACAGAACTCCCTAGCAGATGTGTTAAGCAGACAAATCATGGATCCCCACGAGTGGAAACTGGATCTTCATGTATTTCAGAAATTGACAGTGTCATGGGGAACTCCAGACATAGATCTGTTCGCTTCTCCACTAAACCACCAGCTGCCAAAGTATTGCACAAAGGGGTTTCATCACACAGCTTGGAAAGTGGATGCTCTGTCTTTCAGTTGGAGAAACCTTCATGTCTATGCCTTTCCACCTCTGCCTCTTCTTCCAAAGGTACTATTAAAGGTCAGACAAGACAGGCCAAGGATGATTTTGATAGCTCCAGATTGGCCTCGCAACACTGGTATCCACTACTACGGAGTCTGGTAAAGAAGCCTCCATGGCCTTTACCTCTGATTCCTCATCTGTTATCTCAGAAGGACGGTCATCTGCTCAATGTCAAGCTTCACTCTCTTCATCTAACAGCCTGGCATATTCTCTGTTGAAGCACAGCAGGTCTCAACTTCCTCAACAAGTTTTAAATGTGATTATGGAAGCTAGAAGACCTAGTACAAGGAAGGTGTCATGAAAAATGGAAGAGATTTTTATTTTGGAGTACAGCAAAGAATTTGGAGATTTCTGAGCCTAATTTGAGTGTGGCTCTTCAATATCTTACTGAGTTATTGGACAAAGGTTTGTCCTTCTCTTCCATTAAGATTCATGCTGCAGCAATTTCAGCTCACTATGATTGTGACCCACCTTTGTTTTCGCATCCTTTGTTCAAGCAGTTTCTTAGAGGGCAAAGAATATAAGACCCCACGTAGAGCTCCTACTCCTGCTTGGGATCTCAATTTTGTGTTGGAAAAACTTACTCTACAACCTTTTGAGCCTGCGGCTACTGCTGAATTGAAATACTTGTCATGGAAGACTGCTTTTCTGTTGGCTATTACTTCTGCAAGAAGGGTGTCTGAGTTGCAGGCCCTTATGGCAGTAGAGCCCTTTTGATTTTCCATAAGGATAGGGTATCATTACGTACTAATCCTTCCTTTATGCCTAAGGTGGTTTCTAGTGTGGCTTTAAACCAAACTATTCATTTGCCTACTTTTATGCAGACCCCAAAATAAAGGGGAAAAGATTTTGCACACTTTAGATGTACACAGGCAATTGAGATATTATTTAAGCAGGACTAAGGATTTTAGGCAGTCTCAGCAGTTGTTTGTTTCTTTTGCTTTGAGTTCACAGGGCAAGCCTGTGTCAAAACAAACTATTTCCAGGTGGATTGGCTTTTGCATTGCATTTTGTTATTTCCATCATGGCAAGGAGATTCCAGCTGGGATTAGGCCTCATTCCACTAGGGCTACTGCCACTTCAACAGCATTTCTAAGGGGTGGCAACTAAGGATATTTTGGAAGCAGCTACTTGGAGTTCAGTGCATACTTTCTCTAAGCATTATCACCTTCCTATCTACTCTAAGTCTAGGGCTGGTTTTGCCACAGCTGTTTTGCAAGGCATGTTGTCAGCTCCTACTTCTTTATGATTTGCCAGCCTCCCTTACCTCTGCTTTGGGATTCTACCCAATAGTCAGGACTGCAGCAATGGAAGACGAAGAACATAGTACAGTTTTGTACCTACCATAAATGTAGATGTTCGAGGATTCCATTGCTGCAGTCCAATTTACCCTCCCTCCTTCCCCTCTGTTTTTAGGGGTGGTTGTGTAGGTGAGTTTACGTGCTTATATTTTTGTATATATATTGTTGTATATATTGTGCATGTTTTTGGTGCAGGTTTTTTGGGACTTGTCTTTTTGGGGTCTTCTGACATCTGGGGCAAGAAAAGACTGAGGATATGCCGTCGGTCATGCGCATTAGTACCCTGACGTACTGGCGTCAGTCTGGTGCGCCCTGACCGGCGTCAGCCTTATACTCTGGTATTCGGGCCGACTGACGGACTATACCCCAATAGTCAGGACTGCAGCAATGGAATCCTCGAACATCTACATTTATGGTAGGTACAAAACTGTACTGTTCAACACGTTATCAATTCTCTGCACTGCCCTTTGGATTATCTACTGCGCCCAGGGTCTTCACAAAATGCCTGGCACCAGTAATTGCATACTGCAGACAGAGGAATTCAAATATACCCATACCGGGACGACTGTCTTATTCAAGCAGAAAGCAAGGACATTCTTTTACAGCATCTGGCATTTGTCAAACACCTTCTAAGTTGCCTAGGGAACACAGTAAACAAAAAGAAATCAAAACTAGTGCCCTCACAAAACATAACATTCCTGGGTGCCAGCTTGAATACAACGGCCCAGAGGGCTTATCTCACGCCAGACAAACAACGACAACCGTCTCAGAATTTCAAAATAATGGCAACAAAGACCCAACTCCCTGCAAGAAAAATTCTGCAGGCCTTGGGATTCATGGCATCTTGCATTCTACTAATACCATTTGCAAAACTGCATATGAGGAAATTACAGTGGTACCTGAAAAGTGATGGACTCAGCACAGCCACAGCTTGGAAACAATGATTCCACTCATTTCCTGCCTTCAACAGGGGTTTCTATGGTGGGCACAGGCATGTCACCTCAACAAGGGTCGGCCTTTCACCTTACCCACAGCCAGGCAAACTGTGCCAACAGATGCATCAGAATCGGACTATGCCTGGGGAGCACACATGGCAGGACAGTGCATTCAGGGCAAATGGACTACAGATCAGAGACACCTGCATATCAATCAAGAAGAAATGCTAGCAGTGCAGAATGCCCTAACAGCTTTCAAGGACCTTCTACACCCAGGACAACTACTAAGGACAGACAACACCACAGTTATGTGGTACATAAACAAGCAAGGGGGCACACATTCCTACCCTCTATGCTGGCAAGCAATGACCTTGTGGAACACTGCACTGTCTTACCAGGTTCAATTACAAGCACAATTCCTGCCAGGAAAGAAAAACACATTGGCAGATGACCTAAGCAGAAACATCATGGATCCACACGAATGGAAACTAGATCCACAAGTATTTGCAATGATAGCTCAAAAATGGAGACGCCCAGACATGCATTTGTTTGCAAGCCCCCACAGCCACCAACTTCAAAAATTTTGCACAAGGACCTTCCACCCACTAGCTTGGAAAGTGGACGCTCTCTCATTCAGTTGGAAAACATTAACAGTCTATGCCTTCCCTCCACTGCCTCTTCTAGCAAAGGTACTGCTGAAAGTCAGATTAGAGAGGCCACAAATGATTCTCGTTGCACCAGATTGGCCACACCAACATTGGTATCCAATTTTAAGAACCATGGCCCAGGGCCCACCATGGATTTTGCCACAAATTCCTCACCTGCTCACCCAGCGAGACAATCTGATTCTACACAGCCAGCTTAAGACTTTAAACCTGGCTGCATGGCAAATTACCTAAACAACCAGCCAACACCTTTATCCATAGCTGTTATGGATGTCATTCTGGAGACCAGGAGGCCCAGCACCAGGAAAACCTATTCAGACAAATGGAAAAGATTTTGCTCCTGGAACCAGGCTAAAGGCCTAAGTCCCCTGGAGCCGAACATTCCTCAGATTCTACAATATTTAACTGAGATGTTACACAAAGGACTTTCCTTTTCATCTATTAAGATCCACACCTCAGCAATTTCAGCTCATTACAGCACGGATCCTCCTTTATTTTCACATCCACTCCTAAGACAGTACCTCAGAGGGGCTAAGAACTTAAGACCACCAAGGAGAGCTCCAACACCTACTTGGGATCTCAACTTTTCCTGGGAAAGCTTACACTGCCGCCCTTTGAACCAGCTTTTTCAACTGATTTAAAATTTCTTTCATGGAAAACTGCCCTACTTCTAGCAATAACCTCAGCTAGAAGAGTCTCAGAGCTACAGGCACTAATGGCAGTGGAACCTTTCATTTTTCATCAAGACAGAGTTTCTCTACTAAACTAATCCTTCCTTTATGCCAAAGGTGGTATCCAGTGTGGCCCTAAACCAAACCATTCACTTGCCCACCTTCTTCCCAAATCCCCAAAACAAAGGAGAAAGACTCTCCTGCACTCTTTGGACTGTCACAGGCAATTACGTTACTACTTGGATAAAACTAAGGCTTTCAGAAAAACAGACCAGCTCTTTGTAGCCTATGCTACAGGATCACAAGGAAAAGCTATCTCAAAACAGACCATTTCTAAATGGCTAGGACATTGCATACGTTTCTGCTACACACATCATGGGAAACCAGTACCTGCTAACATTAGGTCCCACTCCACCAGGGCTACAGCTACATCAGCAGCCTTTCTCAGGGGAGTGCCAACCAAGGATATTCTGGAAGCTGCTACATGGAGTTCAGTGCATACCTTCACCAAACACTATCACTTACCTCTTTACTCTGACTAGAGCTGGTTTTGCCACTGCAGTTTTGCCAGGCCTACTAGCCTCTTCTAACCCTGTTTGACTCCACCTCCCCTCCTTAGCTTTGGGATTCAACCCAAGTGTGATGACTGCAGCAGGGTAACACGATGAACATAGTACAGTTTTGTACCTACCATAAATATAGATATTAGTGTTTACCCTGCTGCTGTCCAGGTTACCCTCCCTCCATCCCCTCTGAACTAGCTGAACTTATCTCTACCACTTTATCCTATACTACCTCCGTGGTGTATTTGCTTGTACCTAAGGGTTTTGTTGCCATATGTGTATGTATATATATGTGTGTATGTATATATATATATATGGATGTTCATCGTGTTTCACTGTTAAAGTCATAACTGTAGGGAACTGTAGGGTGCTCCTGCCGGCAGGCAGCCCGAGTTCGGCCAGAATCCCAAAGTCTGGGTCCGGCGTCGGCTGTACAATCCAGTACCCTGACGTCAGTACGCTCTGGTACATAGCCCTCAGCCGACGCCATCTTCTCCAGTCTTTCTTGCCGTGGGGTGGAAAGCAGCTCGCAAGTCGTTGGTTGGCGATTTTCGAACAGCGTTTTTGGTTGCTGTCGGTCCGAAGTTCTTACTTCTCTTCTCAAAGCTAAGTACCCGTTAGAATCTTTTCTTGTTCCTCCGATGTCAGAAAAAGTTAATAATTGTATTACGTGTGGGAAACAATACCTCATAAAGATTTCCACTCTTACTGTCTACCTTGCTTAGGCCCTGACCACGATGTTTCTTGTTGTCGGTTCTGTGCCAGGTTTAATTCTCATACTATCAAACGCAGGTACGACTGGGCTCTGAATTACTTTGGCAGACACTTCAGTTAAAGAATGTCGTCGGATACTACCGGAATTCAAAAGAAGCGCAAAGACAAGGACAGGCCTCTGAGGTCCAAACAGGACTCGTTGCAGCTGGAGCCAGCGTGCGGTTCGGCTGTCGTCAGTGAGGTGCTTTTGCAGCCCCTGTCGTCCGCCACTTCTGAACCGATGGCCGATACGGACTCCCATGGGGAGCCATCAAGGCCTTCTATTTTATCTGCTGCAGGACCTTTGGACGTGGCTCCCTCGGATGGGTCCGGAACCGCTGTGCAGGTACCGGCTTCTGAGGGGTTATTCAGGCCTACTCGCATCTCTATTTCAAAGGCAAAGACAAAGACTCCTGTTAAGTCCAAAGCTCCTGCTCAAGCTACTTCTGAATCTACTCCCAGGACACAGAAGCAATTGTTAAGGATGGCTGATGATTTGCTTTCTATGATTAGGGGTTCTCACCCCCCCCCGAGAAAAGGCCTCGACAGGATGTTCCTGTGGATTCCTCTGACCAGGCTTCTATATCTTCTGTCTCTTCCTCTGATCAGGAATATTCCTTTCCTCCTTATGAGGATTCGGATGCTGAGGACTCCTTGCCCTCTGCTTCTCCGTCTGAAGTTTTTTCTTTTGGGGAAACCTTACATGAGATGAGGGAACATTTTCATTGGGAAGGTCAGGATTATTCTGCTTCCAAGAAGAGGCTTAGAGAATTCCTTCTTCTTCCTCAACATAGGCCTTTGGCTATCCCTCCTGTTCTTGACATTGTAGATGATGCTTTTTCCGAGGCTAATTTGAATCCTGATTCCATGCCTCCTGCTCCCTCTAAGCCTGATAGGTTTTATAGGGTTCCTGAGTCTCATTTGTTTTTGTTTAAGAATCCTTCTGCAGATCCTGAAACTATATCTCAGGGTTCTAAGGCTGCTAAAGTTGCTACTTGTAAGAATCCTATTCCCTCTGAGAAGGATTCTGCCTTAGACAGGTGGGGCAAAAGGTATATACTTCTGCTACCCTTTCTGTTAGGGCTTTAAATTGCCAGTTTCATATGTTTAAGTATCAGCAATTTCTTTTGTCTGTTTTAAAGCAAAAGCTTGCCTCTCTTCCTGCATGTGCAGAAGATAAGGAACTACAGGATGTATTGCATGCAACTGAACAACTGAACAAACATAGCTTGCATTGTGGTTTTGATGCTTTGGATGCTTCTTGCAGGGTCGCAGCCTCTGGTACTGTTATCAGGAGACATGCTTGGCTTCGTGAACAAAGTTTACCTGAACAGGTTAAGGCTAAATTATTAGATGCCCCTGTTCAGCATGATGTTCTTTTTGAATCTAAGGCTGAGGAGGTTATTAAAAAGATGGAAGAAAAGGCAAAATCTATGCAAACAGTGAAAGATTTCTTGCAAGTTCAGCCTCCTAGACTTTCCAGGAATTGGCCCTCCAAGAATTGGTACTTTCCCACGTCTGACAGGCCTCAAAGGGGAAGATATAGACGCTCCAGAGGTCGTGGCCAAGCTCAGGCCTCCTACAGATCGAGACAATGGACTGCTTCTTCACCTAGAAGGGGAGAAGACAGATCCCAATCTCAAAGAAAGCAAACTGAATGACTCTCTCGGTTGGGTTACAGGACCTCTTTACCTGGATGCCCCTCTCAGAGGAAAACTTTCTCTTTTTTACAGAAATTGGACTCATATTACCCAGGACAAATGGGTATTGGACGTGATTTTAAAAGGCTACAAATTCCACTTTCATACCTTGCCAAGGGCTTTCGGTTGGCCAGATCTGCCAAAACATCAATGGTCAGAGGCCTTAAATCAAGTGGATGCTCTTCTGGCCATGAGGGCCATAGAGCCTGTTCCACTCTGAGATGGGAAAAGGTTTTTATTCAAGACTGTTTCTGGTTCCAAGAAAACAAAGCTCATGGAGACCTATTCTGGACCTTTCTGTGTTAAACACCTTTTTGGAAATTCCAAAATTCAAGATGCTTACTCTGCAGCAGCTGATTCCAGTGCTCTCTCAGGACGCCTGGATGGTGACATTGGACCTAAAGGAAGCTTATTTACACATTCCCATCAGGCAGGAACGCAGGAAATTCCTCAGGTTCAAGGCAGGTTCGAGACTCTTTCAATTCTCTGTACTGCCCTTTGATTTATCTACTGCGCCCAGAGTCTTTACAAAGTGCCTGGCACCAGTAGTGGCTTATTGCAGACTCCAGGGGATTCAAATTTACCCCTATTTGGACGACTGCCTTATTCAGGCAGACAGCAAGGATCTTTTACTTCAACATCTGGATTTTGTTCAACGTCTCCTCCTTCTACTGGGATTTTCAGTGAACACAAAAAAGTCACATTTGATCCCTTCTCAACAAATGGTATTTCTGGGAGCCCTCTTAAATACAACCTTACAAAGGGCCTTCCTCACTACAGAAAAACAAATACAGCTGGCTTCAATTTTCAAGACTTTGGCAACTCAACCTCAGCTCACTGCAAGGAAATTCCTGCAGGCTCTGGGCTACATGGCTTCCTGCATTCTGTTGATCCCAAATGCAAGGCTTCATATGAGAAAGCTTCAATGGTATCTGAAAAGTGTATGGTCGCAGCATTACCACGATCTGGACACTCTGATTCCTCTGATCCCCTGCCTCCAGAAGGAGTTCCTTTGGTGGTCCAGGGTGTGCTTTAAACGAAGGAAAGCCTTTCCGTCTTCCTCAACCTTCTCAAATCATAACCACTGACGCCTCAGATTATGCTTGGGGAGCACATTTTCTAGGCAATTGCCAGCAGGGAACCTGGACAAAGGCTCATCTTCACTGGCACATCAATCTGAAGGAAATGTTGGCAGTTCAAAATGCTCTTCTAGCCTTCAAGAACCTTTTGCATCCAGGAACTCTTTTGATACGCACAGACAACACCACAGTCATGTGGTACATAAACAAGCAGGGGGGTTCTCATTCGTACCCCCTTTGCAGACTAGCTATGGCTTTATGGGACACAGCTCTAAATCTGAGTCTACATCTCCAGGCCCAATTCATACCAGGAGAACAGAATCTCTTAGCAGACAGCCTGAGCAGGAACATTTTAGATCCTCACGAATGGATGCTAGACACCAACTTATTCAACAGGATTACTGCAGTTTGGGGATGCCCCCAGATAGATCTGTTTGCATCCCACCTCAATCATCAGCTGCCTCTCTTTTGCACCAGGTCATTCCACAAAGCAGCTTGGAAGGTGGATGCCCTGTCCTTCAGCTGGAGAAACCTTTCGGGATATGCCTTCCCTCCTCTTCCTCTACTTCCTCGGGTATTACTAAAGATAAAACAGGACAAGCTCAAGTTCCTCATCTTGATTGCTCCAAATTGGCCTCGACAGTTTTGGTATCCAACTTTAAAGCACCTGTTCTTGGAGCCTCCTTGGATTCTTCCTCTGAACCCTTCTCTTCTGTCCCAGCATCAGGGTCAGTTGCTACATTCCAATCTCAAGACCCTTTGCCTGACAGCTTGGCTCTTCAAAGGAATTTGATTTCTTCTAATCTTCCCAAACAAGTTCTGGATGTTCTTTTGGAAGCTAGACGGCCTAGCACTAGGAAATCCTATGCCTCTAAATGGAAGAGATTTTGCATTTGGATGCAGGACCGAGGCTTGGACCCTCTGGTACCTGATCTCTCTTCTATTTTGCTTTACCTCTCGGATCTTTTGTCTAATGGACTTTCCTTTTCTTCCATTAAGATTCATGCTTCTGCTATTTCTGCTCATTTCAATACTGATCCCCCTGTTTTTTCTCATCCTTTAGTGAGACAATTCTTGAGAGGGGCTAAGAATTTAAGGCCTCCCAGGACCCCTCCTGTTCCTGCTTGGGATCTTAATTATGTTTTAGAAAAACTTACTTTGCCTCCTTTTGAGCCTGCTGCATCTTCAGATATTAAGCTTTTGTCTTGGAAGACAGTTCTTTTGTTAGCTTTGACTTCTGCCAGAAGGGTCTCAGAGTTGCAAGCTCTCATGGCTGTGGAACCATACCTTATTTTCCACCAGGACAGAGTATCCTTGAGGACCAATCCTACTTTCATGCCTAAGGTGATTTCGAAAGTGGCTTTGAATCAAACAATTCACCTTCCTACCTTCTTTCCTAATCCTCAGAATAAAGGGGAAAGGATTTTGCACTCCTTGGACGTGCACAGACAGTTACGATTTTATTTGGACAAGACTAAAGAGTTCAGAAAATCTAACCAATTGTTTGTTTCTTTTGCCTCCAGTTCTCTTGGAAAAGATATTTCCAAACAAACTATTTCCAAATGGATTTCTTATGGAATAAGGTTTTGTTACACTCATCATGGGAAACACTTTCCAGGTACTGTGAGAAGTCATTCTACTAGAGCAGCTGCTACTTCTACAGCTTTTCTCAGGGGAGTTCCTACCAAGGATATCTTGGAAGCTGCCACTTGGAGTTCTGTGCATACTTTTTTCAAGCACTACAATCTCCCTTTGTATTCTAAGACCAGGGCAGGCTTTGCCTCTGCTGTTTTGCAGGGTCTTCTTGCTGCCCCTTCTTCTGTCTAAACCTCCCCCCTTTTTCACTGCTTTGGGATTCCACCCTACAGTTATGACTGCAACAGTGAAACACGATGAACATAGTACAGTTGTGTACACCTACCATAAATGTAGATGTTCGAGTGTCTTCACTGTTGCAGTCTGTGTTTCCCTCCCTCCTATCCCCTCTTTTTCTCTATTTTGTGGTGTATTTGTGTTTCCTAGTGGGATTCATTTATGATCTATTGGGGACTTCTGACATCTAGGGCAAGAAAGGCTGGAGAAGATGGCGTCGGCTGAGGGCTATGTACCAGAGCGTACTGACGTCAGGGCACTGGATTGTACAGCTGATGCCGGACCCAGACTTTGGGATTCTGGCCGACCTCGGGCTGCCTGCCGGCAGGAGCACCCTACAGTTATGACTGCAACAGTGAAGACACTCGAACATCTACATTTATGGTAGGTGTACACAACTGTACTTTCTACCTGACATAATCGAAACCCCAGAACACCGACAACGCAATCACCGATACCACATAATCGGCAGGGTAGAAACACGAAACCTCACATGCCCGACAACGAAATAACCGACGGTACACAAACACGAAACCGCATACACTGCACATACCACAATAACAACAGTCAACAAACAAAACACATCCCCTGTCCAAAAACCACACACACACAACACAAGCACACCAAAATCCCTACAAACCCACACTAAACCTCACATACACAACTATCTACAACCTAACCCAAACCCTAACCCTAAGGTCCGTCACTGTGATACTCAGCTAACCCCTAACCCTAACTCACTTAACCCGCCTAACCCAAAGACTATCACTACCACACACTTACCTAACCCAAGACTGACCCTAACTCACTTAACCCACCCTATCCCCACAGACCGTCAATATCCACACTTACGTTTTCGCACCCTAACGTCCGTCACTACCGCATACTTACACAGCCTTTTCCCATGTCGGCATCCTCGGTGTCTGTTTTAATCCATCGTGTCGGTCTTCTGCATTGTCGATCTTCTGGCGCTCGCGATTCGCTTGTCGGTGTATATATATATATATATATATATATATATATATATGTATATATATGTATATATGTATATATATGTATATATAATAAATATATATATATATATATATATATATATATATATATATATATATTTTGCCTACCTTTTGGGGGCACCTGACATCTGGAGCAAGATGCCTTTTGTATACCCCTGACGTCAGGGAAGAAGCGACAGCAACCGATGCCGGACCAAGACTTTGGAATTCGGGCCGACTGCGGGGACCGCCTGACGGCAGGATAACCCAAGTGTGATGGCTGCAGCAGGGTGAACACTCGAACATCTGCATTTATGGTAGGTACAAAACTGTACTTTCTCAATATTGTATCTCAAGGTTACAGGTTCCACTTTCACACTCTGCCAAGATTAGAAGGAATGCCAAATCTGCCATCAAATTAATGGGCAGAGGCTCAGAGACAAATTACAGCACTCATGGACATGAGCTATTCAAAAGGTACCAACACAGGAGCAAGGACAAGGATTTTACTCAAGACTCTTTCTGGTTTCCAGAAAGGACAAAGCCTGGAGGCCCATTCTGGATCTTTCTTTTCTAAATACTTACCTGGATGTTCCAAAATTCAAAATGTTGACACTACAGCAGCTTCTTTCCATGCTGGGCAAGAATGCTTGGCTTGTAACTTTGGACCTCAAGGTGGCATACCTGCATGTCCCTATCAGACAAAATTGCTGAAGATACCTCATATTTTTAGCAGATTCAATGCATTACCAATTCTCTGCACTGCCCTTTGGCTTATCTACTGCGCCCAGGGTCTTTACAAAATGCCTGACACCATTAATTCCATTTTTCAGACAAAAAGGAATTCAAATTTACCCATACTTGGACTGCGTTATTCAAGCAGAGAGCAAAGACATTCTTCTAAAGCATCTGGCGTTTGTAAAAAAGATTGCTAATTTGCATAGGGTACACAGTAGGTTCATAGGTTCATACTAGGCTATCTGCCCAAGGGCATTTATAAGCCTAGCCCAGAGTTTTGTGGCTTTCGCCACCCCTTTAGTTTGGAGGATACTATGCCCATTATTTTGCTGTGCCTCTGTCAAGCAGTGACACTGAGATAATCCCTGGGGTATATCTGCGATCTCCCATCCATTGGTCAAGATTTCTCTTGAACAAAGCCAGCGATGTGCTCTGTCTCACATGTACCGGGATTTTGTTCCACAGCATAGGGAGTCTCTGGGTGATGAATCTGTCCCTCCAGCACGTCCTATTAATAACCGTGTCAAGGTTTAAGTCTCCCGCCCTTGTTCTGAGGGATCTAGATTTTTTGAGGTGAAGCATGTTCATCAGTTCTGGGTTGGACATGGTCTTGTATGTTAGGCACAGGTCACCTCTGAGCAGACGGTAAGCGACTGAATAGAGCTGAAGTTCCTTCAGTCGGGCAGCATAGGACATATTTTTGAGACCCTTTATCCTTTTGGTGAGGAACTTTTGGGGCCTTTCCAGTTGCTGCAGGTGTCGTGTCAAATACATTCCGAATGGGGCATTGTACTCAATCATTGGTCTGATGAGTGATGAGTACAGGGGACGATGCCTTCCTTGATCTAGATGTGAATCCTTCATGATCAGGTGGGCAATGTAGAAGGTCTTCCTAACTACTTTGGCAACGTGAGTGTCAAATGAAAGGTTACTGTCAACCTGGGTCCCCAGATCCCTGATGACCTCTTCTGTGCTTAGTGGGTTTCTTCTGTGCTTAGTGGGTTGCCGCCTATATGGTAGCTAGGGGTAACCTTGTTTTTCCCGAAGGGTATGACTATGCATTTTTTGGCGTTTAACTTTAGGCCATGGCTCTGGCACCAGTTATCCGTTTCTATAAGACCCTTCTGAAGGATATCTGTGTCAGATGTGTTCTCAACTATGGTGCCTAGTTTGCAGTCATCTGCAAATTTTGTCAGCCATACTCCTCCAGTGTTTGCTTGTACTTCTGAAAAGTAGATGCCGAACAGGAGAGGGCCCAGGACTGAGCCCTGTGGGACACCACTTGTGACAGGCTTTGAGTCTGACATGGCGCCAGCAACTCTGACCCTGTGGGTTCTGTCACTTAGCCAGTTTGCAACCCATCTTGTGACGTATGGGTTTACATTTAAGCTGATGAGTTTTTCAATGATACCTGAGTGGGGTATTGTGTCGAAAGCCTTTGCCAGGTTGAGGTAGGCTGTGTGGACTGCCTTTCCCTCATCAATGGCCTTGGTGACTGTTTCGAAAAAGTCAACCAAGTTCAACAGGCATGATCTGCCTTTGACAAAACCGAACTGTGTCGGGTCCAAAGTCTGCAAGTCTCCTATGTCTTTATTTACAAGTTCCATTATGATCCTCTCCACCGCCTTTGTGAAGTGGGACCACAGTTGCCGTACGCCACTCCTTAGGCACGTATCCTGAGGTGAGGCTAAGATTAAACAGCTGCCCTAACTGCGGGTTTAATTCCTCATTGAGTTCGTAGAGCACACATCCGGGGATACCATCTGGTCCCATGGATGCTGTGTTTTTTGCCTTGGAGAGAGCAGTTCTCACCTGAGCGTTAGAGATGTTTGGGGGGCTATAATTCTCTGGTATAGATATCTCACCTTTTGGGGGGGAGGGGGGGGAGAAGTTTGCACTGAACCTGTCAGCCAGTATGTTAGCAATGTCTGTAGGTTCATTAATTTTTACATCATTTTGAACTAATTCTGAGCATATCTGGGAGTTTCCTCCCAGGTTTCTAACATAACTAAAGAAGGCCTTATGATTGTCCTTTGAGTCCTTAGCGATTTTTCTCTCAATTTGCCTTGGATGATTTTATGAGAGATCTTAGTTTTTACTTATAATGATCACGGGTGTTTTCCCTTTTAAGGATTTTGCTCTATCTTGTAGTAGCTTCCTCCTTTTGTTGTAGAGCTTGTTTATGGCTGGGGTCCACCAGACTGGACGCTTGCCTTTGGTACAAAGAGTCTTTGTTTTGTTTGGGATTGCCTAGTCCATGCAGTCCTGTAGGTGCTGGTAGAAGGCATTTGTAAGTGATTCAGTGGTTTGAGTAATGGTTTCCGCAGTCTCGGGGGCCTTAAAAGAGACCACACTAGTCTTTAGAAGTGTGAAGTCGGCTTTTGAGAAGTTCTTCACTGTGGTCTTTTTTATCTCAGGTGGGGGCTGGATGTGGACTTCCAGTGAGATTAGTTTATGGTCTGATCTCACCAGTGAGGGGTATACTTCCGGTGTTGAACATTTTGACCCCATGTTCGTGATGATGAGATCTAGTATGTTATCTCCTCTTGTGGGCGTGGTGACTAGTTGTTCCATGGCATTTGAGTTTATGAACTCCAGGAACCTTTGGGCTAGAGTGTTTGGGCTTGAGTAGTGATCCCAGTCTATATTTGGGTAGTTGAAATCACCTAGTATGATGGTGTTTGGAGATACATTTATCCCCTCCAGTGTTTTCAGGAAAGCTATGTGAGTTTCCTGAGATTGAGAGGGTGGCCTGTAACATGCTACAAATTGCAGCGCAGTCTTGCCTATGGTTAATTGCACCTGGATGGTTTCCGATGCATCGTGCGTTGCCACCAACCTTGAGGTGTGGGTGTCTTTGAATATAGACACCCCCCTCCTTTCTTGGTGTTGTCCGGATTTTGGGGCCGGAACGCATGATATGAGGTAAAGCCTGATAGTGCCAGGGTGCTCTCGGGAGCCTTGAACCAGGTCTCAGTCACTGCACAGACATCGATGTTCTCCATACTGAGAAGGGCCTCGAGTGCGTGCATCTTGAGGTTGAGACTTCTGGCATTGAGCTGCATTACCCTTAGTTTTTTTCCTTTTTTGTGTTGTAGGGTGGTGGGTTTAGAATTTGAGCCTTGCCTAAAAAAGGCACTATGGGGGTGGCAAGAGCCTTTGCCAATATCCGGAAGCCCAGAGGTGACAGGTGCAAGCCGTCCCTTGCGAAGCAGCGTGGCTTGTCCGGCATGTCATCCCAGGCAGACAGACATTGGATCCCCTTTGAATGACACCAGAGTTTAAGACAATTATTAAAGCTGATCATCTTGTCTCTGTATTGTGGCATCATTCTTGGTGAGGGTAGGATACTGCTCAAGGTCAGGGTCATACCTGCCTGGGCTACATAATCAGAGAGCTCCTCTATGTCTCTCTTCATGTAGTCCAAGGAGGTACGTCTCAGGTCGTTCACACCAGCGTGAACAATGACAGAGTCGTACTTGTACCTGCTGTTGAGAGACCTGAGTGCTTGCGTTATGTGGCGGATTCTAGCACCCGACAGGCAGCTTACTGTGACCTTTTCCTTGCTCAATCTGGTGAGCGGGACGTCAGTGTGTCTGACTATGGAGTCACCAATGACGAGTGTGTCTGGCATTGTGTTTGGCGTTAAGGGCTGTGACTGTTTGGCACACTGACTATGTAGTCTGTGTTGCATGTGTTGTGTCCTGAGGTGGCAGTTATTTGGGTGTCTGCTTTGGTGGCCTCTGCTGTTTTGGTAGATTTTTGATCAGAGCCTCCGAGTATGTCTTTGTGTATTTATGTGTATGATTTGAAGTTGTGATAGTACTACGTGAGACTGGGTTTGTGGTGTGTGTGGTTACCTTCTCCTCATGTCTGGTCTTACCAGTCCTATGTTGAGAGAGCTCAGCCTCCAGTTTGGCTATATAGTTGTATCTCTCGCATGTATTTGTGTTTTTGTGGGAGAAGGAGAGGGTTGTCCGTGTACATGAGACAATTGTAACATTGCCTCAATATTCCCAGATTCACCAGCTGAGCAGGAGAGGACACTAGCAACTGATCCCTCGACATGCTAGAAGGAATAGACAAGGACTTTAAAAGATTCCGGGGGATGGGGGTTT